>NC_081311.1:156817500-157442500 GCF_026419965.1 Kogia breviceps | reverse complement strand
TAGACAGTATAATTGAGGCACCATCATGAATTTCTACAGAAACCCCACAAAAGAATTTCTGTGTGTTTCTATATAATGTACCAAAAAAACTTACTTTTGCTTTCAGAAAGCATTTCTGTTCGGTCTGCAAGAAAGAATATGTCGCTGTTCTGTTGCTGCCTATATACTTTCTGCAAAACATAATTTAGGCTAATATCATGATTTATTCTAAAAAGGAGATGTCAAAACTCTGAACCCTATTATTGCTTATTCTTGTACTTCACTAACATGTTCAGAACAATACCTTAGCAAATACAGATAAACAAACAGAACTCACCCATTATCCAACTATCTAGAAATTGCTACCATTAACACTGAGGTAAAACTCTTTTTTCTCTGCATATACTATAACACCATTTTTCTTTAGTAATATTTCAGTTTATTTGGTCATTTAAGTGTTACCAACTTTTCACCATTATAAATCAACGTTGAGATGAATGTCTTTGTACCTAAATTTTTTTGCACTCT
Source organism: Kogia breviceps (assembly GCF_026419965.1). Lineage (NCBI taxonomy): Eukaryota > Metazoa > Chordata > Mammalia > Artiodactyla > Physeteridae > Kogia > Kogia breviceps. Next base: position 157,441,993 of record NC_081311.1, on the reverse strand, counting down.
CATGATACTTTCCTAGGTATCAACTCCTATAAATAGAACAGCTGGATCAAAGTGTTACACAGCTTTAAGACTTTGATACATTATGCCAATTTGCCCTCTAGAAAGTTTGTATCAATTGTACCATACCTGTATCAGAAATGTCTAACATGTCAGTTATCAGGTAATCTCTACAATGCTTTAAAGGGCTCAAATCATTTAACTTTAAAATATATGTTTTGGTAGTATAATGACCCATGAAACAGTAGCTTGCTTGTTTGTGACTACATTAATGGAAATGGAGTTAAATAACCAGGCTAAAGATTTGGAAGCATTGAGTTAAAAACCTGGGGTGTTGGGGGGGAGGAAGGGGAAGCATTTACTTTTTTTTTTTAAACAATTATTCACATTCACCTAAATAGTTTCTACTCTTTTCAATAGATTTAAAGTTCATTTATTTCAAAAGAAAACACCAATTCAAGTATAAAATAAATACCATTAGTGACCATGGCTGCAAGGTAACATAGTACAATTAGTATCATTTGGTTCAAAGGTAATGTCAATTGCATATGATGGGGAAAAGATTATCAACAGCTATGGTTAATATGTAGACACCTATATATGATATATATTAAAAACTCATGGACACTTCACTTTTGCAATTTAACTAAAAACATGCTGAAACCTTGTAAATTTTAATATAAATCTTATATGTAGTTCTTATAACTTTTGTATATAGTTAATAAGATATAATCAAACCCTCCCACATACTGTTCGGAATAACTCTAATAACTCACCCTGTTCTTCTTCAGGTTAGAAAGTTCATCCACAACAATTTTTTGTTCTTTAATCTATTAAAATAAGAAAACATTCTTAAATCAGAGGTTATCAAAGTATGCTCAATAAGGGCCCTTTAAAATTAAAGACATGGGAAAAGTACTGATTGTCCAAATGGGCAGTCTGTGAATATATAGATTCATTTCAACAGCAGCTGTGTGGAAGTGCAGGTAGGGGAAAGCTGAGGGAAGAAACAGTGATTAGACTTATGAAGTGTTAGACGGCTCACTGAGCCCAGACAGGGTGTTGGTAACCAGCATTCATATTCAGGCAAGAGCCATAGTTACTAAGTAAGATTTACATCTTTTATTTAAAATAGAGAACGTACCAAAAAAAAAAATAAAAGACAGTATGCACCAAAATCCAAAGGTAATAGCAGTTTTTTCAATGATTTCTTTTAAATTATATTTTAGCTTTAAAAAAAAAAAACCAAATGGAATGAAGAGTAGGTTACTCCCCCCCCATTCCCATGCTTTTCATGATTTATGTACTAAATGGTACAGCCAGACATTCAGAGGAAGCAAGTAGCAGTAAGTGCCCTACCTGGGGTAGTACGACCCATCACTTTCCATCTTTGCTTTACATCTCAAAGGTTAGCACAGGGCTGGCACTGTTGAACTAGGTCTCACTTTTTTTTAGTAGAAGAGGGCTCAACTAAATGGAAACTAAGTTTCTTTTAAACTCTTTTCAGTAATGGTAGCTATATTGTGAACATGACTGATTACATAGTATCACTAGGCCTCTAAAAGCATATTTTATAATTTTGGCCTACCTCGGCAGCCTCAAGGATCTGTCATACATCAGTATAGGTGGCATGCTATGGTAGTAATCAGAGTGGGCTGTGTGTGGTTTGAAACTTCATTCCTCACAGATGTGTGCCCTTCTGCTCTCCAGCTGACAGTCACTGTAGTAACTGACTAGAGATTGAGTTGAATTCCAAGATTGAATTTGTACAACCTCCTGGATGCTTATGTTTGAACAGCACTTTCCCATTCATTTTAGGAATGGCAGGTATACTTTAGTACTTCAGACAAGGAAACTGTGATAGAGGGATTAGAGACTTGCCCAAGATGCCACTGTCAGTTTGGGACAGAACCAAAGTATTATCTAGGACATCTACTACCTCAAAGGCTATAGCCATGCTCATCTCAAATTTATTTTTAAAGGCTTTTTTTTTCCTGCTTATGGCAGTTAAGATTTATATTATACTGGCTCTCTTCTGAGGGGGAGGAGCAGAGGACTGATAATCAGATACCTGTTTTGGGAACGTAGCTCTGGCTAAAGTGAAGGACCTACTGGAAGAAGGTAACAATGGATGAGGAGAGGCCAGTTAGGAAACCTTTGTAGGATTCCCTTCGGTAGATGATAGTGGCTGGTTTAGGATGGTTAAGAGTGTACACGGTGATAAAGGTACATATTTCAGATGGGCCTCAAAAATAAAACTGATAGGACTTCCTGATGTACATAAAGATTGGCTCCCATGTTACTGGCATGGACAACTGGATGGATGGTGGTGACATTTTCTGAGACAGAGAATACAAGCAGCAGATCTAAGGTGAGCAGTATTTCTAAAAGTATTAAAAGAGTACATAGAAAAAAATCAAACCAGGCTCCTCCTCTTTAGGGAGGATGCCCACACCCTTTCTCTCTGGGTGAGCATCTCTGCCTTGCTTCTATCTTAACTAAACAAACTTTCTCTGTGTGCTCTCCCACTTGTTGTGCTATGTCTCTAATAATAAACTTTGTACCTATTTTTACAGTTTTGCCTCCGTGAGAAATGCATTTTTCACTGGGGGCAAGAGCCAGGGATTGTGGTGGCTAGGATTCCTGGTTTTCATCCAGGCTACCCAGGTTCAATTCCTGGGCAGGGAATTAAGATCTTGCTTCATGGCATCACTCACTGCTGCCTCTCTGAGATCAGATGGTGCTGACACCTGGGAGTTGAAGATATAAAGAAGCTCTTCTCCTCAAGTTATTTATGGTTTACAACAATTTGGTAATTTACACCTGTGGGTAAAATTAAAACATTTATCTTTCTCTCTACCTGCTCCCTCCTGAGACTGGAAACTCTTAGGTTCCCAGCAGCATTATCAGCTCCTCTACGCTGGGAACAATTAAATCATACTAAGGATAATCAGTCTAGTTACACTAAAATATTGGGGCAAATGCCTTATGAACAATGCCAATATATAATTTTCCTGAAAGATAAGGATTGGTACAGAACAGACTAAGTCAGATAACCTGGGTATATACTGGGCAACACCTAATGGAAGTTCTTGACTTCAATTCTTTCTTATGACCTTACTAGCACTGCTAGCTATATTGTTTTCTATATTGCCTGTTTTACAAAATTGTTGCTTATTACATTACCAAATGTGTGACTGAGCCTCTGATAAAACGATGATACATATAGTTCCATATGAGATCAATGACTGTAATAGTGTAACTCCAAATATGGGAAGAAGCAACAAGAGGGAATATTTACCTGGACCATAAGGGATTAGTAAGACAGGTGGTCCAGAGGTTTTTGGCTACTGTTAACAGGGCCTAGTCCAGTAACACCACATTGAGTGGCCTGTCAACGAAATCTTTGCCAGACCCGGGAATGAGCATTCCTAGCACTGTGGGACGAATGGTCATGAAATGCCCCCCAAACCATGGTTAAACTTATGACCATGAAGGGGCCCTGCCGACTGGTAACTGACCCTTGCCATCTACCTCTACAAGGACTAAATCATGGCCACTGCAGCTGCTGACCTTCAACACCCCCTGAAAGGAGTTCAGGGTGGAGATCAGAAATGAGGCACTCTGGGGGACTTCCCTGGTGGCGCAGTGGTTAAGAATCCGCCTGCCAGGGCTTCCTTGGTGGCGCAGTGGTTGAGAGTCCGCCTGCCGATGCAGGGGACACGGGCTCGTGCCCCGGTCCGGGAAGATCCCACGTGCCGCGGAGCAGCTGGACCCGTGAGCCATGGCCGCTGAGCCTGCGCGTCCAGAGCCTGTGCTCCGCAACGGGAGAGACCACAGCAGTGAGAGGTCCACGTACCGCAAAAAAAAAAAAGAATCCGCTTGCCAATGCAGGGGACACGGGTTCAACCCCTGGTTTGGAAGATCCCACATGCCGCGTAGCAACTAAACCCATGCTCCACAACTACTGAGCTTGAGTTCTAGAGCCCACGAGCCACAACTACTGAGCCTGCATGCTGCAACTACTGAAGCCCAGGAGCCTAGAGTCCATGCTCTGCAACGAGAAGCCACTGCAGTGAGAAGTCTGTGCACCGCAATGAAGAGCAGCCCCTGCTCGCTGCAACTAGAGAAAGCCCACGTGCAGCAACGAAGACCCAACACAGCCCTAAATACATAAATAAATAAAAAATTTTTTTTTTAAAAAAAGAAAAAGAAATGAGGCACTCTGTGCCCTGGGAAAAACTGGTAGGACAGCCCTTCAGATAGTCAGATATTTTCAGAAAAAGATTTTATGAGCCCAAATTCTTACATCTTTTCATACCTAGGAAAACACTAACATCATTAATGGTAACATCTGCTTTGGCTATTAAGGAGAAAATTTTCAGACCAATAGCACCTGTTATCTATGTGTTAATACCACATTAAAAGTTAAAACCTACTTAAATGAAACTAGACAACTGGCTACCTGGCTACAAGTCACCCCAAAGCGTCAGGTCCAGACTGGGTTTCAGGCTTTATCTCCTGAAAAGAAATGAGACCTATTTTGTCTATTAACGTTCAGGTTGTAACTCCTCCAACTACTTCTAACTAGGTATGTCACACCTATGTCAATAACACTGGGTTAGTAGAAAAAGACATCAAAAAGTTATATGACCGTGCTCAATGGCTTCATTCCTTTGGACAGGGTAACCCAAGCACTAACACTACCTGGACTACAGTTAAAGTAATGCTATCAAATGTAACCTGGTTCTTACTCCTGCTTGGGCCCCTGGTTACAATAATTCTTTTACTGATCTTTGGCCCCTGCCTTTTATTAATTTACTTGTCTAGTTTGTTCTTTCTAAGGACACACAGTTTCCCAGACAAGATGACAGAGATGAAGATTCCAGCCACTCCTTGGAATAACAACAGAAGTCACCCTGGGCCCCTTAATGAGACAGGACGAGAGCTCAGTTACCCCAACTAGGTAGGGTCTACGAGCCCCATGCCAGCATGAAGAAGCTGCAGAAGACAGACCTTTGCCCTTCATCCTCCCAATAAAGATTTATTGGGGTTCACATCTCTCGGGGGGATTTGAGGCAGGACATAGATGAGCTCCAGGCTAAACATTTACAACTGGCCTCCTGTTCACACTTCCTGGGGTGAGAAGAAGATGGGCTCCAGACCGGACATTGATTACCAGCTCCCTGTTTACATTTCCTGAAGCAAGAGAAAAACGGGCTCCAGAACTACATATTTATGACCGGACTCTTGTCTATATTTTGAGATCTGTACCTCGATATAAAAACCAGCAACAGAAATAGAGTCAATAACCAGACATTGGACATTTTTATGGCAGGGACAGAGTAGGACTAAACCCTGTGAAAAGATCAAGAGGTCATATATTTCCCATCCTTGGGGCAAGGGAAACATTGCACATGCGCAGAAAGGCTCCTTGGGGGTCAAAAAGGAGAGGGCACCACCCCATAACATGTGATGGCCGTCCCATAGGCCTCTGGGCTGTAATCCATCTTGGAAAAAAGTTGCGCACGCATGTTGGGGAAGATCCTAGGGCAGATCAAGTGTGGAAAAAGAAACCAAATAATGGGCCAAAAGTAAACAAAGACCTGGAAGAACTGCCCTATATAAACGACTTCATCACCTCTTTACTGCGCTCCTCCTCATTAGGGGGCGACATCCACACCATTGCTCTCCGGGTGTATATCTCTGCCTTGCCTCTGTGTTAACTAAACCGTTTCTCTGTGTGCTCTCCCAACTTGTTGTCGTGCTCTGTCTGTAATAATAAACTTTGTACCTGTTTTTTTTTTTTTTAAGAAAAAAAGCAACTATGAATCTCAAAGACATTATGCTGAGTAAGAGACGTATACGCTATGATTTCATCTACATGATGTTCTGGAAAGGATAAAACTGTCGTGATGCAGAACAGATCAGGGGTTGCCCGAGGTTCTGGGTTGGGGAGGTCACAGCTATAATGGGAGTCTTCTGCGGTCATGAACTGTTCTGTATACCAATTGTGGTGGTGGCCACACAAATTTACACATGTGTTAAATTTAGAGAAAAGAAAAAAGGGTCAAATTTTACTGTACGATAATTTTTAAAAATAAAACTTTAAAAAATTCATAATTTGAAAAACAAAACAACTAAACCCCCGCCCTACTGCCATATGAGTCTAATATTGGGGCAAGTTTCAAGGTCTCCCTTTAACTGTAGCTGTCAAAGCAGCAGGACAAAGCCGAGACTGGACCACGCCGCCGCCGTGGATCTTCTCTGGGGGGCGAGCGGCGCCCCGTCCCGAGCCTGGGGGCCTTGTCACCTCGTCCCACACTCACCTTGCTGCTGAGATCTTCCTTGTGCTGCGTCGAGTTGTCGGTAGGGACCAGCCCGCAGCCGTCCTCGGGTCGCGCACCTCGGCTGGGCATCTCCACGTAGCATCAAATACGCAGGAGGCGCAGCCCGGAAAGCGTTCTACCGGCTCCCAGTCCACAGCCCCAGCACGTCTGAGCTCCTAACGGCTCCACCCGCTCCCTTTCCCTTTTCCGCGAGTCCTACCAATGGCGTCTGCGCGCTCACTCTTACGCCTGCGCGTTCACCCTCTTACGCCTGCGCGCTCACTCCTCTCTTACGCCTGCGCGCTCACTCTCCTACGCCTGCGCGCTCACTCCTCTCTTACGCCTGCGCGCTCTCTCCTCTCTTACGCCTGCGTGCTCACTCTCCTACGCCTGCGCGCTCGCTCACCTACGCCTGCGCGCTCACTCTCTTACGCCTGCGCGCTCACTCTCTTACGCCTGCGCGCTCACTCTCTTACGCCTGTGCAGTTCGGATCGGGACTGGGAAAAGTTGTACGCGTGCGCACAAGTGATTAGTGAGCACGTGAGCAGAGCCTGGTTGTGAAATCTGAGAGGTTCCTGAACGGTCCCCTAGTGGATGGGGTGTTGAAACGCTCTTCACCACGTGGCATCGGTAGACTGTGAGTTATATGCGCCCCCCAGTGGTAAATATAAAGAATAGAAGCGCTGTAGAAATACCGCTTAATATTTATTATCTAGGCAAGAATATGAAGCCAGGCACAAATTTAAGAGATACGTTGTTGGCAATGGAACTGTGCAGAGTAGGTAAAGCTTTTGTTAACTTGTTATTAGGGTTAAAAGATAAATACAGGATTCCCAGTTAAAAATGAATTGCAGATAAATGAATAAATTTCTAGTATAAGTATGTCTCATGCAATATTTGCAATATCTCACTAGTATGAGAAAAATTATACAAAACTTAGAAATAGGCAAGAATTTATTTGCCAAGGTGTTCTTTCATAGCTTTGCTGAGCTTGACTTTATGTTGACTGGGCTATTTTATAATTCTGTAGGGGCGGGGGGGGGGGGTAACAGGTAGATTTTTGTCTGGCAGATATGCAATAATTTCTATCTGATACACCAGATAACCCCACACGTTATGACTTATTGTTCTGTAAGATATTAAACAGTTTTGCATCTAACTCTGCAATCCTACCCTAATTTTTAAAATGAATATATGTCTACTTTCTCATGTACTCTTAGAATTGGTTTTAGCATCTTACTTGTTCGCTCATTAATTAACGAGTTGAATAAAACTTTGACAAATGTTCATTTTATATTTGCACAGGAGACATGGTTTTCTGTTTTTGAAAATTATACTTTGACGTAGGAAATCTCAAGTTTCCACAGAGATGCTCAAGTGAACTCATGTGATGGAGCCAAACTTTATGGCTAAGGAAGTGTACCTCATGTGTTGTTTAAACCCAGGAATATCTTCTATTGGCTCTTAGAGTAAATCCAAAGCAGTTACAGAACTAACCACTGTCTGTTTTTTCTTTTTACTGATTTTTTTTAAAAAATTTGTTTTTGTTTCTGATTTATGCATAGCTAAGTTACTCTGCATTGGTAGCAATGATTGAGAATTTGGTTTTATGGCCTAACCATTTGGTGATACCTGTTGAATGATGGCTATCTAGTCTCTATTAGAAGTGAGATGACAAAGAATCCAGGTTTTTAGTCTTTTCATTTGTCCTTTTTGAGCTCAGATTGATTAAGAATGTTGTGCCCACTGGGAAGAACAGCTTTTTGAGATCTGAACTGGTGAGTTTTTGTGTGTCTGTGTTTACTTTCAACCTGGGGTTGAGGTTGTAAAGCTGAAGCTATAAGCTTTCTAAGTGTCTCTGTCTATAATTTATAACAGCCTTTATATTTTGCTGAGTAAAAGTAAAATGTTTTCCTACTCTGTGGGATATTAATAAATTCCATTGTAATGCCTCTTAAGTTAAAGGAACTTTGTTCTGATTGGTCTACAGATGTACATACGCACTTGCATAATCCCCCAAATTAAAAAAAAAAAAGCCCAGAATTTCTAATGCTTTAAGTGTGCTAAACTTAAAAAACTTTTAAAAAAGTCCTTCTTACAAAAACTACTAGCTTAGAAACATTTGAAGAATCCAAGTTTATATAATTAAGGTGAGTCTTTGGAGAAATCAGCCTGGATTAATTATTTTGGTTTAAGAAAAGAAGGCAATTATATGTCTTTTCCCTGATATATCAGTGTTAAGTAAAATAAATACACATTTTAAGAATAACATGTAGATTTGTTTTCTCAGATTAGCTACTCTGAACTTCCTAAACTACTTATATTGATTTACTCATTAAATAAACTAGCATTTTTGCTAGAAAATATTTAAGTTTATGAAAAGTGTTAATTTGTGTTCACTAAAATAACTTATTAAGACAAACTTTTTATATCAACAGTAATTATGTTTTATACTCTGTGAATTTAAATATAATTCCAAAATTCTTAGGTAACTTAAAACCCTAAGATAATAGTAAATTAATTATTAATTAATCATTAGATAACTAGATTATTTTAAAAGTTGAATACTGAAACACTGATTAATAAAAGCATAATTTTAAGTTTATATACTTTTGCTTCTTGCTTTTGTATGCTATAGAATGGCTATCCTTTTGGGTCATGTTAATATACATGTTCATTTTTGCCACTTTCAGGAGGTGTGAAAGGAATGTGTGTGGCTGTAGACACTTGTGTTATGTTGACATATAAGCTTTATTCATCTGCTAAAATGCTTGCATATGACAGTTCTCAATGATCTACCTCCAGTTTTCCTATGAAACATAACTTATTAAATTGGTTAAAAGTTATAATTAATATGGGAGCTAAGACCACATTAAGGGCAGGAATAAGAGAGCATGTAAGGTAATGGAATGAGTCTTGTTTTGAAAGGAGAAAGAGAGTCCTGAAGTGTCACTTTATTCAGAATATGAAAGAGCACAGTGAAAGACAAAACCTTGAGGAAGTATAGCAAGTTGGAGAAGGTTTGATGAAAGTGGATCTTATTTGCCTTGGTTTGTAATACCAGGCCCCAAAAGGAGATTTTGAAATATGCTAAAACTTTGGCAAAGTACATTCAGTTTTGAAGTCCTATTCACAAGATAATTATTTTTTAAAAACGTTACTGCCAAATTTTATGTTAATTAAAAACTAAAATTTGGCATTCTCTTAACCCACCTCCTGGCTCCATTTTCCAAAACCTTTAGGATTCACTACAATTGATCTGGTGGGAACCTAGGAACATGCCTCTCCTGACACTGACACATAGGATGTCATCTTAATTAGTGTTTGGAGGTGATGGGGAGGCTTATCTGTAAAGCTCAAGAGAATGAACTTCCCAGTGTATTAGTCTTCTTTGTACCTCACCTTCTATGGCAACGTCTGGCAGAGTGGGAGCTCTGGTTAATCCTCGAGTTGACTGTGACCCACAATTGTTTCCCTGCTGAGTAACCAGAAACACTGCTGATTGGTCTACAGCTGGTCACCCCCCTTTGGGAGGGGTGGTGTTGGGAGAGCGGCCGCTTATCGCTCTGCTGTGGTTCTGATGTTTCTCTTTATTTATTGAGGCCACCCAAGATGACATAATACTAACAATACAGTGATAATCATACTAGTATGGTGATAAAATGTTTTCAAAGTTCTTTCACATTTTGTCTTGTTTTTGTCACGTTTATCCAGTTGCTTCTATCTTCCCCCCTCAGTTGCTGTAACTTCTGTGTTGCCTAAAGTCACACTTTAGGGTTACTTGGTATCATTTGTCTTGCCTGACTGGTTCAGGGCCGCCTGTCTGGAGCCCAGGATACGAATAGCTAGGCTGTTCTTCCTTCTTTCACGCATCTTTCACTTAAATCCATTACTGTTGTGTATCCTACTTCATAGGATAATTTCATATTTATTAATGCTATTTATACGCTTCCTCTGATGCTACATTCTTAACATATTTCATTCTGTTTAATAATACATAGTTAAATATTGACCATTTTGTAAAAGTGATGTGTATTATTAGCTTGGCTTCCAAGGTTTTGAAGAAATAATATCCCAAACACTGTTTTTTCTTGCTTACTCAATGTAATCTAACACAGATTTATTTCTAGCCACGTAAGTCAGTCTCTGTCTGGTCTCTCCCAAATAAGGTGTGGAATAGTGCTGTGGTCCTCAAATAACAGTTAGTAGAAGGGTGACATTCTTACTATATAAAAGCATCTGGAAGACTTGTTCAGTTACATACTGATTTCTCAGTCCTTTTCACAGATTTACTAAGTCAAATCTTTGTGGATGGGACATGGTTGTCTGCTGCATAACTAAGTGCTTACCATTTACCCTATAACCAGAATGTCTGTGTTTGAATTTTGGCTTCTACATATGTTAGGTGTGTGACTTTGGGTAAGTCATTAAACTTCTCAATCCCATTTCCTAATCTGTAAAATGAGAGTGATAATGGTGCCTAGCTCAAAGGGTTGTTGTGAGGATTAAATGAGTTAATATTTGTAGAGTGTTTTTTTTTTTAACAGTTTCCGGCCCATAGTCAGCAGTATCTAAGTGTGTGTTAAATAAATAAATCAGAAGTTCCCCCAGATGATTTTAACACAAGCAAGGTTTATGAACCAACGGAATGGAAAGAGCCAGGCTCTGAAATGCTTGACCCATTTCTCATTGAAGATATACCCTCTCTTCTACTTCCAGTGATTCTCAGCTGGGCTAGGACTGTCCCCAGCTGAGGCTTTCGAAAATATGAGGAGGCACTTCTGGTTGTCACAGTATTTGGATGGTTCTGTTAACTCTGATGGGGACAGAAATAACTGGGAGCCAATCGAAAAGAGACAGACTGAGCCACAGACTCTAAGAAGCCTGGACTAGTAGGCCAAAGAGCAGTCTCAAGGAACAGACGAAGGCACTGGGAATCACGTGGGGTGGGAAAAGAGACGGCCTCTAGGACCAAATCGCAAGGAGGTGAAATCAAGGGAGAGGTAATATTGCAATCTAAGCAGGTAATTTGCACCAGCAATTCTGTCAGAAGAGGATGGCCTGAGATATTTGTAAGCAGCCTCTAGGATCTGAAAGGGGGACTATAGGGTCTTTATCACACAGGCATTGGCGGGACGCAGAGACTTAGTTCTAGTAAGGAAGTGAATGCATCAGGTTGATCTTGGTCCCTCAAGGGAAATAGCTGAGTCTCCAGGCACTGGGCTGGGGATGAGTAAACCTTTACTACCTGACATAAGATTGGTTATGAAGTTTCGCTTCACCTGTGGAATGTGGAGATCAGGTGCTCCTGGCTCCTACAGACAACATCATTTTGGGGCTTTTCTGCTGGGTAGGGATTAGGATGAGGTAAATGAGGACCTAGGGTGCAAAATTTAAAGAGGCACTCATTCTCAGGGTGCTGCAAGTGAGTGCCTCTTTAAATTTTCCACCCTAGGTGCCTCATATACCGCACTCTGGTCTCAAACCCACTCTTATACCAACTGGATTTGAAGGCTTCATTGTTGGTGGGTCTGTCTTACAGTGTAGTGCCCATTGTGGCTCGTGAATGACACTTCATATGCTGCCCTGCCTAGTGTATCTTTCCATGCCCAACAACTATGTAAAAGGTTGATCAAAATTAGCAGCTTCTATAACTTCTGCTATGCAGGTGCCGTAGTCCACCTACTTTCCCAAAGGTTAAGGACATGTTTAAAAAGTCTTGGTCTGCGATACTTATTATTATTTTTTTTTACATTTTAGTTTTTAATTTAATTTTATTTATTTTTATTTTGGTTGTGCCAGGTCTTAGTCATGGCTCTCTGGCTCCTTCGTTGTGGTATGCGAACTCTTAGTTGCGGCATGCATGTGGGATCTAGTTCCCTGACCAGGGATCAGACCCGGGCCCCCTGCGCTGGCAGTGCAGAATCTTAACCGCTGCACCACCAGGGAAGTCCCTGGTCTACATTATTGAAGAAGCAAAATTAAACACAGCCATCTCTGTGAGTTAGATCACAGTGAATGACTGGGTCAGTTAAATAAAAGAGTTATGAAATTTTTAATGTCTGAAGAGCTGCAAATAGTGATTAGGCCTTTACTGTTACCAAATTTGCATTTCGATGCTTTTAAAATGTGTAGAAATGTGTCCACCTGAGTGAATCAACAAAAACAAAGTCTAAATGATGTATCAATGATAAATATTTATACATTTAGAGAATGTTTTTCTTTATAGAATGCCCTCATTATAATGCAGAATTCTTCATAGCTGGGTATTTTGACTTCACTCTGATTTTCACTCTTAACAAAGCTGTTAAGCAAAATCTGTTCATGGCAACAACGTAACTTTGCCTTTGTATCTTTTCTTCCTTTGTGACGCACTAGTCAGGAAAATACTACAAGTATTAGCACAGTGTAAACAAGCAAGTTTGTTCAGTTTCCCTGCATTTATTTGCCTGTAGGTTCTGTGGTTCTGGTGTTAAAAGCATTGCTATAGAGTAGTTATTGGCTTGCCCTAGTGAAACAAAACAAAACAGCACACAGATATGTGTCTGAACCATTTGATGATTTTGTAATGGAAGTTGAGTGTCCAAGGAAGGCTGAGATTAAATTCTGGATGACCAAACCCAAACCCACTGCTGGTTTAATGTTATCAATGTAGGTTTGTGTGATTGAGGCCTCTTGAAAGAAGGTTCATGGATGGCTTTTACAGAAGAAAGAATATTGTACAGGGCAGGGGAAGAGGGAGGAAATGAAAGAGTAAGAGGAATGTTAGGAAGTTAAAACTCTTGGGAGACTATTTTGTTAAAAAAAGAAACTGGAAATTGGGACTTCCCTGGCAGTCCAGTGGTTAAGACTCCACGTTTCCACTGTAGGGGACACGGGTTCAATCCCTGGTCTAGGAACTAAGATCCCACATGCCGCAGGGTGTGGCCAAAAAAACAACAACTGGAAATTATACTACTGCTATAATTATAATTTTTACTTAGAGTCAGGTAAATGAAAACAAAACTTAACTAGGTAAAGAGTTCTCCATGACTTTAAACCTATAATTGGTTTTTCTTCTTCAAGATACATGGTTTAATTAAAGTTAAACTTTAACTAAAGCTATTTAAACTTTTATCTAGGAATAAAAATTTCTATCATGAGACCACAAGACTCTGAACCATTTTTTCATCTATTCAGTTAAGGAATTATTTTATTAATAAATTTTGTTGTTTTTAAAAAACAAAATATTTATGAATTTTCTAAGCATAGTAACTAAAATATTATATCCCGTGTGATATTTGAAGAAGGTTACATGTTAAGAGAAGAACAGCAAAGGAACCGGTGGGAAAGTGGTGTCCTTACTGGGAACCAAATATACCTGAAATCAGCTATCTGAAGCTGGTGTAATATTTTACAGCCCTTTATTAGAGTGATAAGCTCTGTTTCTTTTTTCTCTCTCTCTTTAAATTGAAGTATAATTAACTTACAATACCATACTAGTCTTGGGTATATAATATAGTGATTCGATATTTTCATGTATTATGAAGTGATCACCGTGACAAGTCTAGTTACCACCTGTCACCACACAAAAGTATTACAATATTGTTGACTACGTTCCTATGCTGCTCCTTACATCCCCATGACTTACTTATATTTTATAGCTGGAAGTTTGCACCTCTTAATAATCTCTCTCACTTATTTCCTGTATCTCCCCACCAACCACCCCCCTGACAACCACCTGTTTATTCTCTGTGTCTATGCGTCTGTTTCTGTTTTGTTATGTTTGTTTGTTTTGTGGTTTAGATTCCACATATAAGTGAGATGATACAGTATTTCTCTTTCTCTGACTTATTTCACTTAGCAAAATACCCTCTAGGTCCACCTATGTTGTTGCAAATGGCAAGATTTCATTCTTTTTTATGGCTGAGTAATATTCCATTGTGTATGTATATCACATCTTTATCCATTCATGTTTTGATGGACACTTAGTCTGCTTCTGTATCTTGACTATTGTAAATAATGCTGCAATGAACATAGGGGTGCACATTTTGTCGAATTCATGTTTTTGTTTTCTTTGGAAAATACCCAGAAGTGGAAAAGCTGAATCATATGGCAGTTCTATTTTTAATTTTTTGAGGAACCTCCATGCTGCTTTCCATAGTGGCTGCACCAATTTACATTTCCACTGACAGTGCATGAAGTTTCCCTTTTCTCTACATCCCTGCCAACACTTGTTATTTGTTGCTTTTTGATAAGAGCCATTCTGACAGGTGTGAGGTGATATCTCATTGTAGTTTTGATTTGCATTTCTCTGATGATTAGTGATGTTGAGCATCTTTTCATGTGTTTCATGGCCATCTGTATGTCTTTTTTGGAAAAATGTCTACTCAGGTCCTCTGCCCATTTTTTAAAAAAATATTTATTCATTTATTAATTTATTTTGGTTGTGCTGGGTCTTAGTTGTGGCAGGTGGGCTCTTTAGTTGTGGCTCACAGGCTCCTTAGTTGCAGCTCACTGGCTCCTTAGTTGTGACATGTGAACTCTTAGTTGTGGCATGTGTGTGGGATCTAGTTCCCTGACCAGGGATCGAACCTGGGCCCCCTGCCTGGGGAGCACAGAGTCTTAACCACTGTGCCACCAAGGAAGTCCCTGCTCTGCCCATTTTTTAATTGCTATTTTTTTTTGAGTTGTGTGAGTTTTTTATATATGTTGGATATTAACCCCTTATTGGATATATCATTTGCAAATATCTTCTCCCATTTTGTAAGCAGCTTTTTTGTTTCATTGATAGCTTTCTTTGCTGTGCAAAAGCTTTTTAGTTTGATGTAGTCCCATTTGTTTATTTTTTGCTTTTGTTCTCCTTGCCTGAGGAGACAGAGCCAAAAAAAAAAAAAAACCATTGCTAAGATGGATGTCAAGGAGCATACAGCCTGTGTTTTCTTCTCAGAGTTTTATGGTTTCAGGTCTTACATTTAAGTCTTTAATCCATTTTGAGTTTGTTTTCTTATGTGGTGTGAGAAAGTAATACAGTTTGATTTTTTTGCATATAACTATCCAGTTATCCCAAACACCATTTATTGAAGTTCTGCTTCTGAACTCTACAGTATCAAATTTTTTTCTTTACTCTTTATGCCTAGCTGTTCTTAATTCTAAAATTAGAATTTTTGATCAAAGGGCCTCATCATAAAGTTTATATAATCTCTATTGATAAACTAAATAAAATGCAATAACAGCAACAAAATTCCCATAACATTTCATTGTTTCCTCCTCCATGTAGTTAGGAAATTATTCTACACCCCAGGATAAGTAAATTCTAGTCGTAAAAAGTGTGAAATCCTGGGCTTCCCTGGTGGCGCAGTGGTTGGGAGTCTGCCTGCCGATGCAGGGGACACTGGTTCGTGCCCCACTCTGGGAAGATCCCACATGCTGCGGAGCAGCTGCGCCCGTGAGCCATGGCCACTGAGCCTGCGCGTCCAGAGCCTGTGCTCTGCAACGGGACAGGCCACAACAGTGAGAGGCCCGCGTACCACAAAAAAAAAAAAAAAAGTGAAATCCTAACTTCTAAATCTGAGATAGGTCTAATTCACTGTGTAACCTTGAGCAAGTTTCAAGAGCTTTATGCCTCAGTTACCTCATCTGCAAAATAGGATAATAAGCACCTGCATTAAAAGAATATTATGATGCTCTCTAAAGGATTACTTAAACACAGCTAGGATAAAAAGAAGAAACATAAATTAACTTTGGAACACCCTTGGATATAGAATACTCAAACAGAAGTTACTAATAAACTTTCCAGGAATCAGAGTTTTAAAAGCTGTTCTATAATTGGAAGCCCAGTTCATCTCTAAGGACACAGTCTTACATTTCACCTAGAAAGAATATTTTTACAATATCTCAATTATATTATATATTTAGAATATATAGAATATATATCAACATTCCAATTTAGCATTGCTAGTATGTAGAAACATGATTGATTTATAGATTGATCTTATGCCTTTGACCTTACTAAACTCACTTACTAGTTTTAGTAACTTTCTTGTAGATACTTCAGGATTTTCTATGCAGAAAATTAGTTGTCTATGAATAGACAGTTCCCCCCTTGCTTCCTTCCTTCTTCTCTCCCTTCCTCTCTTTCTCCCTCCCTCCTTCCCTCCTTCCTCTCTCTCTCTTGCTGTCTTTCTCCAGTTTGTGAGGATTAGAGATGACACATGAAAATGTGTGCTATAATAATCCCGGGCTGGGGCTGTTCTTGGTGAGTGGTGGTATGGAAAAATATTATAATTCCCTATACTCACAGCACTTTGAAAAGGGAAATAAATCAGAAACACAAATTTTCCTTTAGGAGAAGAATTAACTGTAGTTAAACTAGGAAGCAATCCCATGTACCTTTAGTTTATCCGGTGCAAAAAAGTTGTCCCTTCTCTGAAATATTTGCAGGCACTTCCAGGTTACAGAGCTTGTTGCTGGACTATTTGGGGTGGCAATCATAAATCTTCACTCAGACTGCATTTTACTATACTTAGATCTTTCTTCTGGGTTTCACTCTCCCTAAGCTTCCTGACACTCTTTAGTCTGTTGATATGATGAATTAGCTTGATTGCTTTCTGAATGTTGAAACAGTCTTATATTCCTGGGATAAACTCCATTTGGTTATGATGTATTACCTTTTAATATTTTTTGGATTCAATTTGCTAATATTTCCTTGAGGATTTTTATATCTAGGTTCATAAGAGCTGTGGGTCTGCATCTTTATTTTGTTGCAATGTATTTTTTTCTGATTTTGGCATCAGGGTAGTGCTGGGTTCAGAAAATCAGTTGGGAAGTGTTCCTGCCTAATTGTATTTTGTAATAGTTTATATAAATATTATTTTTTCTTCTCTTAATGTTATGTAAAACTTCCCAGCAAAGTAATCTGTGCCTGGAATTTTCTTCCTTGGACAGTTTTTAAAAAACTATTGTTTCAATTTCTTTAATAGATATCGGACTGTTCAAGTTATATGTTTCTTTTTGAGCTTTGTCTGTGTCTTTCAGAGTTTGTCCCTCCCCCAGGCCTGCACGGTGAGGAAGGCTTGCTCAGATCTTACTTGTGAGAACCAGTAGTTGCGAATTTCCCTTGAATTTATGGTCTCCCAGATGTTGTATACTCTCACACTTTTCAGCAATTCATTGAAAACATTAGCTGAATTTTTCCTCTTGGCTTGTATGGCATCTGGTGGGGTCTGTTCCAGGTAAGAAGTGCGTGTGTCCTGGCTCTCCCTGAGGGATCCTAACTTTCCTTATGTTTCGGCTTAGTTTGTTGCCCTGTGAACTTAGTTCTCCAGTGTGTTCAAGAAAAGTTCTGATTTTGCAGATCATTTATTTTTTTGTTATGGTAAGTGGCAGAGTGATTTTCTTTCAGGCTTTCTATAACCTAAAGGGAAGCTTGAAGTCTAATAATAGGTTTTTTAAAAATTGTATTTAAATTTTATTTATAAACAAATGTTTATGTAACTTTTCATATCTTTTCCCCTTCTTTTAGATAAACAATAACGTACTATACATACTTTCCCCCACTTTGATGTTCTTATCTAATACTATATCCTGGAGATGATTTCACAATAGTGTAAAGCAATACATATTTGTTTCCTTTTACAGCTGTCCAGTAAGTACCCCATCATGTGTTGTCTGTTAGGTGATTCAGTCATCCTTCTATTTCAGGACTGTTGGGTTATTTCCATTCCTTTGCTTTTATAAGTAGTACTGCATACATCATTAGTTATTATTCTTGTTCATGAACCTTATTTCTGACCTTTAATCCCTTTTTATATGTTTAATGCAACATTTTCCCCCTACATTTAATATGACTATGTTTTGAGGTGCTCTGCACCCAGAATCCCACTCATTCCTTCTTCATTTGTTTGATGCCTAATCCAGACATTCCCATACTTTTTCAGTTCAGAGTACCCTGAATGTCTCCATAACTTTTTCATGGTCCCCAAAGTCAAAAACAAGCAAAGAAACAAACAAACAAAACAAAAAAACCTGAACAATTCTTTTTTACTAAGTAATCAGGTCCAAAAACTTAAGAAGTATTTGCATTTTAACAACTTAGTAGCCACTTGAAAAAAATAATATGTATAAATCGAAATGGAAAATACCATTTACATTTTATTGTTAAGTAACCACAGTTACTAATGGGGTGTGTGTGACTGTGGGGAACTGCATAACTTCTCAAACCTTGGGGTCAGACTGGACATCACCACCCTCATTACTGTTCCTCAGTGATTTTCATGAGGTATTTTTTATTTATCTCAGCAGCCACCCTGTATCTTTGCAAAGATATGGCATTGTCAAAATAAATATAGTACAATCTAATGCTGAAACTCAGAATACCTTGAGCAACCAGTTCAAGCCATGTCCAACAGATGTCAGTATCACTATGCTGCCTTCAAAAATTTAAAATATCCCATGGTGCCCCTGTGAGTTCACTCTGACACCCAAGGGCACCTTAGGGCACAGTTTGGGAATCCCAGGCCTTGCCATCTTGCTGCTGTAGTCATCACAGACAATTTAAAAATCTATGACCTTTAAATACCTTCACATCCAGGTTAGCCTTCTTCCAATTTAACAACCAGATTCTACTTTCTCTTTTTTTTTTTTTTTTTTTTTTTTTGATACGCGGGCCTCTCACTGCTGTGAGATTCTACTTTCTGAACACATCATTATGGTCACACTTCATTTCCCATTTCTTATTACCATTCTTTTACCATTTTATTTCCCAGAGACCCAACTCTGAGTCTATTTTCTTAGGCTAGAAAATCACCTACCAACTTCTTACTTTCTTACCTACATAATCACTTTCTCAATCCACTGGAAAATAATAAATTCCATATCTCAACTGACAATTCTTTAAATTCCTAAACTCAACATTTAAAATACTAAATTTAAAAAAATGTTATTAATACCTTGTTCCTTATGACCAGCATGACATCACTGAATGCAGACTTGGAAAGAAATATGCAGTTGCACACTATAGATATAAAAAGCTAAAGAGCATAGATAATAGTAAAATATAGTAAAAAAAAATTAGGATACGATGAATTTTTAGTGTTTATTGCCTCTGTTTAAAATATAATTTATTTAATTGTAAATTTGTACAAATTAATTTAAAATAATGGTCATGTTTAACAACCAGCTTATAAAAGTCCTAAAAATTTAATCATCAGCCAGTTTAATCTGGTTTCAACCACCACTCTTCCTAAAGCTAAATTTTCAGTTACAGAATTAAAGGGTCACCACAAACATACTGTATAGCACAAGGAATATAGCCAGTGTTCTATAATAACTATAAGTGGTGTATAATCTTTAAAAATTGTGAATCACTATGTTGTATACCTGAAATTTATATAATATTGTAAATCAACTATACCACAATTTTTAAAAAAAGAATTAAAGGGTCAAAGGGCATGGGGGTTATTTTTGGCTCATGTTCATTTTGTTGGATTGTTGCTAGTCTTAAATTTTGCTTTGTGATTATTATTGCTCTTGCCCTGATTGCTGTTTCAATCTTTGCCCATTGGAGTTTGAAATCGGCCGTGGTTGGAATGTGTATACCACGTAAATTGGCACATGAGACAAATGGAGGCTTCTCTACTCCACCTTCCTCTCCCCCCAACCCCTGCCCAGAGGGCAGTTGTTAAACAGTATTGACACACCACTGTTCTGATTAGGATATAATTTAAAAGTGAAATAGTAAGCTATGTGTAAAGAAATGTTCATAGCAGAATTATTAATTGCAAAAAACTAAAAATACTTTAAATTCTAGGTTAATTTAAGGTTTTATTTCTGTGAACCACTATGCAGTCATTATAATATACACAATATATCTAGACACATGGAATAGTGTAGCAATACAAAATAATGTTGAATGAAACTATTATAATTATATGAAAATTGTATTCGTAAAAGGATAAAAATTGGAAAATGTCACAGAAAAATTTTAAGTTGTTTAGGTGAGAGCACATTACATCCAGAAATTATCTTAGTTTTGGTGATTATTTAGTGTTATGTATTTAATCCCACATACCCCTTCTTTAAGTAGAGTCTTTAGTATTTATATCTTGTTACAATGCTATTTTGAAGAGCTGTATTGTGAGAATAAGACAACTTTAGTGATCCTGGCAGAAACAGTATAAAATAACCCTGGAAACTAAAATACTAATCCTAGTATATTTGTAAGGTGATTTTCTGTTTATAAGTATTTTAACGTATGACATTTTGTTTAATCTCTAGAAATTCTGTGAGGTGGGTATGATTTTGCTGTTTTATAGATAAGGAATTTGTAGGTCAAAAAAAATTCAGTGACTCATTCAAAGGCAAGCTTCAAGGGAATAAGAAACTCCAAGTCTTTTATTTTACTCAGGAGGAATTATTTATTTTTATTTGTAAATTTCCATATCAGGGTATACAATTAAGCATTCTAATGATGTATTCTAATTAGCAAGACTAAATTCATGGGGAGATTGATTCAAGATGGCAGAGTAGAAGGACATGCTCTCACTCCCTCTTGTGAGAGCACCAGAATCACAACTAACTGCTGAACAATTATCGACAGGAAGATGCTGGAACTCACCAAAAAAGATACCCTACATCCAAAGACAAAGGAGAAGCCACAGTGAGACAGTAGGAGGGGCGCAATCACAATAAAATCAAATCCCATAACTGCTGGATGGGTGATTCACAAACTGGAGAACACTTATACCACAGAAGTCCACCCACTGGAGTGAAGGCTCTGAGCTCCACATCAGGCTTCCCAACTTAGGGTTACGGCAACGGTAGGAGGAATTCCTAGAGAATCAGACTTTGAAGGCTAGCAGGATTTGATTGCAGAACTTTGACAGGACTGGGGGAGACAGAGCCTCCACTATTGGAGGGCACACACAAAGTAGTGTGTGCATCGGGACCCAGGGGAAGGAGGAGTGACCCCATAGGAGACTGAACCAGACCTACCTGCTAGTGTTGGAGGTCTTCTGCAGAGGTGGGGGTGTGTGTGTCTGTGTCTCACCGTGAGGACAAGGACACTTGCAGCAGAAGTTCTGGGAAGTACTCCTTGGAGTGAGCCCTCCCAGAGTCCACCATTAACACCACCAAAGAACCCAGGTAGGCTTCTAGTGTTGGTTGGCCCCAGGCCAGACAACCAACAGGGAGGGAACCCAGCCCCACCCATCAGCAGACAGGTGTATTAAAGTTTTACTGAGCTCTTCCCACCAGAGCAACAACCAGCTCCACCCACTACCAGTCCCTAACTTGCACAAGCCTCTTAGATAGCCTCATCCACCAGAGGGCAGAGAGCAGAAGCAAGAAGAACTACAATCCTGCAGCCTGTGGAACAAAAACCACATTCACAGAAAGATAGACAAGATGAAAAGGCAGAGGGCTATGTACCAGATGAAGGAACAAGATAAAACCCCAGAAAAACAACCAAATGAAGTGGAGATAGGCAACCTTCCAAAAAAAAATTCAGAATGCTGATAGTGAAGATGATCCAGGACCTTGGAAAAAGAATGGAGGCGAAGATCAAGAAGATGCAAGAAATGTATAACAAAGACCTATAAGAATTAAAGAACAAACAAACAGATGAACAATATAATAACTGAAATGAAAACTACACTAGAAGGAATCAATAGCAGAATAACTGAGGCAGAAGAATGGATAAGTGACCTGGAAGACAGAATGGTAGAATTCACTACCAGGGAACAGAATAAAGAAAAAAGAACGAAAAGAAATGAAGACAGCCTAAGAGACCTCTGAGACAACATTAAACGCAACAACATTTTGCATTATAGGGGTCCCAGAAGGAAAAGAGAGAGAGAAAGGACCTGAGAAAATATTTGAAGAGATTATAGTCGAAAACTTCCCTAACATGGGAAAGGAAATAGCCACCCAAGTCCAGGAAGTGCAGCGATTCCCATACAGAATAAACCTAAGAAGAAACACGCCGAGACACATAGTAATCAAATTTGCAAAAATTAAAAACAAAGAAAAATTATTGAAAGCAGCAAGGGAAAAATGACAAATAACATACAAGGGAATTCCCATAAGGTTAACAGCTGATTTCTCAGCAGAAACTCTACAAGCCAGAAGGGAGTGGCATGATATACTTAAAGTGATGAAAGGGAAGAACCTACAACCAAGATTATTCTACCTGGCAAGGATCTCATTGAGGTTCGATGGAGAAATCAAAAGCTTTATAGACAAGCAAAAGCTGAGAGAATTCAGCACTACCAAACCAGCTCTATAACAAATGCTAAAGGAACTTCTCTAGGTGGGAAACACAACAGAAGAAAAGGACGTACAAAAACAAACCCAAAACAGTTAAGAAAATGGTCATAGGAACATACATATCGATAATTACCTCAAACATGAATGGATTAAATGCTCCAACCAAAAGACACAGGCTTGCTGAATGGATACAAAAACAATACCCATATATATGCTGTCAACAAGAGACCCACTTCAGACCTAGGGACACAAACAGACTGAAAGTTAGGAGATGGAAAAAGATATTCCATGCAAGGGGAAATAAAAAGAATGCTAGAGTAGCAATACTCATATCAGATAAAATAGACTTTAAAATAAAGAATGTTACAAGAGACAAGTAAGGACACTACATAATGATCAAGGGATCAATCCAAGAAGATATAACAATTATAAATATATATGCACCCAATGTGGGAGCACCTCAATACATAAGGCAACTGCTAACAGCTATAAAAGGGGAAATCGACAGTAACACAGTAATAGTGGGGGACTTTAACACCCTACTTACAGCAATGGAGAGACCATCCAAACAGAAAATTACTAAGGAAACACAAGCTTCAAATGACACAATAGACCAGATAGATTTAATAGATATTTATAGAACATTCCATCCAATAACAGCAGATTACACTTTCTTCTCAACACATGGAACGTTCTCCAGGATAGATCACATCTTGGTCACAAATCAAGCCTCAGTACATTTAAGAAAATTGAAATCATATCAAGCATCTTTTCTAACCACAATGCTATGAGATTAGAAATCAGTTTCAAGGAAAAAAAAAGGTAAAAAACACAAACACATGGAGGCTAAACAATATGTTACTAAATAACCAAGAGATCACTGAAGAAATCAAAGAGGAAATCAAAAAATACCTAAAGACAAATGACAATGAAAACACGACAATCCAAAACCTATGAGATGCTGCAAAAGCAGTTCTAGGAGGGAAGTTTATAGCAATACACTCCTACCTCAAGAAACAACAAATATCTCAAATAAACAATCTAACCTTACAACTAAAGGAACTAGAGAAAAAAGAACAAACAAAATGCAAAGTTAGTAGAAAGAAAGAAATCATAAAGATCAGAGGAGAAATAAATGAAATAGAAACAAAGAAAACAATAGGAAAGATCAATACAACTAAAAGCTGGTTCTTTGAGAAGATAAACAAAATTGTTAAACCATTAGCCAGACTCATCAAGAAAAAGAGGGAGAGGACTCAAATCAATAAAAATAGAAATGAAAAAGGAGAAGTTACAACAGACACCGCAGAAATACAAAGCATCCTAAGAGACTACTACAAGCAACTCCATGCCAATAAAATGGACAACCTGGAAGAAATGGACAAATTCTTAGAAAGCTATAACCTCACAAGACTGAACCAGGAAGAAATGGAAAATATGAACAGACCAATCACAAGTAATGAAATTGAAACTCTGCTTAAAAATCTTCCAAGAAACCATACACCATGATCAAGTTGGATTTATCCCAGGGATGCAAGGATTCTTCAATATACACAAATCAATCAATGTGATACACCACATTAACAAATTGAAGAAGAAAAACCATATGATCATCTCAATAGATGCAGAAAAAGATTTTGACAAAATTCAGCACCCATTTATCATAGAAACTCTCCAGAAAGTGGGCATAGAGGGAACCTATCTCAACATAATAAAGGCCATATATGACAAACCCACAGCAAACATTCTCAATGGTGAAAGACTGAAAGCGTTTCCTCTAAGATCAGGAAGAAGACAAGGATGTCCATTCTCACCACTATTATTCAACATAGTTTTGGAAGTCCTAGCCATGGCAATCAGAGAAGAAAAAGAAATAAAATGAATACAAATTGGAAAAGAAAAAGTAAAACTGTCACTGTTTGCAGATGACATGATACTATACATAGAGAATCCTAAAGATGCTACCTGAAAACTACTAGAGCTAATCAATGAATTTGGTAAAGTTGCAGGATACAACATTAATGCACAGAAAACTCTTGCATTCCTATACAGTAATGATGAAAAATCTGAAAGAGAAATTAAGGAAACACTCCCACTTACCACTTCAACAAAAAGAATAAAATATGTAGGAATAAACCTACCTAAGGAGACAAAAGACCTGTGTGCAGGAAACTCTAAGACACTGATGAAAGAAATTAAAGATGATACAAACATATGGAGAGATATACCATGTTCTTGGATTGGAAGAATCAATATTGTGAAAATGACTGTACTACCCAAAGCAATCTACAGATTCAGTGCAATCCCTATCAAATTACCAATGGCATGCTTTACAGAACTAGAACAAAAAAATCTTAAAATTTGTATGGAGACACAAAAGACCCCAAATAGCCAAACCGGTCTTCAGGGGAAAAAATGGAGCTGGAGGAATCAAACGCCCTCACTTCAGACTATACTACAAAGCTACAGTAATCAAAACAATATGGTACTGGCACAAAAACTGATATATAGATCAATGGAACAGGATAGAAAGACCAGAGATAAACCCATGCCCCCATGGTCAACTAATCTATGACAAAGGAGACAAGGATATACAATGGAGAAAGGACAGCCTCTTCAATAAGTAGTGCTGGGGAAACTGGACAGCTACATGAAAAAGAATGAAATTAGAACACTCCCTAACACTATATACAAAAATAAACTCAAAATGAATTAGAGATCTAAATGTAAGACCAGACACTATAAACCTCTTAGAGGAAAATGTAGGAAGACCACCCTTTGACATAAATCACAGCAAGATCTTTTTTTTTTTTTTTTTTTTTTTTTTTTTTGCGGTACATGGACCTCTCACTGTTGTGGCCTCTCCAGTTGCAGAGTACAGGCTCCGGACACGCAGGCTCAGCTGCCATGGCTCATGGGCCTAGCCGCTCCACAGCATGTGAGATCTTCCCAGACTGGGGCATGATCCCATGTACAGCAAGATCTTTTTTGATCCACCTCCTAGAGTAATGGAAATAAAAACAGATGTGAACAAATGGGACCTAATGAAGCTTAAAATCTTTTGCAAAGCAAACTACAAACAAGATGAAAAGGCAACCTTCAGAATGAGAGAAAATATTTGCAAATGAATCCATGGACAAAGGATTAATCTCCAAAATATGCAAACAGCTCATGCAGCTCAATATTAAAAAGCAGATAACCCAATCCAAAAATGGGCAGAAGACCTAAATAGACATTTCTCCAAAGAAGACATACAGATGGCTAAGAAGTACATGAAAAGCTGCTCAACATCACTAATTATTAGAGAAATGCAAATCAAAACTACAATGAGGTATCACCTCACACCATTTAGAATGGGCATCATCAGAAAATCTACAGACAACAAATGCTGGAGAGTGTGTGGAGAAAAGGGAACCCTCTTGCACTATTGGTGGGAATGTAAATTGATACAGCCACCTTGGAGAACGGTATGGAGGTTCCTTATAAAACTAAAAATAGAACTACCATATGACCCAGCAATCACACTACTGGGCATATACCCAGAGAAAACCATAATTCAAAAAGATACATGCACCCCAATGTGCATTGCAGCACTATTTACAATAGCCAGGACATGGAAACAACCTAAATGCCCATTGACAGACGAATGGATAAAGAAGATGTGGTACATATATACAGTGGAATATTTCTCAGCCATAAAAAGGAATGAAATTAGGGCATTTGTAGAGATGTGGATGGATCTAGAGACTGTCATACATAGTGAAGTAAGTCAGAAAGAGAAAAATAAATATCGTATATTAACATATATATGTGGAACCTAGAAAAATGGTACAGATGAACCAGTTTGCAGGGCAGAAATTGAGACACAGATGTAGAGAAGAAGCGTATGGACACCAAGGGGGGAAAGTGGAAGGAGGCGGTGGTGGTGGTGGTGTGATGAATTGGGAGATTCGGAATGACATATATACACTAATATGTATATAATGGATAACTAGTAAGAACCTGCTGTATAAAAAAATAAATTAAATTAAATTAAAAAATTAAAAAATAAACCAGTAAGCGTGGGGTGGGGAGAAAAAATGCAGGCTTGTTAAAATACCTTTGAACATAAGGGATCAGCAACTTAAAATAATCACATATATATTGCTATGTGTAGTGTGGGATATATAGTCTATATGTAATATCCTTGTATGGTGATTTATCATAGCTAGATTTATTGTGGTGGTCATTTTGAAATGTATAGAAATACCAACTCACTATGTTGTGTAACAGGAACTAATATAGTGTTTTAGGTCAGTTTTATTTCAAAAGTAAACAAACATAGAAAAAGATCAAATTTGTGGTTATCAGAGTAGAAGGGTGGGGGGGAGGGGAGAATGGATGAAGGTGGTCAAAAGTTACAAATTTCCAGTTATAAGTAAGTACTAGGGATGTAATGTAAAACATGATAAATATAATTAACTGCTGTATGTTATATATGAAAGTTGTTAAGAGAATAAATCCTGAGTTCTCATCACAAGAAAACAAATTTTGTTTTTATTTCTTTAATTTTGTATCTATGAGATGGATGTTCACTAAACTTATTATAATAAACATTTCATGATGTATGTAAGTCAGATCATTATGCTGTACCCCCTAAACCTATACAGTGCTGTATGTCAACTATATCTCAATAAAACTGGAAGAAAAAATTATAAAATAATATAAAAAATAAAAAGTATCTGGGCATTCCCAGAGATTCTGAAAAAAAAAGACTAAAGTCATAATGTAAACATAATATTTTTGAAGGACGGGGAATGTGCACATTGGGAGAAGAGGATGTTATTATAGTTTTATATTAACAGACAGGAAAGCAGTAACTTTAGAAGTAGCAGCATGTTTGGCAATGTGGCATAGGAAATGAATGGGGCTGTGGTACCAAAACGACCTAGATTTGCATTTTACATCCCTTTAGACTTTCTTGCTGTGTGAATTTAGGCAAGTTCTTAATCTCGTTAAACCTAGGTTTTCTCCTCTGGAAAATGGGCATAATAACTCCTACTTAATGGTGTTTTTGTAAGCATGAAAAATATCCTGAAGAACCTAGCACTGAATAGTTCCTCAGTTATTGTCAAAATGTTGTTAGAACTATGCTTCTATTAATTGTTTGTGTAAAATTTAACGAAATAATTTATTCATTTAATTAACACTTAGAACATTTAATTACCTTTTATTTGGATGACAGTAAGTTAATTAACATTTTAACCAACATATTCTACATATATATGCATGTATATGCATACCCAATCATATAATATATAAATTAACTAGTTGTAGATAGTTTGTACTACTATCTACTATTATTATTATTTTTTTCTATCTATTATTATTTTATTGTATTCAGCCTTTTTAAAAATGAAACTATTTCCATATAGACTTTTCATGTACCAACAATGTCTGTATACATATATAGTTCATATAATTATTGTTTTTCTTATATGCCTGGCACCAGATTGACATATCACAATTTCCTTAATGATTCTAGGCATGTTTTGTTTGTATGAACAATACTGCTTTAACATTTATAGGATTATTGACTACTGTACACCCACATAGATACACAGTGTAGCAATACACCCTATGAGACATTTTATGAGAGCCTGATTGACATCTTTCATTTCACATTTGATTGGCCCAAAATGGTCAGAGACAGCCAATTTTGCAAACATATTTGAGAACTTCATGCTTCATCAGTTTTCCCAAAGTTGACTAAATATTTTGGTACTCAAAGCAGCCTCTCTTGAATCACCTATTGTGATATAAATGAGCCTTGCTGATCTTCTCTTTAAACAAAGGCTTTTCCAGTGATCCATGAAACATCACTTTGCAGCTTTGCAACATTAGTAATATCACCTTGCAATTCATTTTCATTGTTTCCAACATCACCAGTAGCCAGAGGCTAACCCTGCATGATTGAGGATAGATCCTAGTGTTCATGGGGGCAAGGAAGGAAAAAGATGTTTGAGTGGAGACAAATTTTATAGTGGTCGAGTCATTATGAAATGATTGTGGGATCTAAAGATTTTTCCATCCCTATTCAACAGAATTTCTCAGGGACCTCAGATAATGAATAATAAATAACAAATATGCCTTATAACAAAACAAACCAAAAGCAAGTAGGAACAGAGATTCAAGAAAGATAAAATTTGAAATTGTGAAACAGATTTCTTTTAAAAAGTAGATACAGTAAAAAGCTGAGATCTCAGAAAAGATTAATAAACCTGATTAAAGAAAAGGGAAAAAAAGATATAAATTTAGGAATTAGAAAGGAAATATGGAAATATGAAAGAGATCAAAAGAAAACTTTTTTTTTTTTTTTTTTAAGAAAACTTTTTAAGAGAATATAATCTGGGCTTCCCTGGTGGCACAGTGGTTGAGAGTCCGCCTGCTGATGCAGAAGACACGGGTTCGTGCCCCGGTCCAGGAAGATCCCACATGCTGCGGAGCGGCTGGGCCTGTGAGCCATGGCCGCTGAGCCTGCGAGTCCGGAGCCTGCGCTCCACAACGGGAGAGGCCACAACAGTGAGAGGCCCGCATACCGCAAAAAAAAAAAAAAAAGATAATATAATCTGTAATTCAGTGGCAATAAATTTGAAAATCTAGAGAAAACTATTTCTGATAAAATAGAAATGAACAAAAGTGACCCAAGAAAAGGAAGAAAATAGAAAAAAAGACTAATAAGTATAGAAGAAATGGAAAAGATGGTTGAAGAAATACTATTTAAAAAGGCACCAGGACAGAGTGATTTTCACTACTGACTTCTTTCAAACCTAGAAATAATAGACAATTCCTGTATTTTAACTAGTCTGATTCATAAAAAATTATAGGGAAACTCTTAATTTATGAAGCTAGCATGGTTAATACCAAAGTCTAATTAAGCTCGCCAAATGTATGAATATATGCAAATATTTAATTAAAATATTAACAAATGAAATCCGTTGTTAAACTGGAAGAAGAGCATAGCAAAGTGGAATTTAATCCAAGACTACAAGCATGGGTTTACTTGTTAATCACCTAAGTGACAAATAGATGAAGCCAAGATATTAATAGAAAATGGAATTAAGCAATAGTGTCCAGAGGTTTAAAGCAAGTGAAGTGATTCCTTTACAACCAACAGTTGCTCTTGATAAAGTGCAATTACTCTAAATTCACCGAAAAAATCATGAGTTGCTCATAGTGAAAAACTAAAATTTACTATTTAATAACAGATGAGCATTTATAAACCACATAGCCATATAATAAAATCAATACCTGTTAAAATCTGGCCATTTAAGAAAAGAATATAATAGTGCATCTCAGTATGTTTCAGTTTTTTTTTTTTTTTTTTTTTTTTTGCGGTATGCGGGCCTCTCACTGTTGTGGCCTCTCCCGTTGCGGAGCACAGGCTCCGGACGCACAGGCTCAGCGGCCATGGCTCACGGGCTTAGTTGCTCCGCGGCATGTGGGATCTTCCCGGACCAGGGCACGAACCCGTGTCTCCTGCATCGGCAGGCGGATTCTCAACCACTGCGCCACCAGGGAAGCCCATATGTTTCAGTTTTAAGCTAACTAAATTATACCCAAATTAATAAGACTATTTTAGGAAAAAAATTTTGGTGACAGCTATAATATATATTCCTTGTAGTCAAAATAAGTTTTATTAACATATTTTTGCATTTTAGGGAATTTTTAATAGTTTCTTCTTTACACTGATCAAATATTCAGTTTAGAATTTGAAAATTAAGAAAACGTGCCTACACAGATGTAGTCATATTTAAGTTATGAATATGAGAAAAAGATGATGAAAGTAATTTTGTTTTTCATTTAGAACTGAAGGGAAGTTCCTCAGACATTAAAGTGATAAAACTTAAACCCTCCAATCACTACTGCCTACCACGATGCCCGACACCTATGAGGCATTCAAATATTTGTTGAATTCAACTGAAATCAGTTTTGTAGCCATTGAAGACCATTTTACAATTTTGTTCATTGAACCGTCCTATGGTAAAAGATCAATAAGCAAACAGTACTGGGTCCTGGTATCATCTCTGTACTAATAAGCTATGTGACCTTGGACAATTCGTTAAATTCTTGGGTCTTATTGAGCTATGACCGGTAAATTCTCAGCCCTCTAGGACATGTGATCCGCTTGTTTTTGGTATATGAAGGAATTTTTTAAATCAACTATTATTCTGTAACAGTTCTATTCAATAGAACTGTAAAATGAGTCACAAATGTGAGCCAGGTATTTAATATAAAATTTTCTAGGAGCCACATTAAAACAAGTAAACAGAAATAAGGTAAAATTAATTTTAATAATATATTTTATTTAACTCAGTATTTCCAAAATATTATGTTTCACTGTGTAATCAGTACGAACATTATTATTGAGGTATTAATTATTAATAATAATTATTAATGAGGTATAATTATTATTAATGAGGTGTATTACAGTCTTTTTTCCATAGTGTCTTCAAAATTCATTGTGTATTTTATACCACATCTCAATTATGACTCAGCACACTTTGAGGGCTCAGTTTCCACATACGTAGTAACTGTATTGGTTAGTGTGGTTCCTAGGCCTGATGACATAATAAAATAATAAAAAGAGTGTCTGCCATTATTGTGTGAAGTGTGACATGATGGCCAAATAAACTTTAAGATGATTCTTAAGCACGACAGTGGAACATCAAGAAAGTTTACCTTCGTTGATTTGTAGATGAATGAATTGCATAAAATGGTCTGTGAGGTCTCTTCCGTTTCTGATATTTATGCTGTGGTTCTATCAAAGTGCCTCGCACAGAGGAGCCACTTAGCATTGTTGTACGTGGCATGTAGGTTATATATATATGTATGCCTTGTCTCATTCCATAAAAGTTTTGAGGTGGAAAATATTTGTGGAAAGAAGGGAAATGAAAAAAAAGGAAAGAAGGGAGGGGAGATTAAAGGAATAAAGAGAGGGAGGGAAGAAGTGGAAGAAGAAAGAGGAAGGGAGGAAGGAAAAAGGATAATCAGAGAAGGTTCAAATCTCAGAAATGTCAATCTCCATTAGGTTTATTGGTAATTATTTCTGGTATCAAGTGAACTTTCAAACAGAAGCCTTAGCTGTTGGATGCAGTGCTCTTTTAAGCTACAAAGTACATTGTAAAAGTAGACCATGTCCCATGCATCCCTTAGACAGTGGACTTATTTTCATGTGGCACAGGCTTAACAGACCTTGGGCTTTGTGATAATAGCCCTGTAAACTGTAGAGTTCACATCACCATGAGAATGACCAAGCTCAAAATCTGCAATTTGCTCCCTAGATTTTCACATTCAGTGATATTTAAAAGGGTGTGATGTTAGTGTAAATATATTTCAACTTGTAAATTTTATTTTTAAGATTTAAGTGATATTGCATAATGACTTAAGAAGTCCTCTCTGTTGAAGTCCACTTTATTAGAACAAAGAATAGGCTAGTCTACTTTTAGGTGAATTTGTAGTTTGGGGTCGAATTGGGAGATAAACCTCCAGAGGGCAGAAGGAAAAAGGGGGTATACCTACTATGACCAATAATAGGGATTTTCGGTGTAGTTTTCATGGCAGTTGAACTAAAATTCAGGCCTTGTTCATACAGTTATATCTGTTGGACTGTGAGTTACTTGAGCGTAAAGAATCTAGTATTGCCCTAGCACCTACCATAGCCCTCATGTAGTAGGTGATTTCATCCGTCTCTGGTGACTTCAGGTATCATCTATGTGCTGACAGCTTGCAATTTGCAACTTTAATTCAGGTCTCTCTTTTTAGCTTTAGACCCACTTTAATCAAGACCCCACTTGGTTGGGAATTCCCTGGTGGTTCAGTGGTTAGGACTCGGTGCTTTCACTGCCAGGCCTGGGTTTACACCCTGGTCGGGGAGCTAAGATCCTACAAGGCACACGGCGTGCCCCCCCCCCAAAAAAAAAAGAAAGAAGAAGAAAGAGAAAGACTCCCTCTTGGTTGACCCACAGGTGTTTCACACTCAATGTGTTCCAGTCTGAACCCATGTTTTCCACTGAACCTGCTCCTCCTCCAGGGTTCCTTATCTCTGTAAATGTATGGTCACCCACCCAGTTTCTCAAGCCTGAATCCTTGACTCATTAAGTTTCCCCTTGTCCCACAGTCCATCAATCACCGAGCCCTTCTGAGTCTCCTCAGATGGGTATCTTGAATTTATTATTCACCTTTCTCCATCTCTGCTCACACCACTTTAGTCTGTCTTACACTCCAATAGCCTGTTTTCCCTGTACCCACTCAGGCATCTCTGTACTCCAAGTACTGTAGGGACTTTCAAATATGTACATCAGATCACTTCAGCACCCTGTTTAAAATATTCAAGGCTCTTAGAATTAATTCTAAGCTTTCATACTTGAGTATTTTAGAATAAATTCTGAACTCTCTTACATGTCCTCCACTTGTGTTACTTTCCCCTTCGCTTACTAGTTCAAGCCTCTTTGATCTTCTTTTTGTTTCTAGTACACTGCAAGCTCTTTCTACCCCAGTTCCTTCCAAGATGCTGTTCACCCAACATGCACCAGTAATTCCAATTCATTTATCAGGCTTCACCTTAACTCCCACTTCCTCCTATAAGCCTTTCCTGCACAGAGTAGGTTAAGTCCTCTTTATGCATTCTTGTAGCTCTCTGTATTCCACTGTGATCCTAATCACATTTGTAACATTTACACAATGTTTATCTTTCCATGTGGGCTTGGACTGTTTCTCATATACTGCTGTATCCCCAGTAACTTGCACAGGGGCTGGTAGATAGCAGCCACTCAGCAATAAATATTACTTTGAATACTGAAGGAACAGATAGGCATATCCCTATCTTTGATTTAATTAATAGCTGAGTTTTTGCTCTTTATGTCTGGGTCTACAGATTTTAAAAGATTTTATTATACTCCTAAATATTTTTACATGGTAGTAATAACTCATAAGGATATTTTAAAATTATTCAGCCTATTTCCTATATGAACATCAAATACCTAACAAAGATGTTATTGAAAAAAAAGTTGAATAAAAAACAGTATGTATGTTTTTTTCATATGACATGAAATAAACATCTAGAGTCGACATGAGAATTAAAAAATGGTAGAGTTATTAAATCAAAAGAGTTATTTTGGAGCTGGAAGGCATCGTAAAAATCACCCAGTTCACTTTATTTTAACCTCATTTATACAACATAATCACTTGGATCAGTTAAATTAGAATCCCTGGGAATGGTGTATTCTAAAAACTCTTGAAGTGATTCTAATGTTCATCTGTGAAAGAACTACTGATCTGGCCCAACTCTCCCTTTTTCTATAAATGAGAAATTGAGGGCTTCCCTGGTGGTGCAGTGGTTAAGAGTCTGCCTGTCAATGCAGGGGACATGGGTTCATGCCCTGACCCAGGAAGATTCCACATGCCGTGGAGCAACTAAGCCCGTGTGCCACAACTACTGAGCCCGTGCTCTAGAGACCGTGAACCACAACTACTGAAGCCCGCACACCTAGAGCCCATTCTCTGCGACAAGAGAAGCCACCGCAACGAGAAGCCCACACACCGCAACTAAGAGTAGCCCCTGCTGGACGCAAGTAGAGCAAAGCCTGCGTGCAGCAATGAAGACCCAACCAGCCATAAATAAATAAATAAATAAATAAATAAATAAATAAATTTTTTAAGAATGAGAAATTGAAGCTCAGAGTTCTTAAGTGATTTCTTCAAGGTCACATTGTTAGTTTCTATATTAGTGGTCCATTTAGTAGAACATATTTCCTTATATTAATAGCTGGAAAAATGGAAATTGATAAGGAAGAATGCTGCTAAGCCCTTGAAATCAATGATTTCTTTCTACAGGATGCCTAATTCCTGATTGTCAACTAGGACCGAATATCTCATCAGATCAGCTGGTAAATACTACCCAGTAGCTTAAGATCAGTGCCTCAACTTTTCTGATCCTGAGAATCACTTGGGATGCTTGTTAAGCATTCTGGTTCCTAGACCCATATCCTGGATATTCTGAGGTAGTAGGTCTGGAGCAGAGCCCAGGAGTCAAAATATTTAATAAGCATTCAAGTGATCTTAGCCTCAGTTATGTTTGGGAATCATTGGCTTAGATGAAGTCATAATTTCCATTTCCAGAGACACCAGTAAAGAGGCCATAAATAGCTAACTTCAGCATGGTGATTGGGGTTTACTCCCAAGGAAGAAAGTCAGTGTCAAAGACCATGATGCAGAAGTAAGTCAAGGTATGCTGAAAGGAAAAGGAGACCAGGAGTCTTGAAAGCAAAGGGCTGACAAGAGGGTTCAGGCCGGAAGTGAGGTGGCAGAAAGCACGTGTGCTGGCAATGATGTCTCCAAGCGGCAGTGAACCATATGAGGTGACCTCATATAGGGTGGAGTCCCAGACAACAAGATAAGATCAGGGGCGCACACGTCTTTGAAGCACTGCCTCCATTCGTACAACAGCAGAAGGCTTCCACAGAGTCAATTTGTAAGGACTCATTGAAGATCTTCTCGGAGCACAGCCCATAAATGTGATATATGGTGCCAGCATGCAACAGAATTATAATCCATTTGGGAAAACATGAAACTCTAGCAGATACCAGAGATTTAAATTAAGGTGCTAGGGGGTATGGTGTTCACAGCTATCAGGGCTGTGAACACCTTGAAACAGAAAGGTCTTGATGAGGCTGCAACGGTCAGATAATACTTCATGGAGGGGCTTCAGCCTGAGCTGGGCCTAAAAGAGTGGCCAGAATTTTGACAGAGGGTCATAGAGAAGGGAGAGTATTGCCAAACACAGAAGCCACAGGATTCTGGGCACAGAGAAACAGTGTTCCCCTCAGCCAATTGGTAGGATACCTAGGATTTTGGCAGGAGGAGGAGAGACAGCATGGCAAGGGGCAGAGAGAGAGAGAGTATTTCAAGGGACTTGAATGTCAATTAGTGAAATTTAAACGATGCTTTAGAAAATAAGGATTTATTAGTGCTTTTATAGTAGAATAGTAACTTGGTGAGGTAATTACTGTGGAAGATTGATCTGGCAGCAGGGTGCTAAATGAACTGGAGTGGTACAGGGGGGGCCATTAAAGCATGTTGGGCTTGGTGTCTAGTGAGGTCGAGGGATAAGAGGGATAAGATAGAGTTTGTAGAAACAAAAAGGAGAAGCTGAGTAGAAAAGCATGCATGTTACTTGGAGAGAGACTTTACAGGGAAACTGAGGAAGAGGAAGGAATTAATAATGGGGCCTTGTATAGTTTTAGTTCACATTTTTGAGTGCGTTTTTAGAATAATGCCATTTTTGCTTATTTACCCACTTCAGGTGGGATTTACCAAAACTCTGTAGCTCTGCATAGAAATACTGTGGTTCAAGAGTTATGGAATGAGATGAGGATTCCTGAGATCATTTTATGACTCTGTAGAAGTGAGGTTTGGCTTCACTATTATCCTCTGAATGTCCTCCTACGACTTCTACTTATAGGAAGTGCCTTTGTGGGTGCGAAAGCCAAGGGAGGCGTGAAGACAAGCATCACCTACCTGAAGGAGGCATAATACAGTCAAGACTGTGGAGTCAGCTGAACCTGGGCAGGTTGGGTCACCCTGGGAAAGCTGGTAACATGTCTGAGCTGTCACTTTCTTACTTATAAAATAGAGAGGATTCCATTGGCATCCTACCTTGTCAGAGTATTTTGAGAAATCAGGAAAAATACGTGTAGAGAGCTCAGTTTTGTGCAGTGGCTCTCAACCAGGGCTGATTTTGCTCTCCAGTTACGGTTGTCATGACTGGGGAGATGCTACTGGAATCTAGTGGGTAGAGACCAGGGGTTGCCTAAGCATCCTGTCATGCACAGGACACCCCCCCAAAAAAGAATTATCTGGCTCACAATGTCAGTCACACAAAGATTGAGAAACCCTGGTGTAATGCCTGACACAGAGTAGGCACTCAAAAATAGCTACAATTTTTAGAGTCCTTAAGATGTTTAAGACTATACTAAAGGTGTAACATTATTTTCGACTTTAATCCTTTCAAAAGTCCCGTGGAAGGTAATTACTCTTATTAGGTCCACTTTCCAGGTAAAGAATCTGGGAGTCTGAGAAGTTAAGTAACTCTCCCACGGGCAAACAGCTGGTTTGTGGATTCAGGCAGTCTGATTCCAGAGAGCTGGTTTGTAACCACCATGCTATGCTGTCAATCCAATAAATGATAGATATTATTGTTGTCGTTACTGTTATGTATAGAGAATGTAAAGTTCTGAAGCCATTCATTAATTCAACAAGTTGAGTGCCTCTGAGTCAGGTCTGTTCTAGGTACACAAGACAGACAAGTATGATCTGCACTGAACAACTCTAAGCTTATATTAATTGGTGAGTTAAGCCTCTTGTCTCTTCCCCTTTTCTGAATATGAACAAAGCCAGACTGAAAACCTGTGATAATGACTCTCTGCAGCTATTATTCCAATGAAAGATTTCCAAGTGGTGGCCACAGTGATGGTAGCGTGCTGGAGGGGGCATGGTGTTGGTCTCTGTTCTCCCTATAGGACTGTCACCCAGATGTTGCTGCTGCTGTACAGAGAGTAAGAACTGCCCACCACTGCTGACTTCTAACCTAGCTTGCGATTTCAGTGTCATGTGGAGCCCCAAGCTAGGCCGTGTTCTGGACTGACTAGGCCAGTTTTACTAATTGGGGAAACAAAGTCTTTGGTTCTTCAGCTCTTGTATTTGGTATTAACAGATGAAGCTGTAACAGTTTACTATTTCAGGGTCTCCAAATCTAGCTTGCTTTCATTATCTTTTAGGAAATCTCCAACTTGATTTTAATATTCATAATAATACCTAGAATTAAGATATCCACCTACATTCATTATGTTTTTTATTTGCAAAGGATTTTCATGTAAGTAATTAAAAGATTAGCCTTAAAGCACTTAGTACTCATGGGTGTTATAGTAGGCACTTTGGAAGAATGTAGAAGAATAATGAAGCTCTAAAAAAAACGCTTTATCCTAGGTGAAGAGACAAAATATAAACATATGGAGTAACCTGAGGATAATTGCAAAACAATTCACTACCATATACAAAATAAAACAAAGGTGACTAGTCCCTTATGTGCAAAAGTGACACAGAAAGAGAAAATGAGTTGGTTTCATAGAATCCAGATATATGGAGAGTGGCTTCATGACATAGGTATAGGGCACACCAAGTCCTGGGTAATAACAGGCTGGAGGATGGGCAGGGTAGCACAGTAGTTAGGGCCCAGCCTGTGGAGTCCCACACACTGCAACCAAATCCTGGCTCAGTGCTACTAGATGTGTGACCTTGGGCAAGTGATTTCCACCCTCTACATTTCAGTTTTCTCATCTGTAACATGAAGATAATCATAGTAGCTGCTTCATTGCGTTGTTACAAGGATTAAATGACTTAATACATTTAACTGCTTGTAATGTCGGCAGTCTGACTCCCAACACTTGAGCTATAAACCTCTAAACTACAGCAGCCTAGAATTGTCATTAGTATTCTTGAGGTGGTGGTTATTACAATAGCATGTGAAGCAGTGGATCAAGGAGACAATAAAGATGGGAGACCATCCAAGGTTGTTATAGAAATCTAGGCATAAATGATAAGGAACCACATTAAGGTAGTGGTTTAAAAGCAGATATAAAAGGGAATAAATGGGGCAAAGGACCAAATTCAAAAGACAGTGTATGATACAGATCGGGGGTTGTTGGATGATGAGGCTGAAGCATATATGTAGTGAAGTGTAAGAGAACAGGACTGAGTCCAGGTGCTCAGAAATTGGGTGATGCCATTGAAAATAATGAAGCTTCCATTTTATTATGGGAAGATGACAAGCTCAGGTTTTGAAATGTTGTATTTTGTTTGTCAAAGGGAAATCTAAGTGAAGATCACCTCTAGACAATCAAATATATGGTCAGTAAGAAGCTGGAGCCAGAAGTAGAAATTTGCTTTTGTACCACATTGCTGTTGTGTCACTGGACTAAAGTAGCAAGGGTTGGAGTATTGCCATCCTCACCAGATTCTTGACACATTTCTGTGTCTGGGTGGCTAGTTGACCTTAGGTGTCATCATTTAGAGTACTTTCAGTTTCTCGTTCTGCTTTGATGTAATTCCTTATCTTGAAACTACTCTAGTCTTGTATGTGTTGCTAAAATGTTACAAAGGTTGATAATCTTGTTGCTAAGTAGCCAAGTGGTTCTTTCCAAAGTAATCATCCATTTTATCAGCAAAATGCTTTGATTAATGTTTATTAATAATTCATCCAAATGTTTCTGAGATCGAGTATGATGATTATTATTATCTAATTGTTTTAGCAGAGTTCAAATTGCTACTGATCAAATGTGGAACATGAAAACCCAGCCCTTCCCTTTTCCCTGAGATCAACATTTCTCTCAGTTCAGAGTACAATGTTTTACAATTATTTTTAGAAGTTGTACATTCCTAGCCGTTGACTAGGGAAGCAGCCATATCTACATAAGAGCCCATCATAACTTTCAATGTCATTATAGTGGCTTGAGGGAAAAAATTATAATTTCTTGAGGTGGAAGGATTAGGTCAGAGTTTTTCAACCTTTGCACTATCGATCTTTGGGGCTGGATAATTCTTTGTAATGGGGAACTGTCCTGTACTTTGTGGGATGTTTAACAGCATCCCTGGTCTCCACCCACTAAATGCTAGTAGCAGCTCCATCCCCCAAATTGTGACCCCCCCCCAAATAACTCCGACATTACTAAATGTCTCTCCAATTAAAACCACTTGCTTAAGTTCTTCCATTTAGTTGTTCACATTGCTAATTTTGAATGTATTTTAAGTCTTAATGCTATATGAAATAGCTCATGCTATGTACACGTTCTACCACCAAGGATTTCAGAGATCTTTCCCTCTGAGATAAGTGATGTGCCTGGATTAGATTGTTTGATTTTGGAATGTGAGCCACAACTCAATATGCAGAATGGTACATATATAGGAACAAGTGCACTGGGGACTCCTTTTCTTATCTTCTCTCTGACAGTATTTTGCTGAATGTTCTTAGGCCAGTATTTAAAATCTGTTCAACATTCACTCAACCAAGTCTTCTAAGTAACTACTATGTACTTGGAAGTGTTGCTATCCACTGAGGGTACAAAGAGGGATAAAATTGTTTCTGATCACAAAGAACTCTCAGTCAAGAGGAGAAACCAGAAAAGGAAACATTTTTACCACTGTGTGATAAATATTTTTCCTGAGGAATGGAAAAGCAATATGGGGCTCAGAGAAAAGAGTACCTAACTCTACCTGAGGAAATCAGGAAAGGCTTTTCAGAGGAAACAAAGCTCAAATAGATTCTTGAGATGAGTACGAATTTACCAGACACAGCAGGAGAACAAGAACTTCAGGCAAAAGAAACAGCCTCAGCAGAAGCTCTGAGACATGGCTTTGAAGGCATGATAAGCCTGTTTGCAAAACTGGAGTAGGGGATGTGTGGGTGTTGGTGGGAGAGGCGGGTAGGAAAGTGGTCAAGGCCCAGTTGCTGCAGAACTTGACTGACTGGTTAAGATCTCTGAACATTTTTCCTGTTGGCCATGAGCAATATTCATTGTTGCATATTTTATTAATTTTGTTTTTCTTCCCTCTCTAGAATGTAAGCTCCATTTGGCAGGGATTTATGTCTGTTTTGTTCATTGATGTATTCCTCATTGCCTACTAGAGGGCTTGGCATATAGCTGAGTTCAATAAATGATTTTGAATAAATGAGTATAGTTTTTGTAATTAATTATGTTGGCTCACCTAGAATTCAGTTGTCTACGATATCATTACCTATTAGTGAATTTTTATGTTAAAAATAGCTAAATACTCTTGGAAATGGCTTTATTGCCTTCAGTTTTATTCCATATTTTCCAAAGGAAGGGAGTTATTTCATTTTTTTCTGTCTGGATTCATATCTAAATTCAAAATTCATGGATAATTTTATAATGACTGATATGATACAGTTTTTTAAATTGAAGCTGTGAAACCATTTTAGAAATTTCAAGACCAGTAAATTGTTTTGTAATACATATGTTCAGAATCTATAGATATTCGATCCTAATAATGGAGATTCGACTTCCAG
The DNA here is from genome assembly GCF_026419965.1 of Kogia breviceps. Classification (NCBI taxonomy): domain Eukaryota; kingdom Metazoa; phylum Chordata; class Mammalia; order Artiodactyla; family Physeteridae; genus Kogia; species Kogia breviceps. The sequence goes on along the minus strand of NC_081311.1, from coordinate 157,401,300 downwards.
TAGGTCAGAATGTATTGAATCGCTTTGAGAACCTATCTAGGGTTAATGTACTTTTATCTTAACTCATGGAAATCCTCAGTATGTTTCTTTTCCCTCCCTCTCTTTCTCTCCTCCTCTTTATTTCTTTGCTATATGACAATGGAATTGTATTTAAGTTAGTGATTCAAGCAGCAGAAATTTATTCTGACTGTAAAGGGGGATGAATGAAAGTCAAATTGACGTCAGTGTCTGTCTGTCGCTTCAGATTGAGAGACTATGTTGATTGGTATAGTGGGGGAAGATGCTGGCCCTGATTCTATCAGCTGTGGTCAGGGAGAGAGTATCACATGTCCCTGAGATTCATCTTTCCTGTGGGGCAATGGTGGAAGCAGGTGTGTGCACATGGGAGGGGTGGGGAGGGAGAGAGTGGGAAGGGATCAGCCACACAGATACCCCTGACGTGTCTCTAGTAGTACCTCCACAGCTAGGATAGAGAAGAACCACCCTTTCATTTTTTTTTTCTAAGAGCATTAAAAACATTTTAAAAAAATATCATTAAGATTAACAGGTAAAGGTTTGCTTTTCATTCTGAAGCCAGAGTTATGTTCATCCAATCTTTTTGCTGTTTCCTAGTATTTATGGTTAGTCTGTATAGTGCAATCCTATTCATGAAAGCTAAACGTCAGAATTTTTTCTTTTCTTTTTCTTTTCAGCTGAGATCCCTGCTGAGGAAGAGGAAAGATAACATTTGTTTTCCACTTGGTATCTAAGAAAAAGTCTAGTTTCAAATCAAGAAGTTGCTTTTATTTTTTTTCTCGTGAAGGTCAACAAACTTGTCAAATGTTTTACATCATGAGAACCAGAGTCAGACAGCTCCCTGTTGTCTCAGAATAAGAATGTGCTTTGAAACGCTTTTTTATTCAGTTTATTTTCACTGTCTTTTTTCTATTTCCATCTCTTCCTCCCTGCCCCGGCCCCTTGATGTTTTTTAGCAGTTTGTGTTCCATATTAAGAGATTTGATTCCTTTTCAAGTTTTTTTTAAACCCCAAATAAACAATAAGAGTGACATGTAAAATCCTCTGGAATGAAAATTGAGCCCTCCCCAGCTAACAGGGAGAGAGATTCAAATGACCACATGTTTGTTTTCATAGTTCTCAGATTTCTGTTAGAGACATAGGCTGAGTCACTGCCAAACCAGAAGGCATTTCTTGGCCCAGCCTGGAAGACTACTTTTCATCCAGCATGCCTTCTAAATTCCTGTGCAGAATGAAAATACAAGGCAGATTCAGTACTTCCCATAGAGCCGTCCACACATTATTCCTTCATGCCCCAAATAAACGTCAGCTTCTACTTTGTGCTAGGCTAGGTGCTGGGAATATAATAGTGAACAAGGCAGTCATCTGTCTTTGCCTTAAGTAGCGTATGATGTAGTTAGAGAGGTAGACAGGTAAGCAGACAGTTATCTTCTGAAGTGATAAGTGCCACGATATGGAAAGTGCATTTTGCTGTGGGAGCACATATGAAGAGCATCAAAGCGGATGAGGGGTGAGTGAGGTGGACAGGGAAAGGTCAGGGAAATTATAGGAAGTTTTAAGATGAGACTGGAGGGAGTACAGGTGAGCTGAGCAAAGGGTGGGAGACTGGGTACAAGAGAGGGGAAATTAAGGTATTTACTCATAATCACCACAAACGGATTTCAGTGCAATTTCTCAGTTTCTAGAGATATTTACTGACGAGATACATTCACGTTGCACTACTTGCTATCAAAGCTGGATGAACTAGTACTTCTGCATCAAAGTGGACATGTGAGAAATGGCCCCTCTCAACCTGGGCAAGTCACATCTTCTACGATTCAGTCATTAAAGTTCCTTCCAGAGCTTCTGTGTGCTTTTGAGGAATCCTCAAGCCCAGCACGACTGCACATATGTACATACCCTTCCATCAAGGCCTATGGCACCTTAGCCAGAGCTCTGGGAGAGCATGAAAATCAGCTCAGCCATATCCATAATGTAGAGGTTTCCTCCATTTTTTTTTTTTTTTTTTTTCTGTACGCGGGCCTCTCACTGTTGTGGCCTCTCCAGTTGCGGAGCACAGGCTCCGGATGTGCAGGCTCAGCGGCCATGGCTCACGGGGCCCAGCCGCTCCGTGGCATGTGGGATCTTCCCGGACCGGGGCATGAACCCGTGTCCCCTGCATTGGCAGGTGGACTCTCAACCACTGCGCCACCAGGAAAGCCCGAGGATTCCTCCATTTTTAAAAGAAGTAATGCTCCTTACTATTAAAAAAAAATGCTTTCTAGTTCACCCAGTCCTCTCCTGGGCCACTTATTTGTTGTTAAGCTCTTTGGTGTTTAAAACCGTCTGAATTTTTAACAATGTCAAAAAGATAATGTTTGGCAGACTTGATACATAAAATTGTAAAATTTCTATATGGCAAAGGACCCCCAAAACAAAGGTAAACTACAAATAATACTGGGAAAAATACTTGAAACATATAAGAGACAAAAGTTTAAAATTCTAAAAATTCTGCCAATCAACAGTAAGAAAATAAGAAAGAAATCCTATAAAAAAATAAGCTATAGGTAATGAACAGGAAATTCATTAAAAATATAAATGGCTGATAAACTTATGGAAACTATAAATTAAAACACCAACATAATACTTCTTGCCCATTAAATTTATGACAAGTAATAGCATTTACACACCAACCCCCAAAAATGTGTAGACCAGAGTCACTTCATCCCAAGCTGCCAGCCCATTCGTGCATTTTGATTGGCTTCGTATTAGGTGTGGGATGTCAGGTTTGGGATCCTGAACTCCAGGGAGCCCCATTCCCATCATATTCTATGTCAGTATCACCTCCTGGAGTGCAACTCTCTATAAAGTGAACCATGACCCTTGGAACTGAGCAACATTATGAGCCCTAGGTGTGAGTATGAAGTATTTGAAAACTTTATTTCAAAAGAGAAATGGCTCCTCATCTCTCCCACCAATATTCAGCTAATGAGTTTTGCCCTCCTGTTTTCTCATATGGGATGGATCCTGGAAAGGAGAAACAGTGCTAGAAGCAGAGTAGGATTAGGGAATCCTTCCTTACTAGCCTCCTGTGTTTTTCACTCCTGTCTGATTGCTTCATCTCCTGTGTATCTCTAGAGATAAGAAAAAATCTGGGGACCAGGGATGACTTTGGATGTGTCCCCAGACCAGTCATTCAGCCCTTGATTAGGGTCTGTGGGTCCATGGCAAAGATTCCAAGACTGTCAGTCACATCTGAGTTTCTCTAGTACTAGATTTTTCACTTATCGGGTTATTCAGCCTCTCTGAACTTCAGATTATGAGAATCAAATAAAATGAGGGATGTGCAATATTATTTGCTATATTATTAAGAGTTGGAATTAATCTTGCCATCTGTAGGCTTTACTTCCTCTATGAGACTGGCTCGCTCTGTAAAAGATAAAGGTTGCTATTCTAGGCCCATGAATTGGGAGCTTGGGCAGGGTGATGAGACTGGGATGGAGACAGGATGATGCACTTTGCCCCATCTCCTCGCCTCAGGCCCGCACTTTGGTGGTGGTACATCAGGTGGCTTAAGGGGATCCTTTGACATTACCTTTCATTGGCCCCACACGTTACCTTCGCCTCCTTCTTTAAGATTCCATCCCTTTGATATCTTCTTTGCCTGAAGACAGTCCCTTTGGAATTCTGTGGCTTTGATCCAGATGACATGGATATGCATGAAAATGAGGACTTGCTTGGTATCTTTGACTACTTTGGCTTCAAAGCACTGAACTGGGGTCCAAGGCAACCTTACAACCACTGAACCCTGGGAGCAAGGAGTAGGACTCCCCTGTCCTGCATGAATTGTAGGTGTCTCTGGAGATCTACCAGAGATTGACCAAGAGCTTGAAAATCACAAGGCAGTGCCTCAACCCTGGTGACCAAACCGTGTGCATGCCCTGCACGTTGTCCTCAAGTATAGCTGGAAGGAAGACATTAAGGTCACCTTCCCCAGAGAGGAGAGAGGGCCATGCCACGCCTGACGATATTCCTATATACATTATTTTGTGATCCAAGATAAGACCCTTGTACATTTCCTCCAGAATGGCATCAGTATGCTCACAGTGCCTGATGAGCCTCAAGGAGGTGGGACCTGGCTCCAGTTGTATGTGTATGGGGAGGGACGTGACTGGGGATAATGGGAACATTCCCATTCCTTCTGACCAGCTGGATTATTCTCTTTTTATTCTTCTTCCTTCCTCCTTATTTACTAAATTCCAAACCACTTTTTTCACTCTCTGCCTAATTTTCCCCCAGGTAGAGAGGCTGTATCGTGAACACTTCCGCAGAGTAATGCTGTCACCTAGCAACGTGTCATCAGATCGGGCATCTTGAACAGCTTCCACTGGGAGGGGCTTTCCTTCTCTAGGGTGCCCATTTCAGAGGGAGTCCTATTTGTCATGTTTAAAGTTTGCTTCCCAGGCAGATTAACACTACAGACTTGACAGAGTCTTAAGTGAATTTACCTTAATTTTAGGCTGGGCCCTGAGTCCTCCCCAAATCTAACATAGCAGTACTGCCCACCACACAAACCCCCACCAGGTGTGTACGTAGCTCTGGGCCCAGTGATACTGGAGACCTTCTCTAAAATGCAGCAGCCACAGTTTTCAGGAAGAATGTCCTGTCCCTGACCCACTTCAGAGCTGGGCTGACTTGGTGTGCGTTGGGGGAGTGGAGAGGAGGTGGGGAGAGCCGGCCCAGGCCAGGAGTCAATTTTATGTATCAGTCTTGGAGTCCAGTTCACATTCCAGTGGTAAAAAGTGAGCTGAGTACTATAAGAAACTATATACAGATTGCTTGTCCGAGTCTTCTTTTTTGCCTCCCAGGCTGTTGGTCCCTTTCTTTGGCCTCCTCCTGACAGAGAGAGGAAAGGAGATATGGATATAGTTTTACCACGCTCATTCCACCCTGAGTACAGAGAATCCTACAGTCAGGTAGCCAAGGTTACCATGCATATACTCACACACATGTATCTCTCACACTGAGCTCTTTTTACCTTCTCTGCTGTGAGGGAGGAAGGGAAGGTCTTTCACTTGTGAACAGGGCCACTGAGAACTAGTTACTTTTCATTTGATCCAGGTGGGTGAACAAGACCCAGCAGCCTCCCTGCTTTCTGCTATCTGTCTATATATACCTCTGAACTGGCAGGGAGAGCCAAGCCAAGGTCAGCCTCCTTCCCAGCCCCTGGTCACCTTTGAGAGGCCAAAACAGGACTCAGTAAGGACTGAAGCGGACTTCTTCCTTCCTCAAAGCCAAACTTCTGAGATTCCCTAAACAAAACCCCAAACATAACACCAACAGAAGAGAGAACTTGGCTACTAGAAGAGCAAATATGTTTAGAAGGAATAAAGATCCTTCGTTACGAGAAACAGAGACCAGGGACTATCCCTTTCGGATGTGGTAGCATGTGGAATAATTAGTTTTCTCTAATTGTACAGAAACATTTCTTGTATAGAAATTTTCCTTCTCAGAGGAGAGGGAAGGCTTTCTTGCTGACTCAATGAAATACATCCCTAAAGACAAAGCCTGGGGTGGTGGGGAGGGTGGCCTGAGGTACCCGGCCTCCTGCACCTGTGTTGCAGGGCCTGACTGGGGACACAGGGGCTCATGGAATGGGGGTGACCCAGGATGGTGGCTGATCCATGATTCTGACAGTTTTGTTCTGGATGGCAAAGAAAATACCTTCGTGGACATTATTGTGCACATTGACAAGATTTTAATAAAAAGAATAGATAAAATTCTGTAGCAACGTTAAGTTTATTGTAGTTTATGTGAACTATGTGTATGTAAGAGAATATCTCTTTTTTTAACCATATGGAAACTCTAGTATTTATAGGTAAAAGGATGTGATATCTGCAACCTACCCTTAAAATCTATTTCTCTATCCATCTATCTGGACAGAGAAAGAGAAAGCGATTATGAGTGAGCAAGGGAGTCCAAGAGACAAATGGTTAAAAGAGGGTAAATCTGGGTCATGGATATATATTCATGCAACTTTTCTTTAGGTTTTATATTTTTCCCAGGTTAAAACAATGGCCAGTTGGCTCTGTCTCCCTCTCATCAGGAGGCACACATCATCTTTTAATTGTTATTAAAATTATTTTAATTTTTATTATGGAAAAATTCTAACATACACATCAGAGGCAAAATATAGTCACCTCCTACCTTAAAATTACTGTCATTTTGCCATTGGCGACAATACCACCTTAAAAAAGTAGAGGAGCAGTCCAATTGAATTTCGTGTCACCCGTCTCTTGGAAGCAGTGCTAAGTTCCCTCAGGCCAACCTCACTGACCCGCTAGAGCTCTCCCCGTCCTTCACCACGTGACAAACACACTTTCCACATCAGATTTCCACAGCGTTTATTCTTGGCACTCTAAGCTTTTGAGGCTCTGGGTGTGGGTCTGCCTTGCGCTCTAGTCAGCTCTGGGGTCTATTTTGAGTTAATTTCCTTCACAAAACATATAAGGAAGCCATCCAACAGGAGTAATTTCAATGCACAATAGCATAATCCTTCAATCACCTAGTAACTGCAGCATGCAAAACAAGCAAGCAACTGGAAATGTGGTTAAAAGCTCACATCTCTGTATAAATACTTTCTAATGTTGATGAGAAAATGGATCTAGTCTTGACATACATCTAAAATAAGAATTTGGGATTCCAGTTAAACACCATTGATGGAATGCACATTTTAACTTTTTTGTCTTCCCAAATGCCACTAAAAGTAAATGAATAAGAGGCTATTGAGAATGGAAGGAGATACAAGAGACTTCGCCAGTTTTGGGAGATGGAAATCAGATAGGGGAATGGTAACTGACTTAACAGAGTGGGAGAGTTACCTGTTTAGGTGCCTGCAGGGAGGTCTTCACTCTGCAAACCTCAATAGACTCAGGATTTGCGGGCACCAGAGGAGGAACAACATGGGGTGAGGCGTGAATCCAGTACGGAGGAACTGGTTGAACGTCTGTGTGAAAAGTTGAAAGTCCAGTTTCCAACTCATACCTTGAACAGCCCAATTACCTGGCCCTCTCCTTACCCCGTGCCAACTTTACCACCGGAAGCAGGATCATTAGTGCCTTTAAAACTAATCATATTAGAGAACCAATTCCAGAAAACCCAGGACTGATTCAGAGAACCCATCCTTAAATTCTGTTCCCCTGGAAACATTTCTGGTACTAAATTATGCATCATTCAGGGTTTGGCCAAAGAAGCATAACTAGTAGGCTGTATATTTATGTACGGATGTGGATATGCCTACATATGGACTTTTGTAAGAAATTGGTTTACACAACTCTAGGGACTGGCTAAGCATGCCCAAAACCTGTAGGGCAGAAATGGAAGGTCACCAGTAGGCTGGAGCTTCATGGGCACGAACAGAAGCTTGCTGTCTACAGGTACTTGGGAACAGAAGATTATTAGTATGGCTTGAGGTGAAGCTTGTAACTTGTAATCATAGACATCAACTTTGTCACTTGACTAAATAGTTCTATGTGGGGAAATATTATAGAAGTCAAGTGTCAGGAAAGCAGCCTGTATCAACAAAGTATTACCTATTGACTCTCTGTGATGTCCTAGAAGATTTTTTCTACCCCAAATGGATATCTCCATTAGAATGATGCTTTCAACTTAGAGGAATGGAAGCAGGTAGGAAGTAACAACCCTTCAGGATCCTTGATTCTTTCCCTGGAATAAATAAATGCCCTAATAGCTTGTCCAGAGCTGGTCTCAGGCAATAGTGTTTTTGATAATAATGAATACTCTTTATTAAACACTATACACCATCTAACTGGTCTCTCAAGTTTGTGCAGGTCTTGCAAGCAGAGGCACTGCCTGCCTTTGTTCCTGACTCTCTTCAAGGGTATCTGTACATACACCTTCCACGTGATCCGGCACTCCTACTCCTAGGTCTTAACCTGAGAGAAATGGAAGCAAATGTTCATACAAAAACCTGAGCAGAAATCAGGTTTATTGCCCATCATAAAATAGTTGAGTTCACTGTACTTGAGGTTTCTCTTCTGTAACACAGCCCATTGCATATGTAGGTGACACCTGGTCTTCTTTGCATTACCCTGCAGAAATAGAACTGAGGGAACTTTTGCAAATGCTGATATTCTGTCACTGCTGTTGCTATGAGAAATAAACTGTTCATTGCTCTGACTCAGGAGTCTCATGTCTTCTGCTGCCATCCATGACTAACTTCTTGGCTTGGAAGTAGGGTGAAATCTCAGATTCTTTAAAGTTCTAGATAAAGTACTATACACGCCTGATCAATAATTACAAAAACCCCATGAGGGATATGGGGTGGGGTCTGAAAACAGATTTAGGGAGGTGAAATTTGCAAAGGTCACCATTTTTTAAGTGGCAATAGAAGGTTGTAATTAAGAGCTTTGTCTCTGGAGTTGGATTATCTGGGTTTAAGTCCTGACTCCACCATCGAATAGCTTGTGTAAAAGGGGGATTTAGTTAGGACTGCTAGAGGCTGTCTCTATTATCTTGCTCCGTATTCTTAGGCATAAAGGCAAGTGAGGAAATATGATTCAATAATTTAATATAAGCCAAGTACTCAATTTAAATGAATGCAGATTGTCAGTATCTCTGGCGTCATTTGTGGGTGTCCTTGTATAGAAAATGAAAGACAGGAACTACCTGAGTTTTTGTATCTCCTCTAGCTCTGAAGTTACGTGTTTTAATTTATACTGTGCTTCCTCTCCTATTTGTCTCTAGAATTCAGAGGTGGACCAGGAAATCCTATGAAAAATAAGGTCTTTGAGCTGAGCATGCTGCAATGGATCTGCCCTGTCTACCCCGCAACCCTCCAGTTAGGGGAAAGTGGTAACAACACAGGATCAATTTGATCTTGGAAGTGGGATATGCAAGAAGATAAAACTGTTTCTGAGGGTGTAATGTCAGTGGTTCTGTTAGATTCCTGTTTGACACTTGGACCTCTGAGGAAGTCTTTCTTTTCTAAACTGTACTGGCCCATATCAAGTGAGAATATTCAGGTCCCTGAAGTCAACAAAACAAAGTTTACATAAGGCATAGTTAAGTCATCAGTTTGAATTAGAAAAATTCCTTTTATTAGATATGATGATTTCATTATCTAAATGTATGTTATCCCAAGTGCCCAGAACAGCATCTAGTGTGTAGTAGCTCAATAAATTTTTGTTAAATAAATGAATGAATATTGATATAGAAGAATATCTTTGCTTTACTAAGTGAAAAAAATGTAGACTACAGGACAGTTTGATCTCCTTATAACTACATATTTTATATCTATTCTATCTACCTATCATCTATCTTTTTATGATAATCATAGTAAAAAGACCAAAACGTCCTGCCTCAAATAGATTTTTCTGGGAGGTAAGAGTAGGTGGGACTTTACCTTTCTACTTGATACACTTCTTCTGGTGGGGGTGTACGGGAGATGTATTTCTAATGTAATTTTTTTAAAAATGAAGAAAAGAAATAGAGCCCTCCTTCTCTTCAGGAGGCCTAAATGGAAACAGAAAGTGGCTTGGCCAGAAGCAGCAATGGAAGGGCAGTTATCTAGGCTTATGGGAAGAGATGGAGATGCTCCTTCCTTCCTTCTTCCTTTCTCTATTTTCCTTTCTCTCATCCTGCCTTTCCAGAGGCTTCCAGTGAAGGCTGGTTCTCAGAAGGGTTGGCGCGGGGTTGGGTTGGGAAGGAGGGCTGCTGAACCGAGATCTAGAAGTTATGTATTTCCAACAGTCCACTGAAAGCATTCACCTGCCTTCTTCCAACACTTCACTCCCAATAATCTCTCTTAGAGCTTTGAGGTGGCAAATTTCTACGAAACTCTGTTTCTTCCAAAAAGTACACAAGTTAATACAATTTTTTTTCTGTTATCCACTGTTATCTCATTTATCTGTGTTTTTTTTAATTGTTATCATTGCAGAAAGTAATTCAGGTTATAGGAATTTTTAAACATTGAAGTATAATTGATTTACAATGTTGTGTTAGTTTCAGGTATATAGCACAGTGATTCAGTTATATATATATATATAATATATATATATATATATATTTTCAGGTTCTTTTGCCTTATAGGTTATTCCAAAATATTGAGTAGAGTTCCCTGTGCTGTACAGTAGGTCCTTGATTGTTATCTATTTTATGTATAATAGTGTGTATATGTTAATCCCAACCTCCTAATTTATCCCTCCCCCTACCCTTTCACCTTCGGTAACCATAAGTTTGTTTTCTATGTCTGTGGGTCTCTACTTTCAGGTATGGGTCATTAAGGACTTAATAAATCTTGGCAGCAATTACACTAGTACAACTGAATTCTAAAAATTGGTAGAGTCGAGTATTTGTATATTGTTTTTTTGGGAAATTCATCAGTATGTGCCCCGAGAGCTGTTATTTTTAAAACTATTCTATAATTAATGTCTTCTTGCCAGAAGAAATACATTTTACTTAATTTAGTTTTTCTTGACTCAGTGACTATTATTTCAACTTAAGATTTCCAAAGGAAGGAAGAAGAGGAAACTATCTCATTTATTGAGCATATTGTGCCAGATGCTATCATGTGCATTATGTGGTTAGTCTCAGAATACTTCTGAAGGGTCGTTATTAGTACACCACTTTACAGATGATCAAAATGAGGCTCTGAAGGTTTAAGCAACTTGCTCAGACTTAAACAACCACTAAGTGGCTGAGCTGAATTGAGGCCCCATCTGATGTCAAATTTAGTCCAACTCTTTCCATTGAGCTTCAGTAGATTTAAAGAGAGACCTGAGATGGTTTACTACAGTAGTTTATTCTCAGTTTACTACATGTATTAGAAGAGCAATTGGATTTGCTACTGCTAACCCCATAATTCAAACAAATCTTAACCAAGTAACTTGAGATTTTTCTCACTCAGACATACCCTAATTTTGCCTGAATAACTCTCAAAGATGGAATTTATATAGAATTATTTAGCTATACCCTGTCTGACATTTTATGCCATATTATGGTCTTATATTATTAAAATGGCTCATGTGAAGCTATTTACTATATGAGGGACAATATCTGATTATGGGAAAGCAGACTCAAAGCAGTTATCTTTTGTGGTTAGAGGAGTTCTTGATTAAATTATCATAGCCTGTCTATCTTATAAATACCTATACTTTTCTGTGCTTTGACATGCCACTTTCTCTTCTGTCTTGGATCTTTTCACTTGCTATTCTCAGTGCATGGAATCCTGCTTCATTGACTTATCACATGGCTGGCTTCTTAAGCTTTCAGCTTAAATCTCACCTCCTTATAGAGGCATCTGTTGTTCTGCACCCAACATACATACATCCCTCTTTTGGTAAAAGAGTGACCCAATTTTCCTCTGGAGTTCCACCCTTACCCCACTTTTAAGCTTGTGGTTTAGGTGGGATGGACCCCATGTCCAGCTCCAGGTGTGGTCCCAATTGGCTTAAGTCAGTAAGCATATTCCATTACCCTGGCCACAGTGATGGGTTTAGGGATGGACCTGTAACCCACTCAGAGCCAAGGAGATGTGAGAAGACATTTATTAGGGTTTCTGAGAAAGAAAAGTTCCTTTCTATTGATTGAGAGCTTTTCGAAGAGACCTCCCTCTTTCCCTAGACTTGAACGGTAGTTATGCTCATGAATGGGGGCATATTTGTGTATTCGTGAGGGAGGGGGGTGCTGGGGTAACGAGTGTAGAGCAGCCACTGTGTGGAACCTCTGGATGACTTCATCAGTGAGGAAAGCACAGATGGGTGGCAGGCTGAAAATCTTCTGGAAGGACTTTGAGCTGCTAGACCAAATCCTGCGGGAAATTAGACCTTTTCCCAGACAAGTCACTACATTCTTTTTATTGTTTAAGCCAGTTTTTTGTGTTGTGTTGTTTTTTGGTTTGTTTGTTTGTTTCTGGAGTTGTTATTTAGAACACAGAGTTCTGATCAATATAGCTGTCCAGAGAGGATTTTCCTGATGAACCTATCTAAAGTGGTTCCCTCTCCCTAGTACTACTTATCATGAACCCATTTATTTCCTTCATGTTACTTACCACAATCTGTAATTATATTTTTGATTTATTTGTTTACTTGTTTATTGTCTCAGCTATGAGACTATAACATCTTCAGGGTTGGGAACTTGTGTGTACCTAGTTCACTAATTATCACCAGCACCTGGAACAGTGTCTGAGAAGGTGGAAATAGCATTTATTCGATGAATGGATTAGGAACTTTTCTGTAGATCCAAAAATGTATTTTTTTCCAATTTCATGCTCTATGACCCCTTGCAAAAGCAAGAAAAGCGATAGTTACAGTTATACTGCCTGAGCCCATCAGTATGAATTCTGACAGTGTTTTCCAAACAAAATGGAATCATTTTCCTGAAAGTCAGCTTTTAACATGAAATGTTATTGTTTTACTTAACCGCAGTTAGATTTCCAGCAGTTTTGTAGTTTGGTCTCAGACAAAGAGCTTTTTTCACCATCTGCTTTTCATTTGGAAAGGGCTCTCCAAAAGACACACATTTGAAAACACATTGAAACAGAACTTAGTTTTAGAAGCTATCTAAAAACTGTGACCCAGAAAGTTGGAAATCAATCATTTACTGCTTTCTGGCAAAAAACCAACAAAACAGAAAAACAAAAAGCTTCATCATTTTGTGATAGTTGCAGATAATGATCAGAAGGAAATGAGATACGAACACAGCAAAAAATAATTTAGGTGCTCCAAAAGATGCTGAAGAAACATCTTGGAGAAGATTACTATATAGACTTCTGATCTATCAATTTTGTTTGTTTGTTTGTTTTGTGGTACACGGACCTCTCACTGTCGTGGCCTCTCCCGTTGCGGAGCACAGGCTCGGAAAGCACAGGCTCAGCAGCCATGGCTCGTGGGCCCAGCTGCTCCACAGCATGTGGGATCTTCCCGGACTGGGGCACGAACCCGTGTCCCCTGCATTGGCAGGCGGACTCACAACCACTGCGCCACCAGGGAAGCCCTGATCTTATCAATATTTTTAAAGTTAATTTATTTATTGATGTATAGTTAGTTTACAATATTGTGTTAGTTTCTGGTGTATAGCAGAAACTAACACAATATTGTGTTTGTTTTTTCATGTTCTTTTCCATTATAGGTTATTACAAGATATTGAATATAGTTCCCCATGCTATACAGTAGGACCTTGCTGTTTATGTATTTTATTTTATTTTTTTCTTTTAAAAATTTTTATTGAAATATAGTTAATTTCAATGTTGTGTTAGTTTCAGATGTACAGCAAAGTGATTCAGTTACATGCATATAGATAGACAGATAGATAATATTTGAGTCGTTGCTTTACCTGTGATGTAGCAATTAATAGCAAAGGATTCTATTTTCTGTCTTTTCTTTTACATATTCTAAAATATAAACTATTCTTTAATGGGAAAAGATAATTTTTAAAATGTGCAGTTTGTTGATATTCTCACAGAGTGATTTTCAATTTTTGATTTTCAATTATTGTGTTGGAGACCAACACAATAATTTTACTAATTTTTCTAATTATTCTAGTATGTAATCCACACAAGCCTTTTGGTGGTCTTCTTTATTCATGCAGTACCCACTTGTCACCACTGTAAGTGTTGATTATGTTTTTTTTCTTCAAGAACACCTGACATGGGAACTCCTTATATAAAGCAAGGCCTCCCCTCTTATTCCCTGACGCTGGGCAGAGACCTCTTCTACCTGTGATACCCTCGCAGTCAGAGCACTTTCCTTGCCACTGAATTCTTGCTTTCCTTGCTGAAATCGCCTTGTTTAAAAAAAAAATTATCCAGGGCTTGGAAACAAAGCCAAGAGAGTGCAGCATGTCTCCTCCTCCAGCCCTTGTCCACATCAAGGATTCTTCAGTTATCTTTGAGGCATGCACCTGTATTTGAGGCTCACTACTCTATTGATCAAAGGCTCAGACTTTAGGAAGTTACATGATAATTTATAGATTTGTTTCCAGTAGAGATGCAAATGATTTTGGTCTGGTGTAAAAGGCAATCCAATGATTATGGTGATTATAATGTCATTTTTCAGTAAAATATTCACCAGTTTAATATTTAACATAGATATCATATTCTAATCCTCAAAATGCTCTGTGTACCAGTTTTACCATTTTCCTGGTTCTCTCATTAATTAGTGCACTGAATAAAACCTTTGAAACATATTAATTTTTTATTTGTATGAGTCAAGTTTCAACTTTTTGAAAACTTCATATCCCTTTGGAAGCATCTATTGCTATTTCCAATGCAGCACAGAATCCAGGCCCTGCCCACCCCTTTTGGGGGGTATTATTTCCTCACTACATCAATATGGAATTAATATGGCTAGCCCCCAGGACCCTCAGATGGTCCATGTGCTCCTAAGCCTGTTTTCCTCCATACTTACATAGGTTTGAAAGGGAAGGGTTTAGATTTTAAGGTCAGGCTTAAGAATCCTTGGGGAGCTTCGACTAAAGAAAATTATTAATGTTTCTGGCACATTGTAAGTTAAACTGGCTTCCTTTGGGGGCTAGCCAGAGGACTTCATCACACATATCTCGGTATCTGTTGCAAAATGTAGGCAGATGCCAACCAACCATTGTATAAAAGACTTTTGAATATAACCAGATGGTAAAATGATGGATATCCGTCCTCTTTGCCTGCCCAGCATGCATCTCTCCACCTGGTGACAGTACTCTGATTTTACTTACTTTCCCTTGGAGTCTTAATGGGAGTCTTAATTAGAATGTCCCATTGTTTCCTAGGCAGGGGATGGCACATGACCCCAACTGGGCCAATAGTTGCTCTGGAATCTGAATCTTAAATGAGTAACACACCATCTGAAATAATGATTTGTGATTCATTCATCCCAAGGTCAGGGCCCTGAAGAGACTGTCAACTGGTTCCCAGCACCTAAATCTCCATGACGGTGTGGGTCTGTCCTTCTTGAGACCTGGTTCTTCAACTTTCCTTCTACTTTGTGAGCTATCCTGTGACTTCCAATTTGTTCCAAGTTCCAAAAAACTTCCTTTCCTTAGCCAGAGTAGATTTATAGCGTTTGTACCCAGAGAACACTGATAGATTTGGTGATTATATATGTCTCATTAAAATTGAAATAACAAATACTCTATTGTTTTTTTCATTGCCTTGTTAAAACTAAGCAGAGTAATTGTACTAGCTAATAAATAACATTTACTAAGTCCCTGTCTTTGTTCTAGATTAGCCTATTTAATCCTCACAGTAACCCTATGACATGAAGAAACTGAAGGTCAGAGGGGTAAAGTAACTCGATCTAGTTTACACACTATTAAGTCATGGTGCTGGGATTTGAACCCAGGCAGTTTGGCAACAAGTTCCTTGTTCTTCATCAGATTTCTCCTTGGGACAGTAGATACCCTGCTAATTGGTGGAAAAAAGCCACCCTTCAGGTGATTTCCTGCTGTTGAGTGCCTTTTATTCTGAGGAGAATCTTTACATTTTACATCTAACACAATGCAACAGGTGGTTTAAAGTTATATGTTTATTAAAACGTTGGCGTGAAGAAGAACATTCTGTGCTTTCCCGGCACTAAGTGGCTCTGCAGTGAAGTGAAGGAGGGATTTCAGTCCTCCACGGTGACTCTCTGGGTTTCTGGAAGCACTTTGCCCCGGGTTTTCTACACTAGCTCTGTGTGAGGGATCAGCATAGTTAGCAGCAAGTCTGGACTCCTTCCTATGGTGTGCTGGGGGAATCTGAATCAACGTTTTGTATAGACAGGACTCTAGACTAGGAATTTGGAGTTTATCTTCCGTTTTCTGCTCTTTTCTCAAATCTGGATTCTCTGCTTTCTTTATATCTCTATCCTACCCTCTCGAGCTCTGCTCTGCTGAAGACCCCATCCAACTGAACACAGAGCTGATTGCGGAGATGACTGCAGGAGACGCCATGCTATGTCACCATTTCCTCTACTTACCTGCCCGCTTATTATTGTCTCATTAGGGTTAACCTGTCTGAGCACCAGAATCACTGGGGAACCCTTTGCAATCATGCAGATTCCCAGGCCTATTCCAGACCTCTTAGAGGTGGGATCCAGGAATCTGATTCCGATGTTATGTTTGGGACCCACTGGTGCAGAGGAAAGAATTCTGAGAATACTGGGGTGTTCTTTGACACTTACCGTGGTCCTCAGTTTCTCTGGACATTGATTTCCCAATCTTTAGGATGGGGAAACAAGGCCCACTCTGTCCACCTTACAGGCTGTTGTGAGGCTGATGAGTATGAAAGCATTTTGGTGGAACGCTTTACTATTACTGTTTTCAAGAAAAGACAGTTTACAGAAGGTGTTTTTACTCTGCCAGGGTAATGGAGCTTGCAAAGTACCAGTGTCACAAAACACACACAATTCTCTCAAATGCAGATGGTATGAGACATGTTTATGTAGACTCCTTGCCGTTGCTGGGCCTGGATCCAGCTAAGCACAGAAGTCAGTCTGGAGAGAAGTATAGGGAATTGTCTGCCCGCACCTCCACCACAATCCCAGACCTGGACAATGAGGCCTAAAGGCTTTTTAACAAAGAAAAGTCTTTTATTCCGTAATTAAATTAGATATGACTCTTCTTATCTTCAAAACACACTTCATGAGATTAACAACTTTACTCAAACTGACCCAGTGGTGAAACACTGACTGAAACCTTCTTGCATGGTCCCTACTTGAGTGTGGCTCTGGAGAGGGCTGAGTGGTGTGCAGGGAACTGGTGCATACCACGCAGCAGCTGGGCAAGGGGGAAGGGCCGCTAGTAAGAGGGTGGAAAGTGCAGACCGGAAACACTAGGGAAATAAACACACAAAATACGCACACTTCAAAATCTTTTCTAGGGCCAGCTCCTGGTTTGCTACCTTATTTTATTTCTAAGTGGGCAGCAGCCTCATCTTTCTCACATCAGATTTGTCTGCCTTTTCTGGTGAAAGTTTAAACTATCTTTGAGATTTTGCTTGAGGTGATAAACATTTGTAAGTTTCTCATTTTATAATTGGATCATATAATGGCTCATTTTATTATTGGGGGAGAGGGGAAGGGAAGGTAGAAATCTAATTTCTAATTCAGCCTAGAGGTTGTGAACTTGGTATCTGTCAGTTGGTTGATTTAACTGGGTCTTATTCAAATTACAATTATCTGACTCCCCAGTAAAACATAACATTTTTTACTGAGTTGTTCTTTCAAGATAGCTCTGATTCTGTGGGAGGAAAAGACTGTATAAAAAAGTTTGCCATCAATGCTACCATTCCCCTTTTAGAAATCATGTATGTTCTGTTTAAGGTCATGGATATTTTGGGATTTGAGATAGCAAACAATCTTGACAGTTTTGGTCAACACTTACAAAACAACAAAGAAGCACATTAGAAAAGAATTGCAGGAAGTGGAGCTGGCTGGTGGAGAGCAGAGAGGAGATCCCTGCCTTGCATGCTTCAGCCTTCTACAGGCTCGGGACTCTCACTATCTAACACCTCCAGTGACGTGTGCCAGATATCAGTCCTAAATACTGCAGACTCACTCTGGTCGAAAACAAACACGCCCTAAACGGAAAACAACTCAGTCACTGACTGGAGTTCAGTATACAGGGGAAAAATAACGTTTTGTCAGTTTCATCTTTCTTAACTAACTTAATAGCCAATACATGGGTATTGGAAAACAAATTTATTGTTTGGGTCCCTGTTTGCTAAGAAGAAAGAAAGGAAGAAGGGAAGGAAGAAGTGAGGGAAGAAAGAAACCTGTTAGCTATGCTTTTTTTTTGGTAAAATGCTCTGCCAGCATTTGTAACAAGAGATGAAATGTCATATAGGACTGATTTAATGTTTATTCTTTTCCCTAGATAGAGGTCAAAGAATCATGTAAAATCCAAACTCTTTTCTTCAGTTTAAATCATTTAGGGAGGTTTCCAGTATTAACATGGGAATCAATGCAACTTGAAACCACGATGGCCTCTGCAGGCCTGTGTGAACCTTGACACCAGTCCTTCTCTCCCACACACTTGCTTCCAGTTTCCCTGCCCAAGTGGGCACATGAGAACAGCTGGCTCAGCTCTTAATAGTAAGAGGAAAAAAAAAAGTTTGGATTTCGTTTTCTGCTGACACCACGAATTGAACCCGTATGTCTTGACATTTTAGATGGAAAAGACGTCCTAAATCAGAAAGTCAGTCCTTCGGTAATGCAGGAAAAGCAACTGAAAACATTCTCTTGGGCGGCGTGAACCACAGTTCCCCTTTTGCCATGAAAACCTCATGTCTCTACAGTTTCATGACCAGCTCTTTCCTTTAGGAAAAATGCAATTTAGACTTTCCCCTACCTCCTTTTTTTAAAGTTATCACATGTATTTTTAGCATCACATGTATTTTTAGCATACCTGCAGTTACCTAAGATGCAAGGTGAATCCTTCCTCCTACAGTGCTGGTTCTCACTGTCTTCACAAGGCAGCAGTACTAGAAGCAGGTCAGTCTGGAGGACTGGGGAGGGGGCCGCTGAGTCCTTCCACATCACTGTCAGCCACCTCTCCCAACTACAGCAACTAAATATCCGATCTAGAAACAGTGTGCTTGCTGTGTAGTTCCAAGACACTTTCATAAGTTCCCCTGTATTGTGCCTCCCAAGGCCACATAGACAGATTCCAGAGGCCCCACTGCCCTGCGGTATTTGGTTGTCTAGGCAAAATGGAGATTTTAGGATTGCATATTACTAGCTACCTCACATAGCTACTGAGGATTCAGTGAGATAAGTAGGTAAAGCATCCAGCCTAGTCCCTGACTGGCCATAAATTCGCATTAAAAATGTTAGTTTTGTAGGTTAGTTCACCTAGTTTCTCTGTAATTCAAATATCCGCTAATAGATAGGTCCTTGAATCCACTAGAATTAGTTATGTTATCTAAAAGGGGAGCAAATGAAATCCCAAGTGGAAAAGGGTCCGGGGTTCCCAACTAGAAATAATCCTCCCTTTGTGATGTCTAATGGGATTTAACATCTAGGTATCATAGATCTTTTAAAAATATTATATCTAGAAGAGAGATTCAAGAAGATGATAAAGTCTGAATTCCTAAGAAGGAGGCGTTGATCTGGTGCTTCTTTTACACAATGTATTTTCCATCTATACTTGTAGATCTTTTGTTTTTAGCCATGATATCTGTCTCTAGCAGTGCAGGGAGAGCTCGTATTGAAACCCTGGAAGACTGCCAAATCACATCATTGTTGAGGTGGTTGACGCAGTTTCTGGGATAAAGGAAGTTCCTGCTTGAAGGGTCCCATTTGTTCTTAGACTTAGCTTGCATCATGTGTGTTGAACCCTGGAATTTGTATATGTAATTGCTCTTGAAGGGTAGGATATATAGAGAGCCAGTTGTAACTGGTTTGTTCAAATTGAGCCTAGAACAAGGCAGATCTGTGAAGGGAGGGGCAGAAAGGCCAGATCAGCTTGGTACCAAGAGTCCCAGCGTGTTCAAAGCTGTTGAACAAGCTCACGAGAGCAGGATACACCCTGGGGGAAACCAGGTCCAAAAATAATGGCCTTATACAGCATGAGGGTGTCATGACTGATCTTCTGAGGCTGACTCATTTTGACAAAGCTTTGCAAAGATGCAAGTATATACATTGTAGAAATGTGTATGCAAATTAGAAATCAGGAATATGGATTTTTATGTCTAGTGGCCAACTGTAAGCTTAAAAATTAGTTCTAACGATCGAACATTCTACTTATTATGATATAAAGCACTGTCCAATCCTTTTATTGACACCTGAAATTATGAGAGTATGGTAGAAGAGTAATGTTTCTCAAGAATCTGTGGACACCTAGGGGTCTGAAGACATTATTTTCAGGTCCTTGTATTTTGAAGTGTGTGTTTTCAGTTCAATGGTGATATTTTAAATTATTGTTTACCCTTACATGAGTAAAAGGTTTTTTGTTTTTAGCTACAATTTATAACCAAAAGATCCTTTAAAAACATATCTTGGATCAATATGTTTTAAACCAGGGACTTGGCATATTCTTGATGATTCTTATAAAAGGGGTCCATTCTTTACTCAAGCATGGGAAACACAGTAATCCTGGGTAGGTGAGTTAACCATGAACCCTAATTTCTTGATCTATAAAATAGGATTTATAAGGACTCCTTCAGAAGGTTGCTATGGATTAAATGAGGACAATATTTGTAAAGCACTTGGGACTTAGTAGGTGCTCAGTAAATGTTAGTTCTCATCTCTCTCTGAGCTCCTTTCCCTCATTCCCTGAGGTTACACAGAGGTACAAAAGATGTAAGGTCTCCAATTACAAATAGTTACCTTCTCTTCCTCAAGTAAAGAAAGTAGACTGGTTTTAGCAAGTTGTTGCCATTTCTCGGGCTTTTAGAAAGTTATACTTAGTCATGATGTAACTCCAGAGTCATTGAAAAGGAATTCAGTTGTGAGTAGAATGTTCTAGATAATCCAAGAGTAACCGGAGTGCCTTATATTTTCTGGCCTTCTGCAATTCTCCTTTCTATTAATATCCAAATAAAAATTATGTGAACACCCATTTGCTTGCTCATGTTAAACTCATTTCCCTTATGGGTATTTTTGAAAGTTCCTTGGAGTCTTGCCTGTTGTGTTGTCATTTGTCACTTTTTATTTAACTACTCTCTCAGTTCTTGATTGTCACTGGTCATCTGGTCACCATACTCCATGTTGAGCCTTCTCCCTCTTCTTCATAGGAGAGAACCACTCCCTTCATGTTCTAAGCAACTGTTAGGCAGGTACTACATAAAAAAAGAATGAAAATTTGCCATTTGCAACAACATGGATGGACTTGGAGGGTATTATGCTGAGTGAAATAAGTCAGAGAAAGACAAATACAGTATGTTATCACTTATATGTGGAATCTACAAAATTTTAAAAACCTAGTGAATATAACAAAACAGAAACACACAGATATAGAGAACAAACTGGTGGTTACCAGTGGGGTGAGGGAAGGGGGAGGGTCAAGATAGAGTAAGGGATTAAGAGGTAAAAACTACTGTATATAAAATAAATAAGCCACAAAGATATATTGTAGAGCACAGAGAATATAGCCAATATTTTATAACTATAAATGGAGTACAATCTATAAAAATTTTGAATCCCCATGTTGTACACCTGAAATTAATATAATATTGTAAATCAACTATACTTCAGTTAAAAAAAGGGCAGATGGGGCTTCCCTGGTGGCTCAGTGGTTGGGAATCCACCTGCCGATGCAGGGGACACGGGTTCTTGCCCCGGTCCGGGAAGATCCCACGTGCCGCGGAGCGGCTGGGCCCGTGAGCCATGGCCGCTGGGCCTGCGCGTCCGGAGCCTGTGCTCCGCAATGGGAGAAGCCACAGCAGTGAGAGGCCCACGTAGCACAAAAATAAATAAATAAATAAAATTTAAAAAGGGCAGATGTTAGATTACAGTTGTTAATAAGAAGAGTTAAAGGACTTGAAAGCTGTCTGTCAAAAATCCCTGCCCCTAGGTTCCCTGCCCATGTTCCATCAGGAGGTCTTCCAATTGGCCCTCTCTCCTTGGGTCCCAGCTGCTGGGCTCAGCTTCCCTTCAGATTTGATACATTTTCCCCTGCTTTCTTTTCCCCAAGTCCCTGGGCGTCAGTCCCCCACTACTCTACCCAAAAATCTCAAACAAAATAGTTAGATCTCTATAAAGACTGTTGTAATAAAGCAAAACAAAAAATACATAAACCCCCCAAAGACTTATAGTGTTCTTCTCACACCTTTAAAACTGAAACATCCCCAAACTAAATATCAGTGACACAAATCTGGGTCCCAATTCTGTTAATGCCAATTAGTTGACAGATTTTAGTCACTGATTATTTCTATACTGTAATTTCATTGAATTGGGGCTTGATTGGCAGGAATAGAGGTGAGGGTTGTAGGAGATGCAGGTATGTGTGGGGGAATATAAAATGATCTCCACTTATATAAGGAATCTAAAATAGTCAAAATTCTAGAAGCAGAGGGTAGAATGGTAGATGCCAGGGGCTGGGGGGAGGGGAAAACAGGGAGGTATTAGTCAAAAGGTACAAAGTTTCAGTTATAAAAGATCCATCTAGAGATTTACTGCACAACGCAGTGCCTGTAGTTAACAATACCGTACTGAATACTTAAATTTTTGCTGAAAGGGTAGAGTTGAGAGCCAGGAGGTAGTTAAGTGGGTTTTTTTTTATCATAATAAAGAAATAAATAGGGCAGTAGGAAACTTTTGGTGGTGCTGGATTGTTTATGGCATAGGTTATAATGATGGTTTCCTGGGTATACACTTAACTCCAAACTCATCGAACTGTATACATTAAATATGTACAACTTTTTGCATGCTGACCATACCTCAATAAAGTGTTTTTTTGTTGTTTTTTTTTCGCGGTACGCGGGCCTCTCACTGCAGTGGCCTCTCCCGTTGCGGAACACAGGCTCCGGATGCACAGTCTCAGCGGCCACGTCTCACGGGCCTAGCCACTCTGCGGCATGTGAGATCTTCCCGGACCGGGGCACGAACCCGTGTCCCCTGCATCAGCAGGCGGACTCTCAACCACTGCGCCACCAGGGAAAACCCAATAAAGTGGTTTTTAAAATATACAAAATAGGGCTTCCCTGGTGGCGCAGTGGTTGAGAATCCGCCTGCCGATGCAGGGGACATGGGTTCGTGCCCTGGTCCGGGAAGATCCCACATGCCACGGAGCAACTAAGCCCGTGAGCCATGGCCGCTAGGCCTGCGCGTCCGGAGCCTGTGCTCCGCAACGGGAGAGGCCACAACAGTGAGAGGCCCGCATACCGCAAAAAAAAAAAAAAATATATATATATATATATACAAAATGATCTCTATGACTCCTGCAAATTCAGATTCTATTTTATTCTAAAGGCACCTTTTTGGTATTAAAAATCACATACATTACAATGAAATTATCTTCATGTACTTTTATGTAAGCTTAATAATTAAATTACTAAAAATTACAAAAATTTAAGTATAGCTACTGTAATTTCATCTCTAATTTTACATGGAAAGTTTGGCACATACCAATAAAATTAATTGTACTGTTTTCCCAGTGTAGGAGATGTTTTACTTCTGAAAAAAATTATTTTGGAAGGGGCAAGGGAGGGAGGTATATATGTTACTATAGTAAGTATATAAATTTCAGTAGCATATTTGATGTAAAAATAACTGATTTGATTTCTAATACATTTGTAATGAGCTGATTTTAAATTAGATTTCCATGATATACCCCATAAAAAAAAAGAAAAAAAAGAAAAAGATCAGGTTGTCTTTGTTTGGGCATGTGGATAATAATACTTTACCCAGAATTGATATTATGTAAGGTTTGAAGTTATAAGAAGGAATTTGAATAAAATACCTGGATCATAACCCAAGTCACCCTGTTGACACACCTGATGGGCCTTTTCACGTTTAAGTTATAAAGGAGAAGTTAATGGAGCACCAGGTCTCACCTCACACTCCAGGTGGGTCAGGGAGGTGCCCCAAACAGATATTTCCCTCTAGCTCCAAGCTGTGTAGTTTCTCCGAGCCAACAGGCACACTCTCTGGGTTTGGGGTGGTGGGGTACATCCCACCCCAGTACTGTGTAGAGTGCATAAAGTATTGGGGAGAACTGTGGGGCAGAGGAAAGGCTGCATTGCCCCAAATATAGTAATGAGTGATTTTTACCCTGATTCATTTATAAGTTTGATTATTGATTATGCAGATTGTGTTTATATGAGCAATTTTATTTGAAAAACCAGTTATTACTGGTCATAGGTAATGACTAAAATATCAGTATTTTATATATGTGTTTATACACACACACACACCACACACAAACATTTTAAACGTAACAGGCTTTAAAAACAAAGACACATCAAATCATCTCTTTAAATCCTGCATATTGTCCCCTCATCTTCCTCCAAGTATTGGTGATTCTCATCTCCTTTAAACCCTATCATTTAGAAAGAATTGTAAAGTTAATATTAATGTGTCCTATATATTTCTTGCTTACAGTGGTGGGACAGCAATCATGTCAGCCACAGAGGAGGAACAAATACATATATTCAAGACAAACCCTATAGTAACATCGCTGTCACCCTCTCGCAAGCCTTTCTATGTCCTTGAGTGGGAGGAGGGGTGGAGATGCTACCTACCACTCTGGGCATGTCCAGGGGACTGTGAGGTGCAATGGCAATGCCATCTTTCTTGTGCTTTAAGGTGAAAAAGTGCTTAAGAACCACTGCTTTAAAATAGAGGATTTTGAACTTTTAAAGCAACAGAATCTTTTTCTCAAAAGAAATTTTACAGGGCCCTGAAATAGGTAAAAGCACAGGTGCTCTGGGTGAAATGGTGAGGGGTGGGAATGGGAAAGTTACAGAACCCCAATGATTGGGTTTCCATTCTGGGTTTCCTTACCCTGGAGAGCCCTGCAGCAGCAGGAAGAACATAGTCTGTATTGCTCTGTAGTTGTCTCTGTTGCAACATAATAATTGCATCACGAAAGAGGGTGCAAGTGCATATCAAATATTACAGATTTCCTGGAGGAATAGCTGGGAGGTCACAATTATCCTCAAACTCTGTGATGGCAGAAGGACGAGGGGATGGGTGGAAGAGATTCTGCTCCCTTTCACCCCAACATCCCTACACATATGCAGGTGCTCCTGTATCAGTTTACCTGGCTGGGTTTCACACATAAGATTTTTTTTTTTTTGAAGAAAAGATTCAATTTCTGAAAAATAAAAACAAAAGTTTTGTTTAATTTTCTTATTTTATATGTTTGGAATCTGAGTACTGGAGAAGTTGTGATTCTTGTCTAGGTTGATTCCATTGGTAAATAAATAGCAGAGTCAAGACCACAGCCAGCATCAACTGAGCAACTCACCCCACGTTGGATGAGCGTGTGCTCTGTGGCCAGCACTGTCCCAGCCAGGAGTGACCTCATAGCCTAGTCTTTCTTTGAAACCAATGTTCTCCCTTTCCTATTTTGGCTCTACTGAGGTGACTACTAAGTTTCTTCCAGAATGACAACGGCATGGAGATGATTCTCCCACTCAGTATAAACACAGTGAGGAATTTCCACTAGGAGCCCTTGATCCACATCCGTTTTTTGGCCATGTTGCGTCTTCGTTGCCACGTGCAGGCTTTTTCTAGTTGTGGCGAGCGGGGGCTACTCTTCACTGTGGTGCGCGGGCTTCTCATTGCGATGGCTTCTCTTGTTGCGGAGCACTGGGTCTAGGCACGTGGGCTCAGTAGTTGTGGCTCACAGGCTTAGTTGCTCCGCGGCATGTGGGATCTTCCCGGACCAGGGCTCAAACCCGTGTCCCCGCATTGGCAGGCGGATTCTTAACCACTGCGCCACCAGGGAAGTCCCCACATCCAGTTTTGACCAACACTTTGGAGAATTAGACCAGTTCTGTGCCGGCTTACACATGGTGTGGTTTTCTATATATTACGACATAGGGGAAATACATATGGTTGTAGTTTAATAGAATTTAGATAATCTGGGTGTTTTTGAGAAGAGGTGGGCAGCGAAGTGTAGTGAGGAGAGAGACTGGAAGCCAGCATTTCTAACTGAATGTGTGACAGGAGATCAAGGGGGTGGAGCAGGGCCAGGGCAGGCCCTGTGTCACATCAGCCTTTTTCAACCCTGCTGTTATAGGTAGGATCAGGACACCACCTTTCCAGAGAGCACTCAGAGGAATGGTGGTTGACAGAGGAAGGTGGTCTGTTTTTGCCTTGCTATGTACGTGAGCCTGAGCCACCATCTTGTCTCCCACTAGCTGCCTCCTCGGGTCCGTGTCAAAGGCTGGAAACACGGGCTTGCCCCAGTGAGAGGCCCAGACAGGCCTTCTGATCTGCGGTGACCTGCGGCTGCTCCTGTTGCACGGCTCCTGTCAGCCACGTAGTATTTGTGGATGTAGGAACTAAAGTGTTAAGTGTCAACAGCTAAAACGGGGTGGATTTATGTGTGTCATAATGTTGTTTTATTTACATGGGTACTTTCTGTACTATTTCTCTAAGAACATTCCCCTGCATATTTAGGGATTCTCGTTGTTCTCTAGACACATCAGGGGAATATTTGCTTGTTTAGGCAGTCATTCTTTCTTTCTTCTTCCATCCCTCCATCCCTCTCTTTTCTTTCTCTTTTTCTTTCTCTCTCCCTCCCTCCCTTTCTTCCTTCTCTCCTGGGGGGTAAATATATAAATTTGTACACTATTACTTATTTCTTGATCTCTTATGGCCAGATACTTAATGATTTTTATATCTGTGTAATTTAATTTCATATAGAAGAATCTTATATAATATAAATTTTATATAAATATATAATAAACACAGTAATATATAAATATAACAAATTTATATATGGTACAAATATAAAACTATATTTGTATAAATTATACATGAATTTAATCCTCAAACCCAACTTTTACCCATATTTGTAGATAAACTAAGCCACAGAGAACTCTGTCCTCAAGGAGCTTATATAGATGTTGGAGTGTATGTCCTTGATCTCTCTAGCCTATGACTAAAATAAGGTCACAATTCCCCCTTTATATCCAAATTATTATGACACAAACTTCCAGCCTATGTGACTGCCCTAAGTCCAACCTTCACCTGGTTTCTTTCTGCAGATACCACTGGGAGAGTCTCAAAGCACCACATCAAATGTGCCTGAGAGCAAGAACTCGGGTTCTCCCACGTCAGCCTTTTGGTATCACAGTCTGTTGCTGCCTTGCCACCAGTGGCCTTTGTGAAGGTCACTGCTCCAGCAGCCTCAGATGTCCTTTGGAATCACTGCTCACACCATTGCTGTGGCCTTGGAAAGGAACACTACTGTCCCTTCCCTCAGCTCTTCTCTCAGAAACACAGTCAAGCTGTCAGGTCACTGGTGTAAGCATGAGCCCAAAGTTGATTAAATGACTGGATCTCAGATATGCTTCACAGAGCAGGGGCCTGTTCACTGTTGCCCCTTGGCATCTCCATGCCTTGTAATCCAGGCCCCAGAGAAAGATGAAGGAAATTTCTTCAGCTATGTGAGTGAAAGACTCTTGGGAGTGGTTCTTTTCGGACAAAAACAATTCTAGGTCCTCAATCTAGAAGGCAGAAATTGATTGAGAGTTTTACAATAGCACGTTCTAGAGCTTTCAAAATAATCTTAACATCCAGACACTTTGTGGCACATGATCACAATGAATTCCTACAGCCTTAATTAACCACATCATCACAGTGGGGTCCCCCACCTCCAGCATTAGCACTGTTGCCATAGCAACAGTGCTTGATGGCCGTATGAGAGATCTGAGGCATTTTAATTTGATGAACACCTTTTAGAGTGTTCTAGAATCATTCCATGTGATGAATGAGCTGTGATTTGTAAATGATCCTCTGGAAGAGAATATCTGTCTTGCACTTTCAGTTACCAATCTGTGAACACACAGGTAAAATGAAGAAGAAGATGGAGGCTGTTATCTACTCACCTAATAGTGATTAAAGCACACACACACTTCACATCACTTCTCACTGCCAACACAGGTCTTTCTGACCTGGTCAGTTCACATTTATGCGTTCTCACCACATCCGTCCCCTTCTCTTTCTTTCTCTGTTGTCTGAATTACATGGGGAAGTGTTATATTTGTAACTTTGCTTGCATTTTTCTCTCAGGCCTCATATACTTTTAGTTATTCATTAGCATGTGGATGGCAGACTGAAGCGGCTTGCAGGGAAGTGTGGTCTTCCCAACTTCAACGTCAACTCTGCCTGGGTGGTCTGTACACATTTTGAAGCCTTTCAAAATGAGGGCAAAGGCAGAGGAAGATGATCATTGGAACGAATCAGAAACTCCAATGGCGCAGTCATGAAATATTTGAAGATTGTGAAATAAAATATTTGCCTTTTTGTTTCTTATTTTTGAATTGCTTTCAAGGCCTTTTTTTTTTTGCTTCCAAAAGTAATTTTTTTTTTTAACATTTTTATTTGAGTATAACTGTTTTACAATAGTGTGTTAGTTTCTCCTTTACAACAAAGTGAATCAGTTATACATATACATATGTTCCCATAACTCTTCCCTCTTTTTCCAAGAAGCATTATTTTTGCATTGTCTGCCAGATTTTGTAAGTCCTTTTGTGTCAGTTGCTCCTGTGTGTTTTTCTAATGTCCATTATTTATGTCAAACCACAGTGCTATCTTAAAGTAGAAGGCCAAATTTGATAGTTTTATCTTTGAGGAAACTACCCTAGGCTGTCTTTATAACTGGTCTAACCTCGAGCAAATTAAGCATAATCAAATTGAAGGTTAATTTCTTTAGGAGAGCATTTGTTTAATTCACATGGATACTAGGTAACCCATAAAAACTAAAAAATGGGGCTTCCCTGGTGGCACAGTGGTTAAGAATCTGCCTGCCAATCCAAGGGACACGGCTCCGAGCCCTGGCCCGGGAAGATCCCACATGCCGTGGAGCAACTAAGCTCATGTGTCACAACTACTGAGCCTGAGCTCTAGAGCCCACAAGCCACAACTACTGAAGCCTGAGTGCCTAGAGCCCATGCTCCTAACAAAGAGCAGCCCCAGCTCACTTCAACTAGAGAAAGCCCGCGTGTGGCAACGAAGACCCAACACAGCCCCCCAAAAAAGATGAATTTCCTCTTAAGTAACTTTAACCTTTTACTATTGCTTTAATTAGAGTATCATGCAATGTGTTAGTATGGACTACAAATGAGCTTAAATAGTACAATTTTATGAAAGGAAAGACAAAAATGACATGGCATGTGGAATCACTTTGACGTGTTATGTATATAGGCCACATATCATTACTACAAAATTAAGATTCCTAAAGCTTTCTAGAAAGCCATGTCTACGTCATCCAACTAGTTTGTTGGACCTCAAATTGGTAAATCTGTTTTCTGTCTTAATACATTATTTCTTGGACTAGATAAAAGAAAGTTTTCCTCTGTGTTGCCAGAATTCCAAACTGGGTAGCTGGAGTATAAGGAACTTTTAGAATATGATATGGATAACTGAAGCAACTACTAGTCCTTTGGCTCAGGTGTTTATTGTTGAGATGGTAACATATGACTAGGCTGAAAGACAAGTGTCAGCAACTATAATAGGACTGTTAATGGGAAGACAGTGTGACTAATTTCTGAGGAACAGGATGAACCACCTTTGCTGTTGCTGTTATTGTTGCTGTTACAGTTGTCATTGTTGGTCATTTTTCTTCCTTTCTACAGGTGCTGTAATTAGTTGGTCAGCCTTTTGCTCAGTAACTCAACTCAGCAGCTACCCTTTTATAGAATCTTATAGATTGGTGGAACTCATAGATTTCAAAAAATATTTTAATATTTGAGAGGATCTTGGAAGTCATCTAGCTGAACTCTGTCTTTTTTTTTTTTTTTTTTTTTTTTTTTTTTTTGCGGTATGCGGGCCTCTCACTGTTGTGGCCTCTCCCGTTGCGGAGCACAGGCTCCGGACGCACAGGCCCAGCGGCCATGGCTCACGGGCTTAGTTGCTCCGCGGCATGTGGGATCTTCCCGGACCAGGGCACGAACCCGTGTCTCCTGCACCGGCAGGCGGATTCTCAACCACTGCGCCACCAGGGAAGCCCTGAACTCTGTCTTTTTATAGATGAGGAAAATGAGGCTCGGGGCAAATACATGACATTCTAAATTGCTTTTGCTTTTTGTTGCTATAGAATCAGGTCTAGAATTCAGGTCTCCTTGCTCCTGGACCAGTGTTCTTTTCACCATATCATCCTACCTCCTTTGCATATCAGTTGCTCACTAAAGATAGAAATGACTGATTTTAGGAGTTTCTCCTAAATGAGGAAGAGGTGTCTCTTCCTAATGCCTGGGTCATTGCCTCCTATACGTCTTTTTTTTTTTTTTTTTTTTTTTAATACCACCAAAATGGTTTTATTTTTGACACTGCCAAGATGCACAACAATGCATTACTTTGGTTTCCTTAAACATTACTTAAGTATGCATTAGAAATAAATGTTTACATTTAAGAAATGTAACACATTAAAAAAGTCCTCTATAAACATAACTCCTTTTCAATATATTTTCCTGCTTTGTTTCACACATAAATAACATAATCCACAAAGTCATAAATAAAACTATTAACTCTTATGACCTAAAAGTATATACAAATTTTGGAACTTGACAAGAATCCACAAAGTCATAAATAAAACTATTAACTCTTATGACCTAAAAGTATATACAAATTTTGGAACTTGACAAGAATGTCATTTTTCTGATTTTATATAAATAACAACATGCAGTATTTGCAATGTTTTTTAATCAAACGAATGACTTACAATCAAAACTTTTATTGTCTCCCAACCAGTTCTCCCTATAATAGACCTTCAGTGCATTTGGTCAAGATGTCATGTATTTATTTAAAAAGTCAAAGTGGTCAAAAGACTAGATTTTTAAAATAGAACAGAAGCTTGCCATTAAATATTATTAAGCCTTATTAAAATCACTTTGGTTTGTCTGAAGAACAAAAAATGCTACCAAAGAGTATATGCTTGTGCTATCATTTTTTTTTTTTTTTTTAATTTTTGGCTGCACCCCACGGCATGTGGGATCTTAGTTCCCCGACCAGGGATCAAACCCACACCCCTTACATTGGAAGGTGGAGTCTTAAACATCCGACTGGATTTCCGGGGAAGTCCCTATACTATCATGTAAATGGAAGCTAACAAAGTCTTAAAAAATCAGATTAAATTTGTATTAGTCTTGGGAAAAATATTCCATTGAGATTCTGTTATAGGAACAGAATCCATGCTAAGTTTTCTAAAATTTATTTTGAACCATCACTTCGATTAGTTAAAACTTTAAGGGTAAAAATAATGACACATAAAAATGATCTTAGAAAGGCACATTTAGAATTCCTGATACAGAACACTTTATTATTTAGTTTTTGTTTAATGACTGGAAATCTTTATTCCTTCAGAAAATAATATTCTTCGTTGAGTGACACCATCTATTTTGTGATTTACTAGATAACCACTCACGGTATACTGTTAGCACTCAAATTATTTTTATGTAACAAAAGTAAAAAAGACTTTTCATGATGGAATTGTTTCATTATGCATTATTATTTTTAAGGCTGTGATTTACAGAGTATAAAAATTAGAAAGAAAAACATTCTTAATTAATATTCTCACTAAATTTAAATGGTTGAAATGATAAATAATGGTAAGCTAAGCACTGTCATTACTTTTAAAATCTAAGTTTCTAAGTTTCATTTTTAAATCAATACAAATATGATCTGCTTCACACTATTAACTGCCAGTCAAATTTTATGTTTAAAAAAACGAAATATTCTTTGTTAAAGAGCAGTTTACAACAAATGTTTTTCCAGGCTCTTATAAAAAACAAGATTCTGATATGCATACTGAATCTAAGTCAAAATCCACAACTGGTAGCCGAAATTGTCAACTTTCAGCCTAATACAACATAAATCCAGTTAGTTTGCATAAACAATTCAAAATTAAAGTTTATAATGGAAATGTCGACAAGTCATAACTACAACATTACTACCGATGCGTTTCACTATACTTCAACCAGGCACAGCACATGTGCACATCTGATAGACAGACTGCTTAGAAAATTAAAGCTATCAGAGCTATAAATAAGGAACACATAAATATGAACACAGCAGTGACAAAGCATTAGAACTGTAAAAAAAAAATAAGATGTGGTGTAAACACAACTGATAGTTTTCTCCGTAAGCCACTTTCCAGTGATTTATAAAGCTATGGTTTTATCATTCTTTTAAAAAGGACAATGTTTCCACATTGCTACATGCAGTGATTTCATTGTACATTCTTAACTACAATGCAATCTTCAATCCTCCTGCAGAGCTTGACATATCTCATCAGGATTTCTTCAGGAAGTCAGCTCGTCATATTTTCAGCAGCCTTTCGTTGTACATTCTTAACTACAATGCAATCTTCAATCCTCCTGCAGAGCTTGACATATCTCATCAGGATTTCTTCAGGAAGTCAGCTCGTCATATTTTCAGCAGCCTTTAATGCTGCAGCGGCCTTGCGAAGTTCCTTAATAACTGATGATAAAGCTTCTGGGTTAATTCCTTGTTCACAGAGCCGTACACATATAAACAGAGTTTCCATATCTAATCCAGTATTCAAAATTCTTGAAATCTCAAGCAGAGATTTCTCCATGGTCTCCCTCACCGCATTCAGATTCGCCGCCGCCGCCACCCCGGCGCCGCTGTTACTCGCCCTGCCGGAGGCCGGAGGCCAAGGGAGGAGGGCGAAGGACCTGACCCGGAACTGGAGCGCCTGCCTTTTCTCTTGGGCAGTCACACCGCGCATCCCCCGCTCTCGCCGGGCAGGCTCCGCCCCTCGCGCTCGCCTCGCCTCCTGTATGTCTTGATCGAAAGCTTGTGAGTCTGTCACTCAAGATAGCTATTTCCCAAGCACTCACCAGCTATTTAGACTCAGTACAGGGCCTCCCTCATGGAAACAATTGCTATGGTGTTGATAAAATAAGGTAATGGTCTTAAAAAAGCTGGGCAGGAATAGGTGGCAGTTACTGATAAACCTGTCATTGGTCCATGGCAAACTGAAAAAATTAAGGACAATATAGTAAATTTCCAGATAACCAATATTATTCAATTAATTTTAAAAATTTGAGTTTGGTTTTTCTATGTTTTCTTCATTCAATATTTGTGATACTGGACACTTGGAGATACAGTGACTTGTCCTCATGGACATTACATTCTAAGTGGAGGACACAAATTTTGAACAATAAAACACATATTTCACATACCAGTAAGTTCTATGCAGAAAATAAATCAGAGTATCAGGACAGAGAATGCCTGGAATAGGGCCAGGGTTGGTTAACTCACCTAGAATGGTTAGGGAGGTCTGTGAGGAAGTGGCATTTGAGTGAGGAATGGATGAAGAGAAGGAACCACCAAGTAAAGATGTAAGGGAAGAACATTTCTGTCAGGAGAAAGCATGTGCAAAGGTCCTGAGGTGGGAATAGGCTTGGTGGTAGCAAACATGGAGTGAGAAAAGGTGGAGAACAGAAGCAGATGAGATCACACAAGTGGTCAGGGGCCAGGTCATGCAAGTAAGGCATTTGGATTTTATTCCACATATAACAGGAAGTCCACTGGAAGGTTTTAAGCTAATAGGGCAAGAGAGAGGGAAACAAGAAATTTTAGCAGTAATGTTAATGACAGAAAATGATGACATAGACTAGGGAGGCTGGGTTGGAAATGGAGGCGATGAAAAGTGACACATTTGGAGTATGTCTTGAATGTTGAACTGACAGGATCTGCTGAAGGACAGAGTGTGGGAAAAAATACAAAAGTGTGGCTGACCGACTTTAAGGTGGTCCCCCTGACCACTGCGTTCTGGTGTTCATGTGCTTGTTTAATCCCCTCCCTTTGAGTGTGGCTGGGACCTGTGACTAACTTTTAACCAATAGAACATGGCAAAGGTGATGGGATGTTACTTCTGTGATTACATATATAAGACTCCATCTGGCTAGTAGGCTCTTCTCTTTCTCCCTCGCTAGCTTTGAAAAAGTAAGCTGCCATGCTATCAGAGGGCCTCTGGAGAAAGCCCTTTGGCAAAGAACTGTAGCTGGCTTCTAGATACTGACAGTGGCCTCCAGCTGGCATCCAGCTAGAAGTCAGGACCCTCAGTCCTATAACCACAGGAACTGAATGTTGCCAACAACCTCATGAGCTTGGAAGCAGATCACCAGCTGAGCTTCCATATGAGAACTAAGCTTCTAGAGAAGAATTGAGCCCCAGTCCATACCTAGACTGCAGCCCTGTAGAGCCTTGCTGAGCCCTGACTTCTGACCCGTGGAAACTATGGGATATTAAAAGTGTGTTGTGTTCAGCTGCTAAATTTGTGGTAATTTGTTACGCAGCAACAGAAATATAATACACATAGGATGTTTAAATCAACTTTTCTAGTTTTACTGTCATGAAGTGTTTAAACAATAAAAAAGCCATGATTCTCGAACACAGCTCACTTGATTTGCAGTTGGCGAAACAGGGCAACAGAGTAAGCAACACATCTGAGGCTATACAGCCTAGCCTAGCAATTAGAATCCCACCTCCTGTTTCCACAGCCACTGCTTTTCCTGCTGCACTATGCTACTTCCTATTAAATGTTGTTTTTGTTTGTTTCTGTTAGTCTGTGTGAAGCACATCCTACAACTTTACTCTGGTTTATTGAGGCTTGTCAGAAAAAAAGATGTCTTTCTTTACCTCATCCAGGAGGTCTGCCCATGTGTGGTTCATCTGAATTCTTAACCTGCAACCTGTGGTAGCCTCCATCATGGAAATGAAGTGGCATTGGGTTAGGGAGAACCCTTTAGACTCTCCCAGCACAGCTTATTTTAAAACTTCCTACCCATTCAAGGCAAGGCTCCTCTTTCCCCATAAATTCTTGGGAGCTCTTGCCCTGTTTATGTGGCCTTTCCTGGAAAACAAACCACAGTAGGGGTCACTGAACGGCCACTGAGTTGAAATGATAGAAAACAAGAGAATAGAAAATATTTTTAAAATAGAAGGAAAGAAGGAAGGAAGGGAGGGAGGGAGGAAGGGAGGGAGGAAGGAAACTACATGGGAGGAATGCAGCCGAAAATGCCAGTGACCCTTGGTGCTCACAATTGAACATATATGATTAAACATAGTGAACATCTCTCATTAGCTGTACAGCTGCTGTCAAACCTGGCGGATGCATCTTACACTGTTTTCTGTGTCCATTGCCAGAGACAAGAGACAGGAACTGGAATTTTGGGTAATGCTGCTCTGGAAGTTGCTCTCTCTTTATATAGTTCATGAAGCATTGGAAGGATTTAGCAAACAGCCTCATCATATCAGGAGACTTCAGTACTTTCTTGGCAATTCTCCTAATTCTCACATATTTTCCGGCCCTTTGTCTCTTGACCTGTTCCTTGCTTAGCCTAGTACAAAATTACTATTTTCGTTCTTTTAATGCTAGGATGAGAAAATGGAATTCTTCTCTTTTGTATATGAGCCAAGGCATCGGGGTTGACAGGGTAAAATAGGCAACAGGGATAGAGTGAAAGATGACAGATCAACATCGATGCACAGTGGACAACCAAGTATTTTTCTCTAGTTTGCAGTAATTTGGGGGGCGGTTTGACTCAAGTTGAAATGAGGTTTGTAAATAATTATGGTTTAAATTATCAAGCTGTAGGTCAGACTCTTGTTCAGCTATTTGATATAAGCAAATACCAGCAGTCATATTTTATGGGGAAATGTTTCAGCTGACCTAAGTACATAGGAATATTTACTGCAATTCTGAAAATAATTTGAGATTACTAAACTTCCCCTATCCTTTTCCCTGAGAAGACACCCACGCCTCGCCTGCCCTGTTCCCACACCATCCTGCAAAAATCCTTTTTTTACTTGCCAGGACCCTGAAATTTAAGAATTAAATATGCTTATTTGCTTATTTGCTCTTTGCAAATATGCTCTTTGCTTATTTGTTGTTTACCTAAAATTTATATAACTCAGGAATGATAACAAGTGAAGCTTTGTCAGCTATTTATACATGAAAGTGAGTCTATCCCATCATTTCCTGGAGCAGGTTTAGGTGAGGGGTGGGAGGCTGCTTTGATAGTGAGGGAAGTTATATGGTGGGAGGCACTAGGGAGGCACATATGGGAGATACACCTAGGGAAGGTCAGGCAAAGGGAAGGGGGCTCTGAAAACCAACGCAAGCTACTTGACGATCTGCCCTGCCAAGCATCAGCCTAACATGATCTCGGTCTGGCTTCTTTCCTGATCCTTGTAAGAAATGGTAGATGTCTGAACAAGCTAAAAACCTACATAAAAACTGATGTGGCACTCAAGAGCCACGCATCGTTACACACTGTTTAGTAACATAAATATTATTCTGTATAGTTCCATGTATTCAAAGCTTTTAAAAGCACACTGTATTGTCAGGTTACTTAAACGGCCCGCATGGTATTACCTTCTTGTCTGATGAGGGTATATGAATGATATGCAAATTTTGCTGTATACAGGCAATGCATATAGTTACATTTTCTGAATTTCCATATTTCGAGCAAGTTTAATTTTCAGTCAGAACACTTTACACTGTATTTAATAACACTGTCATGATTAAAATTGGTCAATTAGTTCAACCAAACAAATGATTACTTTAATAGAATATTATTTCAATTTGGCTATTTCATTCTATTGCTTAAAAAAATGTAAACAAAATTAGCCAAAACAAAACCAAAATCCCAAACAAATACTAAGCCTTCCAGTTAACTCTGTCAAAAAAATTTGAGGCACTAGAAAACAGATTATTGGGGCGGCGGGAGGAGCGGTAGCGGCCAAGCCCCCCAGCTTCCCGAAAGCTCTCGGCGCGCCGCGGCCCCCACGCACCGGGCACGCGCCCGCCTCGCCGCCAAGACGCCCAAGAGAAAGGTCAGCTGCGCCCAGGGGGCGGCGAAGGAGGAGCCCAAGAGGAGGTCGGCGAGGTTGTCAGCTACACCGGCTCCTGCAAAAGTAGAAACGAAGCCAAGAAAGGCGGCAGGAAAGGATAAATCTTCGGACAAGAGTGCAAACAAAAGGGAAAAGGGGAGCAAAGGAAAAACAGGCCGAAGTGGCTAACCAAGAGACTAAAGAAGACTTACCTGCAGAAAATGGAGAGACTAAAAATGAGGAGAGCCCAGCTTGTGATTAAGCAGGAGAGAAAGAAGCCAAGTCTGATTAATATCACACACCTGGTCCTATCAGTGGCCCCTGTCTCCCTTCTTGTACAATCCAGAAGAATATTTTTATCAACTCTTTTGTAAATGCAGGTTTTTTAGTAGCTCTAGAAACATTTTTTAAAAGGAGGGAATCCCACCACTTTTCATTTTTAAAGTGTAAATGCTTTTTTTTTTTTTTTTTTTTTTTTTGCGTTACGCGGGCCTCTCACTGCTGTGGCCTTTCCCGTAGCGGAGCACAGGCTCCAGACGCGCAGGCCCAGTGGCCATGGCTCACGGGCCCAGCCGCTCCGCGGCATGTGGGATCCTCCCAGACCGGGGCACGAACCCGCGTCCTCTGCATCGGCAGGCGGACTCCCAACCACTGCGCCACCAGGGAAGCCCCTAACTGCTTTTTTTTAAGAGGTGAAATCATCTGCTGGTTGTTTATTTTTCGGTACAACCAGAAAATAGTGGGATTTTGAATATGGGAGGCTTTGATTGTCTTGGGTGTCAGCTTAACATTCCCCAGATGGAGGGTAGCTTTCATATCCTATAATACAAAGCATACTAAATGGCAGTTTGGAGTCAGTTGTGCATTTAATGTCTTAAAACACTTTAAATTACTTCTCTTCCGATGTTGTTTTTGGTAGAATTGTTTCCTAAAGCAAACCTCTCACCCCTTGATCTTGGCTCTCCTGGGCAGAATTTTGTGCCCTCTGTAACATCTTTGGTCGTGGTTGTCCAGTTCTTCTAGTAACTGTTAATGTACTGCGAACGACTGACAATTTGAGTATGTAGTGTACATGATATTAAATTGTGAATTAGTGGGACTTACGATATAACAGCATATCAATATTTGAAGATATTGGTACTTGATAGCCTATGAAGGAAAATTTGCCCCTAAATTTTAAGCTGGAAAGTCACTGGAATAACTGTTCAGAAAAGAATCACAACTGCATGATTTTTTAGCTTTTTGGTACGTATGTTGAGAATCGTGTGCAAATGGAAATGTCTGTGTACTGATCCTCAAAACAACCAATAAAATCTCAATTATGAAAGAAAAAAAAAGAAAACAGGTTATTGGCAACAGCAATGTGAATTTTTGTGAATCCACCAAGAGTTGAAGCAATTTGATTATGATAACTTGGCTTTAAGAATTAGTTCTTAAAATATATATATATTTATAAAAATTTCCCTCTGTAATGGAGAATAACTTGTACAGTTGCTGAGGATTAAAATGTCATTATACATTTGTCCAAATCCATGGAATGTACAACACCGAGAGTGAACCCTAATATAAACTATGGACTTCAGGTGATAATGTATTAATGTAGGTTCATCGGTTATAACAAATGTACCACTGTGGTGGGGAATGTAGATAATGGGGACCACTATGCATGTGAGGGCAGGAGGTATATGGGAAATCTTTATACCTTCTGCTTAATTTTGCTGTGAACCTAAAACTGCTCTAAAAAAATAAAGTCTACTGAAAAGAAAAGAAAGAGAAGAATCCTGGACTTCAGAGTGTGGACTTTTCACCAAGGAGGCAATGATAACGGAAATCTCTCCATCCCTGCCAAAAATGATGGTATGTGAAAGATTAGCATCCTTAGGTTGAGAGAAATAAAACAGAAAAGTAATGTTTGCAGTTGATGAGGAAAGCTTAGAAATGTCTGGCTAAACTCTTTAGGTATCAAAATAGAATTCATTAATTTACTAGGTTTTCCCTCATGTATACTGAAATCATGTTTTACCTCATGGTCCAGATTACTAGATAGATGGCCACCTAAAAAAGAAAGAGAGTGAGAGAGAGTGAGAGAGAGTGAGAGAGAGTGAGAGAGAGAGAGAGAGAGAGAGAGAGAGAGAGAGAGAGAGAGAGAGAGAGAGAGAGAGAGAGAGATGGGCATGCATAGATTTTGGATCTGCTCTGTCTGGCTCTGCCTGGCCTCCCCCATACCTCTCAGCCTGGGGTGGACAGAAAAACCCCTGCTTCTTTCATGGGGACAGGATACTCTCTTGTTGCTGGCTGCCTTGTTGGGAGGTTTGCCAGCTTCACTCCAGAACATGAACCGTTTGTTTTTGTTGGTAAAGAAATTTTGAAAGAAACAAACTATGATTCCTTGGTTTTGTTAAAAATAGGGTGCTTGTGGTGGTAGTTAAGTTTGGCAGTCAGGGAAGTTTGAGAAAGATATGTATGTCCTGTATGTCTGGGCTAGAACCTTGCTCTCAGCTGTGCAGTGTTTGCTGAATAGGATTCAATATGTAACTGACACAAGCAAATACAGATAATCTTCAGAAGCTTATACATGTTTTAAAAGTAAAATAAGTTAGTCTTTGACCCTAGGATACTATTGTGAGTCAGATCCCAAGACCAATGTGTTTTAGCTGCAAATAGATCAGGTCTCTGAAGCTATGAATGGACAATAAAACCAATACATGCATACACACATACATATGTGCATACACACATATATACACATCTGTATATGTTCCAGGATTAAGGATTTTAAAATAAATATGAATTAAAATGACAAATACATAGCTATTTTCTTGTTTAAATTCTTTTATATTCCCATTAGTTAACATAGTAAAATTGAGCATCTTTCCAGCAGGTACCCTTTTAGTACTTCAGTATAAAAATAGTTTGATTTATTAAAAATGATTTCACATAGCATTTTGCAGCTTTACTCTGCACAGGGAGTTTATGTTAGCATTTTAATGTCATCTCTGTTTTGAACTCTTCAGAATTTAAAAAGTACATATCTGTCTTAGAGGCCATTATGCATCAGTTTATTTGTCTTATATAACTCATCTTAATATTTAACTTGTACTAAAATAACTTACAAAGTTTATTTAATTTGCTTGGGAAGACTGATGCACAACAGACTTTTTGGTCTTGATATCTTGGCACAAAGCATCCATAGTTATTACTATTGCATAATTAAGCATACTTCCAGAAATATGACAATGTACAAATTGGAGTAATGCCAAAATTATGTATTTAGAGATTGTTTCAGAGAATAAAAACCAGTCTTTCCCTCTAACACCAATTATCCAGTGTTCTTACACACTGAATAAATAACCAAATTGATCATCCTCAACCTTGAATTAAATTTGGAGAACTCTCATTTTTACAAGCTCATCGGGCTTTCATTTTCATCTTTTAATGAATTTGCCCATGCTGAGCAAAGACATTTGAATCTAATAAACAATTTGTCAAGTGCATTCCCTTGCACTGGGATAGGATTTTTGTTGTTATTTAATTTTTTCTTTTAATCAGCAGCTTTGTCCTGAGTTGGTTAGGATCAGAGCTTAGACCTACTGCTTTGACCTGAAGCCTGCACAGTTTTATAGTTATGATTCCCGTATCTATGCAGAGGCAAGGAGCTCATTATTGTATTTATTTTTAGAATGTATATGTAATAATCAGGTTTATGAAGAATGCAATGATTCATTGGCTACTGATAGTTTCTTTTTGTAATAAATAATCATTTATCATGATTAAATGGGATTAAGATGATGTTGTTTCCCTGGTTTATAAAAACACAGTAAAGAAAGAAAAACAAAATAAATGTAAAATAAACTTTAATAAGTATAAGTTACTCAAAAAACATTTAAAATAGTTCATGTGGAGTTTAAAATTGCAAAATGCTTCATTATTTATACTTTTGGGGATATTTTTTCACCAAATTGACAAAATAAATCAGTTATTTTTGTGATATAGCAAGTATTATTGAGAATGTGTTAATATTTGGCAGCATTAAATATATAAATCAATCTTTAGCCTTAAATAAAACTAAGCAAAATGAACTTGTGAACAGATGGCTTAATAAAAGAAGAATAATTTTTACATTTTCCTCAAATCTTTTGCCCATAGCATAATTTTTACCTGAAATTCACCCTACTTTCATATCCCAGCCTCTTATGCTTTTAACAAATGACAAGTCTTTTTCAAGGCCTTTCCTATGTCTTTCTACTTTATGTAATTTCCTTCTTTGAACCTCTAGTCGTTATTTGTGTACTTAAAAAATACTTTTATTAATTCTTTATCAGTTACAAAGGCTTTCACTTTTAAGCAACAGAGACTCTGATAGTGGCTTAAAAAGATAGGGTTTTATTTCTCTCACATGACACAAAATCTGGGAGGAGGTGGCTGAGGGCAATATGTCAGCATCTCAGTGGTGTCAGCACCAGCATCACTGTGATTCTCTTTTTCTTTCCTATTTGATTCCAAGATGGCTGCCACAACTCCAGCCATCACTTCAGCTTTCAGTGCAGGAAGGAGGGGAAGGGCAGCTGCTAGCCATATCTGGCTTTCCTTATATTAGAAAAGGAAAAATTTCCTAAACACACCCTACAGACTCCTTACATTTCATTGGCCAGAACTGTGTCACATGGCTACATCTCCTTGTAAGGGACTTTGGGAAAGTGAGTCTTTAGCTTTTTTTGTCTTTGTGGTAAAGGATAAGGGGGTTGGGGACCAAGAATAACTGTCATGGATGGTAATTTGTGTTTAGTCACTCTTATTATCTCTGTATTGCTGATATATCTCCTACCTATAGACGTCACTCCACTATTATTTATTGAGGTAAATTATTTTTGTATAAGAACCATGTACTTTTCAAAAACACTTTAAAGTTTATTAATTTATTTGGGATAAGTTAATCGAAGTTTAGGAAAAATTCATATTATATTGACTGAAGGTGTTTAATCAATATTAATTGAATATCTATAAAACAAAAAATAGTTCTGGCAATATTCAAGGAATCACAAGGAAGACATAGCTTCCTATGAACATTCACATAAATATTCATAAATGTGGTATTCATAAGCGATTTTGATGAAGTACAGGCTATTTTTGCGTTTGATCTTGTTAAGTTTCATCCTTTATGTTTCCCTCCTTTGGAAGGCTAAGAAAGAAGAAGCAATAATTAGAAGGGGTAAAGCATTCATCTCTTTTTTTCCTAAATTAATGTATGTGTAACAAAATAAAATTTTAATCCAGCAAAGTGCATTTTAATCAATAAACAGTGAACAACATAACAAAACATGTATTCAGTATTCTACTTGTAAATACAAATTTACAAATAGTCTGTATTTTGAAATAATTTATGCTTTGGGGGGAATTTATTAATTTTGATGTATGAGACAGAGAGAAGGAAAAGAGAGGTTGATTTTTGTTTTTGTCAATCATACAATTAAAAATTTTTTTACAACAGTTATGAAGATCTATATTTAGTCCTTTTCAAATTTCCAACAAAAGTTCCTGTCAACTTTTTTCTTTTCAAACTAATGTCCTCATGTTATATGCTTTAAATATAGGTGTTTCATTTTCAAAATGATCATTGTTTTATGTTAAATACAGAGCTGGGAAGACAATACAAATATATATTTACATGTAAAGGGCCTGTTAGACATAACCATCTTTTGAATCTGTTACTGGTTCCTGCTTTCTGCTTTTCTGGTTTTCCCTTAACATTTTTCCTCTTTTTAGCACTGAAGACAGGTAGATTTGCACAAGTTGTGAAACTGGACCTCAGTGTGCCAGCGTAACAAATGACCCTCAGTGGGATGCCTGGAAATGGCTGAAGTACCAGGAGCCAAGACTGGCCTGTATGTGAGCAGCAGAAGTACAAGGGGTCCTTGAGTGTATACTGTTAATGGACCCCCCCTAACTTCTCGGGTGCTAGAAGAACTGAATGAGTTCAGTAATTCCCGAGGACTTGGGTTTCTTTCATTGAGTGTGGATGTCCCCTGGTGATTCTGAGCCACCTAAGTACTAGAATTGACCTATGTCCCCAGGGCTAGTAATGGTCCAGAGATTGAGAATCTCTGGATAATAGCAAAAGGTTTCTTCAGATTTATCTGAATCTGGATACAATGAACAGAGTTAAAGTCTTACTGACCTTGAACTTAATAGTGAGTGTAAGGGCCTCTACATTATTCCTTTTGATCTAGAATGCCTTTTGATGAAAATATTTTATTAATTCTGAAAAAGGTAAGAGACCAGAGAAAGGCTTTAAAAATTATTACAGTGAAGCCATCTGGAACTGGGTAAAGTAATAATTCCAAATGAGAGCTATAGATATATTTTTAGTCCTTAAAATATGTC
Organism: Kogia breviceps; assembly: GCF_026419965.1. Classification (NCBI taxonomy): domain Eukaryota; kingdom Metazoa; phylum Chordata; class Mammalia; order Artiodactyla; family Physeteridae; genus Kogia; species Kogia breviceps. Next base: position 157,358,452 of record NC_081311.1, on the reverse strand, counting down.
AAGGATTTAGAAAAATATTAGGAGTAATTTGCCATTACTGGAAGTGCTGTCAAGATGAAAAGTACTTTGGTAAGTGCAAAGAATGAGTTCTTTAGTTAATAAAGAGTAATTTTGTACTTTTATATGAAGACTTCAATTCACATTAGATACATTAAACATTTCAGCAGGCAGCCTCTTTCCTAGATGACTGAATGGACAGAAGCTGACTCATGAAAGTTCACAGAACAAGTTGCCAACATAATTTGAATTTCAGTCTGTGACTTATTCCCAATCCAGGTAGCTACCTATGATTGTTCACCTATAAGGTACACATTTATTAATTAATCAGCCAACACTGATCCAGTAGTGACTGTGTGTATCAAGCACTGTAGTAGGTGCTGAGTTTCTAAAGATGAGTAATATCTAGTTCTGCCTACAAGAAGTCCAAAGACGTTCTGTGTTCACCTGACCATCTTGCAGCCAGCCACACGGTTATCATGGAAGGGGCAGTGGCCTCCTCGGTTTTAGCCTGGCCTTCAGCCTGGGAATTTGTCATGAAATATACCTGAGAAATATGTTTTAGAGCTAGACTTGCTTAGACTATTTGTGTATTGTACATAAAAATACAATTGTGCATGGATATTTGGATGAAACCATGACCTTTTTTTGATGTGAAAATGTAGAAATGCCCTTTTGGAAGTTTTCAAATATTAAATTATTGGCAGATCAAATATACTATCACCTTCCTTTTAAACTTTCTTTTCTTCTTTTCATTGAAATACAAATGTTCCTCTGCTCTTGAGCCAGTTAGTTCTAAGCCAGTTTGTTCTTGCCACTGGTATGCTCCCCAGGTTGGCTTCCTCTCATAAATTTATTTTATGTTTGCTTCTGACTTTGAAGATCAAAGGTTCTTAGAAAACTTCTTTTCGCTTTTCTGTGTAATAGGTAATCCAGTGATCACCTGTTAACTTCTTTGTCTTCCAGACACAGATTCCTAAATGTTAGAGTGAAAGAGACCCTAGAAATGGAAACTTCTCAACTTTCATATTCCCTCAGACTCAAATTTATTCCTAAGGATGCATTATGTCTCTTTAGTTTCCATTAACACTGGGCATAAACTTCTCAAAAGAATGAGAGAAACAGCAACAAGCAACAATCCCAAGGTAGTAATTCTTATTGCTCATCAACTTTTCATATTATATGTTGATACTATACTATATTCATAGCCCAATTAATATGGTTTTTAAAGAGATATTTGGAATAGATTGGTAGTTGCTAGAGACAGGGGTGAAGGGAATCAAAATATACAAACTTCCAGTTATAAAATAAGTAAGTCATAATATACAGCATGGTGGCTGTAGATAATAATACTCTATTGCATATTTAAAAGTTCTGCAGAGAGTAGATCTTAAAAGTTATCACCTCAAGAAAAAAATTCTGTAAGTATATATGGTGATGGATGTTAAATAGATTTATAGTGGTGATCATTTCACAACATATACAAATACCGAATCATTATGTTGTACACCTGAAACTAGTATAATGTATGCCAATTATACCTCAAACCCCATTAAATCCACAGAAAAGTAATGTTCAAGCAAAGATATTTGGGGTGATCTTTACCACTTTGTTTCCTATTAGCAGGGATAATTAAGAGAGATGATTATATAGTTACACATGTCTCTGGAATGTGTTTTGAACTTATATTTTATTGTGAGTATTTCTTGCTGAAAATCTACAACAATTCAGATAAAATAATAAAGCTTTACCATGAAGCTATGACTCCTAAAATACAGAAATTGCCCACTTTTCATGACATGGGCTTTTGCTTATTTCCTTGCTTTCTACCTCATGTTCAGGATGACCAACATCTTTACTTGGTCTAAAGAAACATCAGCCTAAGCAGAGATGATTTCCTCCACTCCCATCCAGATGACTTGTTGTTGGTTCCCCCTTCCATATTTGTTAGGAAGGTTAATTAAAATTTTTACTCTAAATAGTGGTAATTAAAATTTTTTCCCTTAGTTTTTGGTAGGCTGAAAAGACTACTGAGGAAGCAGTTAAGCAGGAATATAGTATCATGAAGCTGTGGAAAGAAAAAATGTGTACTGCTGTCAAAAATAGGAACAGTTAACATTCATATTCTTTAATCACAAATTTATGCTATATTTGAGTATTCTCCATGTTTGAACAGAGGATTTTGCAACTATATTTCTTTTCCTCAGTATTGAATTTCTTCCACTGAAATTATCTAACCAGTCAACACACTTTTCTCTATACTGTGCCTGTCTAGACATAGCTCACTTATTCCAGTGAGAAGGCAAATACACTGGACAATTTCATTTGTTTTCACTAAGCAAATGAAATTCTTCCCCTTTACGTCTCTTCAAAGTGTATATCCTTTGAGTTCAGAAAGGAGAACAATCCCCATTGTTTATTTCTTAGATTCTCACCATCATTCCTTTTGAAGATAAGGGTCAGCTAGCCACTCCTGGAATCTATGCTGTGATAACTGATGCTGCTCAGGTGAAGGACCTCTTGTGACTTCATGTTGTTTGTTTATAAAGAATTCTCATGGATGTAAGAAACTGAAGTGTTTGCTTAAAATAGCCCCTTGGACTACTTTAAATTCTCTAAGTGTTTTCTTTATTTAGGCAATATCTAGGTATTGTTCCCTTTAAGAGGGAAAGAAACAGTGTCTTTTATACAGTTTCAGATCACTTCATGTCATACAATAAATATCAATAGTAAATAACGAATCTGAGTATTTGACAGTTTTAAAAATTATGATTAATCATGCATTCATTCTAAAAGTAGTTACTGAATGTCTTCCATGTGCCCAGACTGCCTCAGTTTGAAGATTCTAAGTATTTCTATGATTGTTAATTTCATAGACTACTGATTATAGTCCATAGTGTAGTCTTTTCTATTTAGGATCCAAACTAGGCAGGAGATCAGGATTTTTCTGGACTGAGGGTACAGTCCAGAGCCTCATATGTAGTGTATGCTCAGTAGATGTTAGTTCTCTATCTGTATCCACCCCTCCACACTTTTCTTCTCCGGAAGTGTAAAGGATCAATATCCCAAACCGAGTTTGTCATAGTGGATGTAAGCTTCATGGGGTATAGAGCTTGTTTATTCTATTCACTTCTGTATTTTGGAACCTGGAGAATGCCTGCCACCAAGTAGGAGCTGCCTAAGTCAGTGTCCACAGGCAGCAAGGATGGCCCTCCACAGCGCTGCTCAGGACCTGTGGAAGCAGCTCTCCACTCCCCTCCACCCCACCTCAGTGTAAGCACCAGGTCCTCTTCTTTCTTCTCCCAGCTTCTTTGGTTGCCTCAAGGTTTACGAGATAAAAACTACTCTTTATAGTGAGATTGGCAAGCCATGCCTCACGTTTTTCCTCAGTTTACCTCTTGTTTCATTGCTCTCTGTTTTGATTAATTTATGTTTATTTCTTTAACATTGATAATATAATAGAATACTCGAGGCCCCATTCCATAATCTCAGCTCCTAAAAAATCTTCTTCTGACTGGAGTAACAAAATTTAAATGTGTTGTTGGTCAAAGATAAAAGTTAACCATAGGGAACTGTTCTATGCTTACACTTTGTTGGTGTTTATTTTCAGTTCATCTATTAAAGATCAGGAGGATTATAAAAGAGAAGCAGGCACCTCAAGCTTAACTTTTAGTCATACATTCTGTGGAATTACAGTGGTTCCAAGGGATGCATGAAAACTCTTATTACACTGTGTGGTGAGTTTTAATTACTTGCAATCCAAATATGCAGTACTTGCAAAAGAAATTCACCCTTACAAAGCTGATATCTTGAGTATACAACACTGCTTCTAACCCAGTAATATAATAGTGTGAGCACAAAATTGCACACAATCTGTGCACCCTGAATAGTTAAGCTATTTCATACTATCTGTACTCTGTGGATGCTAGGTAGATGACAGCATGGAGAATCACTCACCCATAGGTGATCTGAGAAGATATAATAGATTCTGTTTGCAATTCTTTTTTGCTATCTTAATTCTCAAGAGAGAACTGTACTGTGTACAGAGTTGCTGAGATTGTGCAGGTACTACCTGTGTGGTGATATGATTGGTGAGAATGTCTATTGCAAGCCAGGTATAAGAAGGTAGAGCATATTAGGGGATCATTACTGGTCAAGCATTTAGTTTCTTAGTGCTCAGGTCTAGAAATTTAGTAAAATGCTCCCCAAGAGATCTAAACCTCAATTTCCTTGTCTGTAAGATGGGTACAATCATCATGCTTACTTCATGGTTTACTGTGAGAATTAAATGAATTAGTATATGTAAAGTATTTAGAGGAGTGTCAGGTACATAGCAAGTGCTCAGTGTTACCTATTATTATTGTTTATTATTATAAGTAGGTTATATTTGCTAAACTCAAGAGATGCTGGTTTCTACCACTGTTTTAATTTGCAGAGAGGCATATCCTTTCTAGGGAAAAGAATACTCCCTGTTACTCCCTCTGTCCAGCACTATGTGATCTGTGATATTAAATTAGTAAATTCTAGATTATGTGGTGAGAATTAAGTGAAAGGAAAGTGAATGGGATGGCTTTAAAGGATTTTTTGAGTAAATGTGGCAAAGGCAAATGATTCTCATATCTACTATTGTGATCTTTCTCGGGCTACCAGTCAGGTAGTTCTCTTTTCCTTGGATGGTGCTGACAATCAATCTCTCTTTTCCTTCCTTCATTCCTTTCTTTCTTCCTTCCTTCCCTCGTTCCCTCCCTCCCTCCCTCCCTCCCTCCCTTCCTTCCTCCCCTGAGTAAGGTCAACCCCCTTCCAAGGAGGGTGTAATCTCCCTCAACAGCCTTTCCAACCCTAAGACAGCCTCAGATATTTCTAATTTATTGTGATTAAGTGTTGTATTAGCTTGCTAGGATTGCTGTAGCAAAATACCACAAACTGGGTAGCTAAGAACAGCAGAAATTTGTTTGTCTCACAGTTCTGGAGGTTAGAAATCTGAAACCAAAATGTCAACAGGGTTGCGGCCTTCTGAAGGCTGTGAAGGAGACTCTGTTCCATGCCTCTGTCCCAGCTTCTGGTGGTTTGCTAGCAATCTTTGGAGTTCCTTGGTTTGTAGATCTCTGCCTTCATCTTCAGGTGGCATTCTTCTTCTTGTGTGTCTATGTCCAAATTTACCCTTTTTATAAGGATACCAGTTATATTGGATTAAGGGCCTACTCTACTCCAGTATGACCTCATCTTAATTACATTTGCAATAACCCTATTCCAAAAAAGGTCACATTTTGAGGTAATGGGGATTAGGACTTCAACATAGGAATTTTGCATGGGGGGGTGCGGGGGAGGACGACAATTCAACCCATAGCAATCATGATCCTCAGATCCCATTTTTAAATGCTCACATGCAATGGGACCTGTTCCTTGGGTTTGTGCCTTACTTAAAAAATATATAAAGAAAAATTCACCAACCAAAAATAGACAAATGAACCCACCCACTGCCAGCCAGGCATTTTATTTTATTATTACTATTATTATTTGTGTGTGTGTGGTACGAGGGCCTCTCACTGTTGTGGCCTCTCCCGTTGCGGAGCACAGGCTCCGGACGCGCAGGCTCAGCGGCCATGGCTCATGGGCTCAGCCGCTCCGCGGCATGTGGGATCTTCCCGGACCGGGGCACGAACCCGTGTCCCCTGCATTGGCAGGTGGATTCTCAACCACTGCGCCACCAGGAAATCCCAGCCAAGCATTTGAAAGCTCAGTTGATAAGTTGATTGAGATAGGCTTCATTTCATAAGCACAGGTTCAGAAATGACATTCTCTTATGTTCTTACAAGGATCTAACACCCAGTAAGTTGTAGTGTGAAAAATAAGTTCTAAAAAAAGAAAGAGTAAACAGATAAAAGAGAAAAGAACCAAATTTGAAAATTTTCAGATTTTATATAATCTACTTGCTAGGAAACTATAGGAGTGCCACCCATCCTGTATTCTGGGGAATTGTTCCAATCTTACCACGAAAATCTTACATTCTGAAAACTTAACTTTCATATCTGAAAAGTTTCATATCTTAACTTTCATATCTAGTACATGCTTAGTATGTACTAGAGTGGTAAAACAAGTTAATGGTTGATGATGACTTATATTACTACCTCATTTTTGCCTGGCACATAGTGTAAAGTGTGGAAGGTCTACTGATGAATAACTGAAGTTATTTTTAGTAGTTGCCTTTTACAGCATATAACATTTAAAACTAAATAACCTTTAAGTGGCTATTTTTTTAAAAGGTAGAGATGAGGGCTTCCCTGGTGGCACATTGGTAGAGAGTCTGCCTGCCGATGCAGGGGACACGGGTTCGTGCCCCGGTCCGGGAAGATCCCACATGCCGCAGAGCGGCTGGGCCCGTGAGCCATGGCCGCTGAGCCTGCACGTCCGGAGCCTGTGCTCCGCAACGGGAGAGGCCACAACAGTGAGAGGCCCGCGTACCACAAAAAAAAAAAAAAAAAAAAAAGGTAGAGATGAGATGAGTGTTTTGGTTCGATAGCCAGGCTTACTCTGATATATGTTTTTTTTAAATGCACGCTGATATGACAGCTGTCACATACAATCTAACAAAATTGTTTCGAATGAAGTTAACGACAATTAAGTGCTACTTTATCCATCTTACGGAAAAAAAAAAAAAAACGAATGAGCCTTTTGGCCTGCCCAATACTTTTACTTTAAAAAGTAAAATACTGAGTGTAAACAAATGGAATATTTTTTCAGATAGGGAGTGATGATAAATTCATGTTACAAAATCAAAACACAGATTGAGGAAATGTGGAGATCAGTGAAGAGATGGCTCTAACAGGTTTCAAAGGTGTTTGTCTCTAAGTTCTGATGAAGTAATTGACGTTTGAGGCTCACCATGTACCAGGCAGTATGTCTGTTGCATCTCATTTATGCCCTACGTTGACTATGGAAAGAGACATTACTGTCTCCATTTTACCAAAAAGGAAGCTGAGGTCCAGAGAGTTAGGTAACCTCATCACATAGTTAATAAGAAGTAGAGTTGATTGAACTCAGGTTTGTCTAGTGTGGAACAGCGTGTCCTCCTGCTATGCCTTACTACTTCCTTAAAGACAAAGAGGCAAGCCACCATCCTCTTCTACAAATTATCCTTTTGTCCCAAAGTTGGAGACTGAATCTTGGATCCATGGACCATTTGGTTAATTCCATCTGGCATTTAGAGTCTTGTTCTTGGGAATAGTTTAAAAAACAGTGTCTAACTTCTTAACAGCAGAGCCAGCAATTAAAATTTAAGTTCAAAAGATCTGGACTAAATTATCAGAAGGGTCTTCTTTCCTCTTTTAATTTCAAAATAAATGGATTTCAGTAGAGACGTTTCCTTTCCCTTGAGGAGGTGATAGTTATACAGGGATATTTGAAGAGTATTTATACCCAGAGTTGACCTGGACATATATAGACAAAGGGAAATTTATCAGAGAGATATTTTGACCAATAATCTTTATAAACACCCCAGAAATGGTTACCCACTCTTTTGTTTGTTGGCTAGACTTTCAGGTTTAGTTGTGTAAGCCTAACTGTCTTTTTACAGACATGAAAGTATTTTGAACTGGAAGAATCAAAACAACTATTTTGATCTTTTTCTACATGAAGATAATAGCTACTTTATTTGACCAAAAGGCATAGTTAGGGAACTTCTGGGACTTTTGTTCCACGGGGTCTTTATATACTATTATGGTTTGCAAAGCAGTTTGGAACAAATGGCATTGATGAGCCAAGAAGTCTCTGAAATAGTGAACAGGAGAAATCAGGAGAGTTGTCATATATTGGATGGGCCAAAAAGTGCCTTCGGTTTTTTAAGTAAAAATAAAAGACACATTTTTCATTTTCACCAAGGACTTTATTTAACAACGTATTCACCCTTTTGTTCCACTACCTTCTGCCATTTTTCAGGCAGTTTCATAATTCCATCTTCCCAAAACTTTTTATCTTTGTGAGCAAAGAACTGTTCCAGGTGCCTTTTACAGTCTTCCAGGGAATTGAAATTTTTTCTATTAAGAGAATTTTGTAAAGACCGAAATAAATGGAAATGCGAAGGTGCAATGTCTGGTGAATACAGTGGATGAATCAGAACTTCCCAGCCAAGCCGTGACAGTTTTTGCCTGGTCATCAAAGAAACATGTGGTTTTGCGTTATCCTGATGGAAGATTACGTGTTTTCTGTTCACTAATTCTGGATGCTTTTTGTCGAGTGCCACTTTCAGTTGGTCTAATTGGGAGCAGTACTTGTTGGAATTAAACGTTTCGTTTTCCGGAAGGAGCTTGTAATAGTGGACTCCCGTCCAATCCCACCATATACACAACATCACCTTCTTTGGATGAAGACCGGCCTTTGATGTGGTTGGTGGTGGTTCATTTTGCTTGCCCCACGATCTCTCACGTTCCACATTATTGTACAGTATCCACTTTTACATCTCCCGTCACAATTTGTTTTTTAAACGGAATGTTTTCATTACGTTTAAGGAGAGAATCGCATGTGGAAATACGGTCAAGAAGTTTTTTCTCGCTTAACTTATCTGGAACCCAAATATCAAAGCGATTCACATAACCAAGCGGATGCAAATGATTTTCAAAGCTTGATTTGGATGTTTTGAGTATGTCAGCTATCTCCTGTGTGGTATAACGTTGACTCTTCTCAATTATTGTTTCGATTTGATCGCTATCAACTTCAACTGGTCTACCCGACTGTGGAGCATCGTCCAGCGAGAAATCTCTAGCACGAAACTTCACAGACCACTTTTGACACGTTCCATCAGTCACAGCACCTTCTCCATACACTGCACAAATCTTTTTTTGCATTTCAGTTGTGTTTTTATCTTTCTTGAAACAATAAAGCATAGTATGCCAAAAATGTTGCTTTTTTTCCTTCCATCTTCAATATAAAAATGGCTACACAAAAATTCACCAATTTTGATGTCTTTTTTTTAAACGCAGGCTGATATGACAGCTGTCACATACAATCTAACAAAATTGTTTCGAATGAAGTTAACGACAATTAAGTGCTACTTTATCCACTTTACGGAAAAAAAAACGAATGAACCTTTTGGCCCACCCAATACTTTTACTTTAAAAAGTTTGAGGGCTTCCCTGGTGGCGCAGTGGTTGAGATTCCGCCTGCCGATGCAGGGGATACGGGCTCGTGCCCGGTCCAGGAAGATCCCACATGCCGCGGAGCTGCTGGGCCCGTGAGCCATGGCCGCTGAGCCTGCACATCCGGAGCCTGTGCTCCGCAACAGGAGAGGCCACAACAGTGAGAGGCCTGCATACCGCAAAAAAATGAAAAAAAAAAAAATAATAAAAAGTGAGAACAGTTTGAAAGAGAAAATATTCCCTGGGGCCATATAGCACAATCAAATAAAGATAAATACCAATGTAATATAATTCATGAGATTTCAGTGAGGAATTATTTCCTAAGTATTTATTCACCAGCTTAGTATAAGCTCACAATAAGTAAACGGATACACTTAATTTGCTATGATTACAGTCTTGTTGGAGCTGGTCAACTACTTAATGAGACCTTTTTTCAGTAGACTGAAGAGATTCCTATGACACAAATATGAACCATTCCTAAACCATTTTATCCTTATTGTTCAACTTTAGCCTAGATGGTCCACCCTATGAAGAGCTGACACAGTTAATCATCATTCTACATCAGTCAACTTTACCTTAAAGGGCAATCAATTGCTCATAGGAAGAAAAACAAATTAGGCATGTCTAAGTAATGGATACTAAGAAGAAACAACTAAACTCATTTAATGATACCTAGATCTTCATAAACTGATAATTGTAGCCTAGGTGTTTTTCATTTGCAGTTTTAAATTAGTCAAAACATTAATGTCTTCTAATGTGACTTCTTAGGGATGCATCCTCATGCTAAGAATACAAAGTAAATTACTAAAAGTACATACCTTGTGACCACAAGAAATGGGATGCTGAGCTTGCCACAGCACAGTAATTGGCCATTAATGTCTATCAGAAGGAAAGGGTGAGGATGGAAAAGGGAAGGCTCACAGTCAGTGTTGATGGAGGGTCAGGTGAAACTAAGAAAACAATCCTTGAAGAAGCTGAAGTCAGCCTAAGCTGGACTTCCAAAATCAAATGAAAACTAAAAGTTCAAGGACACATTCTTTTAGAGTGATAGCCTTGAAAATATTTTTGTCCACCAGTTCTAGCAGCATATTTTATATATTTCTGAAAACCAGTCTTCACATGTAAATGCAATGTTCCTCAGGAAGCAAAACTTCAAATACCCATTGTTACATTTCAGATAGCTGATGGACTAAACAATTCAAAAAAAAATTAATTAAGTGAAGAGCACCAAAAGAGTTACCAAACCAAGGTCTCTTACTTGGTGATATTATTTCTAGCTTATGAATATTTGGACCTAGTAGATAAATAAAGTAGTCTAAAAATAAACAAGGATCATATGTTCCTTTAGTGAATACCTCAAAATTCCCCAGAGGTATAATAATGAAATCAATTCAAGTGCAATATCAAAGATAGAAAACTATCATCCATTTTCCTCTTAAAAAATAATACCATATATGTGGCAGAAAAATTTATTGAGATTTATTTTAAACGCATTATTGCAGCTCAGATTTTTTAAAAGCTTAATTAATTAGTATTTTATGGATCATTGTCCTTGAAGATAATTTACAGTTAGTCCTGTTCAAAGGTTGAAGTGGCATAAACTGGTATAAGGAAACCTTCCTGTGGTTGAAGGAATTAAACCACAGAACGTTTAATCTTTTTGTTTCTGGATATACAGGAAATATATGCTCATTATAAAAGTATGTAAGTAATTAACATGCTCATTATACGGAAAATTATTGAGAGGAAAATAAAAATCACTAAAGCTAACTACTGTTATTGAATCACAGACAATTTTGATGAATTTGATCTCAGGGATCAACTAAAGCACTCATTTACAAATAAGAAAACAGACCTTAGATGGAGGTAAAGTTGCCCAAGGACACAAAGCTCCTTATTAGCAACTTTGTCTCCTGATGTCTAATCTGAACCTTGTTTCTGATGTACCATGCTGCCCACTCTCTTCCTCCCTGCTTTTTTGTTCACTTTTATCTTCAGCCCCTTAAGTTCCCCTTAACCCAGTCCCTTTTCCAAACCCATATCCTTCGTTACAAGCCCCCAGCACTCAAAACTTTTCCTACTTCCAGAGGGACATGTACAGTGTGTATGTGTGTGTGTGTGTGTGTGTGTGTGTGTGTGTGTGTGTGTACATAGGCAATGGACTTCTGGGATTGACTTGCTGTATGACGTTCATGATCAAAAACCTTCTGCAGTTATTAGAGGATTAAGTAAGAAAACATCAAAGCACATTGTAGACTAAAGAGACCTATGCAAATATTAATTATTATTCTCCTAGGTAGAACATTTTCTAAATATGAAAAATTATTCTCAAAAATGCATTTCTTCTGCCACTATAGAAAAACTCCAATCTCCTATACCTGATACTGAATCTGTATCTATGTTGCTTTCCAAGTAACTTGAAAATAACCTCTTTAATCATGTAAAATCTATACTGATTAAGCCCCCTTTTAAAATTCTATTTCCCTTTACAGTTCCAAGAAATTCCTTTCGACTATTTTATTCTATTTATTTATTTATCTTTTGGGGGGTACGCGGGCCTCTCACTGTTGTGGCCTCTCCAGTTGCGGAGCACAGGCTCCGAACGTGCAGGCTCAGCGGCCATGGCTCACGGGCCCAGCCGCTCCTCGGCACGTGGGATCTTCCCGGACCGGGGCACGAACCCGTGTCCCCTGCATTGGCAGGCAGACTCTCAACCACTGCACCACCAGGGAAGCCCTAGAATATTTTTGAGATAGCAAAACATTTTTATAAAGCCCTGACTTTCAATACTGATTACAAAATTCAGAAGTACGCAGTCTAAAAATAAAAACGGACCCCCCCCCAAATATTTTATTTTTATTTTAGTCTCCCCTTTTCATACCTAAAAGTATAAAACTGAGCTTTTCACCAACCTATTTAATGTTATTTTATCCATCTTATAGCCACACAGTGCTCTGAAAGGGGGGGCTGTACTATCAGCTGGACTTGGGCAGTGGGCACCATGCAAAAGGTATCCAACAGCTCCTGTTATTAGGTGGTTCACACCCCACCAAAGAGATGGAATTACCCCCAGTTCATACTCCCACACACAGTTTTACAGTGGCCTCCACCATCAATGCTTAGTTCTAAGTCCCTACTGGTGCCCCAGTCCCTGTCATCTCTAAGGGAGCCAACAGGAAGAAAAAGCCCTATTTATGCTTATTGGCATCACCTGTGTTGTCCCAAGCTTATTAGGGGGTGACAGGAAGAATAACAAAGTGGAAAGAGCAAGGGCTTTGCAATCAGTCAAGTCTAGGCTTGAACCCTAGCTCTACCCCTCTCTGAGTGACCTTGGGTGAGTTATTTAACCTCTCCGAGTCTCCAGTTTCTTTATGTGTACAATGGGAATAAAAATAGTATTACTTCATAGGGGTGTTGTGAAGATGAGACAAGATAATATCTCATATGCCCCTTGTTTAATATCTGCCACAGTGCTCCACATACATGGTGCCTTTTGTTATACATGCAGCTCAACGCAGATAACAACGCAGTGAAACTTTTCTGGCAGACATCCTTGGGAGGACCTTCTTATTGTATTTTTAATTATCCTTAAATGATGAAATAATAACTCTAGTCAGTATTTTCTAATTGCATCCAAGAAGAGGGCTGTGTCCAGGGCACATGATGAAGGTCTTCTTTATCATATTAGGGTCTTCCTTCTTACGGGGTCTGTGTGTGCACAAATTCAAGGGACCCAAGATGAGGGATACCATTAGTCAGGATTTTATGGCTGTGAGACACCATTATCTTTTACTATGCTGCACTCATAATTGACATGTTGTAACAATTGGGCATCTTATGAAACTCTTAAGGAACAGACTAACAGTATGGAAGTCATATTTACTGAAATAAAAAACAAAAACAAAATAGAAGAGCAGGACAATGATCACAACAGTAAAAGACTGGAGTGAGGAGGGAGCTGGAAAACAGGGACTCTTGCACTGGACACATGGACTATGTCACAAAGGGAACATTAAGGAACTCTGAAATTTTTGCTAAGAGTCCAGAATGCAAGCTTCATGCATGTGTATGGCCAGCTTAGTGGGAATCATCTTCAAGGTGCTGCTTAGAAACAGGGATGCAGTGTGGAGTGTCTGAGACAGATGATTAAGGATATGAGCGTGTGTGACCCAGGAACTCTGCTCAAATGGGTGAGGCCCTGTGTGCTGTGAGGGGCTTGCAAGCAAATGGTGCGATTGAAATGGGCCCCAAGAAGATCAATTAAAATGACTGAATACCAGAGAAATCCATCCCTATTTTTTTAGCCTGAGGAAGTCAAGGCTGGGTAAGGCCAATCAAGGTTTGGAGAATGTGAAGGGAATATTGTGGTGATGCTAAGGGTCTGTCTTCTGTTTCTAAAGACAGCATACAAGAGAATGGGCCTTACATTGTAACATGAGAGAATTAGACAGCAAAAGAAACTACCTATGGCAAAAGTTGAGAGACTGAAACATTTATTAAATGAAATTTGTATGTATTTTCTGGCTGCACATGGAGAAAATAAACAGTAAATTTGGTGCCATGATTTTTGAGTTTTCAGTGAGTGTGATGGACAAGATGTCTCTTTTCCTCTTTCCAAATTCTCTTTCTTTCTTAAAGATTTTCTATCTACATTTATCCCAATGAACACTACTACTGAAAAATGGCAAACTTTCCATATATGAATACATTTATTTTTTTAAGAAATTGAGGTAAACGTCACATAACATAAAATTCACCATTTGAAAGTATACATTTGAAAGTATACATTTCAGTAATTTTTAGTACATGCACAATGTTGTACAACCGTCACCACTGTCTAGTTCCAGAAAATTTTCATCATCCCAGAAGGAAACCCCACACCCATTAAGCAGTCTCTACACATCCTCCTCTTCCCCAAACCCCAGCACCTGACAACCACTCATATGCTTTCTGTCTCTATAGATTTGCCTTAGGAATATATTTCTTTTGGAATCTTCTGAATTCTGCATTTAATTTTACAACTAGAGGCTGCAGACTACTGAGTGTATCTCTGTGTGTGTATGAGAGAGACAGAGAGACAGAGGGAAATGGAGAGAAAGGGAGAGAAATGAGAGGTCAGCATTCATGAGAACCTTTGCAAGGTCAAATCTATTTGAAATATTCAAACAAAATGGAAACGTAGAAGGATACTTATTTTTTAATTAGATGTCCATAACTTAAATTAGGTGTCTGAAGGTAAATTTCTCAAGGATCCAGTAGATTACAGGTTGGAGAATCGTCAAACAGTTCTTGAGATACGCCTGCAGCATTGAGAAAGGCTTTTGAATGGCAACGTGGCTTTATCGCTCCTATGTTAAGCTAAAAATTTTCAGACCCAGCAGAAGCTCTGTCCTGGATCTGAGCTCTTCCTGTAATAGCTGATGATAACCCTATTATTTTTCTTTAGAGCAGTGTAGTGGTGACCATTGCTTAATCCGCATTTATTTGTCCTGGTGAGCACATCAGATACAGCAGAGGAAACTTAGGATGCCTGACGGGTAAGTGAAAAAGCAACTTAAAAATATAATAAACCTCTTTTATTTTGCAACCATAAATACTTATTAATTTTAAATTAAAATGCACATTTTATTCTGGCTGGAATTTTTTTAAAGTTAGTTAACCTATTTAACTTAAAAACTTGGAGAATGAACTAGAAAATGGTTTTTAGGGCATCTGTTTATTTTGTAAACCGATTTAAAACTTGCATGGCTTCCTTAGTTATGATTACATTGACGGGAAGGTTGTGTTGTCTGAGTTCTGGATAAAATACATATGACTTTTGAAAGTAATCTTAATTTTCAGCCAGTCAAGTAATTCCTCAGAACGAGGAATAGCCAGTTGGGTCTTGTGATTTAAGTGGTGCTTTGTAATCTAGACTGTCAAGGCCAGGAGATTACAGTCATTTTGCATTTTGCGTGTATTTTGAGGACTTTTTATTCCATTTGCATTTTCAATTCCTTTCCATTTTATAAGCCCCAACTAATATATCTTGACTTTTCCCATTAATAAGGACTTAGGATTCCCCTGCCAAAGCGCAAACACATGACTAGTTTTGGTGTTATGGATCTTGTTTTCTTTCCAAATGTTCTTTTCCACAAGCTTCACTATAGTCTCCCACCTGTTCTTTTTGCCACCATTCTCTCAGTTTTGGCTTCTGAGGACTCCTTGGTGACAATGGAAAACAGAGTCTCCACATTACATTTCGAGATATACATGACTTAGCTACTATTCCCACAAACATTTCTCAGATGGTGTGGACAGGAAGTAATTTTTTTTTAACCAACTGAATCTCCTTTAAGCTACCTGGAAGTTGGGGGCAGCACAGCACTCCCCTTATGGCAAGTAAAAATTAATGTAAAGCACTTGGAGGTCCTTGTTGCTGAGATATTCTGTGGCAAATATCATTATCTTTTGTGCCTTGCTTGAGGACCTATCCACAAAATTCATCTCCAGTAAGAGACTGCCATAATGTGGAGGGGTTTGATTCCTCTGTTCCCTCCTTCTGCAGGTGTCTCATACGAGTGTGCCTTGGTTTACTTCTCAAGGACATGTGGATACATGACCCTGTTCTCCAACTTCGGACAACAAACCAAACTTCTCCAGGAGAGAAGAGAAAAGACTTGAAAGTGTTGTGAAAGAAAGGGGGGGAAAAGGCTTGAAAAGGACAAAGGCAGTTAACAGCAGTACCTAAACTGTAAATCCCCTATCTCTGACCTCCAGACCACATCCCAACTGAATCCAGCTGCACCCCGCCCCTCAAACTCTGGGGCTCCTGATTGCCAGTCTAGATACAGGGCATATATTCCCGTGTGTCTCCTTTCACTACTGGGTGTCAGTCCGGCCTGTGTTCAGGGTGTGGAATCTCGTTGGAGTTTCAATGTGTAGGATCCAGTCCCCGGTTTTGAGGAGATTGAGAAGGGTAAGGTAACCAGGGGGCTATAGGGACTCCACGGGTTCTGGCACAGAGGTGGTAGGGGTGGAGGTGGAAAAGTCAAGGAAGGTTCAAGTCTGGTGTTCTTCAGAGTCGTTCACTCGTCCCTCCAGGGGGCCACCAATGGCTTTAATCTGGCCAGGGACACAACTGGGATAACCGGTATTCCTGGTAACTGCCTGTGCATACTAAGCCTCTTGGAGGAGAGGTGGGGAAGGGAAGTGTGGGTGCGGGCGAGGGCCAGAGGGCGCTGAGAGAGAAGGAAGGTTGGTAAAGGAAACGCTTGGGCTGCTTCCTCCTCGTTGCATCTTCAGGAAGGATTTGGAGACCCTAGCTCTGGGCTAGAGCTGGGTGCCTGAGTCGCTGCGGGACTTAACCTTTCCAAGGCTCCGTTTGCTCCTCTGAAGAGGGCTGGACTCTGATCTTTGCGCCCCTTCCTGCCCTTTGATTCTGGCTCTTTGAGGGAAGCCCCGCTATGCAGTCCTGGGAAGAAAAGACATTCTCTGCCGCAGGCGGGCCGGAATGGGAAGGCCAGGAAAGCGGCCACTGTGACACGGATTATATTTATTTAGATACCTATATTAAAAATGACTTTCGTTAACAAAACAAAAAAAAGGATGTCCCCCCACCCCCCAAGCCCGGGCTGGCGCTTTGCACGACGACCGTCGGCGGCCGCCCTCTCCTCGACTGGCCAGGCAGCTGCTGCGAAGAAGCGCGGCTCGGCCCCGGGCTTGCCGCTCGCCTCTCCCCGCCGCCCCGCCGGCTCGGCGCGCGGTCCTGCCCTTCCCGGCCGCCCGACCTCCCCGATGTTTTGTCGCGGCCTCCCGGAGGGCGGAAAACCCGGCGAGCAGAGTTCGTCCGGCGGCGGTCCCCGCAGGCCCGCGGGTTGCTCGCGGCCAGTAGGACACTTGCGCCGCGGGCGGGCGCCGACTCCTGGCAAGGGCGTGGAGGGCGGTAGGGCCCCTGGCCTCGCGCTGTGGGGACGCCCAGATGGCCCTGAGAGGGAGGGGCGGCCGGAGCGGCGGCGGCCGGAGCTCCGCCCCAGGCCTCGTATAAGGGCCGGCCTGAGCCGGGTCCGCGGCGGCGGTAGCACACACAGGACACCAGGCGCGGCTCGGCCGGCCTGTTGAGCCTCCCACCCGCTTCCATAAGGCTTTGCCTTTCCAACTTCAGCTACAGTGTTAGCTAAGTTTGGAAAGAAGACCAAAAGAAGACCCCCGGGCCGTTTTCCTTTTGTTTTGTGTTTTTTTGGTATAGTCGTCGGGGGCTTTTTGCACAGAGCTGTTGTGTTTTCAGCGGTGCTCTCTTCAGTTCCTTGCACTCCTCTTAACAAGCACCTCAGCAGGAGCAGCAGCCGTAGCAGCAGAAGAGCAAGCGGGGGGCGCCTGGTGTCATGACCAGGGCAAGAGAGCAGAACCGCCTGGGAGGATGCTGTGGTGAGTGGACCGAACGCATGTGGCAGAAACAGGTTGCGCAGTGGAGACCGGCACCTCCGCGCAGGTTTTGGAGAAATGTGGCTCAGCTGTTAACCAGTGTGATTAGTAGCTCGTTCGACTCATATTTTGTTGGGGGTTTAGGAAGAAAGGCATTTCAAGGTATGGGAAAAGGGGTGTGCACACAGGCAAGGATGGAGAAGCAGACTGGGTAGTTTGGATTATCTTGTCAAAAATAAAATGGAGTTAAAGAATGTTGAAACAAGAGCTTTCTTCACTGTATGTGAAGTTACGCAGTTATTGACCAAGAGGTCGTGCTGAATTTTTCATCGACCCATCAATTTCTAGGTGACTTGGTGAAATGTACATGGTTTACCCCACAAAGTAGTTTTTAATAATTATGTTTAATAAGGACAAATGAGTAAGCATTCCAATCTCAGCTCACTCAAGTGACTAAATACGCTTTTTGTCTGCCTACTGTGTGTCTTTGCAGGATCCTTAGCAAACTACCTGATCTCTGCGAAATTCCTTCTCTACCTTGGTCATTCTCTATCTACATGGGTAAGTGAAAATCTACAGTAATTCTTACAACATGATTGCACAATTTCTTGTTTCCTCTCATTTGGGCCAGTTGTATTAAGCCATCTTGCAGTTTTGTCACGCAGCTGAAGAAATAAATCAACCAAACATACATGCTCTAACGAAAAAGTTATTTTCACCAAAGATATTTTCCCATAGGTGTTAGTAAATGCTATTAATTATTGAGCTATCATACTTTATACAGACTGGCAGCTGTCCAAAAACAGGATTAACAAGGACAGGACTATTTGCATTGTTTGTAAATTGTATTTTGCATTACAAGGGTTAATAAAAGGTAATATCTGCTACTAAGAATGGATGGATGTCTCATGGACCTTCTATTTTTTCACATTTTAAGATATTTCTCTGTTTTCTTCTTTTGTCAAAATTGTAAGTTCCAGCCTACTGCGCTATGAAAATACAGTGGAGTGACTGAGTTAGGCTAAAAATAGCATTCTAAGGTTAATTTAAATATAATTGACCCCAAGAACAAATATCTGAGTGACGAAAATTCTGGTCTTTTACGATGTTATCTGTAGCTAGATATGTGTAGGGCATCTCAGTCTATCTTAAAAACCATCATCCAACGAAAATCAGCAACTGACTCATAATTCTCCCTCTGACTTCTTCCATGGTCTTGGAAGAGTCCCAGTGTTTCTGTGGGCCTGGATTCCTCCATCAACCCAAAAGAATAATCCCCAAAGGATGCTAGATGTGTATTTAATTAATGATGATTAGAATCTTTTAAATTAAACAATTGGTCTTATTGTTTAAAAGCAATAAACCTGCATAAATTCTATTCATGCCTCATGTATGATATTTAATTTAAAAGAACCGTAAGTAAGGGGAAAGAATTTTGAGAGTAAATTTTGTGAATGTTATTTTCTTTTTAAACTGGAAACTTTTTTTGGATCGTTCTTAAGACATGAATGCAAACTATTGTATGTGGAAATCTGTACCCATGCCCTTGGGAAATTATTAAGCTAAGTTATCAGCTCTTTAAGAAATAGCAGTTCAAAGATGGCTTTTTTAGAAAGGCCGGCTTCTTTCTCCCCAGAGGCTTAGATAGGGATGACTCTGCAAATACATGTAAACAAGGTGGACTTGGCGTGAGTTTCATTTCCAATAACTGATGATTCTCAGTAGAAATTGAGTGAAACTACCCTTAATTAATTTAAATCCAATTAAATTGTTCTTCCAATTTAATTCAGTAAGTATTAAGTATTTTAAAAAACCCAATAGGTGATGGAGATAGTATCTGAAATTCTCACCTTGTGGTCTGGACCTATCTCTTAGGGGAAGAAGGTGCCTAACTTCCAAACACTGAATAAGTTTAAGGTTTATGCGACCTTTCGTTATTAGGTTGGCAGGTCAGATTTGCCAAAGGAGTGGAACTGTGATTGTTCCAGGAGGATCTTTTTTGTCATGAATGAAAAACACAAGAAAAGTGACAGATGTTTACTCTAGTCTTACAGTAAATTGGGCAAAAGGAGTTTTTGTGGGAAACTTGGATTAAAACAAAACAAAACAAAACACAGCAATTGTAGTCGTGTAAGTTTTAGTGGATTTTCACTTATTGCAGAGGAGTGCAAAAGAGGAATGCTCTCTAATTCAATCTTTTGCATTTTGCTTCCTGTTTGACATTTCGCCTGATTTTATTACAACAAAAGATGTCTGCTTATTTATTATATACGTATATACATACGTATACATGCCTACCTATGCATTACCCTACTGACTGCCAAATCATGGTTTCCTGTACGCTGAGTATAGAGGTGTTAGGGTAGAAGGTTATATTGCATTAGGTTTGTGTGAGGTTGAATGCTTTTTATTCCTGACTTCATTTCTTTCTGCCGGTGGATCAATATATTTTACTCTATACTACTGGAATACAAAGTATGGTAAGAAGTGGATCCTGTCATCAAGGAGCTTATAATATAGTTCAGGTTGGGCTTTAAAAATGTATATCTAATTACAAAAGGATAACTAACAGTGTAAGGCAGTGAAAAAGGGTGGCCAGTGCTGATATCTTATGCATTATGCTATGGACTGTCTCCATTTATATGCCATATTTCTGCATGGTGCCAGATCTTACATCCTTGGGTTTCTGCTCATAGGTCTTTAACTACTTCCTGCAAAATACCACCTTCCTGCCCCACCCTACTGCATTTTTCCTCATAGCATTTATACTACCTGACCTATTCTAGATTTGTTTTTGGTCTCTGTTCACTGGGATGCAAGCAGCATGAAAGCATGAATCTTGATTTTTGCGCACTGCTGAATTTCTAGTGCCTGCAGTATCTTTGAGTACATAGTAGCCTCTCAAAAAGTATTCAGTGCATTAATGACTGTGATCATTCATTCACAGACGTTCATTTGCCCTTTGGCTCTCAGTGCACTGGAGGTAGATGAACATGTAAACAAATCTTCAAAGTATGATGAGAGCTTGTGGGAAGGCAGGAAATGGATGTTAGGAAGGAATGGGTGGGTGGGCCTGAGATTGTACTTGGTCAACCTTTACAGAGCGTTTACCTGATTCTTGGGCTTTGTGAGTGTAGAGTCTGTTACTTCTTAAAGCCTAAACCCTTTGGAAACTAGGGCAAGTGGAGCAGTTTTTGTTTGTTTATTTGTTTGTTTTTTAATTAATTAATTAATTTAATTTTTGCCTGCACTGGGTCTTTGTTGCCGTGCACGGGCTTTCTCTAGTTGCAGCGAGGGGGGGGCTACTCTTTGTTGCGATGCTCAAGCTTCTCATTGCAGTGGCTTCTCTTGTTGCAGAGCACGGGCTCTAGGTGCGCGCGCTTCAGTAGTTGTGGTGCGTGGGCTCAGTAGTAGTGGCTTGAGGGAGCACGGGCTTAGTTGCTCTGCGGCATGTGGGATCTTCCCGGCCCAGGGCTCAAACCTCTGTCCCCTGCATTGGCAGTTGGATTCTTAACCACTGAGCCACCAGGGAAGTCCCAAGGAGGAGGCATGCCATACAGAAATAAGCAAGAGAGAAAACTTTCATTTCGTAGCACTTGTTTCAAGTCCTGCTTTAAAGCAAAAAAATAAAACAACAAAGAAAGAAAGAAGCACCTACTGTACAGCACAGGGAACTATATTCAATATCCTGTGATAAACCATAATGGAAAAGAATATGGAAAAGAGCACGTAACTGAATCACTTTGTTGTACACCAGAAACTAACACAACATTGTAAATAACTATACTTCAATAAAAATATTTTCTTTAAAAAAGGAAGAAGCAATAGTAGTGGAATAATATTTCTTATTCTTTATGTTAAGAAAGAGGAAATTCACTCATGGAGGCAACCTATCATTTGAGGCATTTATATGTTTTTGTCTTTTCAGAGAAGAGAGATTAGGATAAAGTACTTCCCGTCGCCTCATGCCATTTTATTCTAATCAAATCTAAATTTGTTTCTCATGTTAAAGATTAAGAAAATAGCTTCATTTGTTATTCTTATTGACATTTTTATCTTAATGTATAAACTTGTCTTTTTATTGGTTTCAAACAAATTGTATGTATATATATATATTTTTAGTCATTTAGTACAAGGGTATTTGAAATGTAATTCCAACTTAAATGGAAAAGATTTCTGTTTTCAAAGCAAACTTTAAAAATTTGTCCCAGAAATATGAATTATGGTACTGATTAAGCATCAAACTTCTTGAACATTCGTGGAGCAAATCTAATGTACCAGAACAATATAGTTCATAAATAAGTCTTATTCTGTACTCATTTATAGCCAGGATCCACTGCATATCCACTCCTTTGTTGATTCCGCCGTTATTTGTTGTGTTTCTACTCTGGGCTGTGCACTGTGCTGAGGGTTGAGAGTGCAGAAGTTTCTAGAGCTCACATTCCAGACCATCGAGTGAGAATCAGTCTTTCAAGCATGGTTTTTCCACTGGCTTCCAGTGTCTGTTTTAACGTTTACTTGGCCGTGTTCACCCTATCCCTCAAAGTCCTAATCTTATGTTAATTTTAAATTGTGGTTCTAAACAATGTTCATAATCCTCTACACCAAAGTTTCTGTACCTTGGCACTATTGATATCTTGGGTTGGATAATTTTTTGTTGTGGGGGACTGTAGATGCCAGTAGTAAATCCACCCTTGCAGATGTGACAACCCAAAATAGCTCCAGACATTGCTTAGTGATCCCTAGAGAGTAAAATCACTCCCACTTGAGAAATACTGGTCTACATGAATTTTATTGTAAATGATTGCTACAGAATATGCGCTTCAGTTTAACTTTGGATGCATAAGATTGTTGTCTTGCCTTTATTAAATGTTTAAAAGCATTTGCCATACTAGGATAATACTTTGCTCCTTATACATTAAATTTTTCAGGAGGATGTTAAGAGACATTGTAAAGAACCAGGAGTGTAGTACTACTTCCAATCCATAAGGAGCCTAGCCTGGGAATTTAGTTTCCTGTAGTGATTTCTTATAGGGATAGGTTATGATAGAACATTGTTGTCTTGTTTTAGCTTAACCTAACAAGTCAGGGATGGAGCCTAAAAGCTCATAACAAGGTCCATTATAGATTTCTTATGCGTTAATTTGCCTGACTCATTTAAAAGCTTCTGTTATTCCACATTTTGCAGCAATGAATTCCAAAATTCCCTATATACTCTGGAGTGAAGAAATAGTCTTTTTCCCCTTTCAAAACTCGTCTGTTTCGAAAATAACTACTGTGTCGAAAATAACTAAATAACTACTTATGTATTTATTTCTAACATCTTCATTCATATGGTGCCAGAATTTGCACATAATTAACTTCATCTTTCTGATTGTTCTGCTGTTCTATGACTTTGAAATTTATTTGTGAAAATAGAACATAGATTTTAGAATGTTAGGGGTAAAAGAAACTTGAGAGGTCATATAGTTCATTCTTACCATTTTACAAATAGGGAAACTGGCTCTTTCTTGACATTCAAGGCATAACTGATATTTGTAAAATATACTTGTTTCATTCTGGTTCAGTAGCAAACTCCTTTATGCCTTTCAAATCAGGGTAGGTAAATCCCAGGCCCGGCTAGAAACCTGATACAAAAAATGAACAGGTTTTATTTCAAAAAAACCTCCTTGGGCTTGGAAACTGTATTTTTTTCTAGAATGATAGGGAGTATGTTTGTTTCATTAACATCATGCTTTTTTCGGGTTTACTTAGTATCTGGGCAAGAATATTTTCCATTGTGCCACGACAAACAGTTTGAACACCTGACTACATTCAATCCAGAGAGGAATTGTTGACTTTGAGAATCTCATAATGTAGCTGGGAAAGTGCCCTTTTGTTCAGGAAGCAACTTCTTGAGTATAATTGACTAGCAACCTACAACATTTTATCAGAACCTTTTATCTTCTCTTATTCAAGGGGGATCGTATGTGGCACTTTGCAGTGTCTGTGTTTCTGGTAGAGCTCTATGGAAACAGCCTTCTCCTGACTGCAGTCTACGGGCTGGTGGTGGCAGGATCTGTTCTGGTCCTAGGAGCCATCATTGGTGATTGGGTGGATAAGAATGCCAGACTTAAAGGTGAGTGGTGTTATAAAAGCCTTTGTGTTCGTGGGACTAGTGCCTGAGCTAGAGAGAAACCTCTGTGACTAACCCACTTTGCGTCTGCAGCCGCCACCTGAGTGATGGGGTGTGCTCAGTGGTAGCACCTCTGCATGGAGGGTCCTGGGGCTCCTGCCCAGAGTTGGGATGCCAGGATACTGAGTTTATAGATTTTGTGGGGTATCTGTTTTGGCTGTTCGTAAATTACAGATGTTAATGATTAACACCATGGCACTTTGCTGCGAACCATGTTAAACATTAAGAGTTTACCGAACTCTGGCATCCTTTAACCATGACTTGCACTGGAGTTCATTTAATGTGACGTCCCTGGGACAGCTTTAACATCTATCCTCTGGGTTACTGTGTTTTATATAGGCAGGTGTGTAGGGGAAGTGAAAACAATGGATTCAGAAAAGAATACCTGAGGCTGGATCACAGAGAGCTGGATTATACATTTTTGAAGAAAAAAAGAAGAAATGTTAATATATTGACATTCATTCTAGAGCATTAATACTGAAATCATTAAGTATTGTATAAGAAAGAGAGAAAGTGAATGAACAATTTAATTATTCAGAATATAAAGGCAATTTAGATAATAATTCAGGGCAAAATTTTCCTGAGTTCCTCAGTTGATAATGCTAAGACCTGGCCATGTCTATCCTAGACACTGGGGAAAGACTGAGGTATCTGTTTCTTTCAGTGCAGGATAACTGCCCCCGGATAGACAGCAACTGGATTATCAAATACTAGGACTTGATGCTATTAGTAAAATGGCCAAGATGGACATTTTTCTATTTTGAGAATCAATAGACCAAAACACATATAGAAAAAGGTTTTGTATCCTGGAAAAAAAATTCCTACTTATTTACATCATTATACATAGGAATGTGGGAATGTTATACATTAGAGACCTTTAACCTTATGACTGTTGAGCACTGAAATTGTAGTTTAGGATAGAATGTTGGGTTGGATGAAGAGAGTGTGGTGGGATAGCAATCTTGCACTTATCCTGTGTAATCAACTCATGTGACAACCTCCATGAAAATCTTCTTTGATGTCTCTAGGCTGAGTTAACCAGAGACACTTTTTTTTTCCTGTACTCCCATGAAGCTTTGTTAATACCTCTGCTATTGCATTTATGCTCTTATAATTATCCTTTCACATGTCTACCTTTCCTCTGGTCTGTGGGGTCCTGAAAGCCAAGAACCTCATTCGGTTGATATTTAATAGCCTTGTGCAATGAATGAATGAATTATATGTTGGGATTTTATTTCAAATTAATTTCAGAAAGCAGTTTGTTTTGTCTCAAGGCTTTAATATAATCTTCCAAGCCAGAATGAGCTTTACTGTCCTTAAAGGCAAGAGCTTTAATTATACCTTACATTTACAACCCTCTGTATCTTTCAAAGTGCTTTCAAAGTATTTTATTTGAGCATCAAAATGACCCCATAAAGTAAGGAAGGCAGGTATGTATTATATCCTCACCTTATAGACACAGACATAAAAGATATTAAGTATTCTGCCCTAGATCGTCTTCCCTCGTGAGCAGCAGAGAAAAGATTACAAGGTGTCCTTACCTGGTATCCTAACCTGTCCTTATGCCAGCCCTTTATCTACATGGGTGCCTCAGTCTCAGAAAGTTGGCATTTTCTGTGAGAAAAGGTGTAGTTTAGAATTTCATAACAATGCAAATAACTTTAGTAAAAGGAACACACTGCTGCTTTATTCTTGGCAATTTTTAATATGTCCTTCCTATTTATCCATACAATCTTACCAAGTTCAGCCTGCCATCTAGGAGGTTATGGATTCCATGACCTCTTACTTAACCTCCTCCATATTCTTATTTTTGCCTAAGCTACAAAGGCCTGAGAGGTGGATCTTGTTTATGTAGTTAATATAGTTCTGTTTATGACAGTAAACTTTAAAGAGAATAAACTAAATGAAAATGTGGTCATTATGAATGCCTTCAACTAACAGGAAAAATGAGGGGTAGTTCTTTATTCTATCTGCATGCTTTACTGGTCTGATGTGATATGCTGGGCCCTACTGGAAATAGTTGAGGCAGGATTTACTTCAGGAATATTTTTATTTCTTGTAGTAATTTGCATATGCATTAATACAGTAGAACAGTGATGTATGGATAAAAACATCTCCTTTGAGATGTTTTGGTGTATGAATACTTTGTTTCTCTCTCTGTATAGTGGCCCAGACTTCACTGGTGATCCAGAATGTTTCGGTCATCCTGTGTGGAATCATCCTGATGATGGTTTTCTTACATAAAAAAGAGCTTCTGACCATGTACCATGGATGGGTTCTTGTAAGTTCTCTACAAGATCCTTGATGGTAGAAAATTGAATGTCTGTTAATGGTAAAAGATGAAAACTCTTTGAGGGAGTGTCTTTTCACAAATAGGGCCTGTTAATTTTTTTTTTAATAACTGTATATTTACAAATTTAAAGATACCAGAAATACGTGGAAGTCAGAGAAAAAACCAGCATGGAAATTAGAACATGTTC
Source organism: Kogia breviceps (assembly GCF_026419965.1). Taxonomy (NCBI): domain Eukaryota; kingdom Metazoa; phylum Chordata; class Mammalia; order Artiodactyla; family Physeteridae; genus Kogia; species Kogia breviceps. The sequence goes on along the minus strand of NC_081311.1, from coordinate 157,332,266 downwards.
AGAATGGAAAGATAAATTTTAAAATTTAAACATAGCATGTCAAAACCAGTAGGATACTTTTTTTTTTGCAATACTTGAGGATAATTTTATTAGTAGTATTACTAAAGAACAGTGATTATTTTAAGTCTATAGTCAAAGTATTTCCTTTCCCTTTGTTGAATGATTATTGTGTATAAGTTGTATTAGATGCATTTGAATGATAGAAAAATGATTCAAGTGTGGATCCTGTAGGGAGATTAGATGTGACACATAATAACTATGATACATGGTAGCATGGTTAAGTGCCTTCGAGAAAAATGGAGTTCTGGGTTGACCATTTAGGTGGGCCTTGAAAATAGGATGTTATTCTCCCAAGATTTCATTATGAAATATTTAAAACATTCAGCAAAGTTGGAAGAATTCTCCACTGAACACCCATATGCCTACCACGTAGTTTCTACTTCTGCCATTTTATTATACTTGCTTTATCATGTATTTATCCATTGGCACATCCATCTTCCCATCAATCCCTCTTAGTTTTTAAAATTTATTTTTGGAATGATGGACTGGCATTCATAAAGGCGTGAAAATAGGGGAAGCACAGTTTCTCTGAGTGATGGATGTATGCAACACACAGAGAAGGTTTGAAAAGTGTGGGAAGGAGAGTTTCTATTGTCAGACTGAACTTGGACTTTATATACATTATGAAAATAATATTGTGTTATAGACCAAGGTTTTCTATGAGAGTGTATGTTTGTTTTTGTAATATAAGAAATTATGAAAATAGTATTACATTTTTCATTTTTTAAATGCAATTTCTCAGAAACATGTTCATGTGTAAATAGAGAGCATAGAATGCAGTGTAAAGACAATGTGCTGCATTTGATTTAAAACTGATATACAGAATTTGGTAATGCAGGGAACAGATTACATAATTGACTTAATGCGACTGGTAGACATTTATAAGATGTTTAGATTTTTGCTTGGTTCTTTTTCTTTTTTTCTAACAGCAGGTTCTTATTAGTTATCGATTTAATACATATTAGTGTATACATGTCAATCCCAATCTCCCAATTCATCACACACACACACCCCCGCCGCCGCCACTTTCCCTCCTTGGTGTCCACATTTGTTCTCCACATCTGTGTCTCAATTTCCGCTCTGCAAACCAGTTCATCTGTACCATTTTCTAGGTTCCACATATCTCTATTAATATATGATATTTGTTCTTCTCTTTCTGACTTACTTCACTCTGTATGACAGTCTCTAGATTCATCCATGTCTCTAAAAATGACCCAATTTTGTTCCTTTTTATGGCTGAGTAATATTCCATTGTGTATGTGTACCACATCTTCTTTATCCATTCGTTTGTCGATGGGCATTTAGGTTGCTTCCGTGACCTGGCTATTGTAAATAGTGCTGCAATGCACATTGGGGTGCATGTGTCTTTTTGAATTACGGTTTTCTCTGGGCATATGCCCAGTAGTGGGATTGCTGGGTCATGTGGCAATTCTGTTTTTAGTTTTTTAAGGAACCTCCATACTGCTCTCCATAGTGACTATATCAATTTACATTCACACCAACAGTGCAAAAGGGTTCCCTTTTCTCCACACACTCTCCAGCATTTGTTGTCTGTAGATTTTCTGATGATGCCCATTCTAACTGGTGTGAGGTGATACCTCATTGTAGTTTTGATTTGCATTTCTCTAATAATTAGTGATGTTGAACAGCTTTTCATGTGCTTCCTGGCCATATGTATGTCTTCTTTGGAGAAATGTCTGTTTAGGTCTTCTGCCCATTTTGGGATTGGGTTGTTTGTTTTTTTAATATTGAGCTGCCTGAGCTGTTTATGTATTTTGGAGATTAATCCTTTGTCCGTTGATTTGGTTGCAAATATTGTCTCCCATTCTGAGGGTTGTCTTTTTGTCTTGTTTGTAGTTTCCTTTGCTTTGCAAAAGCTTGTGAGTTTCATTAGGTCCCATTTGTTTATTTTTGTTTTTATTTCCATTACTCTGGGAGGTGGATCAAAAAAGATCTTGCTGTGATTTATGTCAAATAGTGTTCTTCCTAAGTTTTCCTCTAAGAATTTTATAGTGTCTGGTCTTACATTTAGGTCTCTAATCCATTTTGAGTTTATTTTTGTGTATGGTGTTAGGGAGTGTTCTAATTTCATTCTTTTATATGTAGCTGTCCAGTTTTCTCAGCACCACTTATTTAAGAGACTGTCTTTTCTCCATTGTATATCCTTACCTCCTTTGTCATAGATTAGTTGACCATAGATATGTGGGTTTATCTCTGGGCTTTCTATCCTGTTCCATTGATCTATATTTTTGTCTTTGTGCCAGTACCATGTTGTCTTGATTACTGTAGCTTTGTAGTATAGTCTGAAGTCAGGGAATCTGATTCCTCCAGCTCCGTTTTTTTCCATGAAGACTGCTTTGGCTATTTGGGGTCTTTTGTGTCTTCATACAAATTTTAAGATTTTTTGTTCTAGTTCTGTAAAAAATGCCATTGGTAATTTGATAGGGATTGCATTGAATCTGTAGATTGCTTTGGGTAGTAGAGTCATTTTCACAGTATTGGATTCTTCCAATCCAAGAACATGGAATATCTCTCCATCTGTTGGTATCATCTTTAATTTCTTTCATCAGTGCCTTATAGTTTTCTGCATACAGATCTTTTGTCTCCCTAGGTAGGTTTATTCCTAGGTATTTTATTTTTTTTGTTGCAGTGGTAAATGGGAGTGTTTCCTTAATTTCTCTTTCAGATTTTTCATCATTAGTGTATAGGAATGCAAGAGATTTCTGCGCATTAATTTTGTATCTCGCAACTTTACCAAATTTATTGATTAGCACTAGTAGTTTTCTGGTAGCATCTTTAGGATTCTGTATGTACAGTATCATGTCATCTGCAAACAGTGATAGCAGATTTACTTCTTTTCCAATTTGTATTCCTTTTATTTCTTTTTCTCTGATTGCCATGACTAGGACTTTCAAAACTATGTTGAATAATAGTGGTGAGGGTGGACATCCTTGTCTTGTTCCTGTTCTTAGAGGAAATGCTTTCAGTTTTTCACCATTGAGAATGACGTTTGCTGTGGGTTTGTCATATATGGCCTTTATTATGTAGAGGTCGGTTCCCTCTATGCCCACTTTCTGGAGAGTTTTTATCATAAATGGGTGTTGAATTTTGTCAAAAGCTTTTTCTGCATCTATTGAGATGATCATATGGTTTTTCTTCGTCAATTTGTTAATGTGTTGTATCACATTTTAATGTGTTGTTGGATTCTGTTTGTTAGTGTTTTGTTGAGGAGTTTTAAATCTATATTCATCAGTGATATTGGTCTGTAATTTTCTTTTTTTGTAGTATCTTTGTCTGTTTTTGGTATCAGGGTGATGGTGGCCTCAGAGAATGAGTTTGGGAGTGTTCCTTCCTCGGCAATTTTTGGAAGAGTTTGAGAAGGATAGGTGTTAGCTCTTCTCTAAATGTTTGATAGAATTCATCTGTGAAGCCATCTGGTCCTGGATTTTGTTTGTTGGAAGATTTTTAGTCACAGTTTCAATTTCATTACTTGTGATTGGTCTGTTCATATTTTCTGTTTCTTCCTGGTTCAGTCTTGGAAGGTTATACCTTTCTAAGAATTAGGGCCTGTTAATTTTGATCTCTGTACTACTTTAGTATCCCCTACCATTTTTGTCTTGTTTTGTTTTTTGGCCCTTAGCAGGCATTCATTAAGTATTGTTTGAATTTAAATTTCGTCCTATTGGTTGTTTTCCTGTTTGTTTTGTTTTATTTTATTATTTATTTTTGGCTGCATTGGGTCTTTGTTGCTGTGTGCGGGCTTTCTCTAGTTGCGGAGAGTGGGTGCTACTCTTTGTTGTGGTATGCGGGCTTCTCATTGCAGTGGCTTCTCTTGTTGTGGAGCACAGGCTCTAGAGCGCAGGCTCAGTAGTTGTGGCATATCGGCTTAGTTGCTCTGCGGCATGTGGGATCTTCCCGGACCAGAGCTTGAACCCATGTGCCCTGCATTGGCAGGCAGATTCTTAACCACTGAGCCACCAGGGAAGCCCCTTCCTGTTTGTTTTTAATGGCAGTTTTAAGAGTTTATTACATAATTCAGTTGCTAGTTTTAAGCTCAGTAGTATTAACCTGTAATTTTTTCACACCACTTAAGAAATGGTGTCTATATATATATATATATATATGTATGTATATAACTCAGTCATGATTGTGTTCTTCTAATAATAAGTGGTATTTCTGTTTGAGGACATGGACTAGATAACTTCCCACACTCTAATTTCATGATAGCTTGATGGAAAAGAGGAGAGAGATGGGTGTAGTGGAAAGCAGTGAATTTGATGTTCCTGTTAAATCTTCTTAGGTATATTTGGATTGATATTGTAGAGTTTCAGAGCCAGGTAGGACAAGAAACCTTCTAGGCTGTTGCCTTCATTTTGTTGATGAAAAAAGTAAGACAAAGTGATGTTAGCTGTTTGCCCGTTGTCATGCATCTGGAAAGTGTCAGAACTCTGATTTAAATTCATGTCTTCTCACTTCCCCTTCACTGTTTTTTGCAAAGGACATATTTGTGGGGGAAATTAAAAACCACCCCTTTGTTAACACTTTATGATAACTATGTCACATAAGTGTGCATATGACTATTAAAATTTTTTGTATTATGCATACCATAGAGGATACAGATTAGAAAGACATTATGCCCTTTAACTGGACCACTGGTGTTTATTGTTTCATGTGTACAAAGTAGAACGATTTCTTATGATTTTATGAAATGAAATTAAAATTAAAATTTTATTATGTTACCAAAGACCATTTTAAACTATATTGTACAGTGAGGTAGGTACAGTATGGTAAAACTGACATTTTAATAATTTTTTCCTGTAATTCCTTAGACTTCATGCTATATCCTGATCATCACTATTGCAAATATTGCAAACCTGGCCAGTACTGCTACTGCAATCACAATCCAAAGGGATTGGATTGTTGTTGTTGCAGGAGACGACAGAAGCAAACTAGCAGGTAAATTTGCTTTTCTCTTTCTACCAAATGGGTTTTATCAGGATTCACTTTAAATCAGTGGTAGTAAATGAGGCTTAAGCCTTTTTCTCCTAGTATTTTTTAAGAATAATAAATTGAAGTCATAGTCTTTTTCTTACATTATCTGTCTCAGTGCAAAGATTTACCTCACTGTTATGAAGCAAATTTACAGGATAGTGACCTTCTCTTTTATTCCATGCAAACCTGGCAAATAGAAGAACATTTCTTTTGAGCTTTCTTTCAAATTCTGTTAACTGTTTCTAAATGTTTTCTTAATATTTAGAACAGTGAAAATCTGACTTGTGATTTTATCAGTCATATGGTGGATATTATTACCAGTACTTACTGGTTATACTATGGATATTGTTTTTATCCAAACAAATGGAAACAACTTAATTCTAGGAGAGACTCTAGAAGTGAATTCTTTCAACTTTAAAGCCATAATTGGTAACTTTTATTACATTATGTATGGTGTAATATAACTGCTATTATGAATACTAAAGAGAAATACAAGATAGAACGTAGGTTTTTAAAAAGATTGCATCTTAGTTGTCCATTGGAAACATGTACAAGAGGAGCCAAGAAAGTCTGAAGAATGCTTACAGAGGGGCTTCCCTGGTGGCGCAGTGGTTGAGAGTCCGCCTGCCGATGCAGGGGACACGGGTTCGTGCCCCGGTCCGGGAAGATCTCACATGCCGCTGAGCAGCTGGGCCCGTGAGCCATGGCCGCTGAGCCTGCGCGTCCAGAGCCTGTGCTCCGCAACGGGAGAGTCCACAACAGTGAGAGGCTCGCTTACTGCAAAAAAAAAAAAAAAAAAAAAAAAAGAATGCTTACAGAGCAACACATCCATTACATCACAATTACTTGGGCTCAGAATAACCTACCTCACTCAATATTCCCCACCTGCCCCCCAGTACAGCACCCAGACACAAATTGGATTGAAATTACACAGAGTAAAGGAGGAAGGGTACACCTATCTACCCATCAGGTCAGCTGAGTCAACTCTGCTGGTCATTGAGATAATGGGTATCACAAACACATTTCCCAACCATCCTGACTGACAAGGAAACCATTCCTGATGACTTCAGTGGCTTATCAGGACACAGAAGCAAGCTTGAGTACTGGGGTCAGCAAGCAACTTTGTTTGACTAGACCCGTGGTTTAAAAAAAAAAAAAAAAAAAGGTAGAAAGGAGGTTGAGAGAAAGGGTACAAAATCTGTGGGAGGTCTAAATGAAGGATTTGCTTAAGTCATCACTTTGTGGTAGCAGTAATAATACTGCTCCAGATAGAAAAACCACAGTGATTTTAGAGGATGGTGAGTGTGGAAGATGAATTTAACACACGTGAGTCTGGATTGCAGGAAATTCTCTCGAGCTAAAGTAGTGATTCTCACTGATTTTTCTTCCTGTGATCATTTACTAATAGGAAATAATTCCATTTCTCTTTTTTGTCACGTGGAATTAAAAGATAAGACTTTGTCCTTCTTTTTTTTTTTTTTTTGGTGTTTTTTCCCTGTTATTTACTTTCTCTTTTAGTGTGCAATTTTACGGATGTAATACATGTCCACGTTTTAAAGTTCAAAGGGCACAAAAAGGATATATTTTGAAAACAGATCACATATATATGTCAAAATGTATTTGGGGAAAAAAGTGGCTTTTAATATGATTTTCTTTCTCTTATCTGTATTTCTTAACTCATGTTGACTCTGTGAAGTCTGTAATTGAAAAAAAAAGCCCTGAGTAAAAAGAAAGTTACACTGAATCTTTAATTTGTGCTAAATATCCAAGTAAATAAATAACAAAAACAAAGATCCCACATAACTTTCTGGGATCTTTCTGCCTACAAAGTGATTCCAGAAAAATAACAAAAATATGACTGGCCATTTCTCAGCTGTCCTTCTTTATTTGAGGAATTATTGCAGAGTGGAAAAATCCAGGCTAACTAGTCTATTTTCTAACCTTCTGGAGTTTCTCAAATTTAAGAAAGGAAGTAAGCTGCCTGTTGAACTCTTGTCCACTGTGAATTAGCTTAGGAAGCGGTGCTGTTTCAAATCCAGCCCCTAGAATGGGTTAGTAGCCTAATGAAGAAAAACCTCCATGTTGTTTTTCCTCAGGTTTGGACCTCCATGTTTGTTTTAAAATTAATTAAAAACCATGCTTCAAAACAGGAAACAGAAACTTCTTCCATCCTGAGGGTCAGCAAGGCTCTAACCATGGGTTTTTGGTACCATTCCTGCTAGAAGGCAGTTACAGAACAGAAAAAAAGGAGGAGGGTAAAGGAAAAGTAGAAGAGAAATTTTTGAGGTTGCCAACAAAGACTATTAGAAACCAAGCAGGAGATGGGGCAGAGCTGGCTGAACCGGTCTGCGTTGTGAGGTGTGTGTGTGTGTGTGTGTGTGTGTGTGTGTGTGTGTGTGTGTGTGTGTGTGTGTGTAGGCTGAAAAGTTTTATAACTCCAGTGTCATCAGGTCAAAATATAGCTGTTACCATCTAATTTAGACAGCTCCAGGAAAGATGCTCTTTTTCCACATAAATACTGTTAATTAATCTGTTAACTAATTTGTCTAGGTAACTTGATTTAGTGTTTTATTAAAACATTCTTTTGAGCCATGACCCTTAACCTGTCAAACCTTTTTGAAACTCATTTCCTTTGCCTGAGTTTTTATTCCATCTGTTGTTTTATTTCCTTCTTCGTTTCCTTTGTTAATCACTTTTTATTAATAGCTTCTGGTAGGTTTTTCTTGTCCACCATTCTAAAGAAACATCTGCTGGTTGGCTTGATCAAGTAGGACAGATAACTTTCTTGTTTGAAATCTTATTGACTGAAAATTGATTTCATATTTGAGGTAGACAAACCTGCTAGCTACTATTTGCTCAGCAAATCTGTTTATTATTATTCTATGAGATGTAATATACCTTTTATAATAGTAAGTAGTTACTGAATGTCATGCTCTGTGCCACAGCTGTAGCTGAAAACAGTTAAATTGGAATTAAATGAGCACAGGTTTGTGTGTTTGCGTAAGAATAAATACAAACCTGCAAAAAGAATATGTTTGCACCTTCAGAGGACCGATTCTTCTCTAGCCTGTTAACAGTAAAATGATTAGGTCTTTTTCAAAATTATTATTTCATTCATTCTGCTTCAGAAAAATAAAATCTGTTTTCTGGCACTCCATTACATCTAAACATTATTAGCTTCCTGAGATAGAAATTTCTAAATTCTAAATAAAATATAGAAATTGGTGGCATTAGGAAGCTTCATGAGCACTTGAAAATGGAGGTAGTGAAAGATTAACAAATCATTTTAACTAAATTTTGTTTTTGTTCTGGGGCCTTCAGATCCAAGAGTATATTTTCATTAGTACTTGATTTTTGGATTCAGATTATTGAGTTATTTGGATCAATTCTACACTTCCCTGTTAGGAACTTATTAGTAGGGGCAGATGGAAGTTAATGAGGCCATGGCAAAAAATGGCTGTGTGTAAGATCAACGAAAACTGCTTTTGCTTTTCAAGTGAAAGGGGAAATATGTCAAAGTTCTCCTGTTATCATATTAGCATTCTACACACATAGGACTAATTGGAAGGCAGTTGAGGACCAGGAAGAACTAGAGAAAGAATAATGGCAGTTTTCTATTAATGTACTTATAAGTCATGTACTGCTTTTCCCTTAAAGTGCCCCCACATGATTGATGAGGAGTTGTTTCAATAATTTTCACTCTACTCCGTGAGATAGAGAATGACAAAGTAGGTTATTTTCTTGACTTCCTCTCCTTTATTCATCTTGTCCTCTACTCTGACTCAGCTACATTCCCATGGTCATACCCTAGACCTTGGTATCACCACTAAACCCTCCCTTTTCATAATCTCAATCTCCAGCATCCAAGACTTGAACTATACCTCCTGTCTTTCCAGCTCACTCCTCCTGGTACCCCAGCCATGCTCCAACCTGGTTGGCACCTACAAGCCATTAATTCTACTACCTTTTTACTGCTCATGACCTTTCTTGTCTCTCCTCCTTACCCAGCTTAAATTCCAACGTCAGCTGTTCCAACCATATGAATACCTCCTAGTGTATACCCTCAGCTCACTTGGCCTCCTCTCCTTTTGTCACTTTCCTTTCATAAGACCCTGCTTAAATCCAGCTCTCCACAGTAGCACATGGCTGGTAAAAAACATACAACTTTGCTCTCTCTTAAAGCTCATGACCACTGGGTTCAAGTTGGCCCTTTCATGCTGCCAGATGATCATACTATTTTCTTTGGTCCCTTCCTTCTCCCACTTCCCTAAAGGACTATTTCTCACTTTCTCGATTCTCCTCATACATTCAGTACCTCCTCTCCCATACTCACTTTCACTGATGACCTTGCTTTGTATTCTGCTGAGAAGATGGAAAAATGAGGAGAGAACTTCCGTGTGCTCCCACCTTCACATCACTCTTCCTACTCGTACCTGAGGCCATTACATGACCTACACTGTTGAATTGCTTGCGTTCCTAAGAACAACTCTGCCACTTGTGCAGTAGATTCATTCTATCCCTTCTCATCTACTGTATTATTTGCATATAAACATGCTATAACTTTTCTCATCTTAAAAATACCTGTCTTTACCCCTCTGTCACCCCATTTCTTTGTTCTTCTTTTGCACAAAACTTAACAAAAAGAAATACCTGTGCTCACTCTTTCCAATTTCTTTCCTTGGTCAGGGCCTTGCTTTCCGTAATGCCAGGGGGGCAACATTCACATTGTGAATCCAGGGGGGTGCCACTCACTTAAAATATCATAGAAATGGTGTCCCCTGGAGTTGGCACCAATCTTGTAAACCAGCTTCAATCAGGCATTTGCCCTTACTGCTCCACCAGAACTATTCTTTTTGAGGCCCTCAATACCTTCCATGTGACCCATCTAGAGCTGACTGTCAGTGCTCACCTTTCTTCACTTACCAGCATCACTTGCCAGTTGATTACTCCCCTCTCTTTGAAACACTGTTACCTCTTGGCTTCTAGGACCCCCTGCTCTCCTGTTTTTTCTCCTCCTTTTTTTTTTTTTTTTTTTTTTACAGTATGCGGGCCTCTCACTGTCGTGGCCTCTCCCGTCGCGGAGCACAGGCTCCGGACGCGCAGGCTCAGCGGCCATGGCTCACGGGCCCAGCCGCTCCGCGGCACGTGGGATCTTCCCGGACCGGGGCACGAACCCATGTCCCCTGCATCGGCAGACGGACTCTCAACCCCTGCGCCACCAGGGAAGCCCTTTTCTCCTCTTTTGCTGATTCCTCCTCATCTTCCTGACCTCTGAACACTGGCATGCCCAGGACTCAGTCCTCAGACCTTGTCTCTTCTCATGTACCCTCACTCCCCTGGTGATCTCATCCAGTGTCATTGCTTCAAAAATCAAGCTGCCGATGACTCCCAAATCTGGCACATACTTCTTCCCTAGACCCCAGACCTATATGACTAACTGTCTGCTTGATAGGGCCTCTTGTATCCACACCTCTAGAACCAGATGCTTATTCTTTTGTCCAAAACCTGATTCTTCTGAAGTCTTGTCTTTCTCAGTAAGACGAAGCTCTGTCCTTCCAATAGTTGCTCAGGGTAAAAACTTTAATTCCTCTCTTTCTGTCACATAGCATATCTAATCTTTTTCAAGCCTTCTTGATTCTACTTTAAAGTACACCCAGTATCTATTTCTCCATTTCCATTGCTACTGTCCTGCTCCATGACACATCATCTCCCACCTGTCTCCCTGCCTCTGCACTTGTCTACACCCCCCCACACACACACTTACTTTACACTGTTTTCTCATCACAGCAGCCAAAATAAAACTTTAAAAATATGTCCCGTGATACCACCTCTCTGTACCTTAACTTCCAAAGGCTTCCTGAGTCATTCAGTGTAAAAACTGAAGTTTGAGTAATAGACTAAGACCTTATGTGATTGGGCCAATCTTCCCTCCTCTCTGACCGCATCTGTTCCTATCCTCTCCCTTCCTCACTCTGCTCCAGCCCTACCGGACTCCTCACTGTTCCTCTGGGCAAGCTCCTCCTGCCCCAGGACTTTTGCACTTCCCTTGGTCTGGAATTGTCTTTTCCCTGATATCCGGATGACTCACTCTTTTGCCTCCTGCTGCTTCATGCTTCTGCTGTGATGCTGTCTTTTTTTCAGTGAGTTCTTCCCTGACCTTGCCATATATAAAACTGAAATTTCCCCTTTCCCCTGAGTACTCTCTGTGCCCTTTTTCTCCTGCTTTATTTTTCACTACAATATTTCATGAACATCTGACATGCTGTATGTTTATATGCTTGTTGATTTATTATTTTTGTTTTCCCTTGGGAGTGTAAACTTCATGAAGACAGGGAAGGATATTCTTCATTTTTTGTTATGGTGCCAGAATGGTGCCTGGCTCATAATAGGCATTTAATAAATGCTTGTTGAAATAAATGAATGTAGAGTTACTATTGAATTCATTTTTTAAAAGCTGATGTCAGGCTCATTTATATAATCCCAAGGGAATCACAATTTTTGAGGCAAATTTAATATGACTTGATCCAAACAACAAATGATTTTCTAAGAAAATGGTTTGCTTGTAGAATGCTTTTAGAAGTTTACATCTTAGGAGTCTACACCTTAGTTTATGAGTTGTATTATGTAAGTGGGCAGTCTGTCTTTGATAGATTTGCACACTTATCTGCCTCTTTCACCTACCTCTGTAGATATGAATGCTACAATACGAAGGATTGACCAGTTAACCAACATCTTGGCCCCCATGGCTGTAGGCCAGATTATGACATTTGGCTCCCCAGTCATTGGCTGTGGTTTCATTTCGGGATGGAATTTGGTATCCATGTGTGTGGAATACTTTCTGCTCTGGAAGGTTTATCAGAAAACCCCTGCTCTAGCTGTGAAAGCTGCTCCTAAAGAGGACACTGAGTTGAAACAGCTGAAGGTATACAAAGGTAAACTCAACAAAATGTTTAATCCCTTTATTCTCATTTTCAGACCTTAAATATTGGTTAAGGCCAAAATAATTTTGAATTTATATCAGGTTTAGTTACCACTGAAGGCCTGCATGAGGTTAAATATATCAATGTGGTAGTAAGTCAGAATCCAGGCTCTTGAGGGTCGGAGAAGCAACTCTGGGTTGAACCTCAAGGGGTTAGAATGGGACCCCTGACCCTTTTCCTTAACAGGAACAGCGGACACAGAGGGGCAATTCATTGAGGGAGGGCTGGGAAAAGTTGAGCCATAGGAATGGGAAGACCAGTGGGAGAAAGAGAACAAGAGAATTCCTAGGAGTCTATAAAGAAGGGAAGTTACATGCCATTTGTAAGACAGTGGAAGTGAGTGAGGACATGAGGTGGGCATTTTTCAAGAAGAGAAGAGGAAGTTGGGCTTCTGACCAAATGTAATCTTAAAAGGGTCCCAGAAAATAAGATTCTGTGTTTCCCCAGACAATTATTATATGTTTTCTGATCTGTTTTCCTGTTATTTACTTTGGTGGGATTATAATTTCTGAGAGAGAGGGGAAGAGAGGAGGGGAGAAGTATCAATAGTATTTTGTTTCTTTAACATAAATACTTGGAGATTGTTCCTTGGCTGGAATTCTTAGATGAGTAAAAGAAAATACATTTTATATTGTAGTAGCCAAGGGTATCCATGGCTGATACCCTCCATGGGTGAGGGAAAGGGGAGAAGAAAAAATACTAAGATAGTTGGCTTTTTCCCCCATGTCCCCTCCCTCAAATAATAATGTCTTTTATTAACAGACACTGAGCCAAAACCCCTGGAGGGAACTCATCTAATGGGTGAGAAAGACCCAGACGTCTATGAACTTGAACATGAGCAAGGGCTAAGTTGTGCCTCCCAGATGGCTGAGCCCTTCCGCACCTTCCGAGATGGATGGGTCTCCTATTACAACCAGCCGGTGTTTCTGGCGGGCATGGGTCTTGCTTTCCTCTATATGACTGTCCTGGGCTTTGATTGCATCACTACAGGGTACGCCTACACTCAGGGGCTGAGCGGGTCCATCCTCAGTATTTTGATGGGAGCGTCAGCCATAACTGGAATAATGGGAACTGTGGCTTTTACGTGGCTACGTCGAAAATGTGGCCTGGTTCGGACTGGTCTGATCTCAGGATTTGCACAGCTTTCCTGTTTGATCTTGTGTGTGATCTCCGTGTTCATGCCTGGAAGCCCCTTGGACTTGTCTGTTTCTCCTTTTGAAGATATCCGTTCTAGGTTCATTCAAACAGAACCACTTTCAATTACACCTACAAAAATATCCGAAATCATCTCTACAACTGATTTGCAAATGTCAAACGGATCTGATCCTGCTAATATTGTCCCAGAGATGAGTCCTAAATCTGTGCCTGTAATCTCTGTCAGTCTGCTGTTTGCAGGCGTCATTGCTGCTAGAATCGGTAAGAAATCTCTTTTTGTATATTAATGAACTAAAGTGTCTTTTTGCAATGTGGTTTCAGATAATTCAACAGTAAGTGGTCTAAAATATTCCCTGAATGTTAATTTAAGCAAGATCCACTATTTATCCTTATGTATAATCCAGTCACTTATTATGAAATTTTTATTTTATAGTTTAAAAAATCTATATTTGTGTGTGTGTTTGTGTGTGTGTATGTATACCTTCTTAAAACATGGTTAGGGCTTGAAAATTTTTACTAAATGGATATCTTACTCTTTTAATGTAGTTTATTTAATTTTTCTAAAGATATTATCAATGATAATTATACTTTTAGTAATTTAGAGTCTTTATATTGCTATAACTTTACCGAAAGGACTGTAATTTAGCAAATATTTCAATGGGACAAGGTAAAAAAAAGGGTTTGGGGTTTAAATTAAAATAAAAATAAGTAGTTAGAAAAAAACATCCTTCAAAGGTCTTCTCTAGCTGATATTTGTTTATTGTATACTTTGCCAAATGGATTTTATAGCTCTGGAAGGAAACATAAAGACCTCTTACAAAGTAAAATTTAAGTAATCATTAATAGAGTACTGATAAATTATCTCTGACTGAAATCGTTCTTGAAATGAAACCATATTTATCCTGTGATACAAAGCAGTTCATTAATTTATCAAAGACATTAATATTTAAGCAAGACAGCTTTATTGTAGGGGCTTTAGAACCCAAACAGTAAATGTATTGATGGTTTAAAGTTTCCTTACACTTTAACGATAACAATATATTAGGTCTACTCATTTTAAACTTTAAAAATACTAGTAATTTAAATAAGATTTATTATGTCTCTGATTTCAGAGTTTTGCTTTCATAGTATGAATAATCACAGAAAAACAGAATTAAGAAGTTTGTAGATTAGACTTATTTTTGTCTTGTGGCTGTAAAAACAATTTCTTGAAGCTACTAATAACTCAGTGTTTATTAATGAAAAATAATACTCTAAGGCTAGACTATGATAAATATACATATGGTGACTTTAAGGTAATAGGGTTAAGTATGTATTTTGCACGTCAACAGATTTTTAATCTATAAATCTGAAATGTACAGCTATAAGTTAAAATTAAGTTTCTAAAAAAAAATCTTTTATTATAGGTCTTTGGTCCTTTGATTTAACTGTGACACAGTTGCTGCAAGAAAATGTAGTCGAATCTGAGAGAGGCATTATAAATGGTGTACAGAACTCCATGAACTATCTTCTTGATCTTCTGCATTTCATCATGGTCATCCTGGCTCCAAATCCTGAAGCTTTTGGCTTGCTTGTATTGATTTCAGTCTCCTTTGTGGCAATGGGCCACATCATGTATTTCCGATTTGCCCAGAAAACTCTGGGCTCCCAACTTTTTGTCTGTAGTCCTGGTGATAAAGAAGTTACAGATGCAAATCAAACTAATACATCGGATGTGTAAGACAGTTTAACTGTTGCTATCCCTGTTACTAGGTTATGAAGAGCACATGTGCCTATTTTGTACTTCAAAATTCCAATAAATGGCTCAGTGTGTCTCTCTGGTTTTACCACAGCTATACCTTGAGGGCTAAAAGCTAGTTAGGAAACTTGAGCCAGCAGAAATGAGCTGGTTAATTTCCCTTATATTTAAGGGTGGAAAAAAAATAGAGAAAGAAAAACTCAGTTTAAATATGGAGACTAAAATAGTAACACTGATTTTCCCTATTTCTCACAAGTAGGTAAAATCTTACATAAAAGAGTGATTAGTCATGTGAATTAAGTTATTCTTTGGCAGATTTTTATCTGTACTAGAATTCAGGTATGTCAGTTTTCCCTAACACTCTTGTTCAAGTCTAGCTAATTTACTTTTAAAAAAAATCTTATTCTCAGTTATATTATAAAAACAAATTCTCTTCCAAGTTTGAAGATTAAAATTTGATAACCAGTATTATCCTTATTGATCCTATTGATGTTAAGGGATTTACCTCTATGTGGAAAAATGAAATACTTAACTAGAATTCTCTGATAGGGTTTATGGTTTAACTTTAGAGACCACCTTTGTATTTTTCTTATCAGCTAGGGCAAAATATTGTATTAAGCATATGTAACACTTCATAAAATGGCTATTGTGTAAGCTGAAGATAGAAGCAAAGCTATAGAGTAGATTTATAACACAGTGAATGCATGAGTACTTCAAACACACCAGTGGTTCGGCCATAGAAACTAGAAGTTAAAAGTCACGCAAAGGGCAATCTTGATTTAACTCACGTTGCTATCCTTAATGATCTCTGTCGTGGAATATGAGGGAATTAGCCTTCAGCCTGGCAAGTTAAATGTAGAAAGCAAGCCCAAGCTTGGAAAGGTTTTGCTTTACAAATCATTTGATTTACTTTTAACATGCTTGGTAGAGCATTTTTACTTTTACTGTTTTGTACCCAGGAGTTATTTTTACCTAGTTGTAGAGCAAGACTGTTCATAAATGTATCCCTTTCAAACATCTTTGAGAAAAATGGAGGAAAAAAAAAAAAACCCTTTTATATATATATTTTACAAGTAAAAACTGTTTTACAAGTCATTTTGCAACATGCCAGTACCAATGGGGTACTTAGCCTTAACTGTTCATGCACTTTCATGGAGACTGCAATACGTTGCTCTGAGCACTTTCTTTATCCTTGAGGTTTAATCTTTTTCTCCTTTCTATAGTATGACATAATGATTTGCTATGTTGTAAAATCTTTGTAAAATATTTCTGTATAAAAACATTTTAAAAAATCTTGATTTCTTTTTCCTTAATTGCATTCCCCAGTTGTTTAATATTGCTTTTGTTACAGAACATGTTTTGGGTAACATCTGTTTATCTCTAAAGGCCTACAGTTTCATAATCATTCACAATTTTAGATTTGTCTCCCTGCTTATTATATGTCTAGTTTATGGTGGCTTGGATAAAAGTATAGTAAACACGAGGCCCAGGACTCATTCTTTGACTTCGAAGAAGTCACTTTAAGCTCTCTTGAGTTCTGTTTTCTCTTCTGTAAATTGGAAGTGATATTATAAAACCAACCCTACCTACCTCCCAACTTCCCTGATTGAGTCAAGTGAGATAATTCTTGTAGAAGCACTTTGTGGGCTATAAGACAAAGTTGTAGTATTACTAGAAGTTGGATCTAACTAATGACAGGGAGTTAAAGATAGGTTCCTCATGATCGGCCAGAGAGAGTAGAGCCACATTCTGTGTTCAGCAGATGTTTGCTGAACACTTGATCTGTGTCCCAAACTGGTCTTGGGGATGCAGATTTGACTCAAACACGGTTGATCAGAGGCTCCTTTTCTTTCCCCCCAAATTGGGAGCTTGAGAACTTTTGGCATCACCCTGTAGCTACTGATCTGCTGCTGACTTTTGAGCAGACAGTAGATGCCTCTGTTAGGTCTGGCTGCTGTCTTGAACAGGTCATCTGCTTCCTCCCGCAGGAGTCGAGCTAGGGTTGGAGATCTGCCCTGAGTGTTTGCAGCTATAATTGAAGGCCTGTGACCTTGTAAAATGAGTAGAACCATCTTAGCAAAGGAAGATCTCAGCTCTTAATGTGGATGTTTTGCCAAACTGGGGGGCTACTGAGAGAGGCCCTGTGTGGAAGGAAAGAAAATGGAGTTAGTTAACAAATTTTTACAGGTGCTCCCCTTATCTTTGCAAAGTGCGGTTTCGGAGCAGGAAGAGGAGGGAGATGGGGGAAAATCACTGCTGGACTGGACAGCCTTTGCTGTGTACTGCCCCAAGGCATAGTAGGGCTGGGTAGATGATGTGTGACTGTCTGGGTGTGTTTCTAAATGGGGAAACAAACTCAAATACCTACAGGGTCAATAGGTAAAACAAATGAGTGAAGTGAATAGATGTAGGAAAACAGTCTTTCATTTAACATGTAATTGCATTTCACAAAAGTATCACTTATTTTTTCCCCACTTAAAAACAAATTATTACATTTTTTCATGTTCTTCTCTATTCCTGTGCAGGTTTCTTGTGTTTATTAAAGTTGATTCTTTCCACATAGACATCCTTCTCTTGTTGCGAAGCATGGGCTCTAGCCACGTGGGCTTCAGTAATTGTGGCACACAGGCTCAGCAGTTGTGGCTCGCGGGCTATAGAGTGCAGGCTCAGTGGTTGTGGCACACGGGCTTAGTTGCTCCACAGCATGTGGCATCTTCCCGGACCAGGGCTTGAACTCATGTCCCCAGCGTTGGCAGGTGGATTCTTAACCACTGTGCCACCAGGGAAGCCCTAAAGCTGTTTTCATTTCCATAAAGAAATATGCCTTTTCCCATTTTTTTTTTCCCTTGAAACATCTGGCTTCCTTGATGTTTCTTTCATTGCCCACCCCCCAACTTAAAAAAATAAAAGAAAAAGGGTATAAGTAAGAAATAATTTTCCTGTTCACCATAAGACAAAAAAACAATGCAAGAGGTGAGCCAAATCCCTGGACGTGCTGTTGGGGAGGTCACAGGGTATGTGAGCTGGAGAGCACACACCCAGACCAAAGGAACAGCTAAGCAACTCGGAATGTGGGTCTCTCTTGTCTTATCTTTTATCTTTCAAGAGAAGCTGGGAATCTGGAATTTTGTGTGACAAAATTGGCGTCACACAAAACTGGCAACTAATTTGAAAAAGCTGAAAACTTTTTCTAGCCAAACCAAATACATCTGTGGTCTACCTATAAGCCACCCATGGGCTGCCATTTTTTAAAGTTTTTCTTTTAAGATGATGGTTTGTGAGCAAGAAAATAGTATTTGAAAAAGTGTAGGTAAAAGGAGGTAAATATTTAAAAAGTGACGGAGTACAGAGAACAAGATAGAACTCAGCAAACATTTATGGTGAAAAACATTAGGCGATTAGGCATCTTTTATTGAAGATCATTTAAGGTCAAATAACCTATGCATTTATTACCTGCCATATTGATGTCAGTGAGAATTCTGCCCCTTAGTTCCTTATTCCATGAGTTGTTTATACAGTTGGGTTAAAGGATAATGCCAATTTAATTAAAAACCACTTTTAAAGTTTGTCTGAAGTATAAACATAATGTGCTCCTATTTTAAAAAAAGAAAAAGCACAGAATTTTAAATTGTTCAAGTCCCCTCTTCCTACCCGACTCCCCAAATCCTCAGTGCCCACTGTGAACAGTTTATACTTCCAGATAATTTTTAAATGAAATTTTCAAAAATAACTTCTTATATCATTTGGTTTGTTCAGCAAGATTATATCATTATCTGTCTATATCTGTTGATCAATCAATGTATATTTTTTCCCCCAACTTCAGAGGGTTATATTAAAGTCATGTTTGCATTAAGGCTGTTGACATAGTAATTAAAAACTTTAAAAACAGTGACATAGGTATACAAATTACAAAGTATAATTTTATTGTGATTGAGAAGTAAATTTATCTGATATTTCTTTCAGCCAAGACAAAAGACCACTGAGTTTTACCTTTTTCTCCACAAATGACACTTACTTGAAACTCTTTATTAGTTCATTTAAACATTGCTTCTCCTTTTATAATGTCTCCTTTTTCTTCTCTTGATCCACCATTCAGTAATCTTTGCTACCAGAACATTTTTGTCTTACAAGATAGCAATTCAAGAATAGAGTTGAAACGGTAGAAGAACCTTGTGACAACACATATACTTTTATCACAAACAAGTCTGAACTGGCTGCATTTAGGCACACTTTGAAAGTTAAACGACTTTTAACCCTTATATGGATACTTGTTTACATTTTCCAAGTCCAAAAGGGAGCAAGTATTTTATCTAAAGAATGGGCAAATGAGAGATCAAAGTTCAAGTACTTTTTTCCAGGTTCTTCACCCTGAGCTCTATGTAAGTTATTACATATTCTCCTATTTGAACATTTTCCTTATTGCATTTTACTGAGCTAAAAGTGCACTGCAAAGTTCCTGAAGTAGTTATTTTCAAAATTGTCTTAGACAGTGTTTGTCCTTAACTTATGTATGCAGTTGTAGTGATGATAATACAAAAGTAATCTAATTCAACAGATTGAAGTTGCAGGAGGATAAATATGTTTCATAGTGACTAAAACATTCAGGAGAAATATATGTTTTGAAGAACTATAGACCTTATGATAAATGATCCCTAATAAACAAGACATAGTCACATAATAAATCATACATAAAGGAATATTTGAGCTTAATGTACATATATAGTCTAGAAAGGAGGGTTGTCCTATGATAGATTTACTTTTTATTTAGTACTATGTATTGACCAAATATATACGTATCTTATTTATTAATTCTAAGGTATTTAAGTGAAAGACTGGTGAAAAGAAATAATATTTAAATATCTGTTATTTGTCAGCATTTTATTCATTTAATCCTCACCATAACTCAGTAAAGAAGGTATTATTATCTGTTTTATAGATGAGGAAACTGAGTCTTAGGATGTGTCATGCACCTACATAGCAAGTAAGTGTCAGAACAGAATCTAGAACCATTTCTGTCTGTCTCCAAAGGCTGTCTTCTTTCCTCCATACCACACAACCCTAGCACAAGCTTTTTTTTTCCTAATGAGAAAGGTCAGAAAATCCTTAATATCCCTAAGGGAGTCTGTTTGTTTATGGCAAACAGATTTTAACGTACATAGTGAAGTGGGTATAACTGTTAACTGACTCACTGAACATGAAAATTTCTGATTGTGTTTACAGACAGCTAAAGTTTTTCCAATATTCACAGCTGCCACACCTGTTTTAAATGTCTTAGTTGGTCCTTTGGCAGTGCTTACAATACTTTGGGGCTTTCCTAATACCTATATGAAGTGAAACAGGGAAATGGGTAGGAATTGCAGTGAGACCTGGGTTCAAATTTTTACCTTGCCAATTTACTAGCTTCTGTGCTCTGGGCAAGTTTTTAAACTTCCCTGAACTTCTGTTCTTCATTTGCATAATGGCAATATTAATACCTATTTTATAGGGGATTAGCAGTCTTAGCCAGTACCTAATATATAGCCCCAAAGTGTTTCTTAAATTCATACGAGGAATAATTAAGGATATTCTCTGTTTCGACATAATTTATTGTTACACGAATTATTCTTATACAAATGTGTCATGTTGGTTGAACTATTTAGTTAAATATACCAATTAATTTTACCTGTTAATTTTTTTCTTCAAATGTGACATATTCTCTTTGATAGTAGGAGTCTACAAAGAGAGCTGTTGAGGAGAAAAAAAACACTGAATTAAGTTTAGTTTCAGTTCTTTGGAAAATAGCTGAAGTTTCTTTTGTGGACATTATAAAGAACCTCTATTAAAAAAAGAGGAAAATTCCCATCACTGCTTTTTATTTTTATTAAAGTATAGTCGATTTACAATTATTAGTTTCAGGTGTATAATACAGTGATTCAATTTTTTATAGATTAAACTCCATTTAAAGTTGTTATAAGGTATTGGCTGTATTCTCTGTGTTGTACAATACATCCTTATATCTTATTTATTTTATTCATAATGGTTTGTACCTCTTAATGCTCTACCCTATCTTGCCCCTCACCTAATCCCTGTCCACACTGGTAACCACTAGTTTGTTTTCTATATCCGTGAGTCTGTTTCTGTTTTGTTATATTCATTTATTTATTTTATTTTTTAGATTCCACATGTAAGTGAAAACATACAGTATTTGCCTTTCTCTATCTGACTTATTTCACTAAACATAGTACCCTCCAGGTCTATCTGCATTGTGGCAAATGGAAAAATTTCATTCTTTTTTATGACTAATATTCCATTGTATGATGTACCACATCTTTATCCATTCGTCTGTTGATGGACCTTAAGTTGCTTCCCTATCTTGGCTATTGTAAATAATGCTGCTGTGAACATTGGGGTGCATGTATCTTTTCAAATTAGTGTTTTCTTTTCCTTCAGATATATACCCAAGAGCATAAACAGCTCATACAACTCAATATCAAAAAAACAAACAACCTGATTAAAAAATGAGCAGAAGACC
Source organism: Kogia breviceps (assembly GCF_026419965.1). Classification (NCBI taxonomy): domain Eukaryota; kingdom Metazoa; phylum Chordata; class Mammalia; order Artiodactyla; family Physeteridae; genus Kogia; species Kogia breviceps. The sequence goes on along the minus strand of NC_081311.1, from coordinate 157,310,830 downwards.
TGAATAGACATTTTTCCAAAGAAGACATAAAGATGACCAAACAAGCACATGAAAAGATGCATAACAGGGCTTCCCTGGTGGCGCAGTGGTTGAGAATACGCCTGCCGATGCAGCGAACACCGGTTCGTGTCCCGGTCCGGGAAGATCCCACATGTCGCGGAGCGGCTGGGCCCGTGAGCCATGGCCGCTGAGCCTGTGCGTCCGGAGCCTGTGCTCCACAACGGGAGAGGCCACAACAGTGAGAGCCCGTGTACCGCAAAAATTAAAAAAAAAAAAAAAAAAAAAAAAAAATGCATAACATCGCTAATTATCAGGGAAATGCAAATCAAAACCACAATGAGATATCACCTCACACCTGTCAGAATGGTTATTTTCAAAAAGACAGCAAATAACAAATGTTGGTGAGGATGTGGAGAAAAGGGAACCTTCATACACTGTTGGTGGGAGTGTAAAGTGGTGCAGCCATTATGGAGAACAGTGTAGAGGTTCCTCAAAAAACTAAAAATAGAAGTACCATATGATCCAGCAATCCCACTCCTGGGTATATATCTTACCATTGTTTTAAATTCTAATCTCATTTCCTAGACTTCTAGATACTTACCTGGAAAAGAAAAGGATAGAGGAAAAGATGGACAGAGGATGGAGAAGGAATGAAGGGTGTTGGGGAGAGTGGGGAAGGAATTCACAACACAAGTTTTTACTCAAAGATAGTGAACAGGATAGTACATATATTTATCCATTCTTCCTCCTCAAATACCACTGAAATGACAGGAAAAGAGTACCCAAACACTTCAGCTTGTTCTTTTGAAAACAGGCTAGGCTGGAATCATTAGCAGATCAAAGGTAAATTTCCAACATAAGGAAAGCAAATGAGAACATACTGACAGATAAGCCCTAGCACAAAAGGCTGCAGCACAGGTGCAAGCCACCTTTCCTGGAAGAGCTTGGGTTCCCAATGAGGGCAATGGGTAGGAGGATTGTATATAAAACAGCTGCTCCTTCCCACCAATGCCGAGCTTGTATGCAGTGCTAATTAGCCCTGGAGAAAGCTCCTAGTGAGGGTGTGGGCTCCAGAAAAAAACCTCCTGCTCTTACCCTGATTGCCTTTGTGTTCTTGCCCACATATCTTAAAGAAGCCTACCCATCAACATGACACCCACTTACCCTGAAATCTTCAGTCAGTGATATCTTTTGAGGAAAAACAACCTACTAACATTGAAGGAAATCCACACAGGCTCCTTGAATTCGTCAACCTAGACTTTCTTTTGTAAGTATGAACAGATAACCAATGATGATACAAGGGGGAAAGCAACAGCACCAAAAAATAGAACTATGATGAATAAAGAAAGTGATGGGACCAAAAAAGAATTAAAGAAAGTGATAATTCAGGTAAGAAAATGATTTTTTTCAATTCTAGTTAATATCCTCAGAGAGATTCAAAAAAGGATGATATCTATTAAGAAAGTACAAGGTTGTATGTAAGAAGCGAACAGGAGAAAATGATTGGAAATTTAAAATATTGCCCCCCTAAATTCAATAAAATGATGAATTTAAAAGTAGAGCAATGAGACAAAAATATAGAATGAGAAAAACAGGTGACCTTAAAGATTAACCCAGGATATCAAATATCTTTCTATCAAGAAATCGAGTAAGAAGTAGCAGAAAAATGGAAGAGATGAATGGGAGAGAAGGGAGGAGAAGGAAAAGGAGCTGGATTACTTTAATAATATGATGAAGGGTTCATATGTTTCTTATCTAATAGAAAAAAAGGCAACTAGAAACCTCAGAAAAAAAACTTGTGCAATAAAGTCATTTCCATATATGAAACAAAGTAAACTGTGCATGATTCCAATGAATTAATTTTACTTTGATTCTTCAATCATTTTCTTTGAATGGCAAAGTTTTCCTTACAAAGGATTACATGAGGTTCAAACACAGTACTTGATTCTGAAATGAATAATACTGACATAATAATAATGTTCTATTGGCTGTTGGTTTTTAATTTTTAGAGTTAACCTCTAAACAAAGCTCAGAATCTTAAATACAAGTTATAAAACAAGGACAGGGTGGCTGTAAATGTAAATTCTCTAAATACTGATAATTTGAAAGCCCTGGTGTAGTTGGCAAAGCTGGGAGATGGGGGTAAAGAAGAGGTAAAGGATAGTGTAGGGTTCTTATTCCCCCATTATACAGAAAGAGAATTAAGATACTGTCTAAAATAATGGAACAATAAAGGGAATTTAAGCATATTATTTGAAATTATATGCATTATATTATTTGCAATTATATGAAATTACAAAATAATTCCTATTATATGAATTATGTAACCAATAAAAGACCTAAGAAGTACAGAGTAACCAACAAAAGCTGGGAGAAGGGGTAGGGAAAAAGCAGGGAGTAATGTGAGGTGAATTACTTATCCATCATAGTGGGTCTTTGAGAGATAGCATCTTAGGTTGCGAAATCGAGAAACAGAGATATATCACTATTGAGAATTAGATGTAGCTGGCTTACCATCACCCTCTCTAGCAGATCCTAGTAGTCACCTAAGTCTTTTATCTACACATTTATTAACAAGCGCGTTCTTCTCAAATACAATTCCCAGTGAGTCCGTTGTTTGAATTTTCGAGAGACTCATTTGTTGATTTGAACATACAAGTTTAGGAAGGCATGAGCAGACTTTTTCAAAAGTTTATTGTTGTGATGTGCTAACACTCATTGACTTGACTGAATATGTAACAGATTGCCTTCTTTTGAAAGTGAAAAGTATATTTGTGTCAAGTGGAAGGAAAAGACTGTGTGACCTTAGAACTATATCTAAGTTAATTGTAGTATTTATACTATAAATATGTGCCATAATGTGCTATAAATTATCATCATATACAATTGTGTTGACTACGGCTTGTAGGTTGCTTGTATCTGGTACTCCTTTTTCACTCTTTTTTTTTTAACATTCATTTTCAATTTTTAAAAAATTTTTTATTGGAGTATAGTTGCTTTACAATATTTTGTTAGTTTCTCGTGTACAGCAAAGTGAATTCCTTTTTCACTCTTCTTATTTCTAAATATCCTTTCTTTAACTTTTCCTCTCTCTTTCTTTTTCCTGGAAGTATATCATTCATATTCCAATGTTTTACATTTCTTAAAACTTTTGGACCATTGATTTTAAGTAAATAAATGCTTAAGAATGCATAAGTCTTATAAACTTTTCTGTAGTATGTTAAGATTAAAATGATGACTCGTGCATAACACGTTGTTGAAATTCCAGGCTTAATTTCCAAAAGATTAAGTAAACAAACACTAAGAAAGACCTTGACTAACCCCTCAGTGTCAAAATTTATAAAATAAGTCATAGCTTTCATGTGATCATTAAAAGCTGGTACTTTCATTGGCTGGAGGAGCGTGTGAAAATCACACCCACCTTAAACACAGGAAAACAAGCCCAATGATGAGGTAACTACCTGAACACCTAAGAATAATGTGGAATGATTGTCTCTAGTTGGTGTATTGAGGGCTAAAGCAGTAACTTTTTACTTACTTCCATTCTGTCCTGTCTGCTGCTTTTTAAAGCAGCAATAGCACCATCAGCACCAAAACTAACACTGTCCTCTAGAATATGTTCATGGATACAGTAACACTTTTGATATGGACTTTTTGAATCTCTGGTGGTTTTTTTTGTTTGTTTTTTTGCGGTACGCAGGCCTCTCACTGTCGTGGCCTCTCCCGTTGTGGAGCACAGGCTCCGGACGTGCAGGCCCAGCGGCCATGGCTCACGGGCCCAGCCGCTCCGCGGCATGTGGGATGTTCCCGGACCGGGGCACGAACCCGTATCTCCTGCATCGGCAGGCGGATTCTCAACCACTGCGTCATCAGGGAAGCCCTGAATCTCTGTTTTTAACTAATTTCAGTTAGAAGGCTCCTTTGGGGTATCTGATATGTTATCTACTCCCCTTTTCATGTATTTAAAATGTCATGGTAATATCTGATAATAGTTATTAGAGACTATGTCTACCTGCAATTCATATATGTTACTATAGTTCAAAAGCACTAACCCCAGAATGTATTTGTAATCTGGCTAGAGGAAAACGTCACATGATGAAGTCAACAAGCTGATAAGAGGAGCTTATTGTGAAACTTTTTGAGTGTTGCTCAGTGCCAAAACATTGTTTTTCAATGTCAAAATAGCAACAGAGTTCACTGGAAAATTTGGAGCTGAAATAAAGCATGCCTAAAGCAGGGTCCTCGAGTAAACACTGTTAGCTATTCCTCATCTCCACAGTCATTGGAGGTAGGTGTCTGTTGCTGGGTGAATTATCCTCATTTCCAGTTTGCAGATGCAGAATGTGACAGTTCCAGAAAAGTAGACAAGTTCCCAGTAGCAAATCAGTGTCAGGCATTTTGTCACAACTTAAACAGCAGTACTCACAAGAAGGGTTCTGAAGGATATTGGTTAATTCATTGAGACCCTGTATCTTGCTCAAAGGTAGAGAGATCCATTTAAAAAGGGCATTACTTTGCATTTCTCCACAATCTATTTATCTTATAAAAACCCAAGGAAAAAACCATATCTTAATCTCATAAAATTCACAGTACTGTCCTGAACAATATATTACTTTACAAAATGTTTGTTTGAGTTCCCAAATAGTTGAGCAACTGGGTGCCTGCCCTTGCCAACCTCTGAGCTTAATATAGGAAGAACAACATAAATAGGATATCAGGGATAGTCAAGAGCTGATGATTTAGTGGGGAGGGGTAACACATACCAATAAATATCTTTATATTGTAAAGTGAATTTTCTGTGGTTGAGATGTGCATTGGGTGTTATGAGAGGTCAGAGGGCAACACTGAGACTAACCTGGGTTGAAGTCTTCCTGGGAAAGGTAGTGCTTTAGTTGTGTCTCTTCTGTTTATTTGATTAGTGGTATTTATTTGCTTGTTTAAAAATTCTAAAAAAAAAAAAATCCAAATAATATATGAAAATATAGACTAGAGAGTAAAACTCACTTCAGATCTCTTCACTGTAAGATAATCACCATTGACATTTTGGTGGGTATCCTTCTAGGCAGATATGTGTGTGTGTATGTGTATGTAGTGTGTGTGTGTGTGTGTGTGTGTGTGTGTGTTTATAGGCATAATTTTATATAAATGTGGCCATATTCCACTTGTTAATCAGTATTTTTATTTGTTTTTCATTTAATAATATGCCCTGCATATTACTCCAGATCAATGAGTTTAAAATTACATCACAAATTTTCATGGCTATATAGTATTCCATATATTTTATTCCTTTATTTAGCTAGTTGCTTATCAAAGTACAGTTGTTTTCAACTTCTTGCTGTTTTAAATAATGCTGAACATAGCACCATTGTATATATAGCTTTGGTACTTGGGCAATGATCTCCACAGATAGGTCTCTGGAAGAATTGCTAGATCATAGGTTATACGCATTTGAAATTTTGATTCACAAATGCTGAACTCCTCTCCAGAAAAGTTGTACCAATTCAAATTCCATGTTTTCCTATGCTTTTGTCAACATTGAATTTTATCTCTTATGTCTCTGCCAATCTGATAAATTAAAAATTCTTTTTAATGTGCACCTATTTAATCATTAATAAGTTTAAACATCTTTTTACATGTTTTTACCTATTTTTCTTATTTTGTGAATTACTTGTGTATGTTTTTCATTGGCACGTTTATCACCATCTAGTTTATTTGTAAAAGATCTTTGTATGCTAGGAATGTTAATGTTTGCCTATCATGCATACTATGATTACTATTTCACTTCTTTTTTTTTTTTAACTTTAAGCTCCTCTTTTTTTCCCCCCCTTAATTTTTTCCCAGTATATTAGAGTGTTAAGCATGTAGGTTCCAAAGTCATATATACATTTATTCAATTCACATTCTTTTTTTTTTTTTTTTTTTTTTTTTTTTTTTTTTTTTTTTTTGCGGTACGCGGGCCTCTCACTGTTGTGGCCTCTCCCGTTGTGGAGCACAGGCTCCGGACGCGCAGGCTCAGCAGCCATGGCTCACGGGCCCAGCCGCTCTGCGGCATGTGGGATCTTCCCAGACTGGGGCACGAACCCGTGTCCTCTGCATTGGCAGGCGAACTCGCAACCACTGCGCCACCAGGGAAGCCCCAATTCACATTCTTTTTTTCTCATCCTTTGTGGCTGGCATTATTATTATTATTTTTTACCTTTGACCCCCTTAATTCACTTCTTTGTTTGACTTCAATTATGGTTTTAAAATATTTGAGTCAGGTCTATTGATCTTTTCTATTTTGATTTTGACTTTTGTGTGGGCTGTAAAAAGACCTCTCCACACTGAGATTTATAAAAGCCCAAATTTTCCTCTGTTACTTTTATATTTTTATTTTTAAATATTTAAGCCATCTAGAATCAGCTATAAAAGGAGTTCTCTGGTGGCCTACTGGTTAGGATTCTGGGCTTTCACTGCCGTGGCCTGGGTTCAATCCCTGGTCGGGGAACTCTGAGATCCCACAAGACTTGTGGCATGGCCAAAAGCAAACAAACAAACAAAAAAAAATAGAATTAGCTGTAATATCAGAAGTAAAGTAGGGTTTCAGTTAGTCACCTATGTTGAATGATCTTTTTCCCTTGTTAATTTAAAATACTGCATAGTATAGAGGTCTTGGAGTTAGGCTGTCTGGGTCCAAATTCTGGCTTCACTGTTTACTTACTGGGTGAACCTGACTTCTCATATGTAAAATGAGTATAATAATAGTACTTACCTCTTGGAGCTGTCAGAACTGCATATTAGTATATTAAAGTGTTTAGAAGAATACATAGCACATAATAAGAGCTCACTAAATAGTAGCTATTATTGGATACCAAATTCACATGTTATGTGGGATTATTTCTAGACTATTCTGTTACACCCACTAGAGTCTAGAAATTCATGGGGCAGTACCAATTCTAGCTTTACCTTATACGTAGACAAGTTCTCTCATTCTTTTTCAGAATATTCCTGATTCTTCTAGCGTTTCTTTTTTTTCTAGATGAACTTGAGTCATATTGAGAATTCCTAACAAGCTTACTGAGATTTTGTCTGTCATTATAGAGAATAGATCTAATTAGGAAAAATCGAGTTCTTCATAATTCTGAATTTTCCTTTTCACTAAATAGGTATATCATTCTATTTATTCAAGTGTTTCTTTGTGTTATTTAATAAGGACTTATAGTTTTATTCACACAGGTCCTTTTCATTTTTTGATACTGAATATTCTGAGCTAAGTCTTGAAGGATGAATAGGAATAGCCAGACAAAAAAGGATAAAAATTGTTTGGTCCTCTTTTGCTGCCAGAAGTCATAGTTATGCTTGGAACACTTCTAGTTTTAGAAATAATGTTCTTCAGTCAACCCACATAAGATACAAGCAATAAAGCGAACTAGAAAAAAAATGTGCTCTTTCCTGCAAAGAAGTGGAATAGGGCAGGCAGCCAACATAAATATTTATGCAGCTGTTGCCTGAGCTAATCCGAGAAACTTCTGCCGTCTGGCAACAATATACATGTTCAGCTTCTTCTGAACCTATTCGCTCTTAAAAAAATCCAAAGTCTAATATGCTTTCAATCTGTGTGTATGAACCAAGGAGTTTGAATATGGATTGATGTGTGTTTGTGGGTATTTTGAACAGAGTAGGAACTAGGCAATTTTGTGAAGTGGTTCCAGTTTTCCTTCATTCGCCATTTAATCTCATGTTCAGCCCATCTCACCTCAACTTCAGAAGCATGGCCTTGGAATACCATCACTAGGGTTTAATTTCCTGCTCAGGTATTTACATTCTGTGCCCTGTTCAAGCTAACACTAAGCAGAGCCTTCTCCCTCAAATACTTAGTCATGAATAATTGGTCTTATTTAATCTGCATTTAGCCAAGTGATGAAATAAACAACAATGTGCTCCTCTCCTAAAGAATGTACCTGAAAGCACATTTTAATCCAGAGTTGTTCTTCAGAGCTCAGAATTTTAAAGAGATTTATTATCCCCCCATCCTGTGACACTTTATTTCTCCTCTCTACACCACTGAGGGGTATAAAATTATATTCTCCCTTTCTCTAAGCCCTCAACAATATCGTGTATATTTGCATAAGGGAACTCATTTCATTCTCAGGGCATGAGTCCAAACCTACATGCCAACCTACAACCTAACTGTTGAAAAAAATAATAATTAGGCCATTGCTTTTCTCCGTCCTACCAGCCTAACTGATCTTAGATCTCCTAAGAGACAGCCAGGGACACAGACATAATCCAGCATTGTCCTCATGTTGATTAAATTTTTATACCTCTCCAACTTCAAAAATCCTAGCAGTTCCATTAATAAAATGATTCCTTCTACTATTCAACCATAGCCTTACAGGGACTGTAGGAAGAATTCTAAAAAGGTAGTTAGAGTATAAAAATTAAAAAGAAAGAGACGTGCTAACTTATTAGGCAAAAACCAAAAAATGTTCTAAAATCAGATTGTGGTAATGGTTGCATAAGTCTGCGAATATACTAAAAACCACTGAATTGTACACTTTAAATGGGTGAAATGTATGTGAATTATATCTCAATAAAGCTGTTTTTAAAAAGCCAAAGAAATCCATATAACTTATAGTCTAAAAACAAAAACAAAAACAACCAACCATAATTATCGGTTTAATTTGACAGTTACTGCTATGAATAATAGCAGTAACTATTATAATAATAATAGTATAATATATAATAGTATAATAGCATAATAGTATAGTATAATAGTATAATATAATATATTAATAATATATAATATATATTATATTGATATAAATATACATATTAATTAATATTAATAATTATTAATTATAATATAATAGAACAATACAGTATTAATTATTATCAATATATTAATAATTAATATTAATTTATTAATATTAATAAAAATGTTAATATTATATTATAATATATATGATATAATATAATAATATTATATCATATATAATATAATATAATAGTATAATAATAGCAGTAACTATAATAATAGCTAAAGCATCTTGAGTGGCTTCTTTGGAGAGGGCTCTTTATATACAGTCTTACTTAATAGACATTTCTGAAAAAAAGTGTCAGATTTTGCAATTTTAAAGTATCCAGGGCTATAGCAGCTCACTGTGGAAAGCTATGCCTATGCCTCTTATACAAATAAATTAAAATGGTGAATATTTTGCATATCTGTAAACTTGTATTTTTAGACTGCATTTCTTTCAAGCAAGGTATCTGAAAACTGCCACTGTGTCAAATTTCTCTCCAAAATTCCAACATCATTATCACTGAACATCACACCAGCTCAGGGGAAACCAAGGATATCATGTTGGAGGAGAAAGCAAAGCCTCCCATTCCTCTGTAGATGAACTCAGCCACCAAGATAAGTAAAAAATAGACTTGGATGATTTACTGTGAGCCTGTGAGGAAATACAAGGGAGAACAACTTTTATTATTATTGAATGTTCAACTTAAGTAATTAGGAGACAGAAACCAAGCCTTGTTCTCTTGCAGGAAATCTTGTACTAAAGAGTAGCAGAAACAAACAAAAAAAAAAAGAAAGAGTAGCAGAAGCAGGTACAAGCAAAATTTTTGTCAGGGGGATATTCTTGAGATTATGATTTAGAATCCTGTCTTCTCCTTCACTTTCAACAGGGCTCACGGGTGCATGAAGTTTCCTCCTGGTGTTCCTCATCCCCTCTCCTCTAAGTCCTCAGCCATAGGAAGCCCATGGAAGCTTCATAAGAGTGTTGCACAAATCTGTATTTCAAAGATAAGGTTATATAATCTAGTAATCAATGTAAACTTAACAAAACAGATACTTAGGTCAAATAATAATTTCAAACTTCTGCTCATCTATTGGTTGGGAAGTTTATAACACAATTTCTTGGTATGTCAAGTTGATTTTCCAGTATCATGTATAGTTTACATTAATAGTCTTTAATTAGTTGTCGAATTAAAGCCCAGAACAAGACATTGGAAGGGCATATGGGGCAAAGAGAGGTGGATAAAACAAAATCCTCACTTTTCTTAGCCTTGTAATCTAGTAGACAGGATAACACACACATGCCCATAACTCTAAGGCAAGGCCTATTGGGAAAGAAAGTCAGTTAAAACGTTTGTCATATACCATGAGTCCATCCCTCTGTCAGGGCTGTGTTAAGTGGAACAATAGAGGCTCCAAATAAAATGCTAAGCCTCAGAGACCTTGTTGGATCCGAAAATGACTTCATGGAGTAAATATATGGAGTAAATAAGTCTTTGGCCTTCAAGAATGCACTGTTTGGAAAAATCCACTTTTGTCAAATCCATTTTAATAAAAAGCAAGTAGTCTAGTTTGGCCAAAGAAGGGGGTACCTGTACAACATTGTCTGGAAATAAAGGAAACCAGAAGAGTATACCCATAGTAGAGCAGTCACAAATGCCAGTTTACAACTTTGGCCTCACTTTAAGATTTATAGAGAATGGGGGAATCAATTACTTTTTTCAGCTGAACTTTTGCAAGTGGAAGCGAGGTATACTTTAGAAAGGAGCAGAGAGAGTCTGAGATAACAGGAAGCAGTTTAAACCACGCAGGTGAAAAAGAATGAGGGCTTTGAACTAGGACAAGTCAGAGGAAGATCATTTACAAATCAGAGGTGGAGACAACAGGATTTCTAGAAAGACTGGATATATGAGAATTGGAACAGACATATATGATGATCATAAGGTTCCTGGTTGAGTAGAAGAATAATAAATTAACAGGAACAATGTGATGGAGAGGAGAAGATGGCTCAAGGCAGAGGATGATATGATGCTTTCAGTTGGAGTGGTATTGAGTTTCAGGTGTAAACAACTGGACGTGTGAGTCTGTAGCGAGGTAGAGAAGTCAAGGTTAGAAATACCAGCTTCGGAATCAGGCACCTAAAATTGATCACTGGAGCCAAAGAGTAAATGCAGTCACAAGATAGAGCAGGGAAAGGGGACAGGATTGGAGTATAATGTGGAGAAAGTTCTACACTTAGTGGCTGGGAAGATGACTGTGATACACTGAAGATGGCAAAGAGTGAGAATAAGGCAGGAAGAGAATCAAACTGGAGCGCTAGGGAGGGGAGCCAAGGAGGTTTAAGGAGGAAGGCCAACAATGGCAAAGGTTACACTGTAGGGCGAAAGTCTCTCAGGTTTTTGTACCAAAAATCCACCCCCAAGCCAATTTATCTCCATTTTAAGAAACAACATTAACTATCTTATCCAAAATGTTCTCATTCTTTTATTTTAGCTCTTAAAATAAAGCCTAATAATACTAATTTACCCATTTCCAGTTCTTGGAAATGAGTCTCTGATAATATCTAATTACAACATCTGAATGTTGAACAAAATTTTCTATAGCTTTTACCCTGATAAAGGCCTATTATTCATAAATATACATCCTTCTTCCAAATGCCGAGAACAGAGAGGATGGCATATAAGAGAAAAGTGAGAGAAAAGCCTTAGTTTAAAACTTCTTTTTTCTGTTAGTATGATTTTCTAAAAGATTGGTCCAATTGATATAAAATATGGATTTGGTCCTGTTACAGGTTGAATTGTGTTCTCTCAAAATTCATGTTAAAATCCTAACCTGCAATAGCTCAGAATGTGACTTTATTTGGAAATAGGGTTACTGCAGATGTAATTAGTTAGGATGAGATCATACTAGAGTAGGGTGGCCTCCTGATCCAATATGCCTCGGGTCCTTATAAAAGGGGAGATTTGGACAAAAATACACACAGGAAGAATAGCTGTAAAGATAAAGGCAGAGATCTGGGTGATGCAGCCAAACCCAAGGAATGACGGAAATTGCCAGCAAACCACCAGAAGTTAGGAAAGAAGCTTGGGATGGATTCTCTTGCCTCAGAAGGAACCAATCCTACCAATGCCTTGATCTCAGACTTCTAGGATATAGAACTGTGAGACAATAAATTCCTGTTGCTTAAGCCACCTAGTTTGTGGTACTTTGTTACAGCTGTTCTAATAAACTAACACAGGTCCATAAGCAAATAGGTCAACAGTGTGTTTCCTCAGGGCTTGTACTTTGAAATCACATGTACCACAGAGAACAGAGTGACTTAGTTCACTGTGGAAAAAAAATGTATTCACATAAGCAATTTAAAACTGCTTCATTTTCCAAATCTGCTTCATATTCCAAATGTGCTTCATTTCCCAGAGACAGCAGTTCTTTGACCAGAGTTTACATCAAGAGGGAACAGCCAGTTTTGGAGAATAAATCTCTTCCACTGTTCCCACCATTCGGGACTGCAGACTCTTTTCAACCAACCTAATAATAGAACTGGCCGGTTCACAATCATTGGCCTTTCCAGAGTTGAACTGTCAGAGGTGTTATAAAATGTTATAAAAACAAAGCCAGATGAAGTTACCCGTTCACAGGGAAGGCTCTGAATAGGTGTTTTTGACGGAGGAAGTGATCTTGATTTCTGGAAAGGTACTGTTTGTGCTGACTTTTGATATTCAGTGTTATTGCAAAAAAATTCCACTACTATTTTATAAAGTAGCCTTAAAAAAAATAACTTTAGACATTTACAGCTCATCATGGTTGCACCAGGCTTGGCAAAAAATTCTCCCTATACAGTGGAAACATTTTTGGGGAGTCAAGTTGTTGAGTGGGTGCTTCCAAGGCAGAGATACTTTGGGTACCCTTTTAGGTACATTTAGAATTATGCCTTTCTATTTATAAGACCTTTAGGAGTTGTTTGTGGCCAAAGCTTTTCTTCCCAGAGAAAACAAGCTAGGTTCTGGCTGACATCCACTGGATTTAAAATATGATTTTATAAAACATGATAACCATCACTGGCCAAAAATTCTAAAATCTAATTGAGACTCCTTTTCTCTCAAACTAAACAAAGCCAGGGCTTTCCAGTGATCATAATCCGCAGAGTCTTGATGTGTGTGTGCGCAATCACTATGAATCACCCATGAATAAAATTGTCAGAATAAGTCTGTCTGAACCCGAGAAGATATGGGGCCTCACTGGTGTCACCATGATGATTCTGTTCCTCTTTCCCGCTTGCCTGTGGATACACTTATCTCCTTTCGCTGGTTTGTTCCAATTCTCTGTACAGTGTTTTTCAGAGGTGAAGATAAAAGCAGTAGCCTTCCATTGGCAGGTTTTTAAACTTGGAATGGCTGTCCATTTAAGCGATTGTTCAAGTCGGTAAAAAGGTAGAGGAAGAACGGTATGACCACAGTGATGCCTGAGCATTGATTGAAGCAGACCAGCCATCACTCACGAAAGCGACCTGATGATGACAACCCATACCTGGCTCTTAGCCTCGGCATTTGGGGACACAGGGAAGGGAGGGATGATGGACGACTCTACACCCCATTCTCTTTCTAAAGGAGGCAGCTGCACCTCAGCTGATTTCTGCATTGGAAAGTAGGCCAAGCGTAGACCGATTCCTTCATTTTCTAAGAAAGGCAAGAAGTATTTTTTTTTTAATGTCAAAACTTCTGATTTTTAAGTGTTGGAAACTGTATTAGCCTCCTATTGCTGCTGAAACAGATGACCACAAACTAAGTGGTGTAAACAATATGAGTTTATGATCTCCCAGTCCTGGAGATTGGAAGTGCGCGATTGGTTTCTGTGGGTTGAAATCAGGGTGTTGGCAGGCTGTGCTCCCTCCAGAAGTTCTAGATGAAAATCCATTTCCTCACCTTTTCTAGTTCCTAGAGGCTGCCTGCTTTCCTTTGCTTGTGGCCTCTCCTTCCACCTTCAAAGCCAGCAGCATAGCATCTTCTAATATCTCTCTGACTGATCCTCTGCTTCCTTCATCACATCTCCTTTTCTGACTCTGACGCTTCTGCCTCCTTCTTTCCCTGGTATAGACCACTGTGATCGTATTGAGTCCATCTGAGTAATCCAAGATAACCTCCCTATCTCAAGATCCTTCACTTAATCACATCTGCAAAGTCCCTTTTGCTTTGGAAAGTAACATATTCACAGGTTCTGAGGATTAGGACGTGGACAATTTGGGGGCAGGGGGTTATTCTGTCCACTCCAGAAACTGATTAATTTTTTTAATGTAAAGGCTTAAATAACACGTGTCTGTGGCCACTGTTCTGTGATTTCTGGTTAAACTCTGGCTATACCATCTCTGAGAGTGAATGTTTGTCCTTTAGAGATGTGTGTATCTGAGCTAACAGCTATTTCCTGGATATCTGAAGGAAGGGGAGTGTCTGTAGCTCTCATTAATGGGAAATTCTCAGGGAGGACCTGGATGTGATATATCCTCATCCACCCTGGATTGCTTTGCATGATGGAGACTTCCACATGCCACTCTGGACTGACGAGCTGGAACACCTCAGGGATTTATTTTGGATGGAATGATTTGGGGGTAATGAACAATGAGGGAAGGGTAACCGCTGTGGTTGAGAGTGGGGTTTGCCAAAGGTGGCGATTTGCATGGTAGAGGTTATGTAAAGTGCAGAGATTACACCAGATGGGGCAGGTTGGGCAACAGGGTGAGGCATAGGGGGCGTCCATCTAGGAATTGCTATAAAGGCTTAAAATTGCTGCGTGCTTTTTTCCTGGACTATTTCTCTTGAACTAGATTACTCCTTTCTTGGCCCAGTGCTTTTAGCTATGTGGGCAGTTCGGATAAGACTGATACATCATACAGCTTTGTGGGGCTGGGGCCGTGACACACATGAACAGAAACAAGATAGGCCTGTCTTGTCTGCTGGTCCCATGGGAAGGAGTGGCAGCCTCCCTCAAAAGGGACTCTGACTGCAAGTTCTAGAGGATTCCCAGCTGCAAAATGAGTCATGCCAGATGCCAGAACTTGAAAGAGTAGGGAGGAGCAACTCCTGGGTATAGAGTTCAGGAAAGATACAGGGGGACAGAGCCTGTTCCTGAATATACCAGAGGAAGGTATCTCAGTACAGAGAAGCAGGCAGGTGGAAGAGGTGGAGAGGTCAAGATGACACAGGTCACAGTCATTTGTAAGGTTTTACATGTCCTGCTGGCATAACTCTCCACTAATCAGACCGCCATCTGTGCCTTTGGCCAATGGTTTGAAAGTTTTACATATTGATTTTCTGACAACATTTCAGTGGAATTTACGGGACATCAGAGTGAATACTAGTTCATGTTACTATATCCCATTTTAGATATCAGCAGAAAAAAGAGTTTATTCACATCTAACTGGTATAAGTGGTTGTACGTGACCTCTTTCAGGTCATGGTTTCCTCTTAGTGACTGCAACTTCAAGAGTTGTCCTTACTTTTTCCTAGGGCGGAGCTTGGACACTGATGCAACCTGGCACAATGAATGTGACACTAACTGCCCTCATAACAACAATCTGATAAATCAGGTTGCTGAAAAGCTTTCTTGGTAACTTGTATGCATCTGAACAAAGATAGAATTGGCACCATGACTGAGCATCTTTTCACATGATTCATGATCTATCAAGGTCAAAGCCCAAGCAGGGCAGGTGGGCTGAATTGGAACCATGCCTGGCTGGAGTTTTCTTGTCTGCTGGCAAAAAGACTACTTTCTAGCTCATTCCAGCAAGTGTTAGTCATTTTACTGAGAATATGTGTACACACACTGCAAACATAGTGTGAAGAAAGACACTGTCTCACTCATTGTTGTAACCCCAGCACCTCAGTATGGGCACCAGGTTTGTCCTCAGTAAAGGAATAATATATATAATAAATGGAGTTGGGTTTGGTCATATAGCATCTGTGTCACCTCAGGAAAGTTACTTGACTTGTTAAATAAGAGAATAATATCTATCTCACAAGAACCTCGAAAGGACTAAATGAAGTAATGGATGTGAAGTTACTCTATAATTCTGAAGTGTCTCATGAAAGTCCTGGGTTGTTATTTGTGCAAATTGAATTAGATTTTATTTTTTCTTTGTACTGTGTTCTTTAGGAGAAAACACTAATAATCTCACTGATTATCTGACCTAGGTACTTTCTAAATGATTATAATACTTATTTAGGGGCATCTCAGCTAACTAAGCTGCCTGGGGCCCAGATGCTATCTGGATTTAAGAAATTATTTTTGAACTTTTTTCTTGGAGAGAAAAATCCCCTGGGCTTCTCTGGTGGTGCAATGGTTAAGAGTTTGCTTGCCGATGCAGGGGACACGGGTTCGTGCCCCGGTCCGGGAAGATCCCACATGCCGCGGAGCGGCTAGGCCTGTGAGCCATGGCCGCTGAGCCTGCACGTCCGGAGCCTGTGCTCCGCAATGGGAGAGGCCACAACAGTGAGAGGCCCGCGTACCGCAAAAAAAAAAAAAAATCCCCCAAAGCAGAACAAACCAAAACATTCATATCAAGTAGAGTATGCCACACAAAGTAGGAAAAGCTCATAAATATCTGTTAAGAGTCTCAGTCAGAGGATGGGCACTTAGGGCCCTATTATACACTGGTAGTTTTATGGAAGAATTAATATCATTAATCTCCTTAAAGAGATTCTGGGCAAACTTCTTACTAAAACAGAGCTAATTCGTTTGAAGGAAACATGTTGATGAGATATTTTGGAGAGAGAAGCAGATTTGGTCATTGACAAAATATTTCCCATGCCGAAAGACACTGGTCTAGTGATTGCTAAAAATAACTGGAACACTCTAAGTTTCACCTTATTATGGATGAGAACATTGGAATTGTAGAAAACTCTGCCAGCTGATCATGCAGCTGGTAAACCATGGGCTGCCTAAGTCATGGGCTTCCTCTGAATTTGGCAGAACTTAAGACCATTGTTTCTGAGCTCGATTTTGGCATCTTTGTCAATTTTTCATGATTAATACATATTCTCTTCAGGTCACACATCTTTACCTGTTATTAAATTGGTCATTTGAGTGATTCAACTGAATGACTTGTGTTTGCTCATCTTATTCTGTTGGTCCTCAGGAGTTAGCTTTGTATCTTCCTGCAAACAAAGAAAAGATAAGCCTCCTTGTTGACAGGTTGAACTTCACAGGACCCATAACTGCCTGAAGCCCAGTTTGCTGCTGGGAGAGATGCAGCCTTCCTTATGGGGCCTCAGACTTGGTGGGGACAAAAGTTATTGCTGCAGTTCTGTCCCCAGTATTAGAGGAAGCTCAGTGGGTGAGCCAAGGAAGAGCATGAATTTTAGAGTCTAGAAAAATGGTCTCGAGTCCCAGTTTGCCATTTTTTCCTGGGTAAACATTGTCACATTAATTTATGTCTTGATTATAATAGACCTTTGAAATACTCAAGGGATAATCTTGAGACGTGGAAGGCTTAAATGCAAGAAGACTACTGGAGCACTTCTGGAGAGCTACACAGATAGGAAAGAGATATGAGAAAAGCAAACTCAAACTCTGAAATAGAGATGCTCGCCAATAATCCCATCTCACTCACTGGTTTATCGTTTGCTCTGCAACCTCAGCCTCCAAGGGGGCATCAGCTTCAAGTGAATCCTTTAGAAAAATGCCAAGTCCTAAACTTTTGGAGTTACTGGCAAATAGCCAAAGCCTCCGATGTTAAATCTTCAAATGACAAGAGTCTGCTGTAATACCTATTTCCTTTTCATGGTTTCTTGTAACCATGAAAAAAATGTAATACAGGTAGAAGAGTTAGGACATGGTATGATCAATAAATATGAGACTCCTTTCTTCCAAACTAATGTTTGTTAGATGAAAGAATGAATTTGGTAAGAGAACTGCTTTTCTTCAGGTGGAAGTGTGATAAGTGTAGGTGATCTTTGGACCTCTTTTTCTGGAATTCTCCAGCCTCATCCCCTTTTGGAAAATATTGGCTGAGTCAGTACGTTGGCTCTATGGCCACATAAGCAGGAAGTCAGGACACAGTGGCTCATTCACCCCTCCTCCCTTCTCCTTTTGTCCATTCCTCTCTGAGGTGGGATTTGTCCTCATCCATAGTGTGATGGGACGAAAGGGGATATTCTTTTTTAAATGAGTTTTCTTATTTTTAAATGCATTTTGGTAAAAAAAAAAAAAAAGATTTTAACGTGGCTTAAAAAGGTGAATCACAGAATTAACATAAATCTCAGAGTTCAACTTAAAATAAGAAAGAAAATTTAAGAGACTCAACAGTCACATATTGACTATGTTATTGTTCACGTGGGCAGTCACACTTAGAGCAGGAAAGGCAAAAAGAAGTTGCCTACAACAAATCATGTGTATTCTATACTCCCTTTCACATACACACAAATGAAATAAAACATTAAGAAATTACTTGTAACATTTCTGGTTTAAGATGACAAATGATAAACACATTTTCATAGTAACATCTACTGAAATAAAAGTAGAAAAGCACAAAAAGAAATAAGCCACTAGCAATAAAGAAAATCAAGGTGAGGATCAACCAATTCAACAAGCAAATAATTTTTTTAAAAAATTTATCTTTGGCTGCGTTGGGTCTTTGTTGCTGTGCGCGGGCTTTCTCTAGTTGCGACAAGCGGGGGCTACTTTTCGTTGCAGTGTGTGGGCTTCTCATTCCGGTGGCTTTTCTTGTTGCAGAGCACGGGATCTAGGCACGTGGGCTTCAGTAGTTGTGGTTCGCGGGCTCTAGAGCACAGGCTCAGTAGTTGTGGCGCACGGGCTTAGTTGCTCTGCGGCATGTGAGATCTCCCCGGACCTGGGCTTGAACCCGTGTCTCCTGCATTGGCAGGTGGATTCTTAACCACTGAGCCACCAGGGAAGTTCCCAAGCAAATGATTTTAACAAATTTCTGGGAGACTGAAAATGAACAAGAATGTCCTGGTGAATGAAACAGGCTGGAAGAGCCTTAGTTTCATAGAAAAGGAGCTATAAGGAGATAAGAGCTGATCTGTTCTTCAGAATCCCAGAGTCTCTGGCCTCAGGATCAACTACAGGGAAGAGAGAACTGGAGTTGAAACCAAGGGGTTCACTTGAGGTCTGTGATGAAACCACAGCCACCAGTGGGTACTTCATTCGCCCTTCCCCAAAAGAATACGTAGGCAGTTGGTGTGTAGGGGCCTCCTCACTAAATAAACGGAACAACGTTTGGGGAAAGCAAAGACAAGTAGCCCTAAATCACTTGTGGACAAAATGTAGAAGGCTTTGCTGTGTTTACAGGACAATATATAAATATTAATAATTTTACAATGTATAAAAGTAAGTGAGGGCTTCCCTGGTGGCGCAGTGGTTGAGAATCCGCCTGCCGATGCAGGAGACACGGGTTCGTGCCCCGGTCCGGGAAGATCCCACATGCCGCGGAGCAACTAAGCCTGTGAGCCGTGGCCGCTAGGCCTGCGTGTCCGGAGCCTGTGCTCCGCAACGGGAGAGGCCACAACAGTGAGAGGCCCGCATACCGCAAACAAACAAACAAACAAAAAAAAAAAAAAAAAAAAAAAAAAAAAAAGTAAGTGAGCTAATGGGTGGAAGGACATGTAGAAGGAAAGGTAAGGATGCTAATACACTGATACCTTAGCGTAGTCATTTATTCATTCACTTGACAAATATTTACTGAGAACCTACTGGGTGTAGGTGTTGTTCTAGGCACTTGGGAAACAGAAAGAAAAACATCAGACAGAACTCCTTACCTTCCTGGAGTTTACATTATGTTATACCATTAGGACATGTAGCTGCCACAGATACTGCTAAAGCTGTTGGAATAAAAAAGAGTTGAAATATATTATTAAAGATGTAAAGATAACTAATAGAAAAACTATAAATAATGATAACCTACACTGAGAGGAATAGAGATGAGTAAGTGACCTGAATTTTAAGCTCTCATATACGGGATTCACTAGATACTATGTCTGAAGTGAATGAATGAAAACAGAGATAAAATCATGGTATCTAGAATTAGGGAGGCAACCACCAAAACTAGAAACAGAAACAACCAAAAGAGTTTGTCTCTACGGTGTGTACTGAAGGTGAGAAGAGAAGGATGAGAATGTTATTTTTGCTTTCATCATGAGTCCTATTTGCTTTGTTACCACATGCATGTATTATATTGATTAATATATATATATATATATATTTAAATTCAGTGACTTCTAAGAACAGTTACAATCAAAGAATGAGATTCATTTTTCATCTACCAAGTGTCATGGGATTAAACACAAAATCATTAGAAATAGATTTTCCTTTCTGGAGCTTTTAGCAAGTGTTTAAAAATAGATACTGTTTCATTGTCTTCTCTTGGCTGTAACGAATGGTGGGATCCCCAAGATAGGTTTGTGAAGATAAGTACTGGAAATGAAAGATAGTAAGAAGCTTGTAGAGTGTATTATTAGAATAGCTTGGGTGCAGTGCAGTTCATTTGAACAAAAGAAGCCTTTTATTTCCCTATTGTTTACCTTTGCTTAGCTAGCAGTGTTTAGGAAGGTGGAACTAACATTTATTAAATGCTTATTTTGTATAAAGCACTTTGCATACGGTAAGTCACTTCATGCACTCAAAAACCTTATGACACTGGCATTAGTTTTCACATTTGGTAGATGACGAAATTGAAGATTAGACACGTGGCAAAGCTTGCTAAAGGCAACCCGGTGTGTAAGTAGGGAGCTAGATTTCCAGCCTAGGTCTGACTCCAAAAGCTGTGCTCTTCCTTTTGGCTTTCCCAGTGCATACTTTCTTAGAAAAAGACCAGAGTTCAGTAAAATTCCATTATAAGTTATATTTTCCATTAAAATTCAATATTTTCTACAATGTAAATTTCTGTAAGTACCCTATTTTTCTAGTTACCTAAGACATTTATCTAGTGGTAAATATTTCAGCATTAAATTGATAATAAAGGTACATGTCTATGCTTTCCAACATTTGAACAAAAAGAAACTTTGTTAAGTTTGATTTTCACTCTCAACCAGTGATGTCCTTCCATCCCCTATGCTGTATTTGAAAATATTCCTCAATGGTAACTTATTCCTGGACAACTCTTTTCATGCATCTTATGACCAACTTTGCACAAATATGATTTCTATCTGCTGGGATAAGGCTATGATCCTCCCTTGAGCCCACTAAGTTATCAAAGAAAAAAGATATAACCTGGTAGTAAATTAGATGCACATAGATAGGGGGAAATGGTAGTAATAATAATAACACAAAAGTAAACAAGCTTCTGTTTGTGTACATATTAGGTGCCAGGTGTTTTGCATGCATCATCTCCCTTAATCTTCTATATAGATCTGTGGGACAAATATTGTGATCAGCGTATTATAAATGGAAACTATAACCCAGAGAGTTTCAGCAACTTGCTCAAACTTGTCACAAACAAAGGAACTGGGATTTAAGCACCAGGTTTAAGAGTATGCTTGTAATGTTTCTGAAGTTGCCTGACGCATAAATAATTTTACAAGTTCTCTCATGCCATCCTTGGGAGACATCATGGGCTGTTGAATAGTTGGATGAACTTTGAACTGTTGCTGTGACTGAACTGACATGGATTTGCCTCTATTAGTGCCTCTCTGGAGGGAGGTCCCAAGTGGGGTACCAAAAACAACATTTACATTTTGTTTAGTTCCATGTGGTTATTAATGGATTAGAAACATTCATGCCATGCTGCTGCTGCTACTGATTATCATTAGTAGTGCAGGATATCCAAGGCTGAAAGAGGAGAGGGAAACCGAGAATGAGAATCTTAAAAAAATTATAACAGGTGACAGCAATAAGCTGACTCTAACACAACGAAATTAAGAGTAAAATTATAATTGTGCTTTTATCTGAAAAGTTATCTGTGTGAGTACAGAGGTGGAAAGATGTGGCTTAGTAGCAACTCATGCAAAAAAATCACCTGTCTCATCAGTTTCAAGGCTTCATTACCATCTTTACAATGATAGTCCCCAGACACTGTTCTCCAGCCCAGATCTCTACATAGCTCCAGTGCTGTATGTCCAATAGCTCAACAAATTTCTCTTGGAGTTGGATGTCTGAAAGGCTCCTCACACTTAGCATGTCCAAGATGGAACTCTTAAACCATCCCCTTCAAGCCAGGTCCTCTTCCAGTACCCCCAATCAGCAAATATTACTACTCTCTCTTCTGTTATTAGTCAATTTAGGCATCATCATTGATACCTCTTTCTCCCTCCTCCCCATCTCTAACTCCTCTCCAGACTTTGTTCATTTTAACTCCTAGAATCTCAGAATTTGTCACTCATTCATCTCCACTACTACCTTATTAGTCTATAGGGCCATCATTTCTCACCCATACTATTACTATGGTCCATCTTGTCTCAGTGTTTCTACTCTGGCCCCCTTCACCCCATTTAACACAACAGCCTGAGTAAATATTTTCATAACACAAATATGATTGGGTCATATACACATCTACCCCCAGGTTAAGTTCTTCTAATGTCTTTTTATTCCTCTCACATACAGATAAAAACCATGCCCCTGTATACCTGCCCAGCTTAGTCTTAGAAATATCCTCCTTGTTCTCTGTACCCCAGGCATATGAGTTTTCTTTCAGTTCTTTGAACACACTGTGAAGTCTCCTGCTATAAAGCCTTTGCATAGGTTGTTCCTTCTGTCTGAAATGTGGTTTTCTCATCCTCATCTGGTTAATACCTACTCATCCTTCAGGTCTCCATTCAAGGGGTGTTTCCATAGGGAAGCCCTCCCTAACTCTCTGGGCTGAGATTCCTTTGTTACACATTACATAGCCCTACAGTCCTGCCCTCTTGAGCTCTTATCTCAATTTATAATTCATTCATTTGTTTACATAACACATATTTGTTGAATATTTATTGTGTGCCAGGCTCTGTTCTAAGTGCTGAGGATATAGTGGTGAATAAAACAGTTCCTTCCTAAGGATCGTCATCTAGTGATGGAGGGGATATCAACAAGTAAAATATAAAGGATGTCCATTGGTATTAAGTGTTACGGAGAAAAGTACATCAGAGAGAGAAGATAGGAAGTGCATGTGTGTGCACAAGTGCACACTATTTTAAATAGTCAAGGAGGAACCAATGAGGCAATATTTGAACTAGAAGGTGAAGCTTGCATATATCTGAAGGCAAACTACGTCAGGTAGAGGGAAGAGTAAGGGCAAAAGCCCTGAGATAGAAGCGTGTTTGCCATGTTTAAAGAGCAACCAGGGCTTCCCTGGTGGCGCAGTGGTTGAGAATCCGCCTGCCGATGCAGGGGACACGGGTTCGTGCCTCGGTCCAGGAAGATCCCACGTGCCGCGGAGCGGCTGGGCCCGTGAGCCATGGCCGCTGAGCCTGCGCATCTGGAGCCTGTGCTCCGCAACGGGAGAGGCCACAACAGTGAGAGGCCCGCATATCACACACACACACACACACACACACACACACACACACACACACACACACACACACACAAAAGAGCAACCATAAGGCCGGCATGTTTGGAAGAGAGTGAATGGATATGCAAATAGCAGGAGATGAAGACAGAGAGGGATCAGGTGAAGTAGGACCTGAAAGGTCAATGTAAGAACTTTGGCTTTCAGTCTGCGTGGGTGGAGAATAATTACGCAATTTAAGCAAAGGACGTGATCTGACATACACTTCCAAAGGATTGCACTGGCTACTGTTTGGGCAATAAACACTCTGTGTGGATGGGGGTTGGGGAGTAGAGCAGACATGTCAGTTTTAAACTTGTCTGTGCTCATCCAGACAAGATATGATGGTGGTTTGGTCAAGGTAATAACAGTAGCATTGAGGAAAGTGGTTAGATTCTGGATACATTTGAAGGAAAGCCAACAGAATATGTTGACAGATTGAAGATGAGTTACAGAAGAAAGAAAAAAATCAAGGATTACATTCAGGTTAATGGCATAAGTAACCAGAAGAATGGAGTCACCATTTACTGAGATGGGCAAGTCTATGAGAGAAGCAGATTTGAGAGGAAAGGTTAAGGGTCAGTCTGGACACATCAACTTTAAGATGCCTAGTACATATCCAAGTGGAGTTAGAGAGTAGGTAGTTGGATTTACGAATCTACAGTTTGGGGGAGAAGTCTGGGTGGGGCGACCAGCCATCCTGGTTTGCCTGGGACTGAGGAGGTCCTGGGACATGGGACATCTGGTGCTAAAACCAAGAAAGTCCTGGGGAAACTGGGATGAATTGGTTACCCTAGGTCTGGACTATAGATATAAATGTGTGAGTCTTTGGCATGTAAACGTCACTTAAAGTAAAACAAAATTAGATGATATCATCCAGAGAGCAAGTGAACTAGAGAAGAAATGTCCAAGGTGACCCGAGCATTTAGAGTGAGGAAGTTGAGAAAGGATCAGCGGGAGACAGTAAGAAGGAGGGTCCAATGAAGTAGAAGGAAAACCAGGGAGTATAAGGTTCTGGAAGTCAAGTGATAGAAATGTTTCAAGAAAGTAGTGGTCAGCCTGTGCCAAATATTGAGGACAAGCAAATCAAAATGAGGACTATGAGTGACCACGGGATTGAGCACTGCCGCACTTACTGGTGATCTTGAAAAGGGCAGTTGCCATGGAGTGGTGGAGGCCACACATTTGATTGGACTAGGTCCAGGGAAGAGAGCAGGGTGGGGTGAATGTGTTGGAAGAAGTTTAAAGGTGAGAAGAAAGAGGGGCAAGTGAGCCAAAGGCTCCTGTAAGGAAGGTAATAGGTTGTATAGTCTGATGACACGAGTTTCAAAGCAGGAGCCTGGGAGAGGGGGGCGAGGGGGGAGGGGTTAGGAATGAGAGAAAGAAAAAGATTTAGAAGAGGAACAAGGAGGACGCATTTCCCCCCTCCAGGCCCAGGGAGATAGAAGAGCCACCACGAGAGACGACTGCAGGGAAAGCAGATTCCTCAGGGGAGCGGGAGATTTGGGGTGGAGCACAAAGGTGATAGGAACATTCATGGAAATTTTGAGGACATTGGAGATTTTATTTTTATTTATGTATTTATTGGATGGATTTTAATTGATATGGGACTGGGTATTCTTCAGGGGAGAGCAGAAGAGTTTGAGGAGTAGGAGTTAGGGTAGGGCTGAAGTCAGAGCCTTAAGGAGTTAGGGGGTTGGGGTTTGTGGGATCTACTGAGAGACCGGGACCTTTTGTGCTAACTGCAGGAAACCGGGATAAAGTGTAGATAGTGGTGGAAGGATTATAAGCCTCTCTTGGGAGGGAGCTGTGGAGCACCCTCTTCTTCCATGCCACTGGAGGGATTGAAGACAAGGGAAGGCAGTCTTACGGGGAGAGTGAGTGGTCCTGGGACACCTCCTCCCTCACGTGTGATGGATGATACTTTCATGAGTGTGATTATTGGCTCAGTGCCTGTCTCCTCCATTGGATGCTAAACTACATGAAGGCAGGGGACTGTGTTTGCTTTTACTCTCTTTTGCATCCTCCAGTTCCTTTTGTATAGAGTGCTTGGTAGATGATAGAAGTTCCATAAATGTATGTTTCATGAATAAGTAAATAATAAAAGAATTGAGGCTTTTAATGGACAGAAAAGTCATTATGAGCAGTGCAATGAGGCTGCCAGCAGAAGGAGATGATATTCAGAGTGGAGAGGGTGATCATTTCCCTTGACTTCTTGTTGGACACTATGACCTATTTCACTCATTTCTGGCTGTCATGCTAAAAGAAGTGTGTAGTTAACTGCTTTAAAAAGTTGGAGCGGTATCTTATGCAGTTTTGGCTGCCAGAAAAAGAGAGAACAGTATGATCTCAGACTACCCCCAGGTACTGAGGGAGGTATTGTAAATATATTTGTAGAAATAATGTAATAGAAATTTCATGGAAAGAGGAATAGCCCTGTAAGTGGTCCACATGGAGGTGAAACACTCTTGGGGATGGGGTTATTTTGTGGCTTCCTCAGTGTGAAATATTGAGCCCATCGTAATGGTGACTCAGCTCCTTGTTGACTGCTTGTACTGCTCTTGTCACTACCGATCAACTATGTTACCTCTAACCCTAACTTTTTTTCTACTTCATACATGCCCAGAGTTTCTGCTTATTCATTGTTTCTGCTTTGTTACCCAGTAATGCCCTGAGCATCATATGCTGATCTTCCTTATCTTCCCCCATCATACCCATTCAGATATTCTGTAACCACTGTGTACACTTCTCTAAATATTTAAAGTTCCCCAATTGATTTTCAGTCTCTGTGACTTTAAGGAGATGCTTCTCAATAGTTTTCTGCCTTCTCAGAGCTGTTACAGGAAGACACAATTTCTGATTTGGTAGCAGTCGACCCATCTTCCCCCTTTCTAAAACCCTCTGAAAGAGCAGTTAGACAAGGAGCACCCTTTCTCATATGAGTCTCTCCTGGCCTATTAGCCTTCATTTAAATCTGTCAAGGTGTCCACTAGGATCTCAGTCTTTCATCTTAGGAAATCCTTCTCATCCTCCAGGTTAATCAGCCTATCTTCCTCAAATTGTTTTCCTTCCAATTTTATTGAGATGTAACTGACATACAGTACTGTATTTTGAAGGTGTACAGCATAATGATTTGGCTTATCTACATCATGAAATGATTATCACAGTCAGCTTAGTGAATACTCATCATCTCAAATAACTACAAAAGAAAAGAAAAAGAAAAAATATTTCTCCTTGTGATCAGAACTCAGGATTTACACTCTTAACTTTCATGTATAACATATAGTGTCTTCCTCAATTTTGTTTCCAGTCTTCCTCTGTTCCTGTTTTGATAATAAAATGAAAACAAGTTTATTAAACTACTTTAGTTCCTACTTGATTTCCTAAGCAAATCTGACTTCTAGAAGCAGAGAATGTCATGTACAATTTTTTGGTTGCCTTCTTAACTTTATGATTTGTCTTGATTTTCTTCAGATATTTCTCTACTTCAGTTGAAGATTCATATGTATATCTAAGGACTTATTGGACAGCATCAACTTAGTGTCCTGTGAGAAGTTCACAGTAGCTTATTTCCCTTAGCATAGTGTCCTCAATATTCATCCAAATTGCCACATATAGCAGAATTTCTTTCTTTTTAAAGGCTGGATAAAATTCCATTGTATGTATATGCCACATTTTAAAAAGTCTATTCATCTGTGGATAGACATTTAGGATGTTTCCACATTTTGCCTATCGTGAATAGTGCTGCAGTGAACATGGGAGTGCTAATATCTCTTTGAGATTCTAATTTCACAAACTGCATGATTCCACTTTTGAAAGATCTAAAATAGTAAAATTCATAGACTGAAAGAGTGAAATGGTGGTTGCCAGGGGCTAGAGAGAGGAGAAGATGGGGAATTACTATTCCACAAGCATAAAGTTTCACTTAAGCAAGATGATTTAAGTTCCAGAGATCTGCTGTACAGCATTGTACATATAGTGTCAACGATACTGTATTTTACGCTGAAAAAAATTGTTGAGATGGATCTCATTCTAAATGTTCATAACACAATAAAAATATAAATAAATAAATAATTTAAAAATAAATTCAAACAAATCTTCTCCTTAATGTCCTTCCATGTTTCTACTTCAGCTAATTTTACCACCACCTACCCAGGCGCCAAAGCCCCCAGTTTGGTGTTCATCTTCCATTACTTCTCCCTTGCCCTCATCTACACATTTAATTAGTTGGCTAATCTTAAATACGTCTCAGATGTGCCTCCTCTCCTCCATCCCCATTGCCAGTCCTCTAGTTCTGGTTCCCATCATAACTCACATGAACCAACACACTGACTTTCTCACTGGAAATCCTATCTCGACTCTCCACCCCATCCCATCCTGTCTCCACCTCCACCCTGCTGCGGATGACCTTTCTAGAGTTTAAATCTAGTTATTCACTCCTGGATTAATACCTTTCAATGGGTATCTATGACCTTCTGGATAGAGTTAAAATGTTTCTATCATGGCATATAAAACCCTTCATAACTTAGCCTCTGCCCCCGTTTCTGGCCTCATTTCCCCAATCCTACTCCGTTCTATTGTACCCTTATTCCATCAATAACAAACTTTTAGCAGATACTCAGATTTGGCAGGTCCTTTCATACCTCTCTGTGTTTATTGTGTTGTTACATCTGCCATTATGCCTTTCCTCTGGCAAAGTCCTGTTCTTCCATCTTGACTCAACTCAAAATACTCTTTCATGAATGTTTTCTTGATCTGCCTTGAATGTTTTCTTGATGAGCCCCTTTAATCCCTTGCTTACCTCTTTCATTACATTTGTTACACTGCCGTAAAATGACTAGTTTTCCTGTCTGTCTCTGTATTAGGCTGAGAGTACCCGAGGGCAAGATCCATGTCTTATTATCTTTGTGTCTCCTGTACCTAGCAGAGCACCTGACCCATTGGAGGTACTCAGTGAATAGCTGAAAAGTGAATGAGACTCACCTGTATTTCCTCATTTCTTCTATCAGAATTTCTTAAGCAGAAAAAGGGAGAGGGAGTTATAGAGAGATTCATTTTTGTCCTCCCTTGGCCTGTGATAGAAAGGTTTAGAAAACTGTAGACTGGGAAATGTGAAGAGAGTTGATATGTGGTATGACTTTGGCAAATAAAACACTTGTGAGGCTCGAGATTAAGAGCATGGGGAGAGCTTAGTCTGCCTTTGTTTTTGCCTGGCTGTTTCAACAGGAAGTGTGTATGTTCCCAAATGCCCCAAACAGAGAAGTCAGCTAGTTTCAGGGAAGGAAAGAAGCGGCAATGAAACATGGTTCAAATCCTCATGTACCCCCGGCCTCGGGCTCGTTCTCTGCTGTCCTCATCAGATGGCTGGAGTGTACCCAGTCACATGAATTTGATGGAACTAGTTCCATGGCCACTTTAAGCAAATCTTTATGCTTTCTTCCTTAAAAGTCATGCAGTGAAAGAAAAGTGCTTACTCTTCCTGTCTTACTATTTACATTGGAATGAACTCAAAATGATTTTCAGGCCATAGCTGTTAATAATTACAGAGAAAACATTTTATGGCTGCCCACACAGAGCATTTTTATGTTTGAGACCGTGACGTGTTGGTTGACGACTTCTTTCTCTACTTCACCCATTTTCATTTTCTTACCTTCAGTTGCATTTATTTCTATCGTAGACACCACACCTGTCCTACTAACCCATCACATGTCCCTTTCTTGTTAGCTAAAAGCTCCACCAAGTCAATTCAGACTCTGATCTTTGGTCTCTGAGCTGTTGACTAGTCTGTCGTCAGCTGTCCAGGACTTAGTAGATCGATCTGAAACCTAGAAGATAAAGAATGGTCTATAAAATAGTCTGTCATCCACTTCCATATTCCCTGGGGGGTCTTGAGAATAAATTGTCTGGGTATATGTCATTAAATGGACTCATCTTGTACCTGTGGTGGTCTGCCCTGTATTTTTGTCAGAAGGAATAAAGAAAACAAATATTCAGGTGCCTCCTTTGTGTGAGGCAATATATTAAGCATGTCCATATAGACTAACTTATTCAAGAAATCAGTAAGGCATCATTTTCAGATTTTACAGATACAGATACAGAAAAGAGTTGACTCAAGTCACACAGCTAATAAATTGCAGAACAGGGATATGAACCTAGCCTGGCTTCTGTCAAAACCCGTGTCTCTTGCGATATACGTAGCAAGCTGTGAGTTCATGGTGATTTGCACCAGGAAGAAAGAAAGTGACTAGCACATCCCAGCCTTGTCCCTGTCTTAATTCTCAACCTTTGGTTTGTTGCTCATCATCAGAAAATGTCATCTCTACTGACACTTCGGCATTTGAAATCCTGTCCTCTGCCGCCTCTTTGATTTTTTGGTTGCTTCAAACTTCTCTTTAACTCCTGGAAGAAAGGAATGTTCAATAGTGTCATAGTATCAGATTATAGAACTTAGATTTGCTGTAGGCTCTGCTGCTTCTTCAAATCATGAACTTGGATAAGTTATTCATCTCGTTGGGACTCAGTTTCCGTATATGTATAATAAGTAGATTGGATGAGTCTAAGGCTGCTTCCTGCTCAGATAATTTTTAACCCTAATTGAGAGTTCATGAAATTTTCATATTAGGATGTAGGTACTATTTAAGCTCTCATTTAAGGAAATTAAAAATAAAAACTCTCATTGAGGAAATTGAAGCTCTGGGAGTCTAAGGAAATAGTCCAAAGTCACAGGACTAATAGGTGGTTGATCTTAAATTTGAATCCAGATATAGTTACTAAAGTCAAATCTTCTTAACATGGCACACAATTCTTCATGAGCTTGGCCTGTCTATCTCTCCAGACTTAACTCTCACACTCCTGTTTACATTCTAGTAGCTGATGTGTTTGCAGATGCTCTGAGCAAATCATGGACAGGGTGTACACAGAATTTAAATTGTGTTCCATCTCTCTGGGCCTTTGCTTATGTTCATACATTCCCTCCATGCTGTGTCTTTACTTACCACTCGGCTAATTCCTATTTGCTTCTCCACAGCTTAATTCATGTATCTTCCCTTCCAGAAAGTTTCTCAAATTTTCTGGTTGGGCTATATGCCCCTCTTCTTTGCTCTCATGGCACATCACGCATACTTTCATCTTCAAACTTATTGCACTTAAAAAAATTTATGTGTTCTATTCTGTCTCCTCCATTAAATCATAAGCTCTTGGCAAGAATGCACCTTGTCCTATTCATCTCTGTGTCCCAGGATCTATCATGTGCTCAATAAATATTATTTGAACTCAACTGAATTGAGTGACGCCAATCACAGGGCTTTGCCCTTGAATTTCTGAGTTATTTACTGAATATGATTATATTCACACCCTCATTTCACAAATGGAGAAATGCAGGCTACATAACCAAGAATAGAGCTTCAAAATTTTGCCCATGATCAGGCTTCTGGAAAGGGTTATTGTTGCACATTTTCCTAATGCCTTCATTTCCCTTTCACAGCTCAGTTCTCTCCAATCTACCATGCCACTCAAACTGTCCTGGCTAAGATCTCGATGGTGGCCCCATTGTAAAATCCTCCTCTTACTTGACTTCCCTGCGTGATCACTTTCTCTGTTTGAAATTCTCTCTTTTCTTGGCTTCTGTAACACACAACTTAGTGTAACACACAATCTAGTGTTCTTTCTACCCCATCTGACCAACCCTTTTCATCCACCTTTGATAGAGCCTCCTCCTCTACTTAGCAATTAGAGTTCTTCAAAGATCAGTCTTAGATCCTGTTTCTTTCTTACCCCACATTCTTTTCCTATGAAATCTCATTCACTTCCTCAGCTTATAAAAAATACTGTGTATTCACCATGACTCAGAGATTGCTTTCTCCATCACAGATCTCCCTTCTGAGCTACAAAACTGTACGTACAACATTTACTTGCTATCTCCTCTTGGTTACCTCTTATCGATTTTATCCCTCAAACCTACTTATCCCTCAAACCTAATCTTTATTTAATATTCTCAGTCTTCCCATCCCCCATCCTTCCAGTTGCTCATGACGGAAACGCTGATGTTACCATTGACTTATCTACTTGATAAGCATCTTGCACCTTGCAGATGAATCTTGGATCTGGTCACATCTCCATGTGTCCACTGCTACTCCTGTGGCTCAACTGCCATCACCTTTTGCCTAAACTACAGCTGTAGCCTCCCAACTGGACCTTTACTCTCACCCACTCCTGCTATAATCGTGTTTTGCTCATCTCTTCTAATCCTTTCTACTTTTAGGCTCCTAGGGTATTCTTTTCAAAATGAAAATTTAATCATGGTATATTCCTGCTTTAAATTTCACAATATTTACCATTTATCTTAGGATAAAACAGAAAATCCTTAACACGGTATGGTATATAAGGCTCTGTACAATCTGGCTCTCACCTTTCCATTTCTCCAAAAAGTCCTATTTTAGCCCCAATCACAATCATAACTATATCATTATTTTTGTGCTCATTTTTCATTTTTATTTTTCAACCATTTCCCCCCACCCTAGAATGTAAATTCTATGATATCAGTGTCCAAGTCTGTACTGTTGATCATTGAATCACAGTAACCTAGAACAATTCCTGGTGTGCCGATGACAGACAAAAAATATTTGCTGAATAAATGAAGAAATCAAATAACTAATGAAAACTTTTTTTTTTTTTTTTTTTTTTTTTTTCCGGTACGCGGGCCTCTTACTGTGTGGCCTCTCCCGTTACGGAGCACAGGCTCCGGACGCGCAGGCTCAGCAGCCACGGCTCATGGGCCCAGCCGCTCCGCGGCATGTGGGATCTTCCTGGACCGGGGCATGACCCCGTATCCCCTGCATTGGCAGGCGGACTCTCAACCACTGCACCACCAGGGAACCCCTGAAAACATTTTTGTGCACTAAAAATAAGTCGTCTTTTAGCACCTCCTGCACTGCCCCAGGAAATTCTCCCAATTCAAGCATACTTAAGAATTCTTATTTTTAAGAATTAGATATCATATCTCAAGATATTCCATTTTCTTTCCATCATTTGTTTATTCATATGTAAAATTCAACTATATGCCAAACACAGAGGTAATAGAGTAAAAGGACAGCAAGGTACAGTGAGGAGAAAAGACACATAAGCTTATAAGAAACTACTTTTTAATGTGTAGAATAAATATTTACTCATTTGAGTATCAGTTTGCTGGGATATTTCTCTGAGATTTGAAAGATGATTGCTGTGGCCACTGCTATGAAGACGGTGGATGTACCCAACTTCTTCTGCTTTGTGTTCCATGATGTTTGGGCTATGATGTTTTTTTTAGTCTGTATGTGACGTAAGTGCCATTGATGACTCTGCTGAATGTTAGTCCATTTTTATTGTGATGACTCAAAGAAGCTAGTCCAACCCTTTTGGGAAACTGTTTTCATGTTTGTCATTGTCTTCAGCTTTTTCTTTGTTTTTTCTTTCTTTTTTTTTTTTTTATGGTGGAAGCCCTAGTCTAATATTGCAAGGACTCTGAACTGTATTTTTGTTTCCTCATGCCTGAGGCAATGTAGGCTTATGGAACTCAGCTCAACAATGGAGTGAAAGATAGGCAATATAAATAGTGGACTAAATTCTATATTGGTCATTATTTAGCCAATCATCATTGAGCTTTCTTCATTATGGGTAATCCTAAGCAGGAGATTGCATGAATACCTCATAGCATTATGATTCAGCATTTTCAGTGAATGTATACTGTTGAGCTACTGAAAGTGAGTGAATGACCAAGGTGGTGATAATGGGTAGGATAAAATCAAGGCATACATATTTAACTAAAAATCTTTATGTCAGAAATGTTAGAACTGTCAGGAATTCACAGGATTTTGTTACTATGTGTAGGCTGTAGTTTTCTTCTCTCCAGAGAGATATGCCAGTACAGGGGTACTCAAATTAACACTGGAGAGCTAGCAAATGACAGATGTGAAAAAATATCTAGGGCCACATGTTTACCCATAAGTTCACTTATTTTAATTACTAAATCTTTTGCACCCAGGAAATCACAGTTTGCTCTTATATATATGAAAATTTATAATTTTAGCACAGCATTAATATTTTATTGTACTGAGACTATCTAGTGAGAAGAAGTTGACTCTCCTGAGCTTCCATAAACATTGTGGCTTTTTGTTGGTTGAACAAAATATGTAGCATTAAAGTACTGCAAATTCCTAGACTAAAATCTAAGGCAAAGGTCAAATCCCTTCCTCTTTTTTTCTTGGCAGACTCTGTGTGTTTCCACTAAACCACAATGCTGATCCTGCACAGGACTCTCATTTAAATGCTTCTTTTTATTAAAATCTTTACTTAAATCTGATTTAACCCATTAGATGGTTTTCTGGGGGGAAAATTAAGACACCGTAACATTATAACATATTTTAAACATTTTTCAGAATCACTATTTTGTATTGCTTAAACCTGAAAAAACCATGATAACTAAAATATTCAGTGACTGAGATAGTCTACATTTTAATTATATCTTCTAGATAAACTTCAAAGTATTACAGTTCTTTGAGCTGAAGCCTGCATTATTGAAATCTTTGTAAAATAAAAATTTCCCTTTTTCTATTTTGGGTGGTAGTTTAGGGTAGACACAGTGGAACCTTTATTTCATAGCTGAGCTCCTGAAGTCCTAACACTTCTGACCCATGTTCTATGGTTGTGTGCATGTGTGTAAATGGATACCTCAGGTGACGCACATCCCCACACTTTCTGCCTCGCTCAGGCTGACTTCAGAACTCCAGGTGCGTGAAACCACACTTCATGGAAGGAAAAACTATTTTTGTTTTGTTTTTTTTTCATTTCCCAGTGTCTATTTTGGCAACTTATCCACAGCGGGGGAAGCACTGCTCCCAAGTTAGGCCCAGGAGTAACTGCCACACATCTTCTCTCTCCCTTCCTTCTGGGACACTTGTGCCAAAACAACTCAAGATAAAAGGCATTTTCAGTATTTAGTGTATTTTTTACTTTTGGGGAAGGAATGGAAATTTAGAAGAGAGAAACCACTAAAGGAGACCATAACTGCTGAAGGTGCTGAGTGTGGGCAAAGACAGCAAAAAGGGTTCTGAGGAGCAGGAGAAGGGTGTGTGCCTGAAATGAAAGGGCAAAGCTGGGAGGACACGGCAGAGAGAGTTCCAAGTAGAAACTGAGTTCTCTCAGACTGAGAACCTTCTCCAAGGTTGAGGAAAAGGAAGAGAGCTGGTCCAGGGAAGAGAAAGGGAATAACTGGAAAGCTTTACCTGATACTCTGAGTCTTCCTTGGGAAGACATTCCCTGTGAGGAGATGGTCATCAGAAAGGAGGAATATGGCCGAGGAGAGAGCAAGGAACAGCTGAAATTCAAAGGCTGAGTGTTGATGGAGAAGGAAGGTTTAAAGACAAAGATGAGGATATTGATGGTCTTGCAGTGGGTAGCAGGATGCTATGACTTAGTAATAATAGCTCATAAACAGGAGGGGCACCACATTCCATATTTAAGAAGAAGAATATAAAGTTTCCAATACAGAGTATGTGCAAAAATAAATATTCAGAATGAAGAAAAAAAGTCACAACAGATGATAATAACTTACTTTTGCTATTTGACAAAAACATACAACCATGGGAACCTACTGTCAGGGCTCCACTTAAGACTGGGAAAAAGCCTTTGCAAGAGAAGTGATTAAAGCTTAAAGCTTCATTAGATTCATGGTAAATCCACCTTTGGTCATAAAGAATATAAATGCCTCCAGAGCGAATATCTGGCCAGCCAGGCATCAGACAGCATCTCAAAGGAGCTTTTGTGGAAGATGTTGGATACCTTTGTAATACTGGCCTCAAAATGTTCAGAATGTTCTCAGAACAGCTCTCACTTCTGATTTTTTATAAGACTTGAATAAAAACGTGTATGAAAGTACTTTAAAAAATGATAAATTTCCCCCCCAAATGTTAAGTAATTTTTCTTACTTTCTGAAAAACCCATTTTATTTCATTTATCAAGTTTATCTAAGCTGTCAAAGAACCTATTTATCTTTAACCTGTATAAGCTCCTTATAATTTTGTTTTATACCTACTATGCAGTATTATCTTTTATTTTTCCTAGAACGTTGTTCTTTCAGCTTCTATGTTCCATATTTGAGAAAGTAGTATTATTTTAGTCATGATTTAAAAATGATTCACCGTCAGCTTTCATTTTTCTAGACTGAGGATCTAATCTTTGCTTTCACCTTCTTTCGGTAACTCTTAATTCCCTTGAAAATGTACAGTTCTCATCTTTGTACTTTTCCAAGATTGATTCTTATGTTTCTTAAGGTACCTGTCCAGAACTGAAGCCAGTGTTGAATGGAAGAAAGTGGTAGAGTTTTAGAAATTGTGTGTGTGTGTGTGTGTGTGTCCAATCCCTTTGCTATACATGCCTAGCATTGGTTAGCTGTTGGTGAAAGTAGGCAGATTTTTTTTCAGTTGGGTATGTCCTTTAGACTCCATTTAATAGTAGTTCGTTGGGATCATAGGAGAAATTTTATCAGGATAATCCAGGATGCAGAGGAAGTTTGGAATAGTGGGCAAAGGCATTCAAGGTACTAGGGAAAACTGATGCATAAAGCAGACAGAAATTGATAAAAAGAAGTGGTACTACAATCTGAAAGAAGCATTTGAGAGCTCATAGCTGGGCAATTCAGGTCACATAACAGGGAGCACTGGTTAATTGGCAAGATAAGATATTATGGTCCTAGAGAAAAAGCAGGAAGTTATGACACCAGGTTGATATAGTGGAGGTGGAGCTGTACCTTGTAACTAGGTCCAAAATTTTTTCATTCGATGAATAGCCAGTGTGAGATGGAGTAGCATGTGAGGACGATCAACTAGAAGGAACTTGTGAGGTAGAGTTTAGAGGAGTAGCTCCCAACCCTGTCTACATATTACAGTCACCTGCAGAGTTTAAAAACATGTCAATGCCCTGGTCCCACAGGCCAATTGAATAAGAATCTGGGAGTGGATCTAGGCATTGGCAGGCTTTGAAAAGTTATCAGGTGATTCTTGCAAGCATTCAGAATTGAAAACTATGGACTGGAGCAGTGGTTCTAAACTGGAGAAGTTTTTATAATTCTACTGGTCCAGATGATCTCACTTTTTCCCAATTAAATTGGAACATTTGGGGATGAGATCTAGGCATCATCAATTTTTAAAATTCCCTAGTTGTTTCCAAAGTTTAGGAATCATTGGAATAGAGAGATTGTGTCCTGTGACCTACCATGCATCACTAATATAGTGAAGGGATGTTTTGTGATAGCCCTTGTGTATTAAAATCATATTTTCAGCCTTGAAGTTTAAGGCACAGAAAGGAATCCAGATACTGCTATTTGTATTGGTTCTGATGCTTCAGGGCATCCATCTAATTTAACAAAATTAGAATAAAACGATATTGAAAACTGGAAGAGACATTACAGAAGAAGTAACCCAGCTCCCTCCTTTTACACATGAGAAATAAAAGGCCCAGAAGGGATAGAAGAACTGCTTGTGATCACTTGGTTAGTTAATGACAGAGTGGGGTCCTCTGACTCAAATCTTTTTTCAATCTTCTTCCACAATGCTGGCTATATTAAAACTCTTAGTTATGAAATGACAAACACTAGAAGTGATATGAGTTAATTTATAAAATCTACAAAGTACTTGGACAGGAGCAATGTGAAGTTGTCCACAAAATGCTAGAACACTAGAAGCTACTCTTGAAGCATGAAAAAATTCATTTAAAAACAAGTAAATTAAATCATTAAAAAAACCCCTAATACCCAACATGGCATTTGTAAACTTGCTGGCCATGAGAATCTTTCACGCCAAAGAGATAGCCCCTGGGCAGCCACTCTGTTTTATTTAGGAAGACTACAGTTGCAGGGGTGCTTTAGGCCTGGGAAAATACTTGGGTGTCCTGAGGTCACATGCTAAACTGTAAAAGGAAGTTTTACAATCAGTACCTAGACCTTCAATCATGTGGCTCTCATGTGTTTTCGTATCCTCTGAGTTGGTTAGTCTAATTCCTGAATTAACCCAACATTGAAGAAATCAGAACAAAAGCAGGTCTCCTGGGTAACAAACTTAACTGCATATGATTATATTCTGTTTGTTAAATGTGCACACTTCCTTGTGCGTCATAGGAAGCCTCATGACTTGAAGGAGGGATAGTGAATTGATTAGATCACAGGACCAGTGTTCAGAAAGGTCTCCATGGGCTGAAATGAATGACCAAAATCTAAGCAGATGCAATTTAATGGGGAGAAAAGAACACAAGTCCCTTCTTGGACCCGGTGCACAGTACAGAGAGGAAGAGCACTCTCCCCTGAAGGGCATTTGAAGGGTTACTATCGAAGAGGGTTTCTAAGCTTAAGGCCCACGGACCATTATATGCCTTAGGAGGTCTGCTTGTCAGCTTTTGTTCATGGCTACAGACTACATTTTTTCTGGGGGTAGGGCCTGTAATGTTTATTAAATTCTCAAAATAAAAACAAACAAACAGATTAGATCTAATAGTTATAACTGGAAAAAATAAAAGGAAGCTACAGACAGATTTTTTTTTCTCAACGTGAGGAAGACTTTTCTCAGTGAAAGCCAACCAGGATGGAATGTGCTACCATGGGAAGTTTCAAATTTCTGGACCACTTTGCCAGGATATCATAGAGGAGATTTAAGCAACAGATGAGTGGTTGAAATGTGTTTCGAGGCCCTGAACCACAGAGACTGTGGCAGGAATTGTAAGTTGGGTGCCTCCTCTCAGCAGATCCTGGGTCACAGATTGTTAGACCAAAAGGTACCCTCGTGGTTTTGTTTTGCCTTTGAGTCTAGATGGCGGACTTACTCTATGGTGAGTTCATTCATGGTGTCTGACAGACAACATACCCACAAACTGTTATTTGGGGAAGTAGGTAGAGACATAAAGGGGGAAAAGTACAGTGGTTAAGAGCATGGACTATGAATTTCCCTCCTGCCTCCATATTTACCAGCTGTGTGTGATACTGGAGCGGTAATGCAGCTACTCTGTGTTTGTTTCCTCACACGTAAAATGGTAAATGCCAGTAGTACCTACATTATAGGTTGGAGAATCAAAGAAACACAAAAAGTCATGGAAAGAATTATAAACCATGATAATAGAAAGTTGACTATGTGATTGTTGTCATTTCTAGTTACTGGTTGAAAATATTTGAATTCTATTACAAACTCATTTTTCTGCAGTGTGATATAAGGAAAATTCCTTACCTCTCTGACTTCATGTGTCCCAATTATAAGATGGTGACCATATTTACATTTAGACAAAGATAGTATCCCATTTAATACTGCTCTTAAGAACTAAGCAAGTCAAAGGACCCTGAAAGATCTTTCTTAGGAAGCAGAGTTCAACAATAATTTTACAAATTTAGGTTTGTATTAGTGCATTAATTCTTAATTTTGAGACAATACTCTAGATTAGGTTTTTAAATCAGCAGCAAGGTGTACTGATCTGCCCTACCATCAAGCTTTGTTGGAGCCTCACCTATGTTTTGAGTCTGCTGTCTCTAGAACTCTACCCAAAACTTTTAATTTTTTTATTTTTATATTTCCTCTAACTCATTGTTTAAGGGAGACTTCTTAAAACTTCGGTGGGAAAGAGGCCTTTTTGTATGTTAACTGTTTTTATTATTTCTGTGCTGGCAGCTTCACTGACGTTGGGCCGTACTTGTTATTTAGATGTTAGGGGTGTCGCCATTTTTATCTCTAAGGAAGATGTTCTTCTTTTTAAAAATATATATATATATATATTTATTTATTTATTTTTGGCTGCATTGGGTCTTCGTTGCTGCACACAGGCTTTCTCTAGTTGTGGTGAGTGGGGGCTACTCGTCATTGTGGTGCATGGGCTTCTCATTGTGGTGCGCGGGCTTCTCATTGTGGTGACCAAGGAAGTCCCCCCAAATTTTTAATACAAAATATCTGAGAAGGTTGTTTTTTTTTTTGTATCTGTAGGTTTCAAAAGCTTCACAGTAATTTTTGATTTGGCCCCCAGCCAGAGCTGGGCTTCCTAGAGCTAGAGAGGAACTCTGCCTCCCAAGCACTCAGATCCTTGGATGCCTCATAACAGATGACAGACTCCTCTGCTGGGATGTTTTTGTAACAGGGAGCATCCTGCCAATTGGCTAGGGAGGTTCACCATGCTTTGCAGTCTATTTATAACTGGATTTTTTTTTGTCTTAAAAAGAGGCCTTTGTGGCCTTCCCTGGTGGCGCAGTGGTTAAGAATCCGCCTGCCAATGCAGGGCACATGGGTTCGAGCCCTGGTCCGGGAAGATCCCACATGCTGAGGAGCAGCTAAGCCCATGCACCACAACTACTGAGCCCGTGTGCCACAGCTACTGAAGCCTGCGTGCCTAGAGCCCGTGCTCCGCAACAAGAGAAGCCACCGCAATGAGAAGCCCGCGCGCCGCAACTAGAGAAAGCCCGTGCACAGCAAAAAAGACCCAACACAGCCAAAATAAAAAAATAAATAAATTTATTTTTTTTAAAAGAGGCCTTTGTATATATGTATTTAATGTGTAAGAATGCATCTTTTTTAAATACTGAGTTTATTTCACATGTATATTTTTGTCTCCCCACCATTTCCATTTGTCTGACCACCACTACTATTACGTCCTATCAAAACATTCCATACATACTTAAAACCAAGCAAAGGGTGGAGTTCCATCTTTAAAAACTAAACAGACATTTTGGACAACACATTCTTGGCAATGGAACCTGGACAACATTTATCAGACACCATAGGAGAAGTTCTCACTCTGCATTATAAAAAGG
Source organism: Kogia breviceps (assembly GCF_026419965.1). Lineage (NCBI taxonomy): Eukaryota > Metazoa > Chordata > Mammalia > Artiodactyla > Physeteridae > Kogia > Kogia breviceps. The sequence goes on along the minus strand of NC_081311.1, from coordinate 157,270,771 downwards.
ACAGCCAGATATCAACTGTTACAGAAATGAAATAAGATGGAACATTTTAACAAACTGTTTAAACTATTTTCTTAAAGAGACTTACTCCACTGCCAGAGATCTTGAGTAGCCTCCTGGTCAGTCATCTGGAAACAATTCTTCACATAATTGATGAATTTGGCTTCCGCTTTGGGAAGGGAACCACCTTTTTCTATACTTGCTTGCATTTTTGCTCTAATGTCTTCTACGGAGCTAGGTCCTTTTGGTGTTTTAGGAGTTTTTTCCCGTTTTTTTTTTTAAGGATTCTTGACCTTTTGATCTTGGTGTTGATGGTTTTGAGTCTTTTCCATTCTGGTTTGATTTTTGTGCATTTTTCCCTGGAGTATCTCGTACAGTCTTCTTTACTGGAGCTTTTTCTTCAGCTTCCTCATCGTTAAAGTCATCATCATCATCGTCATCTTCATCATCATCTTCGTCTTCATCAGCAGCAAGTTTTACTTTTTTCTGTGGAAACTTGCTACCACTTCCAGGGGCAGAACGCTTTCTAGGTATACGTAGGAGTTTCACATCCTCCTCCTCTTCATCTTCTGACTCTGCATCTTCCTCCACAGCTACTAAGTGCTGTCTACTAATATGCACAGGCCCTGAACCGCACTTCAACCATAAGACCACAGGTGGTGTTATTTCAAAGCCCCCAAGGGAAACCGCTGGCTGCACAGACATTTTCAAAGTTGCCAGTGTTACTTTAATTGGGCTGCCTTCATTATTCATCTCCTTTGCTTCGACAATGTGCAATCCATCCTTTGCGCCAGCTCCTAAACTGACTGTTCTCGACGATAACTGGTGCTCATGTTCATCATGATCCACCTTACAGTGATCATCTTTGTTGGCCTTTAGTTCACAACTGAAAAGATAGTTCTGGGTCCTCAGGGGGCTCGTGTCCATGTCCATCAAATCTTCCATGGGTTGGTGGCACACACTTAGGTGGGAGAGAAGGTGGATGGAGATAAAAGACCACTGTTTCAGGGAACAGTCGAGCAGGACAGAATCACACCAGGGAAAAGCAGAATGCATAGTCTTTACTTAATAACGGATGGAGCTTCATAGGAAGAGCAACAGGTTTTTGCTTTTAAATGTAGCTTCAAATGCTAAATTGACAGTGTGGGCTAGCATGCATCAGGATAGCCTCACTGGTTTTGACTCTACTACTTTGAGGTTGGTGATCATTGGCTGGACCAGTGTGTGCATTTGCTAAGTCAGTCATCTTCTGTATAATGTAAAATAAGAGGATACTGAAACATTTAAGAGGCTTAAAAGAACTGCTTTTAAGTACCTTATAAACAACTACTAAAAAACTCATTATAATTTACTCTTATCGATTCAGCACATCTTTTCTTGAGAGGAATCAGAGACTTAAGAAGTTGACAAGGCTAATCTTCAAATCTGAGTTCTTGGCATTCTTTGAAAAGAATGGTTTTATCAGGTACTTATCTTCGGCCCAGGCTTCTGTTTTCCACCCAGTCCCCCATCTGCCATGTCCTGCTTGGCTGCTGTTTTAATTTGTTATTCATGTAAAGTATTTGAGAGCTAGTCTGTGCTGATTTGCAGATGTCTGACTTTCCTCAGGCTGTTTATCTTCTTCTGCAGTGTCTGGGAAATCTGCTTTCTATTTGTTGTGTTGGGTTAAAAGTGAAGCAGTCGGGAAGGAGACAGCCTCTCATACGACTTTCCTTCATGACTAGGAAACACTTCTGGGACAGCCCTCCTCAGTCACTCCAATCTGGAGCCATACAAGCAAGAAGCTAGGGTCCTGAACCCCATCTCCTTCTCCCTCAACCCATAAGCTCGCTGAGCCTTGGCTTCCGCTGGTGCATAAACAACATTCCTCCTCAGAAGGACTCCATGGTTTACAGTTTTGCTCTTCGAACATGTCCTGTCCCAAAGTGAAAGACCTGGTTAGAGACCATTTCTAGAACATCTTGCATTCAAGAACAAAAGAACTGTGACTTCAGTCAAACTCTTAGATACAAACTTTTTTAAGGTTGAAGCAATTTGAATTTAGGACTAAAGTCTAATCTTCCGATCACTATAAAGTCAGGGAGAATGAGCCCCTCCTCTTTTCCTATGCACTTGAAAGTCTAGCAATATAGACTCTCTAACATACCCTCATAGCTGTCAGCAGATCACGTTCCCAGGCCTTTGCCTGCACTGGCAGGCCTCCCTCGCACAAGTGAGTGATCTTCAAAGCCTTTTCCTTTAGGGCTCAGCTCAGTGTCACCTTCCCTCTAAAACAGCCTGGTACACTGACCTCACCAGGTTGTGTTAGGTGCTCCCCTCACCGTCGCATACCGCGTATTCCTTTTTTAAAGTTATCTTGCTTCATGCAGGTTCTCGTCCGTGACTGGATCCTTCACCCAGATGTCAGTTCCTCCAGAACAGAATGCCAATGTTCTGGATTATCACATCCAGCACAGTGCCTGGTTAGAGATAGCATGTCCTCAATACACATTTGCAACATAAATACGTTTGTAGAATGTCTGAGAGAATTCTAAGCATCGGAATATTTTATCAGAGATGAACAGAATTAGTTCAGATTCCAGAAATTACAAATTTAGAGAGGTCATTGTTAAGCAATTACTCTGAAATAGAAGAGAAAGTTAGGTTGTTTCAAATAAGTTCAACGTATAGTGAAATTCCATCAAACAATTATATATATGTCAATAAATAACAGATACCCTGTCTTAATTAATGCAAAATGTAAATAATAAAGTTGTCTTTGCGGCACGTGGGATCCTCCCGGACCGGGGCACGAATCCGTGTCCCCTGTATCGGCAGGCGGACTCTCAACCACTGCGCCACCAGGGAAGCCCCGTCTTTGTTGTTTTTTAAAGCCGATATAGTTTCTTACTTTTAAGTACAGAAAATATCTCAGACTAGGCTTTAAAAATTTTGCCTGGTGGAAAGTCTTCATTTTAACTCGGGTATGTGGCAGGAACTGTCACGGCTTTTGAGAACTGTTCCTTTTGAAACACTACCTCTGATCTGACATTAAAGAAGCATTATAGACTGACACTGGTGAAATAAATGTTTTATTTTAAGTAATTTCCTAGGAATAAAAATAACATATACTTTAAAAAGTAGAAGTAAAATAAACATAAGATTATATTAAAACACTAAGTAATTAGGATCAAGCCTGATTAGAATTAGTGTACTACTTAAATCAATAAAATATTAAATAGGAATGCAATTGTATTACATTGACGCTTGTACAACTTTGGGGCTGGGAGAGCCAAGCCTCTGAGCAGTTGAAAATCCAAGTATAAGGACTTGCCTGATGGTGCGGTGGTTAGGAATCTGCCTGCCAATGCAGGGGACACGGGTTTGAGCCCTGGTCCGGGATGACCCCACGTGCCGCGGAGCAACTAAGCCCGTGCGCCACAACTACTGAGCCCGTGCGCCTAGAGCCCGTGCTCCACAACAAGAGAAGCCACTGCAGTGAGAAGCCTGTGCACCGCAACGAAGAGTAGCCCCCGCTCAGTGCAACTAGAGAAAGTCCGCATGCAGCAACGAAGACCCAATGCAGCCAAAGATAAATAAATTTTAAAAAATAAAATAAAACAAAAAATTTAAAAGTATCTTTAAAAAAAAGAAAATCCAGGTATAACTTATAGTCGGTCTTCCATATAGGTGGTTCATCCATATCAATGGTTTGGCATCTGTGGATACTACCAACCACGGATCATGTACTACTGTAGTGTTTACTGTTGAAAAAAATCCACATATATGTAGACACTTGCAGTTCAAATTCTTGTTGTTCAAGGGTCAGCTGTACTATCAAATAGAGACAGGACCTGGATCTAGGTTAACATGCATTCTAGTAGAGGTCCTTTTTAACGAATATAGAAGAATGATTAGCAAATCTATAGTTAGACACTATGGCATTGATTTGCCTCACCATAGAAATGTTTCCATCAGCATATATTCACTCCAAATGTCAACATAATTTATATTTTCAAGTAAAAATTACCCTTGAAATTGTGTTTATTTATTTGCTTCTTGAAAGATGTGCAAAAGGAAAACTTACAATTAGCCCATTTCTAAATTACTGCAAATTTTCAGTAGGAGAAAAGATTGAATTAATGAGAAATTGATCATTTTTAAAGTTGAATGGGGGGCTTCCCTGGTGGCGCAGTGGTTGAGAGCCCGCCTGCCGATGCAGGGGACACGGGTTCGTGCCTTAGTCCGGGAAGATCCCACATGCCGCGGAGCGGCTGGGCCCGTGAGCCATGGCCTATGAGCCTGCGCGTCCGGAGCCTGTGCTCCGCAGCGGGAGAGGCCACAGCGGTGAGTGGCCCGCGTACCGCAAAAAAAAAAAAAAAAAAAAAAAAAAAAGTTGAATGTGTATGGTGGGGGGAGAGGTACTTGAAAACATAGTTTTTACCATTTCATTCATATATGGAAGTTAATTTTAAATGATTTTTAATCCGTATATATAGAGATGGGCATGTTAGGATATGGAATTTTAATTCCAAAAGAAAATGTTCAAAATTGTAAGTTATGATTAGTAACTCAGCAAATCACAAAGTCCTTCCACGTTGTCAGCATTTCTGTCACACGGTTCTTTGTTTTGCAGTTCTCGGGAATGATCTCTGAGACTTGTGACAGGCTCAAGAACCTGGCACATTGACCTGAGACAATGTGAAATAAAAATGAAATATTCTCCAGTCATGTGATGTTTGGATTCAAAAATAACACATACGCATTTTTCAGTTTTGATTTTAATAGATGGCACATTTTGGGTCAGGTTTGAGAAAAATAGGTGAGGGGAAAGAAAAGGAAAGTGAAGGATGTATATAAAGTAAAGATAAAAAGAAGGCTTTACTTTGTCTCACAATTTTGTTTTGAAACTCTTGCTTTTTCCTGAGTGTAGTTTATTTCAGAGAGTACAACCCCCCAATCTGGCTAATCTGGTTTCCTGTCTTCAGCTTCATTTTACTGGAAAGAGTGGTTGTTTTTAAGAGACTTGGTGGGCAGGAAACTTGCTGACCTGAGTTCTGTTGGGAAAATTGAATTTATGGTGAGTCTACCCTCCCTCTGAGCACTTAGTGCTTCCAGATAGTTTTCTTTCTTTCTTTTAAGTTGTCTTTCTTTTTCCTCACTGGGATGGTCCCAAATATTTTCAAATTTTCTGCAACTCTTTATCCTACTCATCTTCTCATTCTAGGTGTTATCACTTTATCTCTTAAGTCATAGATACAATAAAGCCCATTTATTCCCCTTTCCTATCCTTCCAGCCTGAATAACTTCACCCATGACTCCCTCCTCTCATTGTGTCTCCCTAAAGGAATCTTTTCCCTCCCTTTTAGGACTTTGTTCAATCAGTTATTGGTGGCTTCACATTCTACATGTTGTCTCCTCCCTCTTAAAAAGAGAGCCAAAAAGGACTAAAAGAATTTCCCCTTGATTCTGACTTTGCCTCAGACTACAGTCATCCCTTGATATCTGTGGGGACATTGGTTCCAGGACGCCCTCAGACGGCCAGGTCCACATATGTTCAAGTTCCTATGTAACGTATAACCTATACACAGCCTCCTGTATACTTTAAATCACCTCTAGACTACTTATAATGCCTAATACAATGTAAATACTATGTAAATAGTCACTGTGTGTGGAAAGTTTTACTTTTTGGAACTTTCTGGAATATTTTTCCAATACATTCTATCCAAGTTTGGTTGAATCTACAGATGAGGAACTCGCAGATATGGAGGGCCAACTGTACTGCTTTATCTTCTTCCTTTTGACACCAAAATGTGTATAAGATTTGTCTATACTTGCTCTCTCTGTCTTTCTGATCTCTCTTTGCAAATTGACTTCTATCTCCACAAATCCTCAGAAAATATGCTGGTTAGGATTGCTAATAACTTTATAACTGACAAATCCAGAACCTGTTTTCAATCCTCACCTTCCTTGACTTCTTTGTAGCAGCAACACTATTGGTCATTTTTTCTTCTTGATTTCTACAGTGTTACTGGTTCTTAGTTCTCTTCTCACCTATTTTACTGCTCCTTCTCAGTTTCTCTCACTTTCCTGTTTCTTCATCCTGACACTTAAATGTTCACCCAGGTTTAATTTGGAATTGTTTATTCACATTCATGTTCTCTCTCTGAGATAGTCATTTCATGCATTCCCACCCTGTCAACAATTACCACTGTGCTATCAACTGCCAATATCAAATCTATTTCTCCTACATTGACCCCTCTTTTTAGCTCCATTTAGGTATTAGTGACAGTAGCTTTGACATTTATATGACTGTAGACAATTTATATAATCTACTGAACTTCCAGGCTTTTTTCATCAATAAAATGCTTCTATAGGTAAATAATATAACATTTCTTATCATGTTCTAGGGATAATAAAGATCAATGAATATTATTTTTTATTACTAATAAATATTTTGTTGAACAAGTTGAAGGTGAAAGACACCTTGCGTATTATCTAGTTATGTAGCTATCTTTTTAACTTTCTTGAGGCAAGCATTTATGTCTTATAATAGTCTGCACCACCATGTATCTGTGCCTGGCACAGATGTGTTGTGGAGGAAGCTGGAATAGAAGATGTAAAAGAAGGGAAGCACCACATTTTGCTTAGAGATGAACTAATATTGGAGAATAAATACAGAGTATGACTATGCCTGTGACAAACATGAAGATTAGCAAAGATGAGAAAACAGAACTGGTCCCAAACTAAGCAATTAAAAATGCTGAGTATTGTTCCATTTAAATACCAGAACACTCCAAATGAGAAGATATTGCCTTGCATTTTCTGTTGGTGGATTAGTGTTTTCCTTAAATGTATGCATTTAGAAATATTAATCAAGTAACAAATTGTATATTGTCCATAATATAAGCAGTACAGATTGAACTATGTTGAAGATATGCTTTTCTCTGTGATTTGTTACATTGAACCCCAAATATTATAAAAATTAGTTTATTCATTGATTTAACAAATATTTTTTTGCATATTGCTCTGTGCCAGGCACAGGTGCATGGTGGTGCACACTATTATAAGAAACAAAGGCTTGCCTCAAGAAGCTTAAAAAAATGGCTACATAACTATATAATACACATGATAGACATGTGCAACAGGTAAGAAAGGAGATCATTTTACTCAAAGCAATAAGCAGAACAACCCATGACTGGGGCTTGCCTTCCTTGGCCAAATTGCAGTAACAACTCAGGAAGGCTGATGAGGCACCTATCCCAGATATCTCTCTCTGGGTTAATATCTTAAGATAGTCTGTGGCTTCTGTGGAAAGCAGTATGGAGATTCCTCAAAAAGATAAGAATAGAGCTACCATATGATCCAGCTATTCCACTTCTGGGTATTTATCCAAAGAATATAAAAATGCTAATTTGAAAAGAGATATGCACCCTATGTTCACCACAGCATTCTTTTATAATAGCTGAGATATGGAAAAAACCTAAGTGCCCATCAATGGATGATAGGATAAAGAATAGTGGAATATACATACAATGGAATACCAGTGGCCATAAAAAAAGAGAAATCTTGCCATTTGCGACAACATGGATGGACCTTGAAAATATTATGATAAATGAAATAAGTCAGAGAAAGACAAATATCATATGATTTCACTCATATGTGGAATATAGCAAAAGAACAACAAAATAAATGAGAAAACCAAGCCAAAGAAACACATAGACACTGAGAACAGAGTAATGGTTACCAGAGGGGAAGGGGCAGGGGAGAGGGCAAAAGGAGTAAAGGGGGTCAACTGTATGGTGATGGATAGAAACTAAATTTTTTATGGTGAATATGCTGTAGTGTTCACAGAAGTAGAAATATAATGTTGTTCACTTGAACTTATATAATGGTATAAACCAATGTTACCTCAGTTAAAAAAGAAACCTATGGCTCAACTCAAGACTAGAATCTGCCATGTTTTCTTCCTCCTTACCATCAACACTTCTCTTTTCTGTATCTTGTTCCCACAGGACTGATCTTACTACTTTACCAAAACATCCCCCCACTCCACACCCCATTTCACTTTACTGGCCCTTGAGGTAGGCATGTTCCAGGATCTTAGAACTGACCTGAGAGTTTTAGGATCTGTTTTGATCTCAGGTCTCAGGACAATCTTTGAATAGTTGAAGACGTTGAATAGGATCAAAGTACTTGCTTCGGCAGTTGCCTTGATTAATGATAAAACTATTTGAAAGGTAATCCTGATGTTTGAAGTTAGAGGTTAAAATTATTATTATTTCTTTCATTCTTAAAAGGTTGAAGAATAAAATGGTTTCTCTTCAAATGTTTGATTAGAGGAATCTATTAATTAGATGTAATAAACTCAAGAAAAAACTTGGAGAAAAAATTAGTATTTTACTCTTCAACAGGTATTGAACCTTCTGGAATAGTTGAAACCTATTATCATATAAAAATCTGATTTAAAAAAAATGAGTCAGTGCTCCTTGTAGTTTGGTCAGGACTTACTCCTGGTACTTGTTCCTATGAACGAACCTCCTCTTGTGAAGGAAGGGCTAGTGTTTACTTCCTTTTCAAAGGAACTGATTACAGTGTTTCTATTTTAGTAAGATACATAAACACATTTCAATGAGAGCAAAAAAGCAAAGCATAGCATGGTTGGTGATTTCAGCAAAAATGGGGATGGCTTTGGTCAGAGGAAAAACTATTCAGATCTTTTTAATAGTGCAATTTCCACTTACTCTCAAAAACATTGCTTTTAAAGTTGCCTTAAGAAGGAAAATTAGTCTGTTTATGAAAATACGGTCAATTTGAAGCTTATGGTAGAATCATAGCAAAAGTTACTGATAGGGAGGACATTTCCTGGGAATGAGATAATAATTCAGAATTTGGTCAGACATTGCCTTCCAGATAACATTCTCTGCCAACTTTGAGGTTTCTGTGTTTTGGACTAACTGTCATAGTCAACATTTTCATCCATAAGAATAAAGAATGAAGTGGCTTTTCAAGTACCTTTCGTTGAACACTGCATGCTTTGTCTGTGAACATGGGGGTGTATTTGCTGTCTGAGCTTTTTTTTTCTCATTTCAGGAAATTAATTTACTAATAAAATCGAGGCAGCCCCATTTTACTTCTCACTGTTGAAACAGCTAAAACCCAGCTGTAAGAGTGATGTAGGGAGATGGGGTCAGGCAGCACCAACCGGGTAGGATTTCCATGTTCACAAGAGTGTGAATATAACTAGTATAACCAATCTAAGTTGAAGTGAGACACTTCATTAAAGAGATTTATTGGAAAATTATAGTTTGATAGTTCATTTGTTCAACAAATATGAATTGACCATCTATCATGTTGTAACAGCCCCTTACCTCACAAAGTTTGCAGTCTAATGGTAGAGACCATCAAGTAAACAGGTGTAACCAGGAAACACTTTGAAAATGCTAAAAAATGTAATTTTAATTCCCATTAAATCATGATACTCTGCAGCTCGCCACCACGCATGCATGCAGATAGACCACAGGATCCAAATTTGGGCTAAGGTGGTATTGTTATAAGGATGAATGAAAGCTGGGGGCTAACTAGTGTCACACAAAATCACAAATAAGTGTGAATCTCAGATCCCTGTAAGAGCACTCAAGGAACCGAAACAAGTTCAGCATGGCTGAAGTGAGAAAGGAAGTGGCAAAAGATGAAGATGGAGAAGTGAGCCTAAGCTAGATCATGTAAGGCCAAATAAGCCCTGTTCCCATGTGTTTGCTGTATTTGAGGAATTGAAAGGAGAGCATTGTGACTGGAACCATCTAAGTGGAATAGTTAAAATTATCAGTATAAGAGGTGACCATTTTGAATAATAGAGTTCAATAAATTGATCCAGCTTGGGGAACTATGAAATGGCTAAGGATATTCCTGTGCTCCAATCTGGATGAGTGCCTTGGGTGAGCAAGAAGAATGAAAAGGAATTTGGGTGTTTGGTCAAGTTGCCTTCATATCTGAATTGGATATAGGGAAGTGATGGACTCCGCACAGCATCCCCTAGGTGGACATTCTCAAATATTCTGAGGACTCATTTGCAACAAGAGTGGGCTTAGGCTCTGGTTCCAAAAAGAGCAGGAGAAAGTCTATGAAGCAGCTCTGAGTATTGTCCTCCCTCCTTTACTAGGGGCAGTTTCCCTAGAGGAATAGGAATTAGCATTCATAAGAGACTTTGCATATAATCCCTGAAAGAACTGTAGGGCCACATAATGGGGGTCAAAGGGAGAGTGAGGCAGGACACAAGGTAGTTACTATTTAACCATAGGGGTCAGAGGCATCCAGAGAGCTAGTCTGTAGCATGTGTGTAAGAAAGAGTGCTATGGGCCAAAATCAGAAAAAAAAAAAAAAAAAAAAAGCACACAAAAAAAACAGTTAATGGGTCCAAAAGTCAAAAAGGAATCTAAGAATCCAGGAACAAGATGAAGCGGAGCTAAAAGCACATGAGTGAAGGGGTCTAGGTCTGGAATTTTTGCAACGAGCAGAGTAATGTTGCTTGGGTTCTCTTTGTTGGGCACTGTTTGTATTTGCGTGAATAAGTCAGCCTCAGTTAAGACATAGGGTCATAGTAGACATGTACAAAAGTGAGGGACACTACTTTTTACAGGATGATCATCACTGATTGGGACTATCACCTGCAAGAGCAATCTTCACGGAAGGCCGTAGTAAACCAGAGAAGTGTCCGAAATCAAGCACCTGGAACTGCTGACCTTAGAAACTACTGTCAAAAGAAACCAAAGAAAACCACAGCTGAGAGCCCCAAGATGAAATGGCCCCTGGAAGGATCCGACTGGGAGGCCACATGGCTCAGTGATCTCTATCCAGCTTTCTCTGAAATTCCAGTAGAAGTCACTTTTGATATAAAAGAAAGGAATAGAAATGGAGGTAAATTGGGAAAAAGAGATTGCCAACTTGGACCAGCTAGTACAAAATTATAACGTATCCTTGGACTCCTGGTAGGGGGTAAGAGAAAAGATGGCCACATAAAGCCAAGATATGTGTGATGTCCTTTGGCACCAGCTTTTGGTTTGCAAACTGGCAGACCAGTAATGAGATTCCTTCAATGGTGACTTTTGTATCCTAGTCAGTTTTTTACTAATATAATGACTTTTAGTGATCATAAGTTTTCCTCCTTTGTTGATTTTGCTTACACCTAAGCAGAAAATACATTTACATGAGTCATTTCTTTTATTTAGGACCAGAAACTATTAGGAGGAATCTCTGGCAGGGTGGACCTTTTTTCCTTTTTTAAAAAATGTATACTATATGAGTCATCCTTGGCAATTTGAGTTTAGATACAAGCAATACATTTTTCTTAGATCAAGAGAATCTACGAAGTTGTTCAAATAGGGAAGTAAATATCCCTGAGTCTTAAGTTTTAAAATGAATGGAAACGCAAACACATTAAGTAATCCTGCACGTGTCCTTTTGCTGGTTCTATTTCCTTCGAGTATATTGTTTATCTTTTTGTGAAAAGAATTAAAATAAATAATGCTTAAGGTAGTAGTATAATGATTTTATTATTAAATTGTTAGAATTAAATGGACTTAAGTTGGCAGAAATCTTTGATAAAATTTAAATAAGTACAACCTTTAAGACATGTTATATTGAAGTAAATAGGTATGAGGAAGAGGAAAATATCTCTAGTTAGGTCAAAATAGTAAATGAGCACAAAACTTAGGTCTGAGTTTCTTGGTAGAGCAAAAATAAATCATGTTAAATTCTATATTTCTCGTGATCTAATCTCAGGAATTATACCTTTGTACCCAAAGAGACATTTTGTTTTCACCAATACTCTGAGAGAAATTTATTGCAAGAATTATTACATAGGAGACTTTTAATAATATGGCAGACAGCACATTCAATTCATAGTTCGAGGAAATGCAGAAACAGTCTTAATATGGCTATTTCTTATAATAACCCTTTCTCAAATAGAAAGTAAAATGTTAAGATAGGCTTATGAAAGTATGTCTGTGTTAGAGTGCTTCGTAATGGATTTTTAGAAATGTGATTGGATGGCTGCAGTGTTAAACTGATGAGAAGCTGGGGTGGTGAGCCTGAATCTCAGGATTCAGGGGTCCCAGATGAGCTTGTGAGAAGAGGAGCAGAGAAGAGAATTCAAAAACCGAACCTGCTCCTGAAATCACAAGATTCTGGGTTATAAATGGATAGGAGTTCCTCACCTAATTACTGTGTGGGTAAGAAGCAAAGTCAAAGTTTTGTTAGGCAAGTTGTAGAGCCTTTTGCAAACTCCTGCCCAGATGGAGATTCATACTTACATTTTCATAGAAGTGGATTATGAAAATAAAATATTTGGGAAAAATTAATAGTTGTAGTTTTCATATAGTAAATTGGCTCCTGATGTTATTTGAAAAGACTATAAAGTACTCACTGACTGAATAAAAAACTGCTTGAACTATTTTTCCAGCTCATGTGGTAGGCTATCCTATTGACACAGCTGTCTTAACCTATACGTGGCAAAGCATGTGCTTACTAATGATCACTGCTCATCACCATTTTGCTTAAAGGAGTACCTCGCAAAGAAAAGAAACTCATGGTGATAAAGACTGGTAAGAAAATTTGCTTTGCCTGCTTTTTATACTTGAAATTTTCAATTGAGATGCACATGCTGTTGTAAGCAGTAATGTAGAGGGATCCCAGTTTCTCTTTATGGTAAAATTTTGCAAACTCTAGTGTATCATCATAACCATAATATGGACATTAATGCAATCCACTGATCTTACTGAGATGTCCCCAGTTTTACCTGTACTTATTGGTGTGGGTGCGTGTGTGTGTTTAGCTCTATACAATTTTATCATGTATAGGTTTTCATGCATCTGTCACCACAGTCAAGGTACTGAACAAGATACTATTGCCCTTTTATACCATACCCACTTTTCTCCCTTCTACACCTCTCACCCCCATCCCTAACCCCTAGCAACTACTAATCCACTCTGCATTTCTGAAATTTTGTCATTTCAAAAATATTGTGTAAATGGACTCCTATATGATGTAACCTTTAGGATTGACATTTTTCACTCAGAATAATTCTCTGAAGGCCCATCTAAGTTGTGTTCATTTCTCCTTGTTGTTGAGTAGTGTCCCATGGTAGGGATGTACCACAGTTTGTGTAACTATTCATCTGTTGAAGGACATCTGGGCTGTTCCAACTTTTTGGTTATTACAAATAAAGCTGCAATGAAACTTCATGTACAACTTTGGTGTGGACATAAGTTTTAATTCCTTTGGGATAAATGCCCAAGAGTGTAACTGCAGGGTTGAATAGTATTGCTTGTTTAGTTGTATAAGAAATTGCCAAGTTTTTTTCCAGGGCAGCTGTACCTTTTTGCTTCCTACCAGCAATGTACGTGTGCTCTACTTTCTGCACGTATATACTGGCATTTGGTGTTGTCACTAACTTTATTTTTGCTGTTCTCATAGGTATATAGTGATAGTTCATTGTGGTTTTAATCTGCATTTATCTGATAGCTAATTATGTTTAATATCTTTTCATGTGCTTATTTACCATCCGCATAGCCTCATCAGTGAAACATCTGTTCATGTCTTCAGTCCTGCTTTGTATTTTTTTTCTGCTTTGTATTTTAAAGTGTACAACTTTCTAACTTCTGCTGTGGATTCTTTAAAATTTGAAACGACATTGATACCATGTACAAGTTATCTGTCATTGTTTCATTGCAGAGATGCCAACACATTTCCCACAGACATAACCCTTATCTTTATACTCAAGGGTCACTTGAGTGCTCAGCAATAGGGAAATGGCTTTCAGAACACTCTCAAAAAATTTTTTTTTAATTTTATAAAGTATTGGTGATCCTTAGGGAGTCTAATTGTTTGAGTTAATTGGTTAATAAATGAGGTCAGTAATGGAAAATAAATTTACTTTTTAAAAAAATAATTTGAGTTGTAGAATATACTACACTGCCCATCAACATCTAGGTTCAGCTAGAAGAAAACTTCTAAGAAGAGGCATCAGGATCTATAAGATGTTGTCTGGGAGCTGGGCTCAGCAGGACATGCAAAACAAGTGCCAATTGCCAACTGTGGTATGTGGTTTATTATCAGTGAGTGGCAGAGAGGAACTGACAGACTAGCAAGTGGGGCTGGAATCTCATCTCTATCAACCTCGGCACAGGCCAGCATAACACCAAAGGCTGGTGCTCGGTGGAAGTCTGTCTACTGTGAGAGGACAAGGAATGAGGAATGATGACTGGGATAGAGAAGGCAGTGGTATCCCCCAAACCCCTGGGGCCATACCTGTCTAGGGCCTAATATAGCAGGAGACGTTTCCAAACCAATGAAGACAGAGATGGATGAAACAGACCCATAAGAGATGTTAGGAGGGGACAGGACATGGCTTTAAATAATGGTTTGGGAAAAGAAGTCTTGGAAAGAGAGGGAAGCCCCACACTTACGTGGAGAAATATTACTTCTTTGTTTTTCCTTTCCTTCCAGCACCATACCATTGAGAGTTGCTTTTAGAAATCATAAATCCTGGCGTGGCGCTTGCTGATAGTGGGTAGTGAGGAAATGAATAACCCATTGATTTATTTATTTTTTAAATTTTGGAGTCTCTCTCTATATTAGTCTAATCTCCATCCTCCTCTCCAAATACTATCTAAGGACCAACACCACCCCAAATTTAAGGGAGAAAGAAATTCTAGACTAATAGATTGAGTGACTGGCTCACGATTTGAGGGGTGGATAAAATGTCCCCCAATATTTCTCAGTCTTTCCCCCTCAGCTACTACAATCTTTTACTTATAATTTTCATAAACATTTCTTCTCACTCTTTGGCTGACATTTGTCCCCATCTCTCCTCCAATATAGTTCTTGCTAATGACTTAATGGCCTCCATGTCACTAAACCCAATGAGCATTTTTTCAGTCTTCATCTTACTTGACCACTCAGCAGCATTTCCCCCCCCTGTGGCTCTTAACGTCCCTGTTACATTCCTACCTCTTCTTTTTAGACTTATCCTTCTCTATTGAGGCCTTAAAAGTTGGAGCCCCTCAAGACTTATTCATCAGCATTTTCCCTTAATTTACATCCATAGATATGGGATGGTGCCCAGACCTCTTTTGAAGCTAGCAAGTGCTCTCTGTTGAATCAAACTTTCCTTGTTAATCAACTTCCTGTTTTTCACTTTTGCCTCCCAGCCCACCAATTCACTCTGCAGTGCTATTTCAAAAAAGTCATCTTGTCATTTCTCTGCTCTTAGATAAAGACTGTCTCCTGCTTGCATCGTCTACTGCTGCCAGTCTCAGCCCCTTCAACACATCCTCCTTTCAGTTCTTTTTGTCTCAATGTCTTTGCTAAAACAGTTCCCTCTCTACCCTGCCCCAACTTCATCTTGTTGCTGTCATGTTTTAGGCCAAATGTTACTTCCTCAGGAAAGCTTTCTGACAAAACTAAAATAGATCAAGTCCATATTTCATATGCTTCAGAGCCACCTGAACTCTTAAAGGCTTTACACTCTTTTTATGTATTTGGGTAATTACTTGACTAAGTTGTGTCTCTCTTACTAGACTCTAAGCTCCAGAAGAGCAGGTGCCTTGGCTACTAGTCTTCTCTGTTATCTCCAGAGCCTAGTACAGAAAATGAGTGAAGAAACCAACTAGTCCTGGTCATTCAAGAGCCTGAAAAATTTCCCCTTGACTTCCAGGTCCACAGAGTAGGTCTTGCACAGCCAGAAGGCATGGGGATCCTGGAGTAAGTACATTGGCCTGGAAAGTGAGCATGAATTGTGACTATCTCATACTTAATTATGTCAAGTTCAATTTCTGATACTCTTCTGACTATTTAAATAATTCCTGAAAGCCCTGCTCAGCCAGGAAGTTGTCTCAGATATTACTTTTCAAATGTTTTAAATGTGTTAAAATGACATTTGTAGAGCATTTTATAATTTAGGAAGTATATACCTTTCCATTATGGCATTTGAATGCCCAAACACCCTGTGAAGTAATATATTATTCTTAATTTGACAGATGTGGTAAAATGAAGCTTAGAGGGATTAAGTGACTAACCCAAGGGACTGGGAAGGGACTTCATCCCAGATTTTGCAATGCCAAACTCCGTCGTTTTCCAGTGCTAGATAATTGCTCATGGCTTCTCTTCACTTGTTCAAGTCTGAATCTGGACTTCAGTGGTTAACAATATCCCAAGAATGATGTAGCTTTCATCATAGCTACATATATAGCATATATAACATATATCACAGCATACACACCTACACACACACTATATATATAAATATATTCCTAATTTAGAGGAATATTTCCAGCTGTATCAGTCTTGCTTATATTTAAAGAGACAACTTTGGTTATATAGTTGTCTTTGTCAAATGGCCATATATCTTTCTTTTTTTTAAATGATAATGTTCAGGAATTTGTCGACCAGGTTTACAAAACAGTAGGACAAACCCTCAACTCTATGGAAAGATGGCTACTGTCTATTATTTCAATAATTACTTTTCCATTATACCATCAAGCCATATTTATATTATTTCAGGTAAAATCCAAAATATAAACCAATTATTAGATCAAGAAGCTTTTATAAGTAAGGAAACTATCCTCTCGTCCTATAATGTTAATACTCTTTCCCTTTTTAGAGCACTCACCATCCATTACAACACCTCAGTCTCAACAGGGTTGATTTATTTTCTAGGGAAATTTTCTCTCTTAGATGACTACAGTTGATGATGGATTAATCCACTCACATGATCTGTGCTAATGTGGCTATTCTGGCAGGTAAGTAATCAGAAAGGCCTTTGGCTTCCCTCACATACCAGGGGCAGACCTTGCCTCTTGGACTGAGAAACTTTTTAGTGAGTCAGAGGAACAGGTAATTGCATTTAATCTTATGTAAACCAACTACCAGGAAACATTTGCTACTTACTCCATAATCATTCTCCCTATTTCCCCATCACCTCCATATTCCACCCATTCAGCAAAGCTCATCAAAGAGAGAAAACTCTGCGAACAGTGTTTACCTTCTGTTCAGCATGAGAATATTTGTCTTTGTGCAGTGAATATGTCCACTTATAAGCAAACAAACTAATATTCTGAAAAAAAGGTGTGTTAATGAACCACTGTCCACATAATAAATACTATTGTCTTTTCCTTACAAATAGGATGTGATTGACTCGTTGACACTGGACCAGACACTGGAGTTTGTTTTCATTAGTGATGGTGGGTTTTCACAGAGCTATCCACACTTACACGCCTCATTGCTGGTGACCTTATAAGCAATTTGAGAGGCAGCTGGCAGAGGGTTAGAAATGTAAGTGCGACCTGGAGTCTTTAATCTTGTCCAGGTATGTTCTCGTTCATGAGATGCTATAAACTGATAACACAGCAGCAACATCATTGTTGCTTTTAGGAAAACTCCCTATAATCATTTACACATGAACCAGAAGAAACCACATCCTAACCAGGCTGTAGGAACTGACCCTGCTTCTCACCGAAGGCACCAAGATAAACTTTCTATCTTCTCCATTTTAAATTTCTCCCCACTCTCTTTTACTTCCATTTTGAGAAGTGGCAAGATTTAGAGAAGTCTTCTAGGTTTTTCTCTTTTGCTCTTGCCCTAATGCTCCCTACATATCTGCTGCTAACTTTAAAGAAAAGGAAACAGTTGTGGTAGCTGTGTTTGCGGGCTGACTTACCTTGACTCACTCATTTAATCACTAAACGAAATACTGTCTGAACTAACTGCTCCCACTTGAATTTTGCCATGTTTTCATTCTTTCATTAGTTTGAGATCCACTACACACTATTTTTCAGAATAGATGTCTATTGAACACAAAACAAGAATATTCCCGAGGACCAGGGGTACTTCAAGTACAGCGAGTGAACATTGAGACTTATGCCCAGCAATCCTTTTTGACTCTACAGCTAGTGGTCATGCTTCCTACTGAAGTTAAGAGAAATTTTTGTTGCTAGTGTCCCACATCAGGAACACAACAGAATCTTCCAATGCATGCCTAATCAATGCTTATTCAATGGAATGGAGCTATAATTTATAAAGGGGCATCGGCAACATGGTTCAGGTAAATTATAGATTAAATAGTTGTTGGTGGTCTAGCTTGGAAGCTCAACCATCATTTTCTAATCTGACACAGGAACATATTTTCCCATTGAAACAAACAGCTTAACATAAAACCGAATACTTTTAAGTTAGACACTAACAGGAACACCAATGCACTACAGAGAGGCAAGGGAAGGTCAAAATAAAACCAATACATGGATAGACAAAGTTTATACTGTGTATAGGGATAAATTTATTCAGAGACCAGGAGTGAGGAAATGTACTTTTTGGGTTAGCAGAGGTGACCAGGATATAGCGATTCTAGATACACTTTGTGGAGAGAATAATAAGGAATGTCTTTTGAAGAGGTGACTGAGCAGTAATTCAGAAAAGCTGGGCAACCAAAATAGGAAGGATCACTTTCCAATGCTGCAGTGTCCAAAGATCTGGTTTCAAACTTGAAAAAAGTCATTTTATTGCCTTTGAACGATTAGTTAAGATGCCACGGCATTACTGATATGATTCCCTGTTAAGAACCATGGACCTTCCATGGTTTCTTTCAGTTCTATAATCTGAATTTTCTTTGAAAAGATATTATTTTACTTACACGGCCAAGATTTAATAATTTCCTTTATTTTTTTAGCAGAAAATGTACTTCAGGAAGTGGGGTTGCAATAGGCAAACTATTCACCCATGGTCCTCTAATGGTGCAAAAACTATTCTAGGCCATTTTATCCCCAAATCCTGGCTACAGGAACCAACATGTTAGGACTGAACTACAGCACCCTCTAGCCTACATGCCTGCATAGCCAGAGGCTGGGCTGTCTCCGACTGTAGGAAACCATTAGGCTTTGTTAGTGGGAGATATTCTTCACACAATATGTTTTCTTATCATTGTTTATGTAATTTATAGACTTCAAAAGTGTTGCTCCCTCTTCAAGTTAAAGGAAACCGTTTTTCATTTTAGGAAAATGAATAACACCACACCCAAGACCTCCTCTACTCCACTATCTGACATCCCTTGGCAGTTTTAATTTTTAAAAGCTGATTTTCAGATATTTTGTTCCCACTGAGGAAAGAAGTTGATAGCAAAACATCCTGATATATGTGAAAAAGTCACTGAATATATTATGGTCATATATTTGGAAAAGTAAATGGACGTGCATATCAAATTAGGTGGAACCATATTACATTTCTTAAAACTTTAAACCATGTAAGATCCACAAAAATGGCTTTTTTATGCTTCATCCTGATATCTAGGACAGAGAAACTAGGGAGAAACTTAGGAACTGGGAGACATTTGAGAGGCAGACTCACTTTTCTCCACATATTCTGTGAAGTCCAAGGATATTTTTATCATATTCAAACAATTAATATAAACATTTTAAGAGGAGAAAAAAGTAACATACATGGTCATAAAGTTTCCTAGACCTACTTATTTTCTCTTCCCACATTTCTCCCCACGCTCTTTTCTTCTGTGCCAGAGGTTGGGGTTGTTTTTTTTTTTTTTTTTTTTGAGTTTTAAAAAAATTATTGTATGTTACAGGTGTACAATATAGTGATTCAAAAATTTTAAAGGTTATGGGCTTCCCTGGTGGCGCAGTGGTTGAGAGTCCACCTGCCGATGCAGGGGGCACGGGTTCGTGCCCCGGTCTGAGAAGAACCCACGTGCCGATGAGCGGCTGGGCCCGTGACCCATGGCCGCTGAGCCTGCGCCCCGCAACGGAAGAGGCCACAATAGTGAGAGGCCCGCATACCGAAAAAAAAAAAAATTTTTAAGGTTATACTATTTGTTATATTCCTCTTGTTGTACAATATATCCCTGTAGCTTTTTTTATACCTGCTAGTTTGTACCTCTTAATTTCCAACTCCTATATTGCTCCTCCCCTTTCCCTTTCCCTATTGGTAACAGACTCTATGAGTCTGTTTCTTTTTTATTATATTCACTAGTGTGTTGTAGTTTTTAGATTCCATGCATAAGTGATATTGTACAGTATTTGTTTACTAAGCTAGTGATAAGCTGTTATTTTCAAACTTCTGGCAAATGATTTTTAGAAATATATCCTAAGGAAATTTACCATCTGATTCCACAAATATATATATATATATGTTTTTATTGCTTTAGGACAGTGGAAATTTTAAATGATATAGATAGGAGAGTGTATAAACAAAATATGATGCATTCTTCTATTGGAATACTATGTAGGCATTGTTGTTGATGTTGTTTACTTTTAGTATGCTTTGTAATTTTTTTCTTTTTTTGATAGCTAGCCATGATGTACTGGGTAAAAGGAACTGCTGTATTGGCCTTTAGGAATGTGGTAACGAGGTATGCATTGGAGGAGAAGCATTCTATTGTTTTAGGATTAGGTCTCAGTCTTTCAGTGAAGCTGTGCCTCTGGATTGTGAACTTCACAAGTGTTTCTCCATTTTTTTCTCCCCCCCTTAGGTGGGGCAGATGGCTAGAGTGGGCTGCCGCTGGGTACTTCCCCTCCCCCATATGTAAGGCTAGCGCTGACTGGAGTATTTCTCTTCCCGCCGGGTGAGTTAGGTTCTAATAATACTCCAGCAGGTTAGGCTCTTAGGCTCTGGTTAAGTAGTTTCTCCTGAGGGCAGGCCTTGTTAACAATCTGGTTAAGTAGTTTCTCCTGAGGGCAGGCCTTGTTAACAAGCTGGTTAAGTAGTTTCTCCTGAGGGCAGGCCTTGTTAAGAAGCACGCAATGTACTGGCGTATTTTCCCTTCCTCCTGCTGGAAGCAGGAGAGGTTTTTCTCCAACATTTACCGTGGGAACCTGCTCAAGCTCCTTGAAGCGAATCTCACGATATCGTGGGGGGCCCCTATGACTGGGTCCCCTGCAGTTTTTAACTCTCAGAGTTGTCCATACTGAGCCTCCAGCAATGCATCAATTACAGGTCCGGTTTTCCTACCCTGCTGCTGGTTCCTGAGGTCATTTCGGCTAAGTGCGTTTCTGCTCTGGTAAGTCATGACTCTGTATTCGCTGTCTGTCTCTCCAATCTCGGGGGCAGAAGTTTGCCATGTGTTCTCTCCCCTCTTGTGGATCCGAGAAGAGTTGTTGATTTTTCAGTATGTTTAGCTTTTTACTTGTTGTTAGGTTGGAGCGGCTACTGCCAAGCTCCTTAAATGCAGAGTGGGAAGTGGCTTGAAATCAGTTTCTCATTAAAGACACTAAAGTTCTTTCTAACAAACATTAAAGGATATTACAGCCATTTGCAACAAGATGGATGGGCCTTGAGGATATTATACTAAGTGAGGTAAGTCAGACAGAGAAAGACAAATACTGTATGATAGCATTTATGTGGAATCTAAAGAAAAAAAAAATTTTCGAACTGAGAGTAGTCTACCCTGTTAACCAGGAGCTGAGGGCTGAGAGAAGTTTGTCAAAAGGTACAAACTTCCAGTTATAAGCCGAATAAGTTTTGGGGCTCTAATGTACAGCATGATGATTATGGTTAACAATACTGTGTTATACGCTTGAAAGTTGCTAAGAAAGTAGATCTTAAATGTTCTCACTACAAAAAAGAAATGGGAATTGTGTGACCTGATGTAGGTGTTAGCTAACACTATGGTGGTAATCATTTTGCAAGAGTATATCAAACCAGCATATTGTACACCTTAAACAACCTTATATCTCAATGCAAAAAAGAAAAAGGAGAAAAAAGATAGGTTCCTAGAAGCAGAATGACTGGGTTAAGGAGGGTGAACATTTAAAAGATTTTGATGTCTTGCCCAGTCATCTTCCAGAAAGTTAAGACAATTTGCAGCTCCTCAGCTGCTGTGAGTAATATCCACCCCCCTTTAATTTTGTCAACTGTTGCCAATTTGATAGGTGAAAATGGTATCTCATTGTTAAATTATAGAATTTATCTTTGACTACTAGTGAGACTGATATTAAATTTTTTTCTAGTAAAATAAATTCTTGGACGCCTTAAAAGAAGGATATTACAAGAGAAATGGAAAAAGTCTATAGGGCAAAAGGGGAGCATGGAAAGATGCTGGGGGTAGGAAAGGAAGGTAAAATACCAGGAGCCCCCAAATGGAAAAAGTGGTGCAAGAAAGAGCCCCTGTATAGAAGGTATAAGGGCAGCTAGTCTGAGGGAGGACTGCTGTGAGGCTCCAAACGCCAGGCTGGATCAGAGACCTGGCCACCCAGACTTCCTATGAAAGAGAACTTCATATTGCCTGCAGGCGGGGCCTATGCCTGCTGATGGTTCAGCCTACACTCTGGGGAAACTGTCCTCTGTCTGTACTATGTTCTCACCAGCTGATTATGCTTGAGGACCCTAAGCTGGAGCAGTGGGGAGTGAACTCCACTCTTCTGAATACATAGGAATAGGTCTGGAAGGAAGTATAACAAATTAGTATAGGACATTTTGACCTCTCCGACAGTTTTTTCCCAATATTTTTATAAAAGATTGTTTTGGCTTCATTTCTAAATATCAGCATGTTAATAACTATTTATGGCCTTGATTGATTTTTTACCGTCAAAATATACCATTTTATTATTATTTTACTGAATCATTTTCTTTAGGGGACAGCTTTTCTGTATAAATTTTATAATGAAGATTTTTATAGGTGATGGCACATAGTATTGGACCTTTATTTGGGTGCATTATTACTACCAAATCTAATTTCCCCAGGTCAAGTTTGTAAATCTAACTTTTTCAAGGAGATTGAACTCTTCCATTAATTTTCGTCACATTTTTGTTTTGTATAGTTTTAGCAATTTTTCAGTTTTATTTGGGCTTATTATTTCTTCTAAGAAAGCCTAAATGTTTCAGTCATCCTTCATCTGGTGTCTCTTATGTGGTCTGGGGTCCAGACCATACAGAGAGACAGAAGAAAGAAGGAAGGTACAGAAATGCAGGTAGATTTGGCGGTGGGAAGATGAGAGGACACCTATCTAATAGCTCCTATTTTAGTGGAGGAGGTGAAGACCATTTGTTTTTGGAGAGAGAAGAATGTGTGATGTAGTTATTTTGGAGAGAGGTGAAGTCATCATATTAGCAAAGTGTAGAAGGATTGTTGGTTAGTGTTATGTGCTCTTTTGAGATTCGTAGTCATGGATTTTAAGTGAGACTAGCTGTGTATTTTTTCCTCCACTATGTTCAACTGCTTGAGTTCGGGAGCATGGCAGACAGTTGAGTTTCACCTGAGCTGGAGTTTGGCAAGGTGTTCCTGGCTGAGGGAGGAAGCATTGCTCCCATAATTCTCTCTTTTCTCTTCTGCATCATCAAACTTTTATTCCTTGATTATTCCCTTCGGTGTAAAATATGTCCAGTGCCTATCATCCTTAAATAACAACAACAAATATTAAACAGTATACAAAGAAACAAAACTTTCTTTACCCACTCCTCTTAAAAGAGCCAAGCTACTGTGCCATTTATCTGTTCCCTTCAGTACTTAACTTCTTAAGAGAGTTTTTCTACAATCTGGGCTCCATTTCCTCACTTCACATTTTTCCTTAACCCTGTCCAGTCAGGTTCCTCTCGCATCACTCCACAGAGATTGTGTTTATCACAGAAATACTGACCACCACTGTGCAGAATTAATAGTCAATTCTGAGTCCTCATCTTACTTTACCTCTCAGGGCTTGGCCACTTGAAACACTTTCTTCTCTTGGATGCCTTGACACCACACATCCCTCTTTCCCACTCCACCCTCATTTCATTGGCTGCTCCTTTGGAGTCTCCTTTGCATAAGCTTTAAATGTTGTAGGTCACATTTTGGGGAATCACTTTCTCTTTAACTCATCTTTCTTAGGGAATCTTCTTTATTACCAAGGATTTAAATATTATTTAAATGTCAATGACCTGCATAAATAGATTTTCCAGTGTTGGAAAATCCCTGCCTTTCAAGGTCCACCATTGATTATGGTGTAGTGTTATTTCTTGTTCATTGATGAGTGTAGTTTGTGAATACTTTATTTAGGAGTGTTACAACTGTATTTATCAATGAGGTTACCTATAACTTTTTTTTTCATTTGAATTAAACTCAATATTTCAAAATAAGCCCTATTAAAAAACCTATCCTATATTGAAACTAAAACAATTTTAGTAGAACTTTTCTTTCTAGAAACAATAATAATAGAAAGCATTTTATAAAATGTGGTTCTGAACAAGTAACAGCAAATAAATAAATGTATACTTAACTTCCACCTCCTCCAAGCAGAGGCTGCTTTCTGTTCCTCAGCCTTGGAAACAAGGTGAAAAAGAGTCCATAAGCAATTTTGGTCAGGGGGCTGCCAAAACAAAGCTTAAGCAGTTGACCGTGGACACCTCTTAAAAGAACTTGGGGGAACCTGACCAAAGAATCCAAATTCTATTTTTAATAACTGATACAAAGGTCATGTGGTTTCTCCCAAGAAGCAGTGCCTCTGGAATCTGGCCCACCCTGTGCTCACCTATGCTAAGCTCCCAAGTAAATCCTGATGCTTTTACTCCAGAGGAGACGTTTTCTTTTTAGAGGTTCAGTGTCCAGGGAGCTCTTTATGGGAATGAGATGAACACAGACTCCACATGGGTGTTTTAAGTGTTGGAGTCAAAGTATTTTCCTAATACCACCTAGGGAGAATCCAGCTGTCAAATGGCTCATTTCTGCTTTGTCCTAGTCTCCCACCATGCATTTGTAGACCTAGGACCATAGACCTTTGCTATGTCATTATAAGAACATCTGATGTCCGTACCAACTTATGATTCATATTCTGTGCCTGGAAACAGCCCCTGTATTTAACAATAATACCTACACATAATCTACTGTTATAATGTACATGGTAACAAAACATTAATGATCTTCTGTACACCAAGGAAATGCTTTTAACCATAGTCATCATGTGTCAAATTCACAGCCAGAATCCCCAAGATTAAAAAAAAAAAAAGAAAAAAATTTTGGACAAACAGACAATTATGTAAAAGACAGATACACACACTTCTTACACAACTATGCATGGGGAAACTCCACTTGTTAAATGCCACTGAAGGTATATTTTGATAAGTTGTTGCTCCAGGTATTTTTGTTTGGAAAATCTATCCCAGTAGGGCACGGCTATTTATTGGATGAGCAGAATAGAAAGAGAAGCTTGTTGCAACCAGGAAGTTTTAAGGTCTTAAAATGGACCTGTAGAAACATTTAAGTGTTCTCAGGATGTAAAGTTGGAGTGAAACGTGATATCAAACCAGTTGCAAAAAGTATTATAGATAGCAGCCATCTCTTGATGTCAAGCTTGGCACCCAGATTCGCAAAAAGCTTCGGGACACCTAGTTTGTTGGCCTCTTCCTACCTCGTGGCATAATCTGATGATGTGTGAATTTCACAGAGGATTCATACCATTCCGCTATTAGGTGTAGAGGATTTGCTCATACCCCTCCCAAATATGATCTTTCTAGTCTTTTAAGAGATGCTCACATATTATTCCAACTTGTTGGAGGGTAAAGGGGGACTGGTCGTTCTTCATCCAGGAGGAACCTGGAGAACCAGGTGCTGGGTGTGCGGAGGAGGGAGGACGACTTTCGGAAACGTAAGCTTTACTCTGATTAAGAACAACTTCTGAATGACTCCACTTCTGATAATGACTATATTCTTGCTTTATGTTCTCAAAAATTTGCTCTGGAGTTGGAAGGCGCCCTGGACGTCGTGCAGCGCCAGGCTGCTGCAGATTGGGCGGTGGGGTCCTGTCCTCAGCGCCGAGTCTGGGGCCAGGGGCCCGGAGTGCGGCGGGCAGAGCCCGGCAGCGCCGCTGCTTCGGGGAACCGCACTCAACAGCGCCGCCTGGGCGGCGGCAATGTCGCCCCGCCGTTGTGCCGCCAGGTGGCCGGGAACCGGGAGCCGATGTGGCTGGAACTGCCGCCCAACCTCTGGCTCTTGCCTGTAAGCTGGCAGGCAAGCGGGCTCCAGTGGCGCCTCCAGCACCCCCAAGCGAAGTGATTTTAATAATGTTATAATCATCGCTGGAATGTACCGTGATTAATTAGCAGTTGTCAAGTAGTATGTGAACATCAAACAGATAAAATAGTGGAATAAATGAAATCCAGTCTCTGAGATTTAAGGAAAAAGAAATCACACCTATTGTTTTATATTTTAATATCTTCCCTCTTAGTTTATCATTTTGAAACACTTTAAAAATACCAGACCCATGATCTCAAGTTTTTCAAGTGTGAGGAACCCTTTTAAACATGAAATAGTTTACAGGCCTTTATGTGATAAGTTTATAACTAGTATCTTTTAATGAGAAAATACATCAGAAAAAGCTATATTGATTCATTACTATACTTGAAGAAACCTGTATTTTATTAACCATGGGCTGCACGTGGCAGGTGTGGTGAAAGGTGAGCTCTAGAGTCAGATGGCTTGGTTTCTAATCCTGCTCCATCACTTTCTAGTGTATACTAAAGGTAACCTCTAGGCATCTCAGTTTCTTAATATTTAAAATGGGGAATAATAGTACCTACTTCAAAGAGTTGGTATGATAGTTTATTGACGTATGACATGATAAGCCTTCAAAAGTGTAACTGATATAAAGTATATTCATTTAAAAAATAACACACATATTTGACTTTGACTCATAGTTTTTAGTTGACATGTAACGTCTAGTGGGATGTACAGCTTAGAAACTTAAGATCTGAAGACCTGGAGTGCAGGGGCTGTGTTGTTGGTCTGCATCCTCAGCTCAATGCCTGACAAGTAGTGGATGCATGAGTGAATGAAATCAGAGAGATCTGGGCTCTAATCATAGCTTTGCCATGTGTAAGCAGCTGCTTAAGTTATTTGACCTCTCAACTGTAAAGTGAGAATAGCTTCATAGGTTTGTTGTGAGGATAAAATGAGCTAATGCATGTAAAGTACTTAGTGTAGTACCAGGCACATACTACATCAGAGATGTTTGCTATTCACAGGCATTCAGACTATGAAAATGAGAGTTTGAGTTATTAAACAGTCTATATCAGCCTATTCAACTGTCCAGCAATGTTGTAGCTGGAAACCCCTGCCCAGGAAAGCAATTTGTAACTCTACCATTTCCTTACTTCCTCCTCTTCTTCCTGCTAACTAAATCAGAAAAATAAGTTTCTAAGGCTTCTTTTGATTACTCTGGTGTCGACACAATTGGATGGCTACTCAAGTCATTGCTTTCTTTCATTCCCCAGTTTGTTGGAATGAGGGGATAGATTGAATTTTTGTTCCCAGTCCTTCATTCCCTCTCTGTAATGGAATTATACAGCTACACCTTTTGGCACATGACTTTGTAGCACTTTCCACTGGAATAGATGGCTGTGTTCATTGTGTCCTCATGTGATGGAAGCGAGTAATGGAGCTCTCTGGGGTCTCTTTCATACGGGCATTAATCCCATTCATGAGGGTTCTGCCTTCAAACCTAAGTCCCCACTTCCAAATACCATCACAACTGGGGATTAGGTTTCAACATACGAATTTTGGGAGGACACAAACCATCAGTCTATACCAAAGACCAGTGAAATAATCCTAGAAGCCATAGTAGGATACTCCTGGAATGGATCTGAAGATGTTCCAAATCTCCTGGAAAATGAAAAAGAATGAACAATGCTGATACTTAAGGACTGGCTATCAGGGGGAAATTTTAGAGATATGATGTGCTCTGGGTTTGATGATCTGATGGCCAGCACCCACTGCTTGAGTACACAGGGTGAGATGATAAATTGAATTTTGTCTCTAGGCTGCCAGACTACTTTGCTTGGCCAGACTGGGGTCCCAAGATTAATTATGGATTAATTACTCCAGAAGATCAAAAGTGTGGAGCAATGTCTTTACTGAGACATATCAGATGCAGCTAATGTCCCGGTCTTTGTAGGCAATCCCAAAGGAGAGTGTGACCAAGAAGTCCTTAAAATTGTGCAAGATGGAAATTCTCATGAAATCACAATAAAGCAATTTATTGGAAGAAAAGAGAAGCCAGGAGCCTTCTGGCAAATATATGCTAATGAAGACACAAAGAAGATAATGTGGATTCCTAAAAAGGCATCAGAAGGGCAAATTCAAGAAAACCCTGCAACCATGGTCCTATCAGTGATCAGAGCTGGTATTTAGACTGATCACTAAGAAAGCATCTTCATCAAGAGTATGGAGTTCAAGGCTGGGCTATTATACAGTTTCCCAGAGATGTGGCATGTATCCCAGCTGGAATTCCATATAAGGCTCATAACTTATATAGCCGTATCCGAGTGACTGAAGATTTTGTTTCTCCAGAGCATGTTAAACAATGCTTCTGGCTTACTCAGGAATTCTGGTATCTGTCACAAACACATACTAATCATGAAGATAAATTACAGGTGAAGAATGTTATTTACCACACAGTGAAAAATGCACTTCCTATACTGAAAGCCAGAAAATCCAGTTTGGACAACCCCTAAGGGTCCCAGAGTTAAGAATCTCTCACAGTGAAGATGAATTATTGGCAGCGGTTCAAACTCTTCAGGCAGGATTCCTGTGGACTTTGAAAATCATGTTACTTCACCTTTTAAGAAACTGTACCCAACTTTTGAGGCATACATAGACCCTGTCTAACTTATATTTCTAGTGTTTACAGACACTAAGTGTGTATGTGTAATAACTATTTAAAGAACATGCATCCTTAAAATGTGACAAAGCTTTTTACTAAGTACAGTAAGTACTTAGTACAAAGCTTTTACCAAGCTGTGGAAACAAAGCCTCTTATCAACCTGGGAGCAATACCTGCATTTATCCCCTATTTGGTTAGAGAGCTTAGTCAGAATGTACTTATAACTATCAGGAATCACTCTGCTCAGTTTATTTGGATTGTATTTTGTTTTGTGTCTGTTTGATTACCTCCCTCTCTGCCCTTTAGGATTCAGAAGAGCAGTGGAAAAAATAAACAGTGAATGATACACTTCTTATTGTATTGCATAGGGTTGGCATTATGTAGCAGAAATGAAATACAGTACAATTCTTGGAGTTAACCATCTTTATTAAATACAATTTTTTTAAAATTGAGCTTTGATAATTTTAGGTGTTAAGCATTTGCATTAAAATATTAATATAATTTTACAAAATTTACAAAATACCTTTGCTAAAAAAGTGATATAGCATTAAAACACGTAAGGCAAAAGCTAATGGAGTTACAAAGAGAAATAGATGAATCCACTATCATAATTGGAGACTTCAGTGCCCCTCTATCAGAATGGACAGATCCAGCTGGTGAAAAATCAGTAAGGACATAGCTGAACTCAACAACACCATCAATCAATTGGATATAATAACAGATCACTTCATCCACCAACAGTAAAATATATATTCTTCTCAAGCTCACATGGAACATTCACCAAGATGAACATTCACCAGACCACATTCTGGGATAAAACACACCTTAACAAATTTAAGAGAATAGAAATATTGAAATGTCTGCTCTTTGACTGGAATGGAATTAACTAGAAATCAAGACAAGGAAGATAATTTAAAAGTTCCAAAATATGCTGTGATTAAGCAACACACTTCTAAATAACATATTAGTCAAAGAAGATATCTCAAGAGGATTTAAATAATACTTTCAACTGAATGAAAATTAAAACACAATTTAACAACTTATCAAAATATGTGGGATACAGTGAAAGCAGTATTTAGAGGAAATTTTATAGCATTGAATGCATACATTAGAAAAGAAGAAATTTCTACAATCAATAATCTAAGTTTCTACCTGAGGAAACTAGAAAAAGAAGAGTGAATTAAATCCAAACTAAGAAGAAAAGAAATCATAAAAATGAGAGCAGAAATCAATGAAATTAAAAGCAGCCACTATGGAAAACAGTAGGGAGGTTTCTCAAAATATTAAAAATAGAACTACCATATGATCCAGCAATTCCTCTCCTGGGTATTTATCTGAAGAAAACAAAAACACTAATTTGAAAAGATACATGCACTCCTCTAGTCATTGCAGCATTATTTACAATAGCCAAGATATGGAAGCAACCATATATATATATCTAGTAATGGAATATTACTCAGCCATAAAAGAGAATGAAATCTTACCATTTGCAACAAAATGGATGGACCCCAAAGTGTATTATATACTAAGTGAAATAAGTCGGACAAAGACAAATACTGTATGATTTCACTTATATGTGGAATCTAAAAACAAAACAAACAAAAATGACAAAACAGAAAGAGTCATAGATACAGAAAAGGAACAGGTGGTTGCCAGAAGGGAAGGGAGTGGGGAAATGAGAGAAATAGGTGAGGGAGATTAAGAGGCACAAACTTCCAGTTACAAAATAAATGAGTCATAGGTATGAAATGTACTGTGTGGGGAATATAGTCGATAATTACATCTTTGTATGATGACAGACGGAAACTAGACTTATTGTGGTGATCATTTTGAAATGCATAAAAATACTGAATCACTATACTGTATACCAGGAACTAACATAGTGTTGTCATTTAGTTATTATTCAAAAATGATGCAACTATACTCCAATAAAATTAAAATTAAAAAAATTACAAACAAACTCATAGGAAGAGAGATCAGATTTGTGGTTACGGGATGGTGGGAGGGAGAATTAGACGAAGGTGGTCAAAAGGTACGAACTTCTAGTTGTGAGATAAATAAGTACAAGGGATGTAATGTACAACATAAATAAAATAACACTGCTGTATGTTACATATGAAAGTTGTTTGAGAGTAAATCCTGAGTGCCCATCTCAAGGAAAAAACCCTTTTTTGATTTCTTTAGTTTCGTATCTAATATGAGATGATGGATGTTTACTAGACTTATTGTGATAATCGCTTCATGATGTGTGTCATTTCATGATGTGTGTAAGTCGAATCATTATGCAGTACACCTTAAACTTATACAGTGCTGTGTATGTCAATTATATCTCAATAGAAGTAAAAAAATTAGAGCAAAAATAAATGAAAACAGGACAGCGATAGAGAAAATCAGTAAAACCAAAAGCTGTTTCTTTGAAAATATGAATAAAATTGATAAGCGTCGGGCTTCCCTGGTGGCGTAGTGGTTGAGAGTCTGCCTGTTGATGCAGGGGATACGGGTTCGTGCCCCGGTCCGGGAAGATCCCACGTGCCGCGGAGCGGCTGGGCCCGTGAGCCATGGCCGCTGTGCCTGCGCGTCCGGAGCCTGTGCTCCGCAACGGGAGAGGCCACAACAGTGAGAGGCCTGCGTACCGCTAAAAAAAAAAAAAAAAAAAAAAAAAATTGATAAGTGTCTAGCCAGGCTAAGATAAAAAGCACAGAAATTACTAATATCAGAAATGAAAGAGGGGACATCACTATACATCCCACAGACATTAAAAGGACAATCAAGGAATGCTGTGGACAACTCTACGCCCATAAATTTGATAACCCAGATGAAAGAGACCAATTCTTATTTTTTAAAATACATTTATTTATTTAATCTTTGACTGCGTTTTGTGTTCGTTGCTGTGCGCGGGCTTTCTCTAGTTGCGGCAAGTGGGGGCTACTCTTTGTTGTGGTGCGCAGGCTTCTCATCGTGATGGCTTCTCTTGTTGCAGAGCATGGGCTCTAGGTTCACGGGCTTCAGTAGTTGTGGCACGTGGGCTCAGTATTTGTGGCTCATGGGCTCTAGAGAGCAGGCTCAGTAGTTGTGGCGCATGAGCTTAGTTGCTCCACAGCATGTGGGATCTTCCCGGACCAGGGCTCAAACCCGTGTCCCCTGCATTGGCAGGCGGATTCTTAACCACTGCGCCACCAGGGAAGCCCGGGAAGCCCTGGGACCAATTCTTTGAAAGACACATTCCTCTAAAATTCACGCAAGAAGAAATACACAATCTGAGTAGATCTATATCTGTTAAAGAAAGTGAATCAGTAATTAACAACCTTCCAAAATAGAAAGCACCAAGCTCAAATGAGTCAACTGGTGAATTCTACCAAATATTTAAGGAAGAAATTATACCAGTTCTTTACAATCTCTTTCAGAGGAGAGAAACAGAGGGAATACTTCCTAATTCATTCTGTGAGGTCGGGATCACCCCAATACCAAATCAGACAAAGACATTACAGGAAAAGAAAGCTACAGATTAATGTCTGTCATGAACATGGATGTACAAATCCTCAAAAAAAAAAAATAAATAAAAGCAAGTCAAATTCAGTAACATACAGTTTTGCCACAGTATGCACCAGGGATTGGTTTCAGGACCCACTGCAGGTACCAAAATCTGTAGATGCTCAAGTCTCTTATATAAAATTCTGCAGCATTTGCATATAACCTATGTGAATCTTTTTGTATACTTTAAATCATCTCTAGATTACTTATAATACCTAATACAATGTAAATACCATGTAAATAGTTGTAAATACAATGCAAATGCTAAGTAAATAGTTGCTGGTGCACAGAAAATTCAAGTTTTGCTTTTTGGAACTATCTGGAAATTTTTTTCAAATATTTTTGATCCCATGGTTGTTTGAATCCATAGATATGGAACCCATGGATACAGAGGCCCAACTATATAAAAAATATTATATACCACCACCAAGTGGAATTTGTCCCAGGTATGCAAGACTGGTTCAACATTTGAAAATCAACTAATATAATCCATCACATCAAGAGGCTAAAAGAGAACCATCTAGTGACCATAACAATAGATGGAAAACTATACTCATTCATGATAAAATCCAATATTCATTCATGATAAAAACACTCAGTAAACTATGAATAGGGAGACATTCCCCAACTTGATAAAGAATATCTACCAAACAAGAACAACAACAACAAAACTACAGCTAACATCATACTTAATGGTGAGAAACTTGATGCTTTCCCGCTAAGATCAGATACAAGGTAAGGCTGTCCCTTCTCATCACTCCTTTTCAGCATCATACTGGAAGTTCTAGTGGATGCAACAAGGTAAGAAAAAGAAATAAAAGATATACAGATTGGGAAGGAAGAAATAAAACTGTGTTTGTTCACAGATAACGTAATTACCTATGTAGCAAATCTGAGAGAATGAACAAAAAACTCTTGGAACTGGTAAGTTATTATAGCAAGGTTGCAGGATCCAAGGTTAATGTACAAAAGTCAGTCATTTTCCTATATACTATCAATGAACAAGTGAAATTTGAAATTAAATTTCAAATGTACATAATACCATTTATATTAGTATCAAAAAATGAAATACTTGGGTATAATGTAACAAAATATGTGCAAGATCCCTATGAAGAAAACTATAAAATTCTGATGAACAAAATCAAAGAACGAAATAAATGGAGCAATATTCCATGTTCAGAGATAGGAAGACTCAATATTGTGATGATGTCAATTCTTCCCAACTTGATATTAGATTCAATGCAATACCCATCAAAATCCCAGTAAGTTATTTTGTGGATATTGGCATACACATTCTAAAGTTTGTATGGAGATGCAAAAGACCCAGAATAGCCAACACAACATTGAAGGAGAGCAATGTTAGAGGACAGGCTCTACCTGACTTCAAGACTTACATAAAGCTACAATAATCAAGACAGTGTATTGGCAAAACAACAGACAAATAGATCAGTGGAACAGAATAGAAAGCCAAGAAATAGACCTATATAAATATAGTCAACTGATCTTTGACAAAAGAGCAAAGGCAATACAATGGCACAAAGATAGTCTTTTCAACTAATGATTTTGGGACAACTGAATACTCATATGCAAAAAAATTGAATCCAAACATAGACCTAACACCCTTCACAAAAATCAACTGAAAATGGATCACAGACCTAAATGTAAAATGCAAAACTACAAAACTCCTAAAAGATAATATGGGAGAAAATATAGGTGACCTTGGGTATAGCAGTAACTTTTTAGATACAACACCAAAGGCATGGGACTTCCCTGGCAGTCCAGTGGTTAAGACTCTGCACTTTGCTGCAGGGGTCACGGGTTCAATCCCTGGTCAGGGAACTAAGATCCTGCATGCCGTGCATGTGGCATGGCCAGGAAAAATAAAATAAAATTTCAAAAAACCAAAAAAACACCAAAGGCACAATCTATGAAAGAAAGAATTGAAAAATTGTATGTCATTAAAATTAAAAACTCCTCTGGGAAAAACAGTGTTAAGAGAATGAGAAGGCAACCACAGGCTGGGAGAGAATA
Source organism: Kogia breviceps (assembly GCF_026419965.1). NCBI lineage: Eukaryota > Metazoa > Chordata > Mammalia > Artiodactyla > Physeteridae > Kogia > Kogia breviceps. The sequence goes on along the minus strand of NC_081311.1, from coordinate 157,236,608 downwards.
TTTATAAAAGACATCTGATAAAGGACGGTTAACCAAAATGTGAAAGAACTCTTAAAACTCAACAATAAGAAAATACTTTGAAAAATGAGCCAAAGACCTTAACAGACACCTCACCAAGAAGATCTACAGATGGCAAGTAAGCATATGAAAAGATGCTTCACACCATAAGTCATCAAGGAAATGTGATTAAAACAATGAGATACCACTGCACTCCTATTAGAATGGCCAAAATCCAGAATACTGACAGCTTTAAATGTTGGCAAGGATGTGGAATTTACTGGTGGGAATGCAAAATGGTACAGACACTTTGGAAGTCAGTTTGGTGGTTCCTTACAGAATTAAAACATTCTCTTACAATATAATCCAGCAATCACACTCCTTGGTATTTACCCACAAAAGCTGAAAACTCACACAGAAACCAGCACAGATGTTTACAGCAGCTTTATTCATAATTGCCAAATCTGGAAGCAACCAAGATGCCTTTAGTAGGTGAATGGATAAACTGTGGTATATCAAGACATATTATTAGCATATTATTAGTAGTAATAATATTAGTAATTAGTAATAATATTAGCATATTATTATTAGTAGAATATTATTCAGTGCTAAAAAGGAATGAGCTATCCAGCCGTGAAAATTCATGGAGGAACCTTAAATACATATTACTAAGTGGAAGAAGACAGTCAGAAAAGGCTATATACTGTGTGATTCCAACTCTATGACATTCTGGAAAAGTCAAAACTACATAGACAGTAAAAAGATCAGTGGTTGCCAGGCATTGCTGGTGGTGCAGGGAGAGGGATTTAAAAAAAAGTGATGTCATCTTAGATTATCACATACTCTATAAGCCCACTTACTGCTGCCATTTCCCAATATTTGATTTATGCTGTATGGTAACAAGTAGGACTTCAATGCATTCTTATACAGTTTCTTAATCTGGTCTCGTTTAAGAATTTTTAACATTTTCATGTCCTCAGAACTTGAATGAGATATACAGCAACTATTGCAATAATTAACATTATAATATTATAAATATTGAGTGCTTACATAGAATTATATAGAATTCACTCAGTGAAAAGGATTCAGCTTTTGTAATCAAAGATCTGAATCAGAATTTGAATTCTACTGTTTATTCATCACATGACTTTGGGCAAGTCACTTCTGGGCTATACTAATCACTCTTCTAATTTTTATGGAGATCAATTCTATGGGCGTTGCATTTTGTGAACTGCAGAGGGGTCTGGATAGGTAAGTTTCTATTAATAGTACACATCTTCAGGACAGCTGTGTGCAGTGACAGTGAGGCAGCAGTTTTCATGTGGTTGATCTGAGGCAAAACATCTGGTTAGAATCTTTTCTTGCTATTTAACAGTAAGCCTGCCTATATTGTGATGTTGGTGGGTCTGCTCTGAAACTGTGTAAGCAGTAGTTTCAAGTCCCATTGGCCTATAACAAATTGACCACATGCACCATTGCAACTTAGGAACAGGAACTACATCTTACCTTTTCACAAAGTATATATTCAAAAACTTATTGAATAAAGTCAATTTTCTGGACACCAGAAATTTCTAGGCATTCCTTGGTTTTAGAACACTGTGGGTGTTTACAAGGAAATAAAATTTCCTTGGATTCCCTCGTGCTCTGGTAAAAAAAACCCAAGCCTCCCAACACTTTTTACATACCATGAGAATTAGATCTGTATCCACTTGTCTGGGTAATTGCTTTGATCTGAAGTGACAGTACAATTTCTCTCATGTCCCTGAAAGAGCCAAATGGTTACAACACAAACTAGGTCCCTAGGTTAAGCCCCAGGGTGCCAGGATGACCAGTGGCAGTGCTATCTCCTTTGGTATGAAGCCCAGACCTTGGAGACATCTCTAGGTCATAAAAACTGAGGTACATGGGGTTATCTGGCTCCTGGCGTTATTTTATTCACATAAGGAGAAAGGACTCAGAGATATTTCTAAGGAGACTATTTCAGGAAGGGAGGGGGACAGCTGCTTCCCTTCCTCCTTATAAGCAGAGAAAAATCACTTTTTGTCATCACTCACCTATGGAGTATCCAGCTACTTGTGTAAGACACTTTACCTGGCTCTCATTGCGGTACCCTAGGGGGGCCAGTATGCTTCTTATTTACCATAAGGTAATGAGCACAAAATCTGTTTCTGATCTAGAATACCTCATGTGCATATTTAGGATAAAATTAATAAAGATAAATATAAAAATCTTCAATGGTCTTGCCATAATTGTAAACTTATCTGCCAAGTTTTAACCAAGGTCACTGATGATCAAGATGCCCCCTGAACTGTAGATGCCTCTCCTAATTCTTCTTCTTTAAACACACACACACACACACACACACACACACACACACACACACACACACACACACACACACACAGAGTTACTCATTTTGTTTAGGGAAAAGCTTATGAGTATGGGGCAGGGCATAAGCAGAAACTTACAGTGAGTAAGAAGTGAAAGGGTAGGGGGACTAAAGCTTATCCGGGACTTGGGGAGGGCCAGAAGCCCCCAGTCCCAGAGGGCACATTGTGACAGATTGAAGGGGATACGGGAACCAGAGGTGAGAAGTCTTGGAGGTGAGGCTTCTTTGGTAACATATCTGCTGAAGTTCTAGGAGTTATCCTAGGTGGGGGTGGGGTGTTCCAGAGGTTGAGAGGAAAGCGGGTGTGTGTCCCTTCAGGTCCAGAGACACTCCTCCCCCAACAGCAGCAGGTCCTCTCAGAGAGACTGTTTTGTCAGGAAGAGCCAGGACAGAAAGCAGCCTTTTATGGTAGGTCCACATCTCCAGCTTTACCTCCAAGGTGGGGATGTGACCAGGAGCTCCATTTCCAGGCCTTGGAGGAGGGATGATGATCCAGAAGCTTCAAAGCATCATTTCTGGATCCATCGTCCAAAGGTGAGAACACCAGCAACAGAGTCCAGGGTAGGAGTCTGAGTCATTTTCTTGGTTCAGTCATTCAATGGATTAAAAAAAAAAAAAAAAAAACCCAGAAAAACCAAAACCCACCAAAAAGCAAGAAAATAAATATAAAACCAACCCCAAAGCTGACAAGCATCACTTTGATGACTCCAGTTTAAGAGGGGAAGTCTCCATTGTCAAAAGAGCCTTCACTCTCCCATTCTCCTCAGAGATAATTCTTAGTGGGGATACCCAGAGGCTCCCAAAGAGGTGCCAGATGAGGCAGAGGCAGAGCAAAGTACCATGTAAGGGATGGAGCCCTGGATCCCTCAGGGCTGCACTTAGAGCACATCAGCCTCCCCACGTTTATCCAGCCAGAGGCTGAGGCAACCCAGCCTAGGTGCTTGTCAGTGTCGGGGATGATGATGCGGGCTGTCTAGCAGATGCGGATTAGGGTCAGGACTGGGAAGAAAAAGATAATCCCAGAGGTGAGTACCAGGAGGTCCGTGGACTCCTTGTCTTCTACAAAGGTGTTATACCCGGCCACAGTAATGTAGACAAGCCGGTTCAGCAGAGCTACAAGGAGGGTGGTGATGCAAAGGGATGTGGGCAGCCTTGTACTGCCTCTGACTCCTGCTCTGTACCACACAGGACATCCACAGCCCCTCTCACACCAGTTGGGTTGGCAGTGATCCTGTTGCTGAGGCAGGTGGTCACTTTCCACAGGGGCAGGGTCCAGGCATTCGCCCAGCTGGGCAACATTAGGACGATTGATGCCCAGGGTTTGCCAATCAGCTGAGGCTATGGTGAGGGTGAGAAGAGGTAGGAAGGAGATCGAAGAGCCTCCAGTGGATGGGGACGGGGGTGGAAGTGGGGATCACGAGACTGCCACAGAGTCAGTGAGGAGGGGCAGAGACCCCAGCTCCAACCCAGACTCATGGGAGGGAAGACACTCCAGACTGGGGGTGCTAAATTTGCAGAAGGCCCTGGGGTTATGGTGAGGAAACTGCTCGCTGGCTTTGGGAACTGTAGTGGCTAAGGGAGCAGGTCCTGGAGCCAAATGGGCTTGAATATCCACTCTGCCACTTAACTAGTGCTGTGATCTTGGGCAATTCACCTCACCTTCCTGGATCTTAGTGTCCTACTCTGAAAATTAGAGATAATAAGACTGCATTTTAACGTCTAACTACATCCTACTGTGTGGATTAAATGGAGCATGGTGAGCCCTAAGTAAATGCTGGGCATTCCTGTTATTATTACATCTCTGGGGTCCCTAAGAGAGGTGGAATTATCTATGCGACAAGATGCTTTATGGTTGATTCCCCCTCTGCCATTTTGCATCCTGCCCCTCTCAGCTCTGGCAACACACACATACCCACACAACTGGACTAGAGCCCTGGGAGGGCAGGATGACTGTCGGTGTCTTTCTGGCTTGTATGGAGGTGTATTTGTTGACTCATGACTCCTTTTAATTGTATAGAGAATTCTGCACACCATTAGTCTATTGGTATATTCAGCAATGAATTATTACGATCAAAGCATTACCATCTTAATTGCAAAAGATATTGTGTAGCACTCTTGCAATCAGGGAGTCTCAGGGCTAGAAGGTACCTCAGAGATGACAGCCTCCTCCTGCCTCACTGATGAGGAAACATGTTCATGGAAGTTTAAGTGATTTTCTATCTGTCACTGCAAATTGTTCATTAAACACAAAGCCATGGACAGTAAAAAAAAAAATCCTGACTTTTTAAGTTTTTGGTGGGAATAGGATGGAGGCATTGAAGGTATAGGGACAGACGGAGACAGCAGAGCCACTGTGACTGAACTGAGGGTTGAGCTACACTTTCTTTGCCCTCAAAGAGCTACTTGGGGGAAGATTCTATAACATCTTGAACGGGAAATACAGGTCTATAGTGATGGGTATACAGCTTACTCCTGATAGAGATCTTTCAAAAGATGCAGGGATATTCAGGGTGGCTGAATTTCCCATTAAAAGTTGGAAGTGTTAGAGGACAAAGGCAAAATGTAAAATAGCAATTTATTGTCCTTGGTTCAAGATATTCCCAATTATTGGACATACCAATAAAGATGTGCTCCCTGGGTAGTTTAGTTTCAACAGCCAATCATATCCCCACACTCCTTTATTTAAGTGATGTGAACATATCAGTATATTTTGTAGTGTTCAAGATTTCCTTTAGGTTGGCTTATATAGTCAATAGGATATTTTCTATCAAGGTTATGAATTGAGGGGATGAGAGGAGTGTTACACAGTTTGGATACATCGGAGGGATAGAGTGGAATGGACTCAGGCATATTCAGTTAGCAGCAGGAGTTCCAAAGAAGTTATAGGACTGAAGATAGGGCAAAAATGCAGGACAGATTAAGTCACATAAGGAGAACAATTTGAGCAGGAGTGCTTAGTGCCCTTAATGCAGGAAAAATGGAAATGGTAAAGATCTCAAATCTCAACTTGGAGGATGACAACTGGTCCTAAGGCAATAGAATAGGAGAGCAAGATAAATGCAAAGGAGGCCAAAGGAGCAGAGAGTAAGGTGAATAAGCAAAGAGTGGTGTTATCACAGCTAATGCTAGATAAATTGCTTAAGAGGAAATGGTGGGAAAGTTGAGGGTAGTAAAACTCCAGGAGGAAAGAATGGACTCATAAGGAGACTTAGCAAATGAAGAATCTGAGTAGTTCTGGAGACAAGCTAAAGATAGCCGGACAGGGTTGCAAAGATTTGGTCCTGCAACAATAGAAATAGTAGAATTTTTATATAATTTTTTGATTTTTTTTGTATTTTCATTTTGAAATCTTTCAACCTATGGAAAGTTGGCAAGAAGAGTACATCGAGTATACATATATTCTTTACCTAGATTTGCCTCTATCTACCTATCACATACACTTTTTTTTTTTCCCGAACCACTTAATATTATCTGTGAATTTTAAATGTTTTACATCACACTTCACGCCTAAATATTTCATCATCTATTTCCCAAGAACAAGGGCATGGCTACATTTCACTTACCACTTTCAGGAAATGTAACATTGATATAATCCTATATCTAAAATTTGTGTATATTCAAATTTCCCCAGGTGTCCCCCAAATGTACTTTATAGCCTTTTTTACAATTCAGGATTCAACCAAGGAGCACACATTGCATTTATTTATGTCTCTTTTAGTCTCCTTTAATCTGTAGTAGATCCCTAGCTTATTTTCTTTAAAAGGCTGCTATTTTTGAGTCCTGGGTTCAGTTCTGCAAAATCTCTCTCAATGTGGACTTGCCTCTTTTCTCATGATTGGATTTAGGTTAAACGGTTTCTTGTAGGAGTACCACGTAAGTGGCACTGTAGACAATAAGCTTTTCAGTAAGTCATAATGCACTGAAGTCCTATAAGCCTGCTGTGATTCTGCTTTGCATCTTGAATATGTTTTATAAAGAATAAGTGGGATGGTTACTCAGTGAACTGGGGACGTGCTGACAGTTGAGCTACACCTCCATGACATAAATTGGATTCATCTCAAAATTCTACCTTACTCTGTTCTACATGTAGTTCAGGAATCAGAGGGCTGGTTTCTGTTACTGATAATCAGGTCTTTTCACTCTAGAGCTTATACTTTGCACTTTTTTTTTCTTGAAGGAATAGATTTGAAAAACAGATACGTGTGGCAATATACATGTCAAGTGTTAACCTCATGTTAGATTTATTCTTGCTGTAATTCATCCTCCAAGTGAAACTGAAATCCTTTTGCTGTTCAAGGGGATACATTTTAGGTAGGGTGGCTAAATTTACCAACTAGTTTGCTTAACTTTTATACAAAAGTTTCTATTTCATGAAGGGCTTTATCATACACAGTTGTATTTAATGTTCTTAATAACCCTGTGAGGTTGTGAGATGACTGAAGCCTCAGAGAGGAGACGAGGTTAGTCCGAGATCCAGGTTACACTCACTGTACTTTGCTTGTTGAGCAGTTTGCAGCCACACATACACTACCTTCCCGTCTGCCTGAGAAAGGTGGTGGTTTCAGAAATGGTCACTAGAAAGATCAGGTTACCAGAGATCAGATTAACTGAGATCTTGGAACCCACAATTTTTGTAGAACGAGTGACAGTCTTAAAACAAAAATCTCACTTTTATTTGTTGTTCTAATTGCATGTTACCTAAGACATTCATTTTCTCATTGAGTTCTTTCATTTGGAACTGACTTTGCTAGATACAGGATGAAAGGCTGGCTATGATACCTGTTAGAACATATGAATATGAATATTTGCATGCCCTTAGATTCAGGCCTGTTTTCAAAAGGATTTAAAGTATCTTACAGAGATACATGTGATTTAACAACAACAAAAGGAGGTAAATGCAAAAATGCCAAGTGGGGTGAAAGAAAATGCCAACATTGAGATTCATAATACAACGCAAAGCGTAAGGTGTGTGATTTTGTTTTAAGAGCTGACAATACCAAGTGTCAGCATGTTCCTACATCAAGCAGAAAGGGGAAAGTAAAAAAGAAGAGTTGGAGTGGATGATTGCTGGAGCAAGTCCCAAGCAGACCAGAAAAAAATGGGATAAAAACCATGAGGGTGGGAATAAGAAACTCAAAGACGTGCTCCTACACAAGGATGAAAGAGCATCCTTATGAAAGTGTGGAACAGAAAGCCGACCTCATCCTATCCTGGTGTTGAGGGACATGGGGAGTGGAGAATGCCTCAAATATCCTGTGAAGTGCTATATTCTAAGACTGGGACATTCAATGTTCTTATGCTACTCTACCTCCTGATTAAAATTCATGGATTGTGCTGCCCATGTTGCAGAATATCTAACTCCTCAGTGGTTTCTGGGAGTACTTTGAGCCTGGGAAATAGATTTGATTAAATAGGGCATCTTTGGCTCTTTATTTCACCTTGACTTTGAATTTAAGTAAAAACCTGTAAGTGTAAACCTATTTCCTCTTACCTTCTTTATGGTTTCATTCAACAAATGTGAGTGCCTCTTGTGTGTCACACAGCCTGCTTGTTCCTTCATTCCATTTGGGTTTTTTTTTTTTTGGCTTTTGTTTGTATTTTCTGGGGAAGGTGCTGATGAGGAGCTCTGATTCTAACCTGTTCTCTTGGGTAAAGTCTGCAGATTTAAGCCAAGGGCATCTCGAGAATAAGTAGGTACAAATCTCTTATTCAGAAATGAAATATTTTTTTCCTTTAAATTATTTATTTATTTTTGGCTGCGTTGGGTCTTCGTTGGTGGGCGCAGGCTTTCTCTAGTTGTGGCGAGTGGGGTCTACTCTTCGTTGCAGTGTGCGGGCCTCAGTAATTGCAGTGCATGGGCTCAGTAGCTGTGGCTTGCGGGCTCTAGAGTGCAGGCTCAGTAGTTGTGGCACACGGGCTTAGTTGCTCTGCGGCATGTGGGATCTTCCTGGACCAGGGCTCAAACCCGTGTCCCCTGCATTGGCAGGTGGATTCTTAACCACTGCACCACCAGGGAAGTCCCTGGAAATGAAATATTGTTAAACTACTGTTTCCTCTTCTCTGCAGCACCAGTGGAAGTTGTGATTAAGTAGCAAAGCCCCACATATATTTTTTGAGTAGGGCTAATAGAATTCTGAGCATTTTGGAAAATCACAATTTGAGAGTCAAGAATGGGCTTTGGAGGACCATCTAAGGAAACATATCCCTCTTATTTTAGAGATAAAAAAAACTAAGGCCTCAAATAAACTTAATACAAGCACAAACCTATTAAGAGGCAGAGCTGGAATTAGTGGTCTTCTGGCTCCTAGACGAGTGGTCTTTCTGGTATGAAACACTGCTCACCAAATAAAGCTGGGCTAAGGGACTCATATTTTACAACTGCAGACAGGCATTTCTGAGGGAACAAGAAGTTTAAAATTGCCTTCCTATGTGGTCTAGAATATAACATCAATATTTGCATTTAAAGTGCTTGTTTTCAGAGCACTTATATTCATCCTTCCGTTAAAATCGGCAACCACTGAACAACAAGGATTATCAGAACTCAACACAACAATAGGAGGAACTGGTGTGCTTTCATGTCTGGTTTTTTCTTTTGTGAACGAAGTGCTCTGATCTCCAAAGGAGTTTCCAAGCCAGAGATATGTCATGCCTGAAGATGGGAAACTAAGATGGATATATCTTTACATGTTTACATACAGGTACCACAAATTAGTACTTGCAAGACCAGATCCTTGGTGTTTCGGGGCATGAGGTGGGAGTGGGGGCTATAATACACCAGTCTGGCATCTTGGTTTTGTGGTTGGAGTATTGGAGCTAGAAGAGATCATTCTAATTATGCAGCTTAGATGAACTGTAACTCAGATTGTGGTTTTGCTCATGCTTTTAGAAAAACAAAATTAATTTGAACAATGTAATCATTGCATCTGCACCTCTCTGGTGGCTTGTATTCCATTCACATTCCCCCCTGCATGGTATACTATCAAATCCCAGTTACTTCCATTTCTATTTCTCTTTAATCTCAATGATAAATAATCTTCCTGGGATCATATATCCTTCCTGGGGCCCTATCATTTAATTTAGGATTGTGTGGTGATACAGAACCTTCACTTTGATGTTGTAAGATAATTTTGCCATTTTCACAGCTTTTGCGGTATGCGGGCCCTCTCACTGTTGTGGCATCTCCCGTTGCGGAGCACAGGCTCCGGACGCGCAGGCTCAGCGGCATGTGGGATCTTCCCGGACCGGGGCACGAACCCGCGTCCCCTGCATTGGCAGGCAGGCTCTCAACCACTGCGCCACCAGGAAAGCCCCATTAAAAAAATTTTTTTTCTTTTTAATCACAATTCCTCCCCAGTTATAGATGTCTTCGTAATACTAACTCGTTGTTTTAAGTGTCTGGGATACAATGTGCTATTCTATAATGAGCACAGGACTTGGTATTTGATGGGAGAGGGAGGGGCTCCTGTCTTAGCCCCACTTCTTGAGAACCCAGTGACTTAGATACCAATTACTCACTCTCTATGGATCCAGTTTTCTCATTTGTCAAACTGGGGTAAATATTGACATGGATACGCAGACATGGCAGGTGGTTAACATGTGGTCCACCTGCAGTAAGGCTGATATTGTCTGAGTCCAGTACAGGCTGCACTTGTGAGAGCAAGTAGTGAGTCGGTGCCAGATAAACAAGGGAGGATAGAAGGTGAATAATCTTTATGGGTTTGCTTACTATGATGGGACCAGTTTTCTGTGGGATGGCAGTACAGATCTGCTGGACAGAAGTTCAGATTTGAAGGAACAGAGTGGCTATTACCCTTTTATCTGTATAGTTGTCTTTGGAAAAATATTTTTTTTTAGTACTGGAGAAAAAATTAGAATAATAACAAGGTTGTCATGTTTTAGTGTTAGAGATCAACTCCTTAGAAAAAACCCACACTTATAAAGCAATGATTCAGATTATGGAATAATCATTTTAAAAAGCTCCAAATTTAAGTAATTTGATTTCAAAGTATGAAACCTTTCATATGTAACTGCAAAAAATAAACTTGAAGGTACCATATCAGTGTCTGAAGGTGGCAAAATAATTAACTTATGTCAGCCCCGCTCCCCAGGCTGAGAACACTGGTCACCTGGCTGTCCTTACCCCAGCTGGTTAAGGGCAGAGGTTGCACGTCAGGAGATACAAAGACCAGAGGCTGTTTTCTCCTCTGTTTGTGAAGCAGAGGCTTCTCTCTGACACTCTGAGAGGGTCCACTGTGCCTTATTTCCCCTACCCCCCTTTTGGGAGCAGCGGGTGAGAGATTTTGCCCAGGGGCAAGAGACAGTCCATAAGAATAGAAAGTTCTGACATTATTTGAAATAGAGTGAAGCTCAAGCCTAAGGTATTCTTGAAAACAATGGAGATTTTGGTGGTAAGCAATTAAGGGGGAGCTAGTAGCTCCATGAGAGCAACAAGCTAATCCATATGCCAGCTAATTTACCAAAAAGAACCAGGAAGAGAGACAGCTAAAGAGTCTTCCCAGGAACCTCAAACACTGGCCTCAAAAACTAACCCTGCAAAGGGACCTAAATTTAATGGATTAGACTGTGAAACAATTTATATCCCACATACTGTAAATAATGTAAAATGGTGAAGCTGATTTGTAAAAGTTTTGTGATTCTTCAAAAAGTTAAACATAGAGTTACCAAGTGACTCAGTAGTTCTGCTCCTAGGTATATAATCAGGTGAAATGAAAATAATAAAAAGAAATGAAGTACTGATACATGCTGCAGAATGAATGCTAAGTGAAAAGAAACCAGTCACAAAGCTCACATATTATATGACTATTTTTATGCAATATGCAGACTAGGCAAATTTATAGAGACAGAAATATCAGTGGTTGCCTATGGTGTGGGGTGGGGCAGGCTGGGAGTAATGGGGAGTGACTGGTAATGGGTTGAGTTTTGGGTGATGAAAATGTTCTAAAATTGACTGTGGTGATGGTGTGCAACTCTGAATATACTAAAAACCGCTGACCTGTACACTTTAAATGGGTGAACTGTACAGTTTGTGAGTTAGTTATCTATATCTCAATCTAGCTATTTAAATGAAATGTATAGATCTTACTTGGATACTGACTCAGACATACTTAAAAACCCACTTACAGCAATTTTGTGAACATTCCCTGAGATGTGCTTTTGTGATGTGTACACTTGTTTTTGCATTAACTTTTAAAATATGAATTTTATGGAAGTGTATCATGGAATTGGAAAACTCCAAATGCTAAGTGGTTAAAATGCAGAAATTTCACTACTTTAAGGTAATACAGAGGAGTCTTGCATTCTTTTCTACTAGTAATGGGACTGTAGTTAAAAAGTAGTTGTTATTTGACTCAGTATAAAGGCATAACACTAACAGAGTAATACCAGCTCTTCTTACCTGCCAAGGCTGTCATGAAAGTTTTATTTACAGGTATAGTAGACAAGACCTTACCCGAAAGATATGGGAGCAGATGATGTGAATGTAGAATTTTTCAGATTTCAGGCAGCTCATATTATATAAAATCCTCAGCGGGGTCTGTGAAATACCACCATAATCAAATCATTTTTATAAATTTCTCTATGAGAAATACTCTAAGAGGGATCAAACAAGACTACAGAGAATCTCAGTTCAGGTCATATTTGGCCACCAAATGAATTTTGAACTTAACATCATTAACAAAACCTTTTGACTTTTAATATCTATCTCCAAATTGCAGACAGGGGGACTTATGCTGTATAAATTCAAGTCCCAGCTCTGCTATAGCACCTGTGAAGAAAATATCTAGCTACTCTATAGGACTGGTAAGTGAAATGAGATGATGTATATAGCAACTAAAACATGATGCAAATATAGCTTCATATTACCCTCATTTAAAAAGTAGAGCCTGTTAATATTTAACATTTTATGAACAGAAATAACATTAAAATAGAATTTTGGAATATCAACATACAATAAAAACAACCAAAAAACAACCACAAAACAAATAAACCACAAAAACAAAGTGTAAAACCCTCCTCTATTCTCCAAGGCTTAAAGAGCAGTTATCCAACTGTAGTCTACTTTCCTAAATTTTCTCAGTTCCTTTTCTTCAGATTTTGACAACTGCTGTAAAATGTCTTTTCCCAGATCTGTGTTATTTGTATCCTGGACCTTTTCAGTGAAATTATTTTCTTCATCTGAATCAACACTTTCTTTTTCTTCTTCCATACTGACATCATCAGGAATTTCTTCAGCACTTTAACAATAACAGAATAAAATACAACAATTATTATTAAAAATTATTTCTAAACAATAACTTTCCAATTTAAGGTATCTATGAAAAAACATAATCATTAATAAAATAAATGAAAATTCTTATTATTGAATATACTTTAAAAATTATGATTATAAAAGAACAGGCACATTTATAAAACATGAAATTTTAAAACCCTTAACGCATTACCATGAAAGATCTCTGATATATAGTTTCAATGTATTTTATTTATTTGACTTAGTAATCCTATATCCTTTAACTATAGGTCAAAGCTGAAATAAAGAGAAACACAGGGAAAGAATATTCTAATCAAGGATAACACAAACCATCCTATTTCTCAAAACAGAGTATCTAAATGTATCTTATGAACTGCCTTACCTCTTAGTCTCCTTAGACAGCAGCAATGAATTTACAAACATGGAGCACAGGAAAGAAGCAGATGGCAGTACATGGGCTGGAGTGTGAAGAAGCTACAGTAAAACAGAAAAACAGGGTTTCATTTAAAAAGATGAAATGCCAAGGCTTTCATCAACAGCAGGCTCTCCCCACAGAAAAACCAAACCAAAGATCTCCCTACTTTGGGGGCTTCCCTGGTGGCGCAGTGGTTGAGAATCTGCCTGCCAATGCAGGGGAACATGGGTTCAATCCCTGGTCTGGGAAGATCCCACATGCCACACAGCAACTAAGCCCGTGCACCACAACTACTGAGCCCACGTGCCCCAACTACTGAAGCCCGTGCACCTAGAGCCTGTGCTCTGAAACAAGAGAAGCCACCTCAATGAGAAGCCCGCATACCACAACAAAGAGTGGCCCACGCTCGCTGCAACTAGAGAAAGCACGCACGTAACAACGAAGACCCAACACAACCGATAAATAAATAAATAAAATTAATAATTAAAAAAATAGATTAACCTCTCCCCCAAACCCATGTCAGGCTACGATAATCAGAAACTCTAAGTTTTAGACCATTTACTTTGGGAATTAAAGTTGCACAGTACATAGATTGGTTCAAGCTGGTGGAGTAGAAGGATGTGTGCTCACTCCCTCTTGTGAGAGCACCAGAATCACAACTAACTGCCGAACAACATCAAGAGGAAGACACTGGAACTCACCAAAAAAGATACCCCACATCCAAAGACAAAGGAGAAGCTGCAATGAGACAGTAGGAAGGGCGTAATCACAATAAAATCAAATCCAGTAACTGCTGGGTGGATGACTCACAAACTGGAGAACACTTATACCACAGAAGCCCACCCACTGGAGAAGGTTCTGAGCCCCAAGTCAGGCTTCCCAACCTGGGAGTCCGGCAACAGGAAGAGGAATTTCTAGATAATCACACTTCGAAGGCTAGTGGGATTTGATTGCAGAACTTCCACAGAACTGGGGGAAACAGACACTCCACTCTTGGAGGGCACACACACAAAGTAGTGTGTGCATCAGGACCCAGGGGAAGGAGCAGTGGTTAGTCTCCTAACCCACTGGAGACTGAACCAGGCCTATTTGCTAGTGTTGGAGGGTCTCCTACAGAGGTGGGGGGGTGGCTGTGGCTCACCATAGGGACAAGGACACATGCAGAAGTTCTGGGAAGTACTCCTTGGTCTGAGCCCTCCCAGAGTCTGCCATTAGCCCCACCAAAAGCCCAGTAGGCTCCAGTACTGGGTTGCCTCAGGCCAAACAACCAACAAGCGGATTAAAGTTTTACTGAGTTCTGCCCACCAGAGCAACAACCAGCTCCACCACCACCACTCCCTCCCAGCAGGAAGCTTGCACAAGCTTCTTAGATAGCCTTATCCACCAGAGGGCAGACAGCAGAAGCAAGAAGTACAATTCTGCAGCCTGTGAAACAAAAACCACATTCATAGAAAGAGAGACAACATTAAAAGACACAGGACTTTGTACCAGACGAAGGAACAAGATAAAACTCCAGAAAAACAACTAAATGAAGTGGAGATAGGCAACCTTCCAGAAAAAGAATTCAGAATAATGATAGCGAATATGATCCAGGATCTCGGAAAAAGAATGGAGGCAAAGATCGAGAAGATGCAAGAAATGTTCAGCAAAGACCTAGAAAAACTAAAGAGCAAATACCTAGAAGAATTAAACAACAAACAGATGAACAATACAATAACTGAAATGAAAAATATACTAGAAGGAATCAATAGCAGAATAACTGAGGCAGAAGAATGGATAAGTGAACTGGAAGACAGAATGGTGGAACTCACTACCAGGGAACAGAATAAAGAAGAATGAAAAGAAATGAAGACAGCCTAAAGACCTCTGGGACAACATTAAATGCAACAACATTCGCATTATAGGGGTCCCAGAAGGAGAAGACAGAAAGGACCCGAGAAAATATTTGAAGAGATGAGAGTTGAAAACTTCCCTAACATGGGAAAGGAAATAGCCACCCAAGTCCAGGAAGCGCAGAGTCCCAGGCAGGATAAACCCAAGGAGAAATATACTGAGACACATAGTAATCAAATTGACAAAAACACAAAGAAAAATTACTGAAAGCAACAAGGGAAAAATGACAAATAATATACAAGGGAACTCCCATAAGGTTAACAGCTGATTTCACAGCAGAAACTCTACAAGCCAGAACGGAGTGGCATGATATATTTAAAGTGATGAAAGGGAAGAACCTACAACCAAGACTACTCTACCTGGCAAGTATCTCATTCAGATTCAATGGAGAAATCAAAAGTTTTACAGTCAAGCTAAAGCTAAGAGAATTCAGCACCACCAAACCAGCTCTACAACAAATGCTAAAGGAACTTCTCTAAGTGGGAAACACAAGAGAAGAAAAGGACCTACAGAAATAAACCCGGAACAATTAAGAAAATGGTCACCAGAACATACATATCGGTAATTACCTTAAACGTGAACGGATTAAATGCTCCAACCAAAACACACAGGCTTGCTGAATGGATACAAAAACAAGACCCATATATATGCTGTCTAAAAGAGATGCACTTCAGACCTAGGGACACATACTGACTGAAAGTGAGGGGTTGGAAAAAGATATTCCATGCAAATGGAAATCAAAAGAAAGCTGGAGTAGCAATACTCATATCAGACAAAATAGACTTTAAAATAAAGAAAGTTACAGGAGACAAGGAAGGACACCATATAATGATCAAGGGATCAATGCAAGAAGATATAACAATTATACATGCACCCAACATAGGAGCACCTCAATACAGAAGGCAACTGCTAACGGCTATAAAAGAGGAAATCGACAGTAACACAATAATAGTGGGGGATTGTAACACCTCACACCAATGGACAGATCATACAAACAGAAAATTAATGAGGAAACACAAGCTTTAAATGACACAATAGACCAGAGAGATTTAATTGATATTTATAGGACATTCCATCCAAAAACAGCAGATTACACTTTCTTCTCAAGTGCACATGGAACGTTCTCCAGGATAGATTACACATTGGGTCACAAATCAAGCCCCAGTAAATTTAAGAATACTTAAATCATATCAAGCATCTTTTCCGACCACAACACTATGAGATGAGAAATCAATTACAGGCAAAAAGATGTAAAAAACGCAAACACATGGAGGCTAAACAATACGTTACCAAGAGAACACATGCAGGGGACATGGTTCGTGCCCTGGTCCGGGAAGATCCCACATGCCGTGGAGCAGCTAGGCCTGTGAGCCATGGCCACTGAGCCTGCACATCCAGAGCCCGTGCTCCGCAACGAGAGAGGCCACAACAGTGAAAGGCCCGTGTAACGCAAAAACAAAGACAAAAACTTAGAGACAAATGACGATGAAAACATGACAATCCAAAACCTATGGGGTGCAGCAAAAGCAGTTCTAAGAGGGAAGTTTATAGCAAAACAAGCCTACCTCAAGAAACAAGAAGAATCTCAAATAAACAAGCTAACCTTACACCTAAAGGAACTAGAGAAAGAAGAACAAACAAAACCCAAAGTTAGATGCTAATAAATCATAAAGATCAGAGCAGAAATAAATGAAATAGAAAAAGAGAAAACAATAGCAGAGATCAATAAAACTAAAAGCTGGTTCTTTGAGAAGATAAACAAAATTGATAAACCTTTAGCCAAACTCATCAAGAAAAAGAGGGAGTTTTAAAAAATACCAATTCATGGGTCCCACCCCAGGGATTCTCATTTGATTGGTCTAGAGTGCAGCCTAGGCTTTTTTTAAAATAAATTTTTTCCTTATTTTTAAAAACTCCTCGTGAGATTCCAACATGCAGTCTAGTATGGCAGCCTGTGTTCTGAGGGATGCTTATACTCGCATACACACACACGGCATCACTGTTTTCACTGGCCACAGGGACTGTTCTCTGCAGAATCTCCTGAACCATAAGCAAATCTGACAAAAAAGAAAAAAGAAAGAAAAAGTAAAAGAGGGAGAGGACTCAAATTAATAAAATTAGAAATGAAAAAGGAGAAGTTACAACGGACACCGCAAGAATACACAGGGACTGTTCTCTGCAGAATCTCCTGAACCATAAGCAAAGCTGACAAAAAAGAAAAAAGAAAGAAAAAGTAAAAGAGGGAGAGGACTCAAATTAATAAAATTAGAAATGAAAAAGGAGAAGTTACAACGGACACCGCAAGAATACAAAGCATCCTAAGAGACTACTACAAGCAACTCCATGCCAATAAAATGGACAACCTGGAAGAAATGGACAAATTCTTAGAAAGGTATAACCTTCCAAGACTGCATCAGGAAGAAACAGAAAATATGAACAGACCAATCACAAGTAATGAAATTGAGACTGTGACTAAAAATCTTCCAACAAACAAACGTCCAGGTCCAGATGGCTTCACAGGTGAATTCTATCACACATTTAGAGAGGAGCTAACACCCATCTTTCTCAAACTCTTCCAAAAAACTGCAGAGGAAGGAACACTCTCTAACTCATTCTATGAGGCCACCATCACACTGATACCAAAACCAAAAATACTACAAAACAAAATTACAGACCAATATCACTGATGAATATGGATGCAAAAGTCGTCAACAAAATACTAGCGAACAGAATCCCAAAACACATTAAAAGGATCATACAGCATGATCAAGTGGGATTTATCCCAAGGATGCAAGGATTCTTCAATATATGCAAATCAATCAATGTGATACAACATATTAACAAGTTGAAGAAGAAAAACCATATGATCATCTCAATAGACACAGAAAAAGCTTTTGACAAAATCCAACACCCATTTATGATAAAAACTCTCCAGAAAGTGGGCATAGAGGGAACCTACCTCAACATAAAGGCCATATATGACAAACCCACAGCAAACATCATTCTCAAGGGTGAAAAACTGAAAGCACTTTCTCTAAGATCAGGGACAAGACAAGGATGTCCACTCTCACCATTATTCAACATAGTTTTGGAAGTCCTAGCCACAGCAATCAGAAAAGAAAAAGAAATAAAAGGAATAGAAACTGGAAAAGTAGAAGTAAAACTGTCACTGTCTGTAAATGACATGATACTATACATAAAGAATCCTAAAGATGCCACCAGAAAACTACTAGAGCTAATCAACGAATCTGGTAAAGTTGCAGGATACAAAATTAATGCACAGAAATCTCTTGCATTCCTATACACCAATAGCGAAAGATCAGAAAGAGAAATTAAGGAAACAATCCCATTCACCATTGCAACAAAAAGAATAAAATACCTAGGAATAAACCTACCTATGGAGGTAAAAGACCTGTACTCAGAAAACTATAAGACACTGATGAAAGAAATCAAAGATGACACAAACAGATGGAGAGATATACCATGTTCTTGGATTGGAAGAATCAGTATTGTGAAAATGACTATACTACCCAAAGCAATCTACAGATTCAATACAATCCCTATCAAATTACCAATGGCATTTTTTACAGAACTAGAACAAAATATCTGAAAATTTGTATGGAGACACAAAAGATTCCGAATAGCCAAAGCAGTCTTGAGGGAAAATAATGGAGCTGGAGGAATCAGACTCCCTGACTTCAGACTATACTACAAAGCTATAGTAATCAAGACAATATGGTACTGGCACAAAAACAGAAATATAGATCAATGGAACAGGATAAAAAGCCCAGAGATAAACCCACACACCCATGGTCAACTAATCTATGACACAGGAGGCAAGGATATACAATGGAGAAAAGACAGTCTCTTCAGTAAGTGGTGCTGGGAAAACTGGACAGCTACATGTAAAAGAATGAAATTAGAACACTCCCTAACACCATACACAAAAATAAACTCAAAACGGATTAGAGACCTCAATGTAAGACTGGACATTATAAAACTTTTAGAGGAAAACATAGGAAGAACACTCTGACACAAGTCACAGCAAGATCTTTTTTGATCCACCTCCTAGAGGAATGGAAATAAAAACAAAAATAAACAAATGGGACCTAATCAACTTACAAGTTTTTGCACAGCAAAGGAAACTACAAACAAGACAAAAGGACAACCCTCAGAATGGGAGAAAACATTTGCAAACAAATCAACAGACAAAGGATTAATCGCCAAAATATATAAACAGCTCATGCAGTTCAATATTAAAAAAAAAAACAACCCAATGCAAAAATGGGCAGAAGACCTAAATAAACATTTCTCCAAAGAAGACATAGAGATGGCCAAGAAGCACATGAAAAGCTGCTCAACATCACTAATTATTAGAGAAATGCAAATCAAAACTACAATGAGGTATTATCTCACACCAGTTAGAATGGGCATCATAAAAAAATCTACAGACAATAAATGCTGGAGAGGGTGTGGAGAAAAGGGAACCCTCTTGCACTGTTGGTGGGAATGTAAATTGATACAGCCACTATGGAGAACATCATGGAGGTTCCTTCAAAAACTAAACATAGAACTACCATATGACCCAGCAATCCCACTACTGGGCATATACCCAGAGAAAACCATAATTCAAAAAGACACATGCACCCCAATGTTCACTGCAGCACTGTTTACAAAAGCCAGGTCATGGAAGTAACCTAAATGCCCAATGACAGATGAATGGATAAAGAAGATGTGGTACAAACATACAATGGAACATTACTTAGCCATAAAAAGGAACAAAATTGGATTATTTGTAGAGACGTGGATGGACCTAGAGACTGTCATACAGAGTGAAGTAAGTCAGAAAGAGAAAAACAAATATTGTATATTAATGCATGTATGTGGAACCTAGAGGAATGGTACAGAGGAACCAGTTTGCAGGGTAGAAATAGAAACACAGGTGTAGAGAACAAAGGTATGGAAACCAAGGGGGGAAAGTGGCAGAGGTGGTGGTGGGATGTACTGGGAGATTGGAATTGACATGTATACAATAATATGTATAAAATAGATAACTAATAAGAACCTGCTGTATAAAAAAATAAAAAAAATCCAAAAATTCAAAAAAAAATTGCAGTGTATAAATGATTATTTAAAAATTAATTGTTACAGACTGTATAAAGTCTAACTTAAGGAACTTTATTGCGTTTAACCCATTTCACATCGGTAAGCAATTAATTTACACTATTAATATTATAATAAACTTATGTTTCGCACTAATAAGCAATTAATAATTACTTACCTCACTAATTGCAGGTATGTTTTCTGTTAAGGGTAGTTGTACCAGTTCATTCTTCAAGGCTTCATTTAACTTGTCATCCTGCTGTTGCTGCCTGTGCTTTCCCAATATGAAATAAAATGGGGTTGTTGGAAGAGTTTCTTCTGCTAATAGCTGTAAGGATTTAAGACAAAGGGAAATAAATTACTTCACTAAAAAGGAGGAACTGCCTTTGAGGCAATAAGAAGTATCACAGTCGTAACATGTCCGACAGAGGGAACTATAGAAATTATCTAGTATGATTCTTTCATTTCACAGGTAAAGCAACCGAGGGCAGTGAATTTACTATGGGAAAAGCTAACAGTAGACACTTCGATGACAGAACAAAATGTGCAGCCACCACTTAGTCCCCCAATCCTACAAAAATGGCAGCAAACGGGTTTTCAAAAGAGCATAAATCCACAGTAATAAAGACACTGTGTGATGTAGAGAGTGAAAAGCAGTTTGAATGGTGGTAGTTAACTTAGTAGACCTGAGAAAGCAGGATTCGAAGCTGGTGGTGAAGAAAGCTAAAAGCATCCCCATTTATACTGTAGAATCCTGCAAACACTCAAGAATTGGTACTAATGGTAACAGTACCTCCTCTGTAAAAGGCTAAAAAATAAAAAAGAAAGAAAGAAACAAGTTAGCCTGGTTGAAGGTCTATTTAGAGAGCACTCAGGTTTCCATATCTCCTCCTCAGCCCCAGCAGAGAGCTGGCAGTATGTTCCTTGAAGAGTGAAATAAAGTGTGTCTTTAGAATGGATGGCTTGGTGTGTGGCGGGGTGGAGGTGCCCTCACAGCTGAAGGCAGCTGTGTTCCATAGAGGGTGCTTCTCAGAACACTGGCAGCCAGGTTGACATCTTTCAGGCAAGAATTTGGAAGAATTTTACCTGGACAATTTGACCAATCTAAGAGAAAAAAATCCTAAAAATAATGACTTTGGAGATTTTCTCATAATAGCTCAGGCAGATAGTGGAGGCCAGAGGTCAAGTTCCACCTAGGCAGAAAACCTCCAAATGGCGATTTTGCTCACTTTTAAATAAGAGCAGACAGCCAAGAGTCATGAGACTTCGATGAAAATCTCCAAAACAGATTGGAAATAAAAACCTAATAGAAATGAACCATGTTAAGAGAGAGAAAAAAAATAGAGGATCAGATGAAAAGAGGAGGAAACCTCTCAGACAACAGGAAGAAAACAGGAGAAAATATTAGAGAGCACCATTCTAGAAGGTCCAGCAGTAAATAATAGCAGTTCTAGAGAAAATGAAGGCAAAGAAAGAATTAATTCTTCTCCTTAGACAGTTTTTTGATTAAAACCCTCAAAGAGGTCTCTACATTTAACTCAGAGGAAAAGTCAAAGTCTTTTCATTAAAGCCTGTTTTGACTGCTTTATTTAAAAAGGCAAACTGCACTCCACACTCCCTTTCCCACCATTCCTCCTCCCATAATTCTTACTGCCTTCTAAAATACTATATATTTTACTTACTTGATGTTTATTATCTGTGCCTTCCTGTTAGACTATAAACACCACTAGTTTAGAGACCTGACTCTTTTGCTCACTGATATATCCCAAATGTCTAGAACATATAGTAATGATCAACAAAAAAATGTTAAACGAATTCAGTGAATTTTCAGAGAAAAATAAACAAGTCAGGATACAGATAAAGTATAAGACAGTATCTTCAAAGTTCTAAGACAAAATGATTTTCAACCTAGAACTCTACCCAACCAACCAATCCAATGGGAGAGAATAAAAGCATGTCCAAACATGCAATGTCTTAAATTTACTTCCCATGCACCAATAGGATGTGCTTTACCAAAGCAAGGGAGTGACCAAAGAAGGAGAAAAACTACAGGATCTATTACAGTAGATGTGAATAAATCCCCAGAATGGTAGCAAATATAGATCCTAAGACGATTACTGTGCAGCAGGTTTACAGGGCAATCAGTTCAGAAAGAAGCAGGTCAGACAAAGGCTCTTGAAAATATTTCTTCAAGACTCGAAAGAATACCTAATATGTCTGAAAATAATGAGAGAGGACTTACAGGGTAGAGTTTTGGGGTGAATTAGGTGAGAAATAGAAAACTGAGCAAATGAAAAAAGAAGACAATCAATAACTCCAGAGAAAAGAAGTTGGTCACAAAAGGAAAAACAACCTGTTTATTACTATGTGGCTCAGCTATGAATTGTGTTTACATGTTTAAGGATGAACAGTGACCTGACCAATTTAAGATTTATCTATACTGGAAAAATTAGGGGACAGAAAATATGCAGGGGTATGTTATGTATATGGTGGGAGTGGTGTGAAAGAAACTTCAACATCAATAGATCAGAGTTAACAAATAATACTTAGATCTGAAAAATCCAGAATTAGCAATATAAACATGTTTCTTAGAGATATGGAGGTAAATAAAAACTTCAACTCAAAGAGTTGAGAGTATTTTTGTAGGTAATGGCAGTGGTGGTGACGTTCAAGTTTTCCCCAAGAAGTCTTGTGGAACTATTTGATTCTTTAAATCACAAGCATATATTACTGATATTACAAATTGAGACTACATTTTCAAAGAGCACTATGACATCAAACGAAGCAAGTAGTTTCTAAGTATGTAATTTTAATTCCCCTTTAGGGCAGGTAAAACATTTTTCTCATAGCTGAATTCTAAAAGATAACCTTATCTTTGCAGGGAGGCAATGTGCATGATCTGCACCACGAGTGACTAGAACATACCCGTTTGCTTGTTGGTGTGAGTTTCTCTTCTGGAGACTGTGTACTGAATGTCAATAAACTCTGAAAAGAGAGGTCAATTAATGATGCAAAATATAAACTGTAAAGTGCAAATCTAAATGTTAAAGTTAGAAAATGATGTTGACTTTTCATATTGATATAAATGTATCTGCTCACAGAAAAGTAATAAAAGATTTAAAACGTGTTTAATAACTGTTATGACAGTTGTAAGATTGTCCTCAAAGATCATTTTTGTTTGTTTTTTTTTGTTTGTTTGTTTGTTTGTTTTTTGTGGTACATGGGGCCTTCCACTGTCGTGGCCTCTCCCGTTGCGGAGCACAGGCTCCGGACGCGCAGGCTCAGCAGCCATGGCTCATGGGCCCAGCCGCTCCGCGGCACGTGGGATCCTCCCAGACCGGGGCACGAACCCGTGTCCCCTGCATCGGCAGGCGGACTCCCAACCACTGCGCCACCAGGGAAGCCCTCAAAGATCATTTTTAAGAATTAGTAATGAAATAAAATTCAACTGATGGGTCAAACTTAAGCCACTAATTTCTTTATGGTAAATCAAATACTAAAATTAAAGAAGAGCCATTCTAATAAATACAATTTAAAGTATTCTAGTTATCTTCTAGGTGATATCTTTTTTGGTGTCATGGAGTGAATGAATGCAAGCAATACTTAGCCCCAAAGGTGTGGGCGAATATACTCCCACCAGTAATATATGACTGTACAGAGCACATTAGATGGTTTGGCAGGGGAGTGGGAGGGGAGAGGAGTAATCCTTTAATAAAACTATTCCACTTGCCCTGGGCTATTACTCTCAAATATTAAAGCAACTGAAAATCACACATATAACATGACCGCCTTTTCTGAGGTGCATGGTTACCTGTGATTTTGTTAGGAAGTAAAACTGTGATCTGTTCAGCCACTGGTAAGCTTCTGAGGTGAATGATTCAGGGACATCTCGTGGAACAAACACTCCCCACTGGACTTCCTCTCTGGAGATATTTTTTTGAATATACAATGGCCTTGGCTCGCTAGGTCTAAACACAAACACTAGAGAAAAAAAAACCAAACAGACAACAACATTTTGCCTGCAAAGGTTAGTTTCAGCCTCAGATTGGCAGACCACACTCATCCTGGGACTTACCCCATTGAGTAAATTTATCAGGTCATGATTATTTTAGGCTTTGAGTCAACAAGTATCTACTTGATGCTTACTATGTGCCAAGCCAGTTAGGAATGAGGGCTTTGAAGATGAAAAACAGAAACAAAAATTCCTGTTTCTGAGAGAAGGGTCAACTGCAGAAAACAGACAACAAAACACTATGGCAGTATTTTGTCTTAAGCACTAGAACAGAAATCTGTAGAAAGGGCTTCAAGATCACAGAAGAATGATAAAAGCTCCTTGGGGGATTTAGGAATGCTTAAAAGAGGCAAAATCTCTCTTGGATTTTGAAGGCTGAGTAGCAAATGACATGTTGAAAAATGAGGGATGTGCTGGAGCTGGAACTCAAGAAAGGAAGGGCAGTGGTCAGGCAAATGGCTTCAAATGGACATCTGATTTGAAGGTAAGTTTAAATCAAATTATATTAAAGGTGTTAAAAAGAAAATTTAGGTAATAGACTTCTTCTGTCAAAGAATGGTCTGTACTTACAGTCTGAACCCATGGAAGACTGAGAGATTGCAGCAATATTCTCTGAATTGGGATCAGGTTCCATAACTCTCACATTTAATTTTGCACTCCACTCCACTGGGGGAAAAAAAAGTGATTCACTTCTAAGAAGAGATTTACCAAAAGCTTTATAAGCTTGTTATTTAAACTAGGTACTCAATATTTATTGGGACAATCAATTCTATTATTTTTAGGAATAGGGATTTTACCATTCCAGATAATACATGGAGAACACACTGACATAATCTGTGGAAGTCTGCACTAAAACGAGGGGCAAGAAGCAGAAAAACAAAGTATTGATACTTCTTCCACATGCTATGAAATGGTTATTACAGTGCAACTTCTGTCTGGTGCTTTTCCACTACTGCTAAATGTGGGCAAAATGTTAACCAGAATCACTGTAGAGAATATTTAAAAAAATGTTATCACACACATTCATTACAAAGTTAACCACAATGTCTTCCAAACATATACTCGGATGAGTAAAATGCCACAAAGTTCACATTTGTTAGGAGGACTGTGATTGGCTACATTCAAATTTAATGCTGTCAGGTACACTGCAGGTTAATATGCATTATAAACTATCAGAAACTTTCCTCAAATTGTTATGAGGATGGATAATATGGAGGGCAACAAAGTCATACAATGAAGACACTGGAAAAAGGTGAGGATAATGGAAGATGATTTGCTGACAATTAGGCAGTTTATAAATACAGTTGACCCTTGAATAACATGGATTTGAACTGTGAGGGTCCACATACAAGTGGATTTTAAAATAGCAAGTACTACCAATAACTGCTCAATCCAAGGTGGGCTGACTCTCTTTTAAGTTGTAAGTGAATTTTTGACTGCACAGAGGGTCGGCGACCCTAACACCCGCATCGCTCGAGGGTCAACTTTAATCAAAGTCTACTATTACAGGCATAGCACTCCAAAGTTTGGTGGTACAATGTACCACCACGTAAAAAATTACATATTCTCTGGGTAAAGATATGAAGATATCATCCAGAAGTCCTAAAAGGCCAAAGATTAGTTAATGTCCACTTCCTATGTGCTTTGTCATCACTTTATAGCAAAAAATATCTTACATGCACAACTGAGCAGATTCCAACAGCACAGAATGCCATTTTCAGTGGCACCAAGAAGATACTTGGAACAAGTCAATCTCCCAAAGCAAAGGTGCCTAGATTAAAACAAGGACGTTAACAACAGTCAGTTCTATCACATGTAGTTACAAAGGACTGCAGACTTCCTGCACAGTACTAGCTTCGTGCAATGCAAATTTTTAGACAGACGTGTATGTTTTTGTTCATAATTATTCTGCAGGAAAGGGGGTAAGGAGCACAACAGGAAAGTTTTATTTAGCTATTTTGTTTCTTTAGGAAAACAGATTTGATGACCAATTCTTTTCTCTAATATGCTGTACGGTACAATAATTGACACATAGAGAAAATGTATGTGAAACGTACCAAGTTATTTAACAAAAACTCTTTTTTATGCTTCTTTGTCTCAAGAGGAAAATCTGCAATATTCTGAATAAATAATTCTGAAGAAAGTTTTACAAAGAAAATTCAGAATTAGACATGTTGGGAATTAGAAACAGCCACTTCCCATTCTGTCCTCAAATGCCCAAGTTACCAGAAATAAAATGGAAGATACTGCTGTTACATTCCCTTGCCATTATTACAAACAATTAAGTTTGAGCATAACATTGCTTCTATGAAAATACAGAGAAAATACACATTGTTTGGATCTACTGAGGCTTATATATAGCTTCTATTATTGTGTAGTACAACCAAGAAAAGTAATGCACATGGTTCATAAACCCAGTAGTTTTTAGCTTCCCAGTATTTTGGTTAGCTGCTGGCACCACTGACCCACAAGATACCTCTGGAGAAAGCATAAATTAATTACTAAAGTTTATGTAGAAAAGCCTTGTTTGAATTTAAAAAAAAACAAACCCAGTACTTCATACTCCCCCAATTATTTACCTACCTTATTTTCCCAGCTCGTTGACAAAATGTACATTTAAGTTCCCATGTCTCCGAATCCCATATTGTAACTATTTCCTCAAAACTAACTGCTAGTAAAGAGCCATCTTCGGAGAAACAGCAGTTAGTTGCTTGGTATTTGTGATAACTACCCACAAAGTCACAGGTCCAGCCAACAGCTTTTTCTGTGAAAATATAGACCATAGAAATAGTACAAATGCTAGATAATATTTTAGGGAATTTATAAGAAATATGGATTAAGAAACAGGAAACACAACACAAAACCTCCTCTCCAAAATTTTAGTTACAAATCATTGACTGATTTGAAATTTGCATCCCTTCCAAGAGAACTTGACCTTCCTCTAGTGGAACAGTAAAGGGACTATTGCAAAAGCCCTTTTTACTGTAGCCTCACAGACTGGAATAATTAGCACACGATTAATCAAGAATGTCATAAAATAAGTAAAGATTTGGGAGAAAAAGCATGTAAAAATGTAATCTCTCAAATCTTTTGAAATTGGGCAATATCCTATAGAATTAAACAAAGTAGAAAATGTCCTCCCAGAATGGATATAATTCATGAGAGGATAAATATATCAATTCTTAAAACTGCACTACATACAGACATACTATATTTAAGTAACTTACTGTATATATCAGAATCATCTGTTAATATCCACACTTTGAAGTGACCATCTTTACTAGCTGTAACCAAGGTGGGGTTTTCAGATTTTTCTGCATTACAGAAACAGAGAGCTGTGATGTGGTCTTCATGTGGCATGTTAACCTTTGTATTGAGAACAAACCTAGTAGGAAGGAAACCAATTTATTTTTACACCAGGGCAATATGATATACTATCATATGAGTATTAAGAATTCCTCCTTACATATTGCACATTTTACAATAGCATTTTTAAGAATAAGCAACTGCTATATTATCACCTAGCATGACAAACAATTGAGTGTTCTGTCACTAATGGCCACAGGATGCAAAGAGTTCTAACACATTACCTCTGGCCTTGTGTAACGTACATAACAGATGATTATAAATAGTGTCAGCTTACTGGTACAGAATGAGTATAAAATAGGGGTCATCAAAAAATGATACCTGAAAGGCTACTATACTAAACTGCAGGGCAATTGTGTAGAACACAGATACCTCACTCTTTTGAAAATAAGCAAAAAAGGAAATGGCTATGAAAGCCCTTATTTGTGGCAAGACGGTACAGAAAGAACATTACCTATTTCACTGCCCTGGTCAATACTTAATATTTAAAGTCACCCAAACTACCTCTCAAACTTTGTTTCTGGCTCGACAGGACACTGCTGTGAATGAAAGATTATCTTGTGAAGATTCACAAGACAATGGGCACGAAAGCACTAAGCCCAGTTCTTGACAAGCAAGGACTTGATAAACTGCTATTACAGCCATCGTATGAAAAACTAGTGGGCTCCTTATCTAATCAAGACTATACCACACCACACCTCTACCACCTACCACTGCCATTTTCCCAAAGAAGGTAATGTAACACTAATAAAAGAGCTAAGGAACTAAGACCTTTGCATTCTAATCCTGGATTTGCCTCTAAGTAGGTATGTGTTCTTGGGGGTGTCACTTCTCCATGTTTCCTCATTTATGCAATGAGATGACTCATAATTTGGAGGACACCAATGCCTTCTCAGAGCAGAAAGCATAAAGGCTTTATTAGAGGAATAATACCTCCTTCATTTCTCTTAATATAAATTTATCAAAATGAAACATCGTAAAGACCAACAATTGAAACTAGAAAGTCAAATAATTTTCTGCTCTGAAATTAAATGTCTATATAGGTAGAATTACCCTTGTGTTTTCTTATTATATGTCCACAGTTTCATTTGCAATTCAAGCTCAGTTTCCTTTTCTTGACGTTGTTCCACCGTTGCAAGCCAATTACCATAGCAGCCAAATGCAGCCTTTGTTAGCTCAATTTGGATCAGACCATAATCATTGATATATTCTTGCTGTGTAATATCTAACTGATGGGTTAAAAAAAATCCAAAATTCTTATTAATGCAAATACATAAATGTTAAAGCATTCAAGGAATGGTAATTAACCACATCATAGATACCTTCTGGAATATACAGTAACAGATTTTTAGCTAAAGAGAAAAATGAACTAATCATTACTTACGGACATAAAATTGCCATTGAAAACATGGAGCATATTATATAATACCAATTTGGTGATGATTCTTCAATGACCTTAAATTTTAGTAACGACTATGCTCCATTTATATGATACAGCAGAACTTTAGGTTACAGTAATGCTTTTCTTTTGTTTCTAAGAACAAATACTTTACATAAAATCTCAAGGCTATATTCCCTATCACTAGAAACAAGGAGAGCAAAAATGAAACCTACAATTTTTAAGAAGTGAAAAGAGCACAACATCGTAAATAGGCCAGCATTTTCTTTATAATTGTTTCTTTTATTGTTTCCTCATCTATTTACTAAAAATGTATTAAGTGCCTACTATTTCCAGGCACTGTACTAGAAATGTACAAAGATCAATAAGTTTCCTTTCTTTGAGAGGTTTAAAGGTGTTGGAAAGAAAGAGATAAAGTGTTACGGTGGCTGTGATAGAAATCTGTAAAGGGTACTGTGGTGCACTGAAGAAAAAGTGGAAAGTCTGGATTGCATTTACCAGGATTATAGGAAGTGTTCCTTTTTAATCTAAACTGAAGATTTTATCTTCAGCATGTACATATGATACTGTTTCACCACAAAGCAGAGACAGGTCTGTATTGTTAATCCATATTCTCATTGCCTATCCTTATGACTCAAAGGCACAGATGTGTGCGACAGTTAATTTAGAGTGTAGTCTTAAACAGAATAAAATAGCGCACACAACAGTGCCAACTGGCTTACATGTAGACTTCATCTGCAACTGTGGCCTCATTAGAATCAAGCTATAAACAACTGATAATACTATGTTCAGATAACACAGGCACAGGATCTTGTTTTAGAAGCTATACAATAAGTTACTTGACCCCACTGGTGCTATAAAGATATTTCATTAGTTTTAAGGGTAGTTAACAGATCAAAAATCTTACATTGTATAACTGTTTATCACTTTGGAGAGAGTAAAACTGCAAGTGGCCAGGTTTCCCATTCAAAACCAAAGCTTTAGTTCTTGGGTCAATCATCAAACCGGTAAAGATATTTCTGTCTGCAAAAGAAGTGATGAACAATAGCTGAAATCAGACAAATATTCACTTTTAAAAATGTACACAATTCCACATCCACTGAGGTCTGTGATACCTTTCACTAGGCCTTGAATTACTGCAGACGCCTCAAGGTTTCGGTGAATGATTATCATCTCTGTGGGTAAAATAAATAAATAAATAAACAAACATCTAAACATAAATGGGTCAAACCTTCAAGGTTAAAAAAAAAAAGTGAATTTATATCATTCTGAAATATACGAGAATACAAAACAATTGAGTATGTTCAACTTCTTGGAGTGTTCCTGGAAAATTAGGAATATATTTTATGATTTAACAGAAAAACTAGGGATGGGGATGAGGGCTTTTTCTGTTGGAGTCTCTAAGTTTTCTGCTGTGACTATGAATACATTAGAAGTGTTAATTCAGAAACTTATATGCCCCCAAAGAGACAGCTGTTTACTTTGAGTCACTGCACTAATGGATTGCTCAGTTATGCTCTCTTTTGAAGGGAAAGGAGGCAATGGGCACAGGATTTACATCCAAGCTGAGGTGTAACAGGATGACCAAATGCTGGGGAGGAATCAGAAGACTGCTCCATTTCTGTCAAAATCCACAGGACTCTGACACTGAGACAATGGCTGTACCAAAGGAAAACCTCAGAGCATTCTTTCGAGAATGCCATTATATTGTGAAAACCTCCTTTATTCCCCCAATCATTCCACATGAAAAGATTTTTAAATATAAGTGGCACAACAGTAACCAAATACACTTAGCCCTACACTTTCATAAAAACAACTCTGGAAATGTTGGATTCAGGTGGCATCTTGGGGCAAGAGGGGTGGAGGAAAGAGGAGAAATAGAAGAGAAAAAAATGCTCGTTAAATCCTATGCTACTCTTAGTTTGAGGTCTCTTATATTCCATCTCCTACAGATGCTACCTAATTTATGACATTACACAAACTATTTCCTCATGACAACAAATTGAGACTTACTGTTATCGGAGTGTGAAGTACAGAAGAGATCCCCTGCTGGAGACACTGAGATATGTTCAATAGTAGCTCCTAAACGGGGGAGAAACTCCTTATTCTTCTCTGCTGCCTCTCGCCACTCTACAAGGACAGACTCACGGCCACCACTCAGCAGACTGCTGCCTTCTCATCCACCCAAAGAAATGAAAAGGACAGTGTTTGGGGGAAAAAACAGGAAGATATAATCAATATTTTGATTTTTCCTATGTTAGAGAAATAAACTATTAAAAAAAACACACAAACAAGTGTCTTTATATCTTTTAATATACTTGCAAGACAAAAGATTTAAAGATCATTGGCTCAGGGATTTCTCCTCTCCAGTAACATGTGACTACTTTGTTGCTGACAAATTCTTCTGCCAATAACTAGAAAAACTGGATGAAACAAACATCCTCCAGGCCCAGCTGGCTTCACTAGTCAACTTTTCCAAACATTTAAGGAAGAAATAAACCAGTTTTACACTCTTCCAGGTAACAAAAAAGAAAGAACACTTCCCAATTTGTTTTGAAGACCAGCATAATTCTGCACCAAAACTAGCACATCATAAAGAAAAGTACAAGCCAATTTCCTAACAGATGAAAACTATCAAATGAGGTATCATAAAGCTGAATCCAATGATATATTAAAAAGACATCACTGCAGGGTAAAATTTACTGTAAGAATGTGAGGTTATTTTAACATTTGAAAAATAAACCAATGTAATGAACTCTACTTACAGAAAAAAAGGAAATAGATCATCAGTATCTTAACAGATGCAGAAAAAGTAAATGATAGAATTCTAGATCCATAATAAAAACTCTCAGTAACCTAGGAATTGATGAAACCTTTAAAATTTCATCAAGAATACTTACAGATAATCTATAGCAAATATTTTAGTGTTAAAACACTGAAAACTTTCCCCGTGTTGGGAACACCAACACCACTTTTTTTTTTTTTTTTTTGTGGTACGCGGGCCTCTCACTGCTGTGGCCTCTCCCTTTGCGGAGCACAGGCTCTGGATGCGCAGGCTCAGAGGCCATGGCTCACGGGCCCAGCCGCTCCGCGGCATGTGGGATCTTCACGGACCGGGACACGAACCCGTGTCCCCTGCATCGGCAGGTGGATTCTCAACCACTGTGCCACCAGGGAAGCCCACCAATACCACTTTTATTCAACATTAACTTGAGGTCCTAGAACACTGAAATAAGAAAGCCTTAAGAATCAGAAAGACGTAAATAATAAATTAGATGCTCACAGACAGCATGACTGCGTTCAAAGCAGAGCCCAAACAGTTTATACTGTTAACATTTGCCTTAACTTATAAACAGTTCTCAAAAACCCTATAATTTGTAGTTCATTTACACAGACATCTAATTTTCTTCTATTAACTCACTCATACCTATACATTCACTGACAACCATGTACTATATTACTTCTCACAAATACTCACACGATTTAAAAAATAACATCAAGAATTCAACTCTCTAATAGCCGAGATGATCTGCAGGACCTCCTGTATGAAAGCCATGGCTCACAGTAGAGGCACTTGGTATTCTCTTTTTTGACTGCCAACTAATCTAACTATTCCTTCTTTCCCAAACCCCACCTGAGAAGGCCAATCCTGAATGTCCCAGGACTTAAGGGTAATAAGTAAGGCCATCACAGAAAGCTGTGACTAATAACTAGTGTGAGAGGAGGTGGACAAGATAGGTAAGGGCAACAAAATAGAGAAAAGTCACAGTGACAATATACATCAATGGGTCTTGGCCTTTGGGCAGGGGCCACAGCAGAGAAAAAGACTGATGAGGAAGGGCAGAAGAAACCACTTTAGGTCAGGAGAGAATAACAACACTGCCTGAAACATTACAGACATATGTACACACAATGCCACAAACATACTCATTTTTATTTTTGGTGGGGAGGAGGGTGAAGATAAGAGTAGCCGATGTCTTTTATCCATAGCGTTAACACCATCTTCATTCTCCTGTTCTTCGTTCCCATATGTCACAGCTGTACTCCTGTTGTACTATGCTTAAGTGTGCCAGTCACTGATCCCCAAAACCAAAAGCACAAGTAGGCTAAAGATGCCTGCCTCCTGCTTCCTGAGGCTCCACTGAGTTAAACCCAAGTAAGCCTGTAGGAATCTAGAGCAAATGGTACTAAGACTTGTCCTGCCAGTATCTGGGAAGACCTACAGGAAGAACCACTTTCTCCAGGCACGTAAACTTCTGGAGCATCTAGCACCTCCCCTCCCCCACCCCCTTAAGGACCAGTCAAAATGTACTGACATAATTTTCACCACATACGTGTGGGGATGGTAACGGTAA
Organism: Kogia breviceps; assembly: GCF_026419965.1. Classification (NCBI taxonomy): domain Eukaryota; kingdom Metazoa; phylum Chordata; class Mammalia; order Artiodactyla; family Physeteridae; genus Kogia; species Kogia breviceps. The sequence goes on along the minus strand of NC_081311.1, from coordinate 157,203,412 downwards.
CCAAAGACAAAATGTACTTCTCCAAATTTCTGTTGAAGGTCATCCTATTTCCAAGGAGGTATTTTTACGCATTATAGCCACTCTCATGCAGCTTAAATGGAACAAAGATCTGAATTAACTTAAAATAGTGAATGTGGCGATCTTACAGTTAAAAACAAACTTTTGAATTAGACCTAGGTCCAAATCCCACTTACGAGACACGTGACCTTAGGCAAGTTAGTTCTCAACTACAAATTTCACTTCCATCATCTGTAAAATGAGAATAATGATGCCTGTTTTCAGAGTCAAGGATTAAATGAGATAATGGATGTAAAGCATCAGCAGAGTCATTTGCTCCTCATAAACTGTAGCTATACTTATGGACAACAAGCACTTAGCTATGTGCACATACTTGAAAAAAGAAAAGGAATAAAATTTAAATAGGTTTATATTAACAAGAGACTTTATGATAGGTGTACACTTTGATACTCTGAAGAGCTTTGAAATCTTAAGCATATGGCATTGTGCTGAGCAAAGCCCAAAACACAGGGGTGATATACAAGTGCTTAAAAAAAATTCATTTGGCTCATGCAATTCTAAATCTTTCAAACTATAAGTACAGTGAATTAAAATGCCTGGTTCACATACTTTAAAAGTTCATTTTAAGTCTTAAATTTGTACTTACCTGTCACTGAAAAAGCCAAATCCATAACCAAATCATGGTGCCAATGTAAACATGTGTATGTATATTTCTTTTCATCATCAAAATTCCTCCTATTGGAGAAAAACCAAAATTCTTAACTTGGCCAAAGGCGTATGTTTATCAAGTTTACTGGTTTTAATGTGCAAAAAGTACATTTTCTATTTCTAAACCAGTCAATTCTGTAAACAATAGGCCATCATAGTATTCTACTAGTTCAATATTCACTGTTACTCTCTCCTTTTTACTTAAAGGTTGACAAAAAGTTCTCTTCAATTAAATGATTAAGGACAAAACGGATTTACTCCTAGGGACAAGGGTTGAAGTCCTAAAATAGTAAGTCTACGCAATGAAGAGTACAGTAATAAAAGAAAGGGAGGATGCCAGCAAAGCATCATCTCTAGTATCAGCTGTTGCTTTTCAGTTCTATCCTTTTCCCTGCACCCAGGTATACCCCTTTTCTGTAGAACTAATCTAAAATAAATAAATGATTGCCAAGCTCTTCAAGAGTTAACTGACCAAAGACGAATTTTGCCATCCCTGTGACCAGTTGCTATGCAATCTTCTTTCGGGTGACATGCTACACATGTAAAATTGTTCTTAGCATGTTTCTTATTTCTTGATGATGATAAAGTAAACCTAGAAGAAAAATATTTTCCCTTGATTATTAAAGGCTTGGTAAGTGATGTAGTTAGGCAAAATGGAGGTCCCTCCCTTATCTACCCAAACTGGTGAGCTCTCAGAATTCACTGAACATAAATGCACAATTTTTAAGAAAAATCACGACCGAGAATCAAGAATTTTGTTTTGTAAACATTTATTAATACACAATATAAACTTCATGTGAATAACATTCTACCATAATAACTTGTCTATGGAGGCCACTGAGAGTGAAATAATAAACACACAGTTCTTTTTATAGTTTTCTGCCTGGGCAAAGTTTGTTTGAATTTCTCATTAAAGCTAAGTTTTTAGCATGAAGTATGGACTAGCCTGAGAAATTATATCTGAGACAACTGGCTAATCCTGACATCCAAAGATGTCAGGATCCTTATACTGCAAAGAAAAACAAATGTTAATCTTGGCAGGGTAAAAAGGGAGAGGGGACAGTGTCATCTGAAGAGTGACTACTCATGCTCAGCACTAGTTTCTTTAAATACGTTATCTCATTCATTCTTACAACCCTATTAGGTAAAATTTATCGCCATTTAAAATACATGTTAATTTGAAGTGCAGTGAGGTTCAATGGACTAATTTGATTCATTTTAAACCCAGATATACCAAAGCCTATATTCATTCCTATAGCCATAAAATGACATTGTGGATCACCTAGGGAAAACTTTTCAAACCACATCCAATTTTGACACCAAGTATACACAGCAGAATATAAGTGTGAAAGTGGTTTTGGGGGGAAAAGCTCCATAGGATTTTGTGACTAACAATTTTAACCCACTGTGGGTAAAAAACTCTACCTCATCTTGTGGTTTCACAATTACTTGTAACATGAAACAGCTTTGGGTCACAGGTATAAGGATGAATAAAATTATAATAAACTCCTGAGTAAATAAAATGAAGCTATCAAAAAGGAATTCTTACCTTGATGTTGTTTTCTTTTTGAAAAAATAAACAGACAAGTAGAAGTCCCGTACTGCAGCAACATACTCTCCCTAGTATTTCAAAGAGAAGATAACATTCACAAAAATAGTCAACACCCTTTAAGAAGAAATATTATCATAAAAGTTAACAAGGGAACAATAAACTTTTTGCAGACTGAGAGTGTATTAGTATGAAATGATATACTGGGTTGGCCAAAGAGTTCATTCGGGTTTTTCAGTAAGATGTTACAGAAAAACCCAAATGAACTCTTTGGCCAACCCATATTACAGTTTAACTATGGAAAGGATACTCCTACATTTACAATAATCATAGAAAATTAAAAGATGAAAGTAGGTTCTAAATCCTAAAACTAGACTAAGTATAAGGATTAAACTTTTTTCTATTAAGGCGTAATTTATACACCACAGAATGCAATGTTTCACATGTGTATAACCATGTAACTACCATGACAATCAAGATTTAGGACATTTTCTTTGCCTCAGGAATGCTCCGTTGTTCCTCTTTCCAGTCATTCCCCAATGCCCCCACCCCTCTCAGCAACTATTGATTTCCATCACCGTAGCTTACTTCTCTGCCTTTTCTATAACACAATACAACCAGAATGGTAAATACATTTCATGTCTGGACTGTAGCTCAACATCACCTTTTTGAGATTCACCCATGCTCTTATGTGTATCATTAGTTCCTTTTTATTGTGAAGCAGCATCCCAATGAATGCATATGTATCATAAATTGTTTACTCTCTTATTGATGAACACGGGTTATTTCCATTTTGGAGCTATTATGAGTATGCATATGTTTAACTTTGCCCCATATCTTTCTACCACTCAGTACTGTCATTCTTTAATTTTATCTGTTCTAGTGGACGTGAAGTGGTATTTCACTGTGGTTTTACTTTGTATTTAACTGACGACTATGATGCTAAAGAATAATGATGTTTATAATGTTCAAGTGTTTTCTCTACTCTAAGAAATTAAACCTTTTCAGAACAAAGCCAAAATAATGCTACAAAACTTAAGACTAAAGAAACATGCTACCACAATGATATACAGGGACTTTTGATGGTACTTGATTTTAATAACTTATGTGATTATTAACAAGGGATGGCTAACTAAGTCATGGTATGAACATCATACAGTCACTAGTTCTGATGAACACTTAAGTACACACTCATCCTGCAGTGTTAAGTGAAAAAAAAAGATAAAACCCTCAGATAATTATTCAATTTGAGAAAAGTTATTTTATACATTTAGGAAAAAGTCTAGAAAAATTCCTCAACTATTACCACTGGTGAGATTTAATTTCTTCATTATATTTTTCTGTAATTTCAAAATTTTCTATAAGGGCATGTTATTTATAGACATGGAGGTCATATTTTCAAAAGACACACATCTATAATCAAAGCATTTAAGTGGCTTCTATATGGTACAGGCTAAGAAGTACAGTACAAATGCCAAAACATTGATTTTTTTTTGGACAATTATAGAGTTTACAAGAGCAAAAAGACACAATCTACAAAATTAGGGTAGTCCTTAAAAAAATCTATACTACAAACACATGCTAAAGTAGTAAGACAGATTTCTTAGTTACTAACAAAAATATTGTAACTCAAGGCAATATTAAATCACTATAACATAAAATCATCAGAGGAAAGACTGCAGGAAAGAGATTTTATGTACAAAAAAGAAAACCAACAAAGCAAATTTTACCTCATTTCCAAAGGCAATACACTTGGGTGACTGGTTTATATAATCCAAAACAAAGGAGAGCTCCTTAGCTTCTATTTCCTGACTTGATGATTTTGGTAGTTTCACTGAAACCAGCTGAAATACATCTAGCCAAAGGCAGCTATATTAATATAAAGCTTCTCTAGAGAAAGTGAAGATGTGCATTTGTTCATATAAAACTGTTAATTAGTACTCCAAAGTTAATTTGATGCTAAGATCATAATTCTACACTATCTGAACAAGTTGTACTCTTCATATGAATATACAAGTTTTAACTGGAAGGCTAATTCCACAACTCATACACACACACACACACGCTTCATATATGTAGAAATAGAAAAAATTTGTTTTACTGGTGCATACTGATTTCCAAAGTACTGAGACGAAAAAAAACAAAACAAAAAACCCCAAAGTACTGAGATGAGCTTTAAGATGGAGATGGAATATGATACATTGGTGAACTGAGCAGCCAAAAGCAACAAACCATCTGAGAGCTTTCAGAAATGCTATGGGCTTGCCACACATTCATAGAATAAATGTCCTTTTCTGTAAATTGGCATGCTCCTCTCTTTGCATTCCACTTAAAAAATTTCTCCTTAAGGGGAAATAGCTATATTTCACTATGCTATTTCCTTATCCTCCTAGACTTTATAATACACTGTAATACACTGATCTACCGTTTTTTGTTTTCCAGCCTGCTTATTGTATACTCTGAACTCAATTCTTCTAGGCTTTTCAGTCATCTCAAACTTTACATGCCTAAATTCTGAACTCTTATTTTCCTTTCTGAACTTAGTCTTCCCCCACATTGCCCACTGGAGGAAATGGCACCACAGTTTACCTAGTTGCTCAGACTTAATCCTTGAGTCACCTTTTGACTTCTCTCTCATGCCCCACACCAAACCAGCAGCAAACCCTGCTGGCTCTATCTTCAAAAGACATCCAAGATTCAATAAATTCTCACCACCTCTGCCGCTACCACCTAGCCTAAAGCCATGATCCTGCTTCATATCCTAAGTGTTAGGAATAGTGATCTCTTAACAGCTCTTCACGTCCACCCTTGGTCCCTTTCAGTCTCTTCTCAACACAGAAGCCAGTGTTCTATTACTACTAAGTCAGATCATGTCCCTCTTTTGCTCAAAAACCTTCAATGGTTTTTTGTCTACTCAGAGTAAAAGTCAGAGTCCTAATTGCGTACAATGCTCTACATTATCCATTCTACTTAGGCTCACTCCAATCCATCCTCCCTGCTATGCCTCAAACACGGCAGGATGCTCTAGAATATGCTTCTCCAACACAGCTGCACAGTGTATTCTTCTTTCTCCCAGGACCTCCCCATATCACTTATTTAATATGTATTCTTCCAGTGTTGCCTATTCCCGTCCCCTGCTTTATTTTTCTCTAGAACACCTGTCATCTTATTGTATATGACTGATCTAGTAAGCTTAATGTCTGTTTAGTTTTCTGCAACCAGAACAGTATTTGGTACATGGTAAATGTTTAATTAGCTGGTGAATAAATTAATTACAGTCAAGAAATGACACCATATAAGATAACGTGTAAATAAAAGGTTCATTTGTTTTTAAACCAGAGAAGCATATTTCAATATGATTTATACAAATTTCTATTAGAGACTCTGGTGTTGGACTGTGGAACAAAGATGAAACAAATAAAGAAGGATATGTTAATATATATTTTGAGATGCCAGTCACAGGGAATCTTTTTTAAGCCTTATTCACATTTTTATATAGTAATTAGATTTTCACAGGCTGAGTGCCCACGATGTGCCAAGTACTGAAGAGTAACACTAGATTCCACCATGAACAGAATTCAGATTACATTACAGCATTTGAAGTTTCCAGTTAACTCCAAAAGGTTAACTCCAAAAGGTTAGATCTGAGTGAGACTTACTTTAGATCTACAGTTTTCTATACTGGCTTGCACATTAGACTCAACTGGGGGAATACTTAAATAAACAGACAGGCCCCACCACAGAGAATCTTACATTTTAAGTTCCTTGGAGTGACTGTAATGTGTAATCAGTGTTAAGAATCACTTGTCCTACTGATACTGATAAAAACTTTCATTACTGCTATTGGCAACTACCCGTCCAACTGAGGAATCATGCAGTGTGTATGGGGCGTGGCTACCAAACTAGAGTGATGAGCAGAACCACCTGGGGAGACACAAAAAATGCAGATTCCTAGAGCAAATCTCAGACTTAGTGAATCAACTGTCTGTCAGGGAGTTTAGAAACATGAATTTTTAGTAAGCATTTAGACAGACATTAAGAATTCACAGGGCTTCCCTGGTGGTGCAGTGGTTAAGAATCCTCCTGCTAATGCAGGGGATATGGGTTCGAGCCCTGGTCCAGGAAGATCCCACATGTCACAGAGCAACTAAGCCCATGCGCCACAACTACTGAGCCTGCGCACTAGAGCCCTCAAGCCACAACTACTGAGCCATGTGCCACAACTACAGAAGCCCGCGTGCCTAGAGCCCATGCTCCACAAGACAAGCCACTGCAATGAAAAGCCTGCACACTGCAACAAAGAGTAGCCCCTGCTCGCTGCAACTAGAGAAAAGCCACACGCAGCAACAAAGACCCAACGCAGGGGCTTCCCTGGTGGCGCAGAGGTTAAGAATCCGCCTGCCAATGCAGGGGACACGGGTTCGAGCCCTGGTCCGGGAAGATCCCACATGCTGTGGAACAACAAAGCCTGTGTGTCACAACTACTGAGGCTGCGCTCTAGAGCCTGTGAGCCACAACTACTGAGCCTGCGTGCCACAACTACTGAAGTCCGTGTGCCTAGAGCCCATACACCACAACAAAGAGTAGTTACCACTCACCGCAACCAGAGAAAGCCTGTGCACAGCAACAAAGACCCAACACGGCCAAACATTAAAAAAAAAAGACCCAATGCAGCCAAAAAGAAATAAATTTACAAAAAAATAAAAAACTCCCTTAAAAAAAAAGAATTCACATTTTTATATACAGAACAGAACCTAAATATTGAAAAGTGCTACTTTAAAATAGTCATCTGGGGGCTTCCTTGGTGGCGCAGTGGTTGAGAGTCCGCCTGCCAATGCAGGGGATACAGGTTCGTGCCCTGGTCTGGGAGGATCCCACATGCCGCGGAGTGGCTAGGCCCATGAGCCATGGCTGCTGAGCCTGTGCGTTCGGAGCCTGTGCTCCACAACGGGAGAGGCCACAACAGTGAGAGGCCCATGTACCACAAAAATAAATAAATAAATAAATAAATAAATAAAATAGTCATCCAGTAAGGCAACTTAATTATTTTAAGAATTACACTGCCATTTCCAAAACATTTTTTGGAATGTCCCTTAGAGATGGTTTATGGGCCACATCAGAAAACTAAGCTTACAGCTTTTATTCTTTCATGTCACATTTTTTTTTTTTTTGTGGTACACGGGCCTCTCACTGTTGTGGCCTCTCCCATCGCGGAGCACAGGCTCTGGACGCACAGGCTCAGTGGCCATGGCTCACGGGCCCAGCCGCTCCGCGGCACGTGGGATCTTCCCAGACCAGGGCATGAACCCATGTCCCCTGCATTGGCAGGTGGATTCTCAACCACTGCTCCACCAGGGAAGCCCTCATGTCACATTTTTGATAGATAAAAATATTTCTCATTTACAGAGTTGGCACCAAACGACTTTTAGCTAAATAAGATTTAGCTTCACAGTTTTGACTATTCTCAACTTACTTAAAAGTCCATGATATAACAATCTGTAAATGTGTTTTAGCAAAACAAACAAACAAACAACAAAACTCCCCAAATCCCAAACAAACAAAAAAACCACTACCAGAACCCCCAACAAAAACCAAGCCAACGTGTCCGTCCCCCCCCCCCCGAAAGGATTCACTTAGCTAATGAGCTGTGAGCCAATCTAGCTGACTGCCAAGTAACCAGTTTAAAGCTGGCCTGTACTATGAATTCTGAATACAACTCTATTTTAAGGTGGACAACACAGGGGGGACTGGCATTCTTGAAGTCTGAGATTAGAAAAATTCTTTGGATATATCCTTCATGTCAATGTTAAATGTATTAAATTTACTGCTAAAGGACAATTATTTGTAACCACTGAAGATACTCCAGAAATCCTTAAATGCTCTGAAACATGGCAGTTTCAATGGAATCATATTTCAATGATAATGAAAATATAATAATAATTTAGCCACACTATTAGTTCCTAATCATCTGTTTTCTATACCATTTCCTCCAGATTCAAGATCAACGAATGGGTGTTCAGTGATGGGTAAAATAATAGTGATGCTTAAGAATGACAGATTTAAGGTCAGTAGGAAGACACATACAGCTCAAAACAGCTTTAAAATTGGAGTTATGCAGTCCACTATCACAGCCATTTATTAAGTAATCATTCCCTCATCAATATTTCAGAAATACAAAGCCTCCCCCAAATGAATGCAATAGTGATGAAACCAATTTAAAAGCCAACTCCAAAAACTTAACTTCAGACTAAAACCAAAATGGTAAATTTGAGACACTGTAAAATGTAAAGAGCCACTCAATGCTATATATGTATAAAAAAATTAATTATACTATACCTGGTTTTTCTTTATTTATTATAACAAAGACAGAATCCTCAGCACAGGCAAGAGTAAAGAGGGCATGAAGTTTACATCCAAGTATGAAAGTCTGAAAGATAAAAAGCACGATATTGTTCATTCTGTGCACCCCCCATAAGTTCCATAACAGGCAGGGATTTTTTTTTTTATCCATTTTGCTCACTGCTATATTGCCAACATCATGAAGGAAACCCGGCCTACGGAGACACTCAATACATATTTGTTGAATAACCTTTTAAGTTAATACATATATAGATCTACCTGTTTCTTATCAATGGTTTTACAGTATTCTATTGAATGACTATCAAATTTTAACTGACCTCAAGATTATATTCAATTTTTTTTTTCTACCATGAACAATGTTTTAAGAACCACATAGACCTGCCATTATTTCAACAAGAGATTCCTTAAGGTGAAATTGCTGGAGCAAAATGTATTTATTCATTTTCAGCTTCATTCTCATTGACTGTATACAAAAGTGTCTATTTCTCTATACTTTATCGCTGTATTTTTTTCAATCTGCAATTTGGATAAAGTGACAGGGAAAATGCTGTGTTATCTATTAATTTACATTTAATTATTAACACGGTTAAGCATCTTTTCATGTTTATTGGTTATTTGTTATTTCTTTTCTGTGTATTACATATTCTTACTTTATACCAATTCTTTTCCTGTTGGGTCATTAGTTTTTCCTTATTGGTTTTTGGTAATTTTTTGTATATTAGGATAATAGCTCTTGTAAATATTTTCTTTCAGTTTCATTGCTCATTTTTTGGTTTAAAAAGTTTAAAATGTTATATAGTCAAATTTATCATTTCTTTTATGGTGAGTGAATTTTATGATTTGTTTAGGAAGGCTATCTAAAAGGTTGGGCCTTATGGGAGTATTCAATAAATAATATGTCTGTCATTATATTATGTTGCCATTCCTCTTCACATAATGAAAATGGAAGCTCAATCCACATACCTTTATCAAAATGCCATCTATATAGTCCCACAGTTTAATCGTGCCGTCAAAGGAACACGAATACAGCTAGAAGGGTAAAAATAGTACAAAACTGATTAAAAAATGAACTACATTAAGATATCAAGTAACTTAACTGCTGGTACAGAAGGCATTGCCTGTTCATTAATTTATTATCAGCTTTGAAGAGGTGAAATCATTTATTTGTATTGTTTTTGCAAAATAAAAAATCTTATCACAGCTCTTTGTAGAAAGCAGACCTATCAATTTCAAGTTTTAATTAAAATACAGAAAAAAGTCAACCCTCTATCTTCAAGAGGGAGATGGTAAGGTACTGAGTTATGAAAAGCACTTGACAGCTTGTCACTATTTTCCCAGAGCCCAGTCCTTTATCAGCAGAACTGCTTTTATCTTACATTGGTATCAAAGGAGTGTCTCTCAAATGATCTGAGAATGTCCTTTTTAAAAAGAGAAGTGGGCTTCCCTGGTGGCACAGTGGTTGAGAATCCGCCTGCCGATGCAGGGCACACGGGTTCGTGCCCTGGTCCGGGAAGATCCCACATGCCACGGAGTGGCTGGGCCCGTGAGCCATGGCCGCTGAGCCTGCGCGTCCGGAGCCTGTGCTCCGCAACGGGAGAGGCCACAACAGTGAGAGGCCCGCGTAACGCAAAACAAAACAAAACAAAAATCAAAAAAAAAATAAAAAGAAAAGTTTCCAACCCATCACGGACCAATATTTTTGTAAAATACAACTTAAGTTATTATGTACTTGGATGCTGTGGCAATGTCAAAGTGCCCTAAAGTTTTAGACACTTAATTTCTATACTTATCTCATTGCAGACCTGTAACCAACGGTTTGCGGCACTGGTCTGTGGGCCATACGTTGGTACCACCGAATGCCTTTGTAGCATGTTTTTATTTTTGTCCCAGCAGACTGAGGTTTACTAAAGTCACACTGGATTTTTTCGTTGCTGTTACTGTGAAAACACTTTACTTAAAATTTTGAGTTTTTTGAAAGAAAGATGGTAGAGTAGAAGGACGTGGAATTCACCTCCCACCATGAACACATCAAAAATACATCTACATGTGGAATAATTCTCACTGAAAACTAACTGGAAACTGTCAGAAAGAGTCCTATACAACCAAGACTGTAAGAAAGATCCACATGGAATGAGGTAGGCAGGGAAAAGAAGCAATCAGGTTGGGACCTGTTTCCACTGGGAAGAAACACAGAGGACAAAGGAGATTACATGGGCAGAGATCTGCCCTGCGGAGTGAGTGAGCGGTTTGAGTCACATACTGGGTGCTCCAGTCCTAGGGTCTGACACAGGGAAGACAAGTTCCCTTGGCTGAAGTGCCGCTGGGACTAACAGTAAGGCAGTGGGAAGCCTGGATTCCACTCAAGAGGAGAGCACACATGTGGGCTTGCTCTTGAGGAAGAGGGTAGATTGAAGACTGCCTTAGTAGCTGCCTGGTTTCCTGTGAGCGCTCCAGTACATGTTCCATCCCTGCTTACTTCATGACGCAGCTCCACATGGGAGAGAGGCCTGCTGTGACTGGGGAGAGAGCTTGGCTCTGGAACACAGAAGCAACCTAGCACCTCCATCTCTAGCCCCACCTCTAACCAAGGTGACAGCTGCCAGCACACCCTGAGGAAAGATGTGACTTGTAGTTCATGTCAAAGCCAGCTCTCTTACCAAAGGCACTGAGCACATGCAGACTGCACAGGGATGCTCCCACATAAGGATACCCCTTCAAGACTGGGATAAGTAACCAGTTCACCTAAATTCATAGAGACAGAGAAAGTTAAGCAAAATGAGAAGACAGAGGAACTGGTCTCAAAAGAAAGAGCAAAAGAAAACCCCTGAAAAAATTAATGAAACAGAAATAATCTATCAGATAAAGAATTCAAATCATTAGTAATAAGAATGCTAACTGAATTAGGGAAAAGAATAGATGAACACAGTGAGAATTTTAACAAAGAACTAGAGGAAAAAACCCACAAAAACACCCACTGAGAACTGAAAAATACAATAACTGGAATGAAAAACACACTAGAAGGAATTAACAGCAGACTAAGTGATACAGAATGCACAAGTAATCTGGAAGAGAGAATAATGGAAATCACCCAAACAGAAGGACAAAAAGAGAAAAGAAAGAAGGAAAGAAAGAACAGCTCAGAGATCTCTGGGATAACATCAAGAGTACCAACATTCACAATATAGGGCACAATAATGTGGGTCCCAGAAGAAGGAGAGAGAGAGAATGGGGTCTAAAATGTATTTGATGAAATTATGGCTGAAAATGTCCTAATCCTGAAGAAGGAAACAGATATCCAGGTACAGGAAGCACAGAGGGTCCCAAACAAGATGAACCCAAACAGAAAACCCTAAAGTCTCCACTGAAAAACTACTAGAACTAGTAAGTGAATTCAGTAAAGTTGCAGGATACAAGATTAATATACAGAAATCTGTTGCTTTTCTATACACTAATAATGAACTACCAGAAACAGAAGAAAAAACAATCCCATTTAAAATCACATCAAAAAGAATAAAATACCTACAAATAAACTTAACCAAGTAAGTGTAAGATCTATACTCTGAAAACTATAAAACACTGAGAAGAAAACTGAAGATGATACAATGAAATGGAAAGATATCCCATGTTCCTGGATTGGAAGAACATTGTTAAAATGTCCAAACTACTCAAAGCAATCTACAGATTTAATGCAATCCCTATCAAAATACCCATGACATTTTCAACAGAACTGGGACAAATAATCTCAAAATTTGTATAGAACCACAAAAGACCCCAATTATGAAAGCAATCTTGAGAAAAAAGAACAAAGCTGGAAGTATCATGCTCCCTTACTTCAGACTATACTACAAAGCTATAGTAATCGAAACAGGATTATACTGGCACAAAAACACAACACAGATCAATGGAACAGAATAGAGAGCCCAGAAATAAATCCACATACTTATGGACAATTAATATACAACAAAGGAGGCAAGACAGTCACAGGAGAAAAGATGGTCTCTTCCATAAGTGGTGCTGGAAAAACTGGACAGCTACATATATAAGATTGAGATTAGAACATTTCCTCACACCATATACAAAAATAAACTCAAAATGGATTAAAGATATAAATGTCAGACTGAAAACCATAAAACTCCTAGAAGAGATGACAGGCAGAACACCCTTTGACATCAATCGTAGCAATACATATTTTTTGATCTGTCTCCTAAGGCAAAAGAAATAAAAGCAAAAATAAACATATGGGACCTAATTAAACTTAAAAGCTGTGTACAGCTAGGAAACCATAGACAAAACAGAAAGATGACATACTGAATGGAAGAAAATATTTGAAAATGCTATTGACTGATAAGGGATTAATTTCTAAAATACATAATAAACAACCCATACAACTCGACATCAGAAAGATAAACAACCTAAAGATAAAAAAAGATAAACAACCTGATTAAAAAATAGGCAGGAAATCTGAACATTTTTCCAAAGAAGATATACAGACAGCTAACAGGCACATGAAAAGATGCTCAACATCACTATTAGACAAATGCAAATCAAAATCACAATTAGATATCACCTCACACCTGTCAGAAGGGTTATCATCAAAAAGTCTACAAATAACAAATGTTGGCGAGGATGTGGTGAAAAGGGAAGCCTTGTACACTGCTGGTGCACCCACTACTGGAAAACAGGATGGAGGTTCCTCAAAAAACTAAAAACAGAACTACCATGTGATCCAGCAATTCAACTCCTGTGTATATATCTGAAAAAATAAAAATAGTAATTTGAAAAGATAAATGTACCTCAATGTTCACAGTAGCGTTATTTACAACAGCCAAGACATGTAAGCAACCTAAGTGTCCACCAACAGATGAAGGGATAAAGAAGATGTGATGTGATATATATACTCAAGCATAAAAAAGAATAAAGTTCTGTCATTTGCAACAATATGGGACCTAGGAGTATTATGCTTACTGAAATAAGACAAAAAGAAAGACAAACAAATACTGCATGTTATCACTTATATGTGGAATCTAAAAAATAAAACAAATGAATATATTTAACAAAACAGAAACAGACTCACAGATACCGAAAACAAACTAGTGGATACCAGTGGGGAGAGAAAAGGGGGAGAGGTAAGATAGGGGTACAGGATTAAGAGATACAAACTACTATGTATAAAATAGATAAGCAACACGGATATATTGTACAGTGCATGTAAATATAGCCATTATTTTGTAATAACTTTAAATGGAGTTTAATCTCTACTACTGAAGAATCACTATACTGTACACCTGAAGCTAACATAATATTGTGAATCAACTCTACTTCAATTTTTAAAAAGTGGCAATTTTAAGATTTCTTCCAGGGAGGACATGAATCACAGAATGGAAATAAAAAATGATGGAGTAAGAAAATATTATCTATTCAAGCAAAAGAATTATATATATCAGGTAGAAAATATATACCAGCATTATTACATATAACATGAATCATGTACACAGATCAGTAAAATATAACAAGGCAAACAGAATCACTATAAGAAAATGGTTATACACAAATACTGTGAGTTGAGAGTCCACAGAATCTCTGGCACCCACCCCTTCACCTCAACCAAGCCTGCTGTTAAACTTGGTAATATAGACTTCACAAATTCCAATTTTAATTTTTTCTGCTACAAAAAACATTCAAATGGTACACATAACCATAACCTCTTTTCTCAAGTCCTCAGAGGACAGCAAGGACAAAATGTGTGTTTGAACCCTGCAGAAGAGCTACTGAACTATGATTTTCAAGAGTAGCTCATTTTATTTTAGAAAGAAAAGATCAGTGTTAGTGTTACTTTATGCACTACACCTTTTATAACACAGTGAATGGCAATGCAAATCCATTCTTAAATCAAGCAGTAACTGTCAAGTTGGCTGAGACTAATCCAGAAAAGGGGAACCTGATCAAAAACTAGAGCAAGTACTTTTGAGATAACTCTCTGGCAGCTTTGCTGACACTTAAGAACAGAATTAAAACAACCATTTTATTGTTGACTTCTGAAAGGCAAGGGCTGTTTTGTGGGGAGAGTGGGAAAGTCCAGACTCCAGTAGATCCCAAGTTTGTCCTGAAATTAACTGGTTGATCCACTGGCTAAAGAATCCTTTCTTCTTGTCTAGATACTGGCCCTAAGATTCGGTGACATCTGCATTAACACTAAAGAGCCTCATCTCTAAAGACATAGATCTACAAAATCAATACCTCAAAGATGCATTCTAGAAACCAAAGAGTTCAGAGGTCAAATAAATTTGAGAAATATCCGAGACTATATACCCCTTCTGGATATTCACCATGCATATAAAGGACTAGAGAAGAGCTATAATCAAGAAATTCATTTAACTGTGCCAAATCCTGAATTTCAGAAACTATACAAACAAGAACTCCTTCTTTCAAGTAACACCTATTAGCATCCTGTGAACAAATGGTTCACAGAATACACCATGAACAATGTAGTTCTAGGCTGTGACCCTATTTTAATAATTAAAAATAAGTGAAAACTATACTAAATCAGAAAATCAAAATAGATATTTCCCTGATCATCATCTAGAAAGCTTCCCAGCCAAATTCAATTCAAATTTTTCTGGCAACAATAAAGCCAATATTAAAATATTTGACTGTAAATTAACACCTGTAGATGGTTCTTGGGGTTGAGCTGGATTCCAGTCACCAGATTTCTGTGCCCTTGCAATATATGCACACATTCTTCTGTAGCTGTGCTATAAACTTTAATAAAGTCTCCAGAGACACAGAAGACATACCTGGAAATAAGAGAGAAAAATAAGATTCACATACTGTATAGACAGCATAATCTTTTTATTGTCCATGAAAAACAAAACAAAAAACAAAGCTACAACATGCAACAGAGATTTCTTTCAGAATAATAGTTTAAGAACTGTGTATTCAAATTGTGCTGCTTAAGCCTATGGGGACATCTGAGGTCGTTTAGTTCACAAATTCTGAACGTAGATCAATGATGCCAAAGTCATACTACTGACCTGTTCCAGGGGCAGAGGTTGTATGGAATCATCCTGCAAAAACAGCCAACCTAACCAAGCTGCCTGCTCACTAATGGATGCAGACACTGTGCTACGCTGTCACTATCAGCTATTATTCTGCAGTGGTTCTGCTAACAGCAGAGCCTTCCCCTGTCCTCCAACTCTCCATCATTCATTGTACAGACACCAGCTTACAAATACGAAGTCAAATATTCTCTCTAGTCAGTGAGGTCTCTTAGATAGCAAAGTATAAAGACTTTATGAGAGTTCTTTTCCTTACTCCCAAAAAGCTGACTTTGCTTTTGTTTTTCTGGATTTGTGGCTTTCTTCCATATACCAGAGATACTAAATTATTAACTGTGGTTAACCTGAGGTAATATTTGTTTAACTTTTTTCATAATAGATATAACCATAAGACAAAGCTCAGAACTGCAAATCTTCTAGCATCAAATAACAAATGTTTGCTCTGTGCCTATTATATCTGACAGCGTACGTGTCTAACATGGTGTTTTCTCATATACCATAGAATGTACAAACCACAGAATCCTTAGGCGGACCTCTTCTCTGTGCTCTCAAAGCACCCAAGGCATGATTTGATCTGGGTACTTTCAAACTGTGTTGAAATGTCTCATTTATGTAAATATACATTGCCCTTATCTGGCCATATGCTCCTATAGGGCACAGACTCTATTTATCTTTGATTTTCAATGTCCAATCCAGTTTGTCAAACAGAACATGCCTGATCTTCAAATGTTTTATACACTATTTAGATAAAATGAACCAGTAAAAAAATTATTACAAAATAATCAAAGGGTAAATCTTCTAATGCTGACTGGGGTTGCTACTACCCTATTTTATCATTTTTAAGACACTCAATTTTCATATGTTCACCTCTCTGAAATCAGGATGCATCTTGTAAGTGCTGTAACCAGGGGCCATGGTTGTGTTCAACGGTTTATAAGATCAACAAAGTACAAGCAACAAAGCAACCAAGGTATATGGATTCCCCTTTGGCTGGATCCTCCTCTCCATTCCCATGAGTACCCTAGTTCTTACCATCTCCTGTCTGGACCACTCTTAAGGGCTTCCTACAGTCTCCAGGTGTGGCCTTTTGACTCAACCTTTCATACTCATACCAGAATAATTTTACAAACTTGACCATATTACTTCCTTAAATAAAGATAAAATTAAATTAAAATCCTTCGGTGTTTTCTCACTGCCTTCAGGATATGATCCAAATTCCTATGTTTGACTCCAGTCTGACTGGAAATACTTTTTCACTTGAACAGTAGGTTAAGTGGTTCAAAACTCCAACGACCCCCTCACTCTCCCCTGCTCACCATTAGCATCAGCAAGTCCTTTAGGCAGTGTTTCCTAGAGATATTGATGGGTGAGGGGGTACTGCTGTTTGCCAAGAAAACTCCCGCTAATTGATTCTGATATTCTTCCCCAGTGGAAAGTAATTTCCTCTCTCCTTGCTTCTCCGCAGGGAGTAATGACTTTAACTGTTTGAATGCAAACCTCTAGAGAAAACACTCTCCACACTTGCACATTCTGCTATCTGCTGAGAATGCTTTCTTTCTGACTAAATTCTTTAAGATTCAGCTCAGGGGTCTTTCCACTGGAAGCCTTCCCTCACCTCATTCCAGATCAGCACCAGTCCTAACACGCACCTGCAGGGTGTGGGGCTTGACTCTATCCCACCACTTTCTGCAAGGTGTTATGAGAGAACTTCCCCTCCTTGAGGGGAGGAACTGTGTGTTTACTTACTTGAAATAATAAAACAAACAGGGTGTGGTAGAAAAGGAGGCATTTTTAAGAAGTCAAACACAGATGGGTTCCAAAGCCAGCTTTACTATGTACAAGGCTGAATGATGTTGAAGAATTTACCTAACCTTTCTAAACCTTGCTGTTCTCCACACGCAGGGTTATTATAAGGATTAAATGAAACAATGCATGCAAGTGCAAGCTTGGCATATACAGCAAACACTCAATAAATGGTTCTGTAAAATGAGGATAATACCTAAACCATGCAGACAGGGATGCATGTAAAGCAACACAATGCCTGTCACACAGGACTCAAATCATCTTTGTTGATCAAGTGGTGAAGTAAGAAATTAGGGATGTTTTCAAGCAGGAATCAGGATTTAAATGAGGTTCTGAAGGATGCATGATTTAAGGGCTGGGAAAGAAAACGAAGAGCAACAAAAAAACAGTAGGGAAATAACAACATGGTACCTACGAGAGACAGGGAATGTACCTATGTAAGTAGCTAAGTGTGCATAATGGGCACTAGCAGGAAACACAACCCCATAAGCAGAGTTGAGCTACATCAGGGAAGGCCCTGAAAGTCAGACATAAGAGCTATAGTTAAGGAAGGCAACAGAACCCTGTTACAGGGTTCTGAGCAAGACTAGGAATAAGAGTTACAGTAATGTAACAGCAGCAGTATCCAGAAAGATCTGCAGGGAAAAATACTTAGTCAGGGACATCGATTCTGTGATAATTTAGAAATGTAAAAGGCAAGAATGACCCATTGTTTTAGTTTCCTATACCCTAGTACCCTACTGCTATGATACATAGCACCATATAACTGGGGGAGGCAATAGGGTGTGATGCAAACAGTGCTGGACTGGGAGTAATACTTGATAGGCGGATGCCAGGTCCTTTCATGTATACCTCACCTCCCTGCTTGCCTCTCATAATAACACACTCAAGTAGGCAGAGTAGAGCTTTGTCCTAGTTCTAAGAGGACCTAATGACCAAGAGAAAGCTGTTAAAATTCCACGATTCTGTTGTTTCATTTACTATTCCAGCTTTTTTTTTTTTTTTTTTTTTTTTTTTTTGGTGGTACGCAGGCCTCTCACTTTTGTGGCCTCTCCCGTTGCGGAGCACAGCCTCCAGACGCGCAGGCTCAGCGGCCATGGCTCACGGGCCCAGCCGCTCCGCGGCATGTGGGATCTTCCCGGACCGGGGCAGGAACCCGCGTCCCCTGCATTGGCAGGTGGATTCTCAACCACTGCGCCACGAGGGAAGCCCTATTTCAGCTTTTTTAATAAGCTCCTTGAGGTAAAATACAAAATTATTTTATTCCCCTTTGTATAAGTTAGCCAACCCTTGTGGCAGCTTTTAGATAATATTCAAGTCCTTGGTGAATTCATTATAACCCTGTTAATTTACCAGAAAACTGGTTTAATTATTAGCTTCTATATATATGAAAAAAAATGTATCTCTAAATCTTGACCAAGTTCCCGTCCTGAATTTCTGCCTAAACACCTGCTACACCCACCTGGTTGTTTTAAAGGTACTTTAAACTCAACAGGCACATGTGAACCCTACATCTTCTCCTCGTTAATCCTAATTGCTAAATCACTCCAAAACTCTGCCTTTTCTCTTCATCTTCATTATTATCTTAATTCTGGCCAAAATCATTTCTTGCTTGGATGCCTGCATTAGTCTTCTAATACCTGGTCTATAATGTTCTAGACTCTTCTCCCACCACTTCCCTTCAGCCTATGCTGCAAGTATACTGACCTTATGCACATGACACCCCTCCCCCACTCCAATTTCAAGTTGCTCACTTTGCCTGGTTGCCCTCCCCCCAGTATCATGGAAGGGGCAAACTCCTGTTAGTTTTGCAAGATCCTACTGCTGAAGGGAAACTTTCACTGTGTAACTCCTCCTTCTATGCCATCACTGCACCTTGAATATGCTAGCCTAGCCACCTCTCCTCTCTCCACCACATACTGTATAGTTTTATAGAGTTCTCAGATTAATATTCTTGAGGAAACACCATCATGTTATCCCGCCCTCCCCTCCCCACCAACACCTTATCTGCAGAATAAAAAAATACACTCTCTTTGGACCAAACAACCAAGAACTGACTCTATGTTCCCTTTAGAACCTCATTTCCCACTAGCTCTCTTCATATACCATTCTCACAAGCTCACTGTACCACAGTCCTCATGCTTATACTGTGCCCCATATCTGGAATGCCTTCCATCCATATCCCCTAGTCAAAATACCATCCATCCATCTATGTCTAGCCTAAACATCACTTTCTCATCAACCTTCTCCATCCTTCCAGTTTGAAGTACTCTGTTTCTTATGGGACCCCAAGGTGCCACTGTATGAAACATCTGTTACTGATTATCTTCTTTTCCTCACTACACTGAGAGCTCTGGAAGGTAGGAACAATCCTGGAATTATCTTAGTTTTTGTCATCGCAGCGTGTCATAAATACATAGCTGATAAATACTTAAAAAATGAATTGTAAGACTAATCAGTTTGCACTAATCAAGTGAAATACAATAGATCCCAGTATAATGAATGAGATATACAAACAGTACACTGGAGGAAGAAACTGGATATAAGTCCAAAGTGGCAGAACTTTGGCAATCTCTTGAAGCCTCAGTTTCTTCCTCCAATTCACAAGATGAGTATCAACAAAGCCCTCTTTATTGTAAAGACCAAGGATTATTTTTTGCCTCTAAGGCAATTTATGAAAGCTCCTTCAAGTTATGCATGCATTCAATAACTACCTGCCATACACCCATAAGCAAGACATTGCGGGTCAAACAAACTTTCATAAGATAATACCTCTACTTTTCTAAGATAGAAAGGGTTTTTACTAAGTGTCTCTCTATCCCTGAATGACTTGAAAACGTTTTTTTTCATTGTGTCACTTCTAGATGATGACAATAGAGCAATGATGGTGACAGCTGACGTATATTGGGCCCTTAAGCGCTAGGCACTGTTTAACTTGCTTTATTTGTATTGTATTAAGACATTTACTCCTCTCAACAACCCTACGAGATGGATTACTAAATATTATTCCCCTTTCATAGATGAGGCAACTGAGGCAGACATTAAGAACCTTGCGAAGGGCACAAAATGGATGAACTGGGTTTAGTTAAGCTTCCCAGCTACACTGAGCTCCTGAGGAAGGGGACCAGGGCTTACGCGTGTTTTTATCCCACACAGAAGATTCTAGACACGTGAGTCCGCCCGGGGGGCCCACAATCTACCTGCAGGTCCGGGGACGGGGGAAGCGCGCCCCAGCCTTAGGTGCTACGGAACTAAGGAGTTCTGAGTCCTCTTACAGCACACGGGCACCAGCTCCCTACCGCTGGCCCTGCGGTCAGCCGCACGCGCGTCCCTTCCCCGAGCCCAGAACCGCCTGCTGGTTTGTCCAGACGCGCCTGACAGTTCTTTCTCCCATCCCCCGGGGACTCTCGCCCCTCAGCTGGGCCGGCAACGCGTGGTGGCCTCTTACTTAGAATCCGCAGAGAACACCGCTCTCCTGAAGTTCAACTCGCTGCCGCCACAGCGTACCACGCGGAGACTCTCCTCTTCCACCATCTTCGCGCAAGCGCAAGGACTCCCTGTCGCCGGCCCCGCCCCGAGCTTCCCCGACGGAAGCCGGTTGATAGGGCGTTTGCCCCAGCCCACAGACCCGGTCCTTGCAGGGCTCCTCTAGGCCTCAGTCTCTATGGTAGTTCTCAATGGTAAGACCTAGCGCCTGTGTGGCCATCTTTGGTTTGGGCACCGTCAAATTAGGACATGTGAAAAAAGGAAAAAGCGAAACACAGAATGCATTTATATTAGATCCCTCTAAACTTTTATTTAGAAAAGATAAATTTCTCTCCGGATTTGTTAATCTGACTCTAAAGTTTCTTACGCCGGAAGGGAAAGGTGGCCCGAAGTGTGTCAGATGACCGCCAGTCCTTTTCCATACCCCGCCAGGCTTCGCCTTTCTCTTAACTTTGATTCGGGAGCTGCGAGATGACGCCAGCGTTTTGCGCCAACAGCATTCCTGGTCGCGCAATTGAGTTCTTGGTTGGAAAGGTAGCGTTCTCTTTTTTGCACACCTGTTAGCTCCTCTCGTTAGACGTCACTTTGTTCTGTTCCTCTGAGCAGAGCATACGTTCCTACAGGATCTTCACAGCTCCAGGAGGTTTGCATTTTCCTTTGGACACCTGGCTCTTACTCCGGGATTCTGGTTCCTATTTCTCTCCCTGGTTCATTGGACCTTCTTGGTCGATCTGACATTGCACTCTACCCTGGCCAAGTTCCAGGGCCGCTGCTCCCTGGTTTGCTACTGTTTTTTGCGTGTTGCCGTGGTTTTAGCTTTAGCAATTAGTCGACCGAAGCCCCGAACTCTGAGAAAGTTTATGCCTCTATCTCCATTCCTTTTTATAAACTTATGTGTATCATTTTCGTGGCCCCTGTATATTAGGGGGTGCTTATCTTCCTTCCTCCCTCCCTCCCTTCCTTCCACCAGTCCCCTCTGTGCTGGCTCTGTAACACTCCTAAGGATAAAGAGCCAGTGACAGCTTAACTTTAACAAGAACAGGAGATCGGCCTTGATTGTGTAGAAAATTACCACATCTCTTCAGTGTTTCTGGAGGCAAATGATTATTGAGAGCCTTCTATATGTGAGACACAATGCAAGACAGACGTGACCGCTGCCCTGTTACCTTCTATGGGAGAGAGACAAAAATGTTTAACAAACGAGATGATCACAAATTGTGTGCCGAAGAAAATAAAACAGTAATATAAGGGAGAATAGTTTTCTCTGAGGAGGTTTAGGCGTAACCTGATGAATATATATTTGTTAAGGTCGTGTAGGTTAAAAGATGATATTTTAACAATTCAGTGTTAATACAAATTTGATATAAAATAATTCAATGCAGGAATAGAATGGTCTCGGTATATCATATAGCCTATGAGTATCTCTCCACCATTAAAAGTTTGGTGTATATGCTTCCTGATATTTTTCTAGGCATACATATACCTTAACATTATTCTGCAGTGCAATGCAAGGCACCACGTATTCTTTTTTCTCCTCTATATGCTTTCACTGTAGTGTATACAGATTTTTATCCCCTTTTTAATAACTGCATAGTATTTCATAGAGTAAATGTGCCATAATTGATTAAGTCATACTCAAAGGTGGACATTTAGTCATTTCCAATTTTTAAAAAGTGGTACATAGTGCTACAGGACACATAAATTTGTGACAGTATTGTTGTAGGAGAGATTCCTAGAATAGGTATTGTGGGGTTAAAGGATATTTGCATTTTTTATTTTGAGGGTATGTTTTGTGGAATAGAGATATGTGTTACTGGGAAAACCAAGAGGAATAACTAATGGCAGCCAAAAAATGGGAACTATTTAAAGTTTTGGGAAAATCCATAAGAAGAGGGAGTGTTATAAGAGAGTATGATTTCTTAACAAATCAGGAGGGAAAAGGACTGATGAAATGGTGTAAGGCAAATGAAGTTGCCTATAAATACTGCATCAATGAACAACAATTGAAAGGTAGCAAGGGTGGGGAGTTCACTGTTTAAAATTAAGAGTGTAATGTGGAGTCACTTTTTCAAGAATTGTTAAGTATAGTGAATTCTGCTTCTTAAGTCTAATATCTTTTCATATACTGGCATTCATATATCATACAACAGTCTTTGTTGATTGGCCTACAAACACTAAAATAAAAGCAAAATTTTCTAAAGTGTTTGGAGGACTGGAAAGAAGTAATAGAATACTGAGGGTGATAGAGGTGGCTAGATACTCTCTGTACATGGTATCAGATACTTCCTTAGGCATTTCATAGAAGAGAGCAAGGGAAGTTTGGTTCATTTGTTGAGTTGAACATCTTTGACAGGTCTTCGGTTCTCTTCAGCTCTCCTTTCTTTCTGCGTCCTCACCAGAATCATCTTTAAAAGTCCCTTCATGAGAGTACTGACTTTTCCTAGCACACACTTTAAAACTTTTCCAGCCTCTACCTTTATCCGGTTCCAAGGCTGCTTCAGTATTTTTAGGTATTTGTTAGTTACAGCAGCACCCCTTTCTTGGGACCAAAATCTGTGTTAGTCACGGTTCTCCAGAAAAACATAACCAATAGAATTTATTTATTTGTTTGTTTATTAAAAGGAATTGGTGCACTCAATTATGGAGGCTGAAAAGTCCTACAATGTGCAGTCTGCAAGTTGGACACCCTGGAAAGCCGGTAGTGTAATTCAGTCTGAGTCTGAAGGCCTGAGAACCAGGGGAGCTGATGGTGTAAATCCAGTCTAAGTACAGGAGAAGAATGACGTACCAGCTGAGCAGTCAGGTAGAGAAGCAATGAATTCTCTATTCCTCTTCCTTTTGTTCTACTTAGGCTATTAATGGGCTCTGAATGATGCCCACCCACACTGGGGAGAGCAATTTGCTTTATTGAGTCCTTATTGAGTCCACAGAGTCCAATGGTAATCTCATCCGAAAATACCTTTACAGACGAACCTAGAAATAACGGTTAGCTAAATATCTGGGCACCCTGTGACCCAGTTAAGTTGACACATAAAATTAACTATCACACTGGGCAACCACTAATCTGTTCTCTGTCCCTATAGTTTGCCTTTTCCAGAAAGTTGTATAAATGGTATTATATAGTATGTAACCTTTTGAATCTAGCTTCTTTCACTTAGCATAATGTATTTGAAATTCATGTTGTATAGATCAGTGGTTTTCTCGTTTTTATTGCTGGGTGGTATTCTATTATATGGATATTCTGCAATTTGTTTATTTGTTGAAGGATGTTTAGTTTTATTCTCCAGTTTTGGAACTTATGAATAATACTGTTTAAACATTAATTTGTAGGTTTTTGTGTGAACATAAGTTTTCATTTCTCTGGGATAAATACCAATAAGTGGGATTGCTGGGTCAAATAATATGTTTAAATTTTTAAGAGACTGCCAAACTGTTTTTCCAGTTTTGTACCATTTTGCATTCTAATCAGTAAATTTTGAAAGTTTTAGTTGCTTCACATCCTTGTCAGCACTTGGTGTTGTCAGTATTTTTACTTTTAGCCACTGTAAGAAGTTTATAGTGGGATTTCATTGTTTTACTTTTTATTTCACTAATGACTAATGGTGTTGGGCATCTTTTCATGTGTTCATTTCCTATCTATATATCTTCTCTGGTGCAATGTCTTCAAATATTTTATCCATTGTTTTATTAGTTGGTTATTTTCTTATTGTTGAGTTGGAGATTTCTTTATATATTTTGGACACAATTCCTTTGTCAGATATGTGAATTGTTAATATTTTCTCCCAGATTGTGGCTTGTCTTTTCATTCTTCTAATAGTGTCTTTCACAGAACTGAAGTTTTAAATTTTGATGAAGTATAGTTATCACTTTTTTTCTTTTATGGATCATGCTTTTGTTATTGTATCTAAAAACACTTTATGTATTCCAAGTTTATGAAAATATTCTCCTATGTTTTACATGAAGAGTTTTATACAGTTGACTCTTGAACAACACAGGTTTGAACTGTGGGTCCACTTATATGCAGATATTTTTCAATAAATATGTTGGAAAATTTTTTTGGAGGTTTGTGACAATTTGAAAAAACTCACAGATGCACTGAATTGCCTAATAATATCGAAAAAATTAAGAGAAAGATATGTCAGGAATGCATAAAATGTATGTAGATATACATTTAACAAAAATATATGTTGATTATTTTGTTATTGGTAAGACTTCTGGTCAATGGTAAGCTAGGAATGGAGAAGGAGGGTGTTCGTGAAGACTGGAAACATGGATAGTATTATTTTATTTTGTATAGATTGAGGGTGTAATATAATTGGGAAGTAACACTGCAAAAGAGAACTTATGGGTTTTCTTGGTGGTAATTTTTTTCTCAGATTATTAAAATGATATCTCAAAAATTAAAAATTGTTATTGAACTCTCAGATTTCAATCTGAGAGGCTAGGCAATAAGGAATAGCTTCATAAAGCTAAAAAAAGTTCCACAATTTAATGACAACCGTGCAAAACAAATCATTAAGTAGACCCGCAAGTCCTACCAACATAAAAATCAACTCATACAAAACACTATACTTTTAAGTACCTGGCCTTAATAAATATTTTATGCTAGTTATATCCCCAAGGATATTCTAGCTATTCATACCAACCTTTTACTAAATTCTCCTTAATATATGTAAAGATGTAGTTAACTTTAGCTACACCTGGTGTAAAGCACACCTGGTGTGCTTTAGAAAATAATGAAACCTGGTCCGGTCCTATCTTCAGAAATTCTGATGTAATTGGTCTGCAGTGTAACCTGGGCATCAGTTTTTTGTTTTTTTTAAAAAAATTGTGGTGAAAAACACATAACAAATTTTTTTATTAGTGACATTTAGTACATTCACAGTGTTGTGCAACCACAACTCTATCTAGTTCCAGGACATTTTCATCACCCCGAAGGAAATTGTTTACCATTAAGTATTTACTTCTCCCCCCACCCCCACAATTATTAGTGTATAGATATAAAACTGATCTTTGTATGTTGATCTTGTATTCTGCAACTTTGCTGAATTCACTTACTAGCTCTAATAGTTTTCTGTTTTGTATTCTTCAGGATTTTTTATATGTCAGATCATGTCATCTGTGAATAGATATTCTTTTCCAATTTGGATGCCTTTTATTTCTTTCTTTTCTTTTTTTTTTTTTTTTTTTTTTTTTTTTTTTTTTTTTTGCCTAAACTTCCAGTACAATGGTGAATAGCAGTGGTAAAAGCAGGCATCCTTGTCTTATTCCTGATCTTGGGAGGAGAGTGTTCAATCTTTCACTATTAAGTATGATGTTAGCTGTGAATTTTTCATATGTCCCCTTTATCATGTTGAGGAAATTCCCTTCTCTTCCTAGTTTTCTGAGTGTTTTAATCGCGAAAGGCTGTTGTATTTTGTCAAGTGACTTTTCTGTGTCAGTTGAGATGGTTGTATGGGATTTTTCATGTTGGCTGGACTGCAGTCATCTGAAGGCTTCACTTGACTGGACATACAAAATGGCGCATTTATGGTTGGAAGTCGATGCTGACTGTTTGCTGCAAGCTTACCTGGGGTTATCAACCATGGCACCTAGACCTGGCGTCTCTGACATAGCAGTCTCAGGGTAGTTGGAATTTTTACATGGTGGCTGACATTCCTCGGAGAGTGTCTTGTGGTCTAGTGTCAAAAGTCATATAGGGTCCCTTCTGGTCTATCACAGTAGTCACAATTCAGGTCTAGCTTATATGGAACTTGGAAATCATTACTCTCACACTCACAACAAGAAAAAAGAAAAAAACAACTGAATATTAACAATTCTTCTTAGATCCATCAAATAATTGAGGGCACAAGGAAAAGCACTGCCCCTGCTCCCCAAACTGGAGACAGGCAGATAGAATCACAGCATATCAGAGCAGATGCCCAAGAGCAGAGTGCCATTGCTGGAGCAGTACTTGGGAAAGAAAACGTAAGCTATAACTGACAAATTATTGGAGTGGACAAATTATAGTGTGGACAACTTTGATAGTTAAAAATTCCAAGGGAGCCTAGCTGCATGAATGTCCCCACCCTTTCATATGTTTTATCTCCAGGAACCCTGCCAGGTTCTCACAGTGTAGATGGGAAGATATTTACCAAGGATGAACCTACATTGCCACATCATAATCACGCAAGGTCCTAGCTTACCTAAGGGTTCACTGTTAGTGTTGTACATTCTGTGGGCTTGAACAAACATATAATGACATTTATCCAGCATTATAATATCATACAGAATATTTTCACTGCCCTAAAAATCCTTTGTGCTCTGCTTATTCATCTTTCCTCCTCAACTCCCACTCCTGGAAACCACTGATTTTCTTATTGTCTCCATCCCTAGTTTTGTCTTTTCTAGGATGTCATATAGTTGCAATCATACAATATGTAGCCTTTTCAGATTGGCTTCTTTCACTTAGTGATATTCGTATAAGTTTCCTTCATGTCTTTTCATAGCATGATAGCACGATAGCTCACTTCTTTTTAGTGCTGAATAATAATATTCCATTATCTGGATATACCACAGTTTATTTATTCATTCACTTGATGTGGATGTGACATCTTGTTTGCATTGAAGTTTTGGCAGTTATGAACAAAGCTACTATTACATCCATGTATAGGTTTCTGTGTATCAACTGCTTTGGGTAAATACCAGGGAGTGCTATTACTGGATTGTATGGTAAGAGTATGTTTAGTTTTGTAAGAAACCTCCAAACTGTTTCGAAAGGGACTGTACTAATTTGCAACCCTACCAGCAATATATGAGAATTCCTGTTGCTCCACATCCTTGCCAGAATTTTTTGTTGTCAGTGTTCTGGATTTTGGCCATTCTGATAGGTGTGTAATTTTATCTTTTTAATAACACATTTTGCTTCCTAATTCAACAAACATTGAATAGTTAATGTAAGACAATGTCCTGGTTCCTGGGGATATAAAGATGAGTTAAGACATGGTACATGGGGATCTTATATTGAGGAATATGGACACAAAAGTGATCATTATATTATGTTGTAATCGAGTGCAAATGTTAGGTATATACATGGTGATGTGGGTTTACAGAAGGCCCCCTAACCTGGCCTGCATTTTTTTTTTTTTTTTTTTTTTGCGGTACGCGGGCCTCTCACTGTTGTGGCCTCTCCCGTTGCGGAGCACAGGCTCCAGACGCACAGACTCAGCGTACATGGCTCACGGGCCCAGCCGCTCCGCGGCATGTGGGATCCTCCCGGACCGGGGCACGAACCCATGTACCCCGCCTCAGCAGGCAGACCCTCAACCACTGCGCCACCAGGGAAGCCCTGGCCTGCATTTTTAAAGGAGGTGATGATTCACCTAATTCTTAAAGGATGAATAGAAGTAAGCCATGTAAAGAGATTCTGGAAAGGACATTCCAGGCAGAATGGGCAGCATAAACAAAGACCCCAAGTTTTCCCCGTGATTTCTCACATGTGAAGATTCAGGAACCATTATTCGAATCTCCCCGCCTGGAGATCTTTTACTCTTCATGGTGCTCTGTAATTGTGTTTTAAAGAACAAATCAGTGTAGCATCCAATAATATATGACCCACAATAAATTTTCTATTTTTTTAAAATTTTTACATCAACAATTTGAATCAAACTGACCCACTGCTGGAGTTATTATTTTTACCTGGACATCTGAGTGTCACCTAGCAATTGTCTTAGTCCTTCATTGCTTTACCTGCCTCTGCTCCTCCCCAGTACACACTACATTACACTCTGCTTTGAAAGGGGCCTATGAACCCAAATTTCTTCTCCTTTCTTCTTTGTTAAAATTCTTTTCCTTCCCTGCAATGCACAACCACCCTCTCAGAACAGATCTCAGTAAAATATTAGGAAGATAGTTTCACATCTCCTTGGGCCCAGTCATCCTCCTTTTTAATATTTATTTATTAATGTTTTCCCTCTGGGGTGATTTACTGGTTGACTTTGATTTCAGGGCTCTGTAACCTCAAATTACTTACTCAGAGTGAGGGATTAAAGGATCTGAGCTGTTAGATTATTCTCAATTTGGGAAATGAATTATTTTTGTATAAACTCATAGACATTCACGTGGTAGAGGGATTATATCTGGGAAATAAAAGCATGGTATTTTGAATCAATGATTCCCTATGACCTTATAGGCTAAAATCTAGGCTTCTGGATCTGGCAATGAAGGACTGACACAAATTGTCCTAACTTTTTCTAATCTAGCTTATTTTTCTCGCCTCTGTGAACCTCACTGTGGGTGTGGTCCTCCTAGCATTCCATGATGATTCTAGATCTTTACCTTTATTTAATGTTGCTTCTACCTGAAATGCCCTCTTATTTTTGTTCTGAATATCTAAATCCTTTCCAAGAGCTTCAAACCTTCTCAATTCTCTTCCATGAACATTCTCATTTATCTTCCTAGTTTCCAGTCAGAGCACTTAAACTTTTCTTTACCACTTATTGTGATTTAATTGTATAATAGCTTGAGTTGTCTCCTGTTAATACTTGATTTGTCTGTGTTTTCGTGTTTACAGATGTATGCTCTTTGAGGGCAAGATGGTATATTGGTCTTCCAGGTATCATAATGCAATGTTTCCTGCATTGTGGGTTCCTAATTACCATTTACTAGTTGATGATTTATTAGTATGTAAATTATCTTGGAACAGACCCGATATTCCTAGAGTATTTAATAGTATTTGCATGCCAGAGATCTGAGCTGATGATGACGACTTAAGAACTAGGTATGAAAACTATTAAACAAACGACGACTGCAAAACTACAGATATACCACGTGGTGGCACCAAAGGTGCATCATTATTTTTGTAGGTTTTGTGTTATATTGTACTTCGGTCTACCAGAAATTATAATTATCGTATTAGCACGTTGAAAAATATTTTAAAATATCTAACTAATAATTAAACTTAGTAGAGTGTTATGGAATGAGCATTTCTTAGTATAGAAACATTCAGAAAGATCTTTGCATCTTTACTTGTCTGTTTTACAAAAGATGTCTTTAAGTTGTAGAACTCCTATATATTGTTTTGGAATCAGATTTCTCTTCCTTCACTGTCTTATCCTTCTATACTCTAAAAACTTCATGAGCATTAGAAGCTGTTCTTTAACATTTGGGTTTTGAGATGGGGGTCATTGGTGGCTCACAGATTATTATGTTGTGTAGAATGTGGACCTAATCAAATTCCAGCTGTTAATGGTATGTGTAGTTCTTTTGCAGACAGGTCTTAGGCATGTTGCCTAAGTTTAATTTCCATGTGTAAAGTCATACTTAAAGTATGTAAACTGAAACAGATGTTAGTACTCTGAGAATGCATTTGGTGCATGAAGGAACAGTTCCCTAGCCTCTTATTCCACCCCCACTTTATTTTGAAAGCCCTTTGAATAGAAAAGGGCCTCTGGAGAGCCAGCTAGTATCTTTGACCCCATTAGTGAGTAGCAGTTTATTACTGGGAAACAGTTGCCCAAATAAATGTTGGATTTTGCTTTAAAATCCTTCCTTGATAACCATATGATTTTCTTTCCTTCCCTATAAGCTTTGTTTATTCTTTAATTAGGAAGCTATTCACTCTAATGATATAAGTTTTCTTAAAACCAAACTAAATCTCACTGATATTATCATTTAATAATAACTGAACTTTTATTTTCCTAAAGATTAGCAGTAATAAAGGCAGATTTTTATGCAACGTCTATGTACCTTCTCAGGTATCAGATATTTAAATACTATATTTGAAAGTATTCTAATATCTGATTTATGTTGATGATAGTTTATAGAGTTCTAACCACACAGTTAGAATTTGTGCTTCCAATAGTTTTCCCCAAAAAGGTAGAGTTATTATTAGTTATTAACTACTTTGTTTTTTCTTTATATCTTCTTCTTTCCCCCTCCCCCCTTTTTCTCTTTTCAAAGATATTTGTTAAGGGCCTACCTCAGGTTCTGTGCTATGCTCAGAAAGGATTAAGAAAGATCCTCATCTTAAGGGACATTCAATGTAACTTAGGAAAGAAGCACAAATGAAAAATTTCTGACAGCGCAGGACAGCCAACCCATAATCTAGGGGAACTAAAGAAAACTTTATAGAAGAGAGGTTATTGGAGGTAAGTGTTGAATGATAGAGGGGAATTTCTCTAGGCAGTGAAGGGAACAACAGGTTTTTGAGGCAGCAGAATGGAATGAGCACTAGTGTGATGGATTTGTGGAACATAGCTTTCTTACAGATAAATGGAAGGAGTAACTAGGTAGCGAGAAAGAATTGAAAGAAAGGGAAATTCCCTGGCAGTCCAGTGGTTAAGACTCCGTCCTTCTACTGCTGGGGGCCTGGGTTCAATCCCTGGTCGGGGAACTAAGACCCCACAAGCGGCATGGTGCAGTTGAACAAAAAAAACAAAAAAGAAAATGCCCAGCAAAAGTGCCTGCACTACCTTGTGCTCCTGCCCACCCCCAGCAAAAAAAAGAATTGAAAGAAAGGGTGAGACGAGATTTAGTTTTGCCTAAAGGTTTGGAAATATAAATGCAGAATCTTTTTTAAATTAAAAATTAGAGATTATAGTTTTAAAGTTTTGATATATGAAAAAGTTTTTGTGTGTGTGTGTGTGTGGTACGCGGGCCTCTCACTGTTGTGGTCTCTCCCGTTCCGGGGCACAGGCTCCGGACGCGCAGGCTCAGCGGCCATTGCTCACACGCCCAGCCGCTCCGCGGCACGTGGGATCTTCCCGGACCGGGGCACGAACCCATGTCCCCTGCATTGGCAGGCGGATTCTCAACCACTGCGCCACCAGGGAAGTCCCATGTGAAAAAGTTTTGATTCATGTTATTTCAAGGTGATAATACATGACCTTTTCTCCTTCATAGTAAAAACTTAATAGGTATCATAACAGCTGATGTTCTTAAGTTAGTGAGTTACCTTCTACATGTATCAGTAAAATACATCAGTGACTAAAAATTTACGCAGTTCCATGTATATTCACATATTTTTGTCTTGTTAAATAAACATAAAAGTGTCCTTAAATTTGTCATTACATTTAACCATTCAAGGCCATAGGTATTTAGCTTCTAGATTAAGAAGCAAAGCTTTAGTGAAAAATGTATATTATGCTTTTATATAATTATAATACATATGTATAATTATAATGCTGTGTTGGTAATTAATTGATAATTTGGCCTTTATTAATGGTCAACTTAGATGGCTAAATGATAGCTCTAGTATATATTAAATGTAACAGAAATAACTTAATTATCTGTAGTATTTTCCTCACAAAACCAAATTCAAAATGTATGTGGAGAAACTTGCATTCAAAAAATATATTCTGTGTTATTTGTCTAGCTAGCTTTTAGAATCATTGGTGGAAGTGTTTCAGGAGCTCTGTTTTTTCGATTCATAATGCTATTTTTCTATCTTATAAAAATAAATTTTCCTACTTCTGGTTTTAGTATTTGTTTTATTCTCATATATACATCTTTTGGTCTTGCCACTATAGTCTTAGTTACATGGAAAGAAATGATGTTATTTGTTGGAATATATGTTATTTGTTGGGATGTATGTGGATATTGGAAGTTTGCCCTGAAAGTATTTTATATATATTATTTTTCTATTGGATCAGAATAAAACATACTTCTAATTTAAGAGAGAAGCATTCATATTGCTCTCTTACATTTAATGACTGATATTGAACCCACTCTTTTTCTTAGCCTGAATTATAATTCTAAAATAAATAGATTCTAAGTTCTCTATTTTCCATTTTAAAGTTTCCATCAAACTGTGGTTAGGGATTGAATAGAAAACTATTATGACATTCTTTACGTTTTCTAGTCTGTTTGAGAGGTCATAAATAATAGTAAACCTTCCGTAATTTCACTTATGGAAGTCACTTGAAAAAATAATTGTCTAATAATTTAGTCATAAATAAATTGTCTTATAAAGGGGTGTTATAAAGATTGTATTTTTATTTTAACATTAAAACAATTCTATTTTTAGGGTGAAGTGAATAGTTTTTAAAAGAATTAAGTGGTAGTTTTAATCTGAATTTTTCCATTTACTTAAGGTTTCCCACTCTGCCTCCAAATTAGAAGTAGAATCTAACTCTCATTTCCAGATCTTCTCAAAGTATTAAGGAGAAACTAAAGATAATTTCCTTGTTTCATTAACCCCTTACACAATATTATAAGAGGAACAGTGCTAATTGAGCAATTAGACTTGCATTTCTGATTGACTAGGGCATATGTCTTGGCATTGAGTAGATATATAAAAAAATCAATAAAATGTAAGGGTATTTCTATAATTTTGTGAGCAGAATCTATCCTGTGTCATTTTGCAAGTGTAATTTTCTCATGAAAAAGGAAATACTGGTGACTTTCAGAAAGAAGTTTCACTAAATGAGAATAAATGCCATGAAGTGAAAATTTTATAAGCACAACTTCAAATAAGAGAATGGATTCATGCTGATTTTCAAGTGAAGGACTGTAGTCATGAAAATTAAACTTGTAAATACGCAGACCATGGACACCCTCAGTTATTTCACTTTCCTTTGACTGTTTCCAAGCTGGGCTTCTACAACCAAAGTCAAGAGGACCAGTTGAATAAACAATCTAGTTCATTACATCAAAACATCTGATAGATTTACAAATATTCCTGGATAACTCAGGATAATGCAGTTAAATGACTGTGTCTGGATTTACATGGAGTGCCTTTCATTACTATATTCCACTGTGGGTCTACCTGAGGTCAAGGGAATAGTAGAGGTGGTGATTGTGTCTTGTATGGCTTCTATCCAGTGTTTAGAAAGATGATTTAAAGTAAGGCTAATGGTCAAAAGATAAATTAGTATATATGAATCATAGTATTTTAATTTTTATTATATTCCAATATCTTTATTGATATAAAAATTCCTATTTATTTTTGAGATATAATTGACATATAACATTGTGTAAGTTTAAGATGTACAGTGTGATTGGATATATTTATATTATATTCCAATTTAAAGAATGACTATTAAAAGTCACAATGGTCACTGAATTTTATACTCTGGGTTGCTTTCCTTTTTATGATTTATATCCTGTGTTCTTAAGTATTAAGAATTAATACCCACAGAATTTTTTTTAAAAACAGCTTCTTTGAGGTGTAATTGACAAATAAAGTGTATATATTTAAGGTATACAACTTGATGTTATGATAGTCACATGTTTTTTAAGAGTCAGATTTGAATGAAGTATGTCAAATCTATTTACATAGTAATGCTATGTACTTTCTTTTGACATCACACCACCTGAGAGGCAAAAAGCAAAACTGTGTGCATGTGCAGGCACTATAGTTTATACAATGGGCAGCATGTGAATGTCTGTGAGATTGAATTAATTTTCCTTTAGCTTCAGCTTCAGCTGTAGCCTCTTATTTCAGATAAGTATTATTATTACTTTTACTCAGATTTGTATTCACTTACCTTTGTCCTTCACTCAGAAAGAACATTGGCATTCTCACTTGAAATGAGTCCCTGTGCTAAATAATTGGCTAAATAATATAGCACATGTTTTTACAATCCCAGACATTAGAGTGGATTGCATCTTGATCTGTAAATTAAGCACATGAATCTGGGTCAAGGGTAGCCAGGTAAACAGAACCAGTCAACCCAATCTTGGTTTGAACAGCCTTAAGTAACGCACTCTACTTTCACCATCCAAAATACTGTGTTCATCCTCAGTGAAAGATCTTTAAGCTGCCAAAACAAGATTTGGAGTTTAAGTTGCTATTATTGGAAAGGCAACTATAATATTTTTCTTTTCCCAGAAAATGAAAAACAGAGAAACTCTCATTTCCTCACTATATGTCTTAAAGCAAAAGAAAATGGAGCCTGCCTTTGTTCAGTACAGTAGTGTCAGTAAAGAAGTGTTGTCTTGCTGTAGTATTCCTGCAAGTTAATTTATTTGTTGCTTTAGAAAGAAATTCTGTTTCCATTAAAACTATGTCTCTGGGTAGGTGATTCATAAGCAGAGGACCTGGAAATGGAATCAGTCTCTTGAGCCTGTTTACATTCTTAATCATGCACAGCTGCTGAGTTGATGGAGGATTTTTGGACTTTTCAAAGGTAGAAAAAATCTTATATTTTTCAGTGAAAATGTTAGATAATGGTCACGTTTAACCAATATCAAGTAACATAATAGCTTAGAATACTAAGTTTTGGAGAAGGTGGATATCCCTTTCCATGTGTGGTGAACCTCTTTTTAGATATTTTGAACTTGGCTTTTAG
Organism: Kogia breviceps; assembly: GCF_026419965.1. NCBI lineage: Eukaryota > Metazoa > Chordata > Mammalia > Artiodactyla > Physeteridae > Kogia > Kogia breviceps. Next base: position 157,168,163 of record NC_081311.1, on the reverse strand, counting down.
CACATTTTAAAAACCTTCCCTTTGATACAAAACAGCTGTAGGTATGTTTTGAGTGATATAAACATTCCCCTCCACCTCATCCTTATTTTTACACTTTCCAGGCTCAAGGCAAAGGATTTAAAAACTTTGCAGTTTCTTCTTATCATGCATTTCCTAAAATTATTTGCATTTTTAACTAAATAAAACTTTATAAGAACCTTTTACAGAGATGGAGTTTGAATGCTTACTTCAAGCAAATAACCTAAAAATGATTGAAAAACTGTACCATTTTCTTGAAAATTTAGTGTAATCTTAAAACATCCTCCTATGGTATAACCATTAACAAGCTTTCAAATGTGTTTTTTTTTGCTGGGGAAGAACTTGGCCAGCACAGACAAGACAAATTAATACATGTTCAGTAGATATTTGGGTTGAAACAGGCAAACCAATTATAATTCTTTTCTCTTTGAGTTTACAGGAAGTGATCCAGTTTCTTCAACCCCTATAAATTATAGCTCCATCTTTCTCACTTTTGTGATGATTTGTCTTTGGGCTCTTTGAATAATGTTAAGATCTGGCATCATCATTCATGAATTTCCCACACTTTAGAAGTTGTATTCACAAATTAATAGCTTTTTCTTGGCATCTTGTATTGGAATAACATCATGTACAAGTGGCTTTTAATATATAAGTAATCCAGTCTAAACCAATTTTCAAGCAGTTTTCCTAGTTACGTGGCTAGAGGTCAGAGCTGGGTCAATCATGTTTAATTACAGAACTTTTTTTGTACTGAAATTTTCTTCTAAGACCTCAAGGAGTGCATTTTCTTGTGGAGCTTAAGCAGGGGAACGAGCTTGATTTTAGACTAAGGAGAAGTGCAAGGATAAGATTATAATTTGTGGCAGGAAATATGCACTAAAACTAATTTTTTAGATTTTAGCAATATATGCTTTTTTAAAAAAATATGTGCATTTTTGATGGTCTTGGATATTTGTGAACATAGTCAGCTATTAGTAGTGTCTGAGATGGAATTATCTCAGTGATGGAGTTTACCACCTCTTCATTTTATTTGTGAAATACATAGTTACCAAAAAATACAGTACTTTAGAAGAAATATATCTTAAAAAGCATTAAATCCATGTTTTTAGAAGCATAGCTTAAAAATTAAAATGAGATTGAAATTAAAATTGGCAATTTCCAACACATTTTCATAATGAATTTTATTTATTACTTTGAACTTATTTCTTTAGTCATTCATTTATTAAAAGATATAATGTTAGCACTTGGAAATATGAAAATTGATTACTGTTTGTGAATAACTTTGGTCTTAGCTGAAATAAGTTACCTGCATATTTCCTTTAATCATTGTATGATGTGGTTGCAGATACTCTAGAAAGAGTAAGCTATTCATATTCATTGCTTTAAAAATAAATTAAGAATTTCAAATGATGCAACAGATTAATTCATTAGTCCAAAAAATAGTTCCTAAAGGACCATAAATGTTGACTAAGTTTTGACAGTGGTTTTAAAAGTTATCAGAAAAACCTTGGGACAACAAGAGATTTTTGACTGAAATGCACTATAATTCTATATTAGATTCATGCTTATGGATACCCAGATGGTTTTACATGCATTTTCCACTATGAGCATGAAATAAATTCTGTGCAAGAATTTGTCTTTTTAAATTTAGCACAGTATTATGTTATATGCCTCTGCGTTATATTTTAACAAAGTTCTTTTGGGTCTCTGTTTCCTGCATGCCTCCCTAGTGGCCAATAAGTAGAATGTTCTATACAATGCAGTAATCTTAAATTCTGTGACACTAAGCTTTGTTAAAGGGTAATTTAATTGCAAATGGATATCCTGTGTCATTGTTTTTGTATGTGTGTGTTTCTTTTTATTTATTTTCACTCAATTAATTTGAATATTTTCCAGTTAGTAATAAATATATTGATAAAAATGGCTAATATTTATAGAGAACCTCCTATATGCCAGCAAAGTACTTTTACTGGATTATCTGATTTATTTCTCACAGCTAACCTATAAAGTTAATAACCTATACAGTTACTATCATTGTGTAGACAAGAAAACTGAGACACACTGATATTAAATAATTCATCCAAAATTATATACTTAGCAAATGGCAGAACCAGTATTTGTATTCAGTCTGTCTCTAGAGTCCTTGCTTAGCCTCTCTTAATAGGAAAAAATTAGAAGGATGTAAATATGTGATAATGAAATTAGTGTGAACCACCTGTCTTTGTATGCACAAAACATAAACAAGAAAAGCAAGTGTATTTGGCTTAAAATAAAATATTTTGTAAAAAGCAGAACACCCAAGTTCCACACTTTTTTAAGAATTTCTTTTGAATAAAAAAGGCAGTATGTGCATATAAATGAAAAACCAGACATTTAACAAAAGAAAAATATGAAGAATACCTATAGACAATCTGACACTATTGACATAAATACTATATCTCTTTAGATACCTTATATGTATATATTTTGTATATTATTGATTTTTTACAAATATAGAACCTTGCCATGTATGTTTTATAATTTGCAGTGTTTTCTCCAACAATTCATTATGTCAAAACACCTCAGACTCATATGTATACTTGGATAACTTAGGATAATGTGGTTAATTGATTGTGTTAAGTGGCTACATGCCACTGTGGAATTATCTGTTCTACATAAGATCAAGGGAATAGTACAGATGGTGATTGCATTTTATATGGCAGATAATTAGATGGATTTTTACTTCTAATATACCTCTATTGACTAATTAGGCTGTTTCAACTTTATTATAGCAAAAAATGTGATTAATTACTAAAATGATATATATCTGAAAACATCTGAAAAAAGTTCAAAATATTATAATATACCTAAAGTGTTATAAAAAGTTATAACAAACGCATACACTATTTGGGGATATTTATTTTAGTCCAAGGAGTTCTTTTACCCAAATTATTGTGTCTACTAGCTTGCTTTCAATCTTGCTTTTGAAACTGTATGCTAATTTTAGAGCTTGTATCCATTAGACATAGCTGTGGAGAAGGAGGAAAAAATGGATCATATTATCCGTGAAGCCAATGATTCTCAACCTTGAGTGCATACTGGTTTTACCTGGAGAGTTTTGAAAATGCTAATGACGGAGACGCTGGTTTAATTATTCTGGGTTGTAGCCTGGACAACATGTTTATTAAAGCTCTGCAGGTACTGACAATATTAAATATTGGTGAGATTGAGGAGCAACTGGAAATCTCATACAATGCAGGTGGGCAGGTATAATGGTACAACTGCTTTGGAAAAGTTTATTTCTTATAAAGTTAAACATATACCTGCCACATGACCCAGCAATTCCACTTGTAGGTTTTTATTTAGAGAAATGAAAATGTATGATTACACTAAGATTTGTACAGCCAAGGCTGAGGACCACTGATATAAGTGCATTAGAGTAACAGCAATTGTGTTGTGCAAAGTTTGGGCCTGGACACATGTGGAGAATTAGAAAACAGTGTCCTAATACCATCTGGAATTAAATTTATCAAGATTCACCTTTATCTTCATCTCCAAGTGTACTGATGTGGAGGTTGAGATCCATGGGAGCCAAGTGTCTATGTTCAAACGATCATAATGATAGAACTAGGGCTAAAACTCTGAGAAAAGATAAGGCTTTTCTCTTGGTTTGCCTTGGATACTACCCTGGTGACACTCTCTCTATTCTCCCTTTTGGTGGCTTTGCAAAAACTTGGCTTGTCAGGAGGAGCATGCCTGTTCAATGTAAGAAGAACAAGGTCTCTTACTGGCACCTGCTATTTTGCTAACCACTAATACCTTACCTGAGCTCCCGAGGCTACCCTCTTCTTCAAACATTTCTTCAACCATGAAGCCCCCATTGTTACATAGTCCACTTGAAGTTTATCTTGACCCTATACCACTTGACAATGAATACAAGGGCAGGGTTCCTTTCTTGGGTAGGTTACATGATGAATCTAGCTGTGCCCACCCCAGGTACGCTACTTGGTGGGATTATATGCACTTTGGGTGTCGTGTGTAATCTGCTGTTTTCTCCACTTGTAAGTTTTGTTTTTTATAAACCTCACTTTATACTTATACAATATGTTCCTAGGGCTATTTTTCTGTTTCCCTTGAACAATAGTTATTGTCCATGAAGGGAAACACATTACTATGATTTCTTTGCTAAAGGTGGGTTAGTTCAGCTGGAAATATCTACCTTTCGGGTTGTTAAGTCACTAGCAGAGCTAGTAATTGGAAACTCTGGCCTCTTTCAGCCACCACTAAAAGACCAGTAACTCAGAATTCCCACAATAATGGATTTGCTAAGAAAGAAAAAGCTAGAGGAGATAATTTGGGGAGCTATCAACATTTCTGAATGTCCTAGATACTAGAGCATTTTTGCTGGATCATGGTTTTATTCTTCCCTTCTTTTTCTTTGATGTTGCATTCTTGATATGGACTTTCTGATCTATCTGAGCCTAGTATGGGTGCACCAATATTCTGGCTAGAAATGTTTTTTAAGGTTTAAAACTTAAGTGACATAGTGTAGAAGGAAGAGAGTAGCCACAAGGTAAAGGATTAAAACATGAAATTAAAAAAAGAATTTCCATTAATGACTAGGTTATTTAAAACCAACTTTTCTGTTAAGAATGATTATAAAATTCGGTTAAAATATGAAGAAGAAAAGAGAATCTATATGAAGTCATCAGATGGGTACTAATTATTTTTAAGCCAAGAGCTGAAAGAAGAGGGAAACTAGCAGAAATGAGCCCAGCATTTGGGCATACTTTCTCCCTCAAGGAAATTGTAGATTTCATAAGTGAAAGCAGTGATTGGAAGATTGAGAAGCTAAAGAGAGCTGCTTTGTATTATAGAGATTGAAGAATAAAAATTGGAATTGAGGATTTGTCAAAGAGGTAGGTGCCTGGTAAATAGCCTATCTTCTCAGTTGGAACCATCAAGGGCTGCATCCTAGAGTAAGGGTAAACCAGAAATAGACTAGTCATGAAGACCAGGAACTGAAGGCCAGTTTCAAATTATCCTGATCTCTAATTAGATTAAAGCAAACTTTTCTTTAGCCCCAAATTCTCTGGAAGAAGGTAACACCACCCAGATTCTCAGATTATCTTTACAATGTTTGAAAATTTGCAGTGTTCATCACCCAATAAAAATCTAATTCATTCATACGGAGAGAAAAGAATTGACACAAACTAAGGATGATAGAATATATTCTCGGGAGGTCCAAATGCTGCTGTTATCCAACATAGACTTTAAAATAACTGTGATTAATAGTAAAGGAGGAAGAATTTTGGCAGCGAACTTAAAAAATCAAATGGAAATTCTAGAACTCAAATATCTGAAATTTAGAACTCAATGGATAGCTTAACAGCATATTTGGTACAACTAAAGAGAGAATTAGTTATTTGGTATATAGAGAATAAGAAAATGTTAATTTAAGACAGCAGCACAGAAAAAAATAAATAGAAAAAGTAGAAAAAGAATATAGGAGATATGTAAGACAAAGTGCAAAGGTCTGATATATGTGTAGTTGGAATTCCAGAAGAAGAAAGAAAATGGAACAAAAGGAATATTTGAGGAGATAATGACTGAGAAATTTCTGAAACCGATTGAAGAAGTCAAGCCATGTATTCAAGAACTGCTATGGATTCTGAGCAGAATAAATATGAAGGAAAAAAACATATCTAGGCAAATCATAGTAAAACTGCTGAAAACCATAGCAAAAAGAGAGAAAATTATAAAATCAGACCAAGAGAGTTATTATTGCCAGTTGAGCCACAATGTCTTACAGTTGACTTTTTAACAGAAACAATGGAAAGCAGAAGGTACTGGAATGATGATAACTCAGTGCAAAACAAATATTATATGTAATTAATATGTATCAGCCACAAAATTCTATAAAATACATCCTTCAAAAAGGAGGATGATATAAAGATTTTAGGATAAACAAAGACTGAAAGAATTTATACCCAGAAGATCTGTACTAAAAGAAATAGCAATGACGTACTTCATGCAGAAAGAAAATAATTCTACCTGGAAGCATGAAAATGCAGAAAGAGATGAAAATTTATGGAAAGAATAAAGATATGGATATATCTAAATGATATTTATTGTATTAACCAATACTAATAATACACTACTGGTTTGAGAACATATAACAAAAACAGCATAAAATATGAGAGAGGAGAAAGAGAATTCAATTATTCTAAAGTCTTTAAATTGTCTAAGAAATGGTAAAACTACTGTATGACTTAAAAGAATTAAGGATACATATTGTAATTATAGAGCAACTTTTAATAGAATAAAGAATGTGTAACTAAATCGCTAATATAGAAGAAAATGAAATAACAAAACTACATAACACAATAATGCAAGAAAAGAAACATACTAATATGGAAGATTAACCCAAATAGACCAATTATTACATTAAATTGAAACAGATAAAATATACCAATAAAAGACAAAGATTGTCCAACTGGATAAAAAAAAACAAATCTCAACCATATTCTCCTCCAGTACTCACAGGTTAAGTGTAAGCATACAGAAATGTTGAATGAAAAAGAACTGAAGAAGATATATCATGCAATCAGCAACCAAAAGAAAGTTGGTGTAACTAAACTAACATAAGACAAATTAGACTACAAAGCAAGAAGCCTTATAAGTGATAAGGAGAGATAAGTTATAATGACATAAGTGTCAATATTTTAGGAAAATATAATAATTTAAAACTGTGTATCATGAAAAAGCTTCAAACTATATAAAGCAAACATTGATTGTAATAAATGTAAACATGGGTAAAAACAAAGAGAGTCTTTACTATAACTTCTCTAAGTAATGATAAATTGAGCATAGAAGAATATATAATATTTGAGTAATAACACGCATCATCCAATATGTAAATATGTTTACATACATGTAAAACTGAACCCAGAAACTGCAGAATACCTATAAAAAATATTTGCCATGTGCTTGGCCTTAAAGCAAGTCTCAACACATTTCATCAGCTTGAACATCAAAATATATTCATTGAGCAGAGCTGAATTATGCTAGAAATCAATGACTAAATATCAACTAGAAAATTTCCAAGCACTTGGAAATTAAGAAATGCCATTATGAATAACCCGTGGGTTTAAAAAAAAATTGCCATGGAGATTAGAAAACATTTCAAACCGAATGCTAATGAAAATATGACATATTAAAATTTGTGGAATGCAGCTAAAGCCCTGCTTTGAGGTGAACTCATAGTTTTGAGGAAGTATATTATAGAAGAAAGGCTAAAAATAAATGATTCATCTCAAACTCATTAAACAGCAAATTAAACTCAAAGAAAGAATAAAACACATAAAAAGGGTAAGAGCAGAAATTAATAAAATAGGAAAAATATGCAATAGAGAAAATAGAAAAGGCAAAATTGGATTCTTTTAAAAGACTAGTAAAATTGATAAATCTTTGTGTGCTTAATTAAGGAAAAGAGAAAGAAGGCACAAATGTCCAAAATTGGAATGAAAAAGAGGACATCACCACAGATGCTACAGACATTAAAACAATGATAAGAGAATATTATAAGCATATTTATGCTAACACATTTGAAAATTTAGAGCAAATTTCTTAAAAACTCAACCTAACAAAACTGACATGAATGAAAGAGAAAATATGAATCCTCCCAGATATTAAAGAAATAGAATCAGTAATTGAAAACCTTCCCACCTGGGATTATGTTTTACCTTCAAATCTCCAGTGCCAAGTAGGATGCCTTGTTCATAGTAGTGCTCATGTAATACTAGTTGAATGACTATATCTAGTCTCTAGTATTGAAATATTCTTACTGTATTGCTTATATTTGTTTATACATCTGTCTGTCCTATTAAACCATTATCTACTTGACTGGAGTGTGATATCTTAGCTATCTTTGTATCCCCAGCATCCAGGACTAGTACTTATAACTGGTCAGTAAAAGTTTGTTGAATAATTGCATTAAAAAGGAAGATAACTACTAATGTTTACTGAGTGCCTTCTATACACCAGGATCTGTGCTAGGAACATGTACATAATTATCTTACTCTTTTGAGAGAGTAATTTTTAAAATTATTTCTTCACAGTGTTTATTATTTTTTCTCTTTTTTGTTTAAATTTTTAAAAATTGAAGTATTTTTGATGTACAATATTATGTTATAGGTGTACAATATAGTGATTTACAATTTTGAAACATTATACTCCATTTATAGTTATTATAAAATATTGGCTATATTCCCTGTGTTGTATAATATATCTTTGTAGCTTATTTTATACATAATATCTTGTACCTCTTAATCCTCTTCCCCCCCTTTTCTCTCCCCACTGATAACCATTAGCTTGTTTTCTTTATCTGTGTCTATTTCTTTTTTGTTATATTCACTAGTTTGTTGTTAATTTTTATATTCCACATATGTGCGATTTCTTACAGTATTTGTCTTTCTCTGTCTGACTTATTTCACTTAGCATAATGCCCTCCAAGTCTATCCATGTTGCTGCAAATTGCAAAATTTCATTCTTTTTTATGGCCGAGTAGTATTCCATTGTATATAAATACCACATCTTCTTTATCCATTCATCTGTTGATGGACATTTAAGTTGCTTTCATATCTTGGCAATTGTTAATGCTGCTGTGAACATTGAGTGGTATGTATCTTTTCGAATTGGTGTTTTTGGATATATACATAGGAGTGGAATTGCTGGGTCATATGGTAGTTCTAATTTTAGTTTTTTGAGAAACCATCATACTGTTTTCCACAGCTGTTGCACCAGTTTACATTCTCACCAACAGTGTACGAGGGTTCCATTTTCTCCACATGCTCACCAATGTTTGTTATTTGTGCTCTCTTTGATGACGGCCATTCTGACAGGTGTGAGGTTATATCTTATTGTGGTTTTGATTTACATTTCCCTGATAATTAGCAAGAGTTGTTGAGTGTCTTTTCATGTGCCTGTTAGCCATTTGCATTTCCTCTTTGGAAAAATGTCTATTCAGTTCCTCTGCCCATTTTGAAATCCGGTTCTTTGTTTTTTTGACATCGAGTGTATGAGCTGTTTATATATGTTTGATGTTAATCTCTTATTGGTCATGTCATTTGCAAATATTTTCTCCCATTCCGTAGGTTGTCTTTTTATTTTTTCTATGGTTTCCTTTGCTGTGCAAAAGCTTTTAAGTTTAATTAGGTCCCATTTGTTGTTGTTGTTTTCTCTTATTTCCTTTGCTTTAGGAGACAGATCCAAAAAAAATTGCTATGATTTATGTCAAAGATAATGAGAGAAATTTTTGGTCCTAAGAGAGGACTACATTAGCTAATTAATCTGCTCATGCTCATTAAGTGGCAGAGCCAGGTTTTGAATCTGAACTGTCTTCAAAGCCCATTTCTCTCCACTATACTAGTGGTTTCCAAATTTACTGCATGTACCCTAGGGGGGTCAACCAAAGAAAGAAAATTTTAGAAAGGAGCAAACTGAGAATGAGAGAGGTTAAATAATTTGAGATCACTCGCTTCAGCGTTTTCATCTAGTACATTTACCATTAAGAAAATATTTATAAATTTCTTAAACTTTATGAAGTTTAGTAAAGCTGATACCAGTAAGAAATTCAGACCAAATGGTAATAAAGTTTTCTATATCAGGATAAAATATCAAAAAGAGATACTTGAGTATATTTCTTACTCAAATATCCTGATTCCTATCTAGTAGATGCTTTATATGTATTCTTTGTTAATAGTACATTCCAAATACCAACAGAATAGCAACAAAAATATATAGCTACCCCTTTTCATGCAAAGTTGTGAAATTAGCCAATAACCTCTTAAGAATGGCTTTCTATAGTACCTTTGCTCCAAATTTTACTTAGAAATGTGAACTATCAGCTATATTTTCCTAAAACTGTTAATTAAAACAAATAATTTAGTAGCGATAAGAAATTTCAAGTTGCACCTGGCATCTCTAAGATAAAAACCAAAAGGAGAGCTTATGGAGCTTATTGATACTTTTTTTTTGCGTGTGTGATCAATTACAAGTATATGCCTAGAAGTGGTTTTTAAAAATAGAAGAGACTAAAGTTTGGTCTACAAATTGTGATGTGAAATTGGAAACTATTAATTGATGAAAATTCTTTCATTGCTTTCCAGCTTATATCTACATTATGCTCTTCTTTATAAATTCATTTCATTCTGGGGCTTCCCTGGTGGTGCAGTGGTTGAGAGTCCGCCTGCTGATGCAGGGGATATGGGTTCGTGCCCCGGTCCGGGAAGATCCCACATGCCGCGGAGCGGCTGGGCCCGTGAGCCATGGCCGCTGAGCCTGTGCGTCCGGAGCCTGCGCTCTGCAACAACAACGACAACAACAACAACAACAAAATTCATTTCATTCTAATTCATAATGTAAAAATTATCCTCATTCAAAGGACCATGAAAACTGTGAAAAAATCTTAAATTATGTTAAAAAGTGTTCAAGAAGTATGATACAGAAGTTGTCAACATCTTAGGCACTTTTGGATAGTTTCTCATCTTTTATTTAAAGTATTTTTGTAGTATGTGGAAATAATTTTATTGACTTTGACAATTTTTTTAGATGATCATGCTTATAGCGTCTCAGAAATTTCTCTGGTATCTTTTTAATCTAAAGAGCTTTGTGGAAGCTTTGATAACAAGCACTGTACTCTAAGCAAATAAATTCTGGAGCTGCTATAAACCATCTCATAAAAAGACAAACCTAAAATGCACGACTAAAATAAAGTGGGTAAATCAAGACTAGTTTACTGTTCAATCTAGTTTAGAGTAGGTTTAGTGTCATCAGCAAAATGTGACTATCTGGGACAGGAACCATTTTTAATTAGGTAGAATTAGCTTTCTGTGAGCTTCATCTCATTCTATTGCACACCTTTTTTCCTACCATCATGACTCTCAATCTTTGTGCCTTTATAAGCTTGTAGAGGAGGTGAATGTTTTGAGTCTCTGACTTTGTGTAATTAGTTTGCTGAGTTATCCCATCTTAGATTGGTTTGTTATAACAGAATACCTTAGACTGGGTGGCTTCAGCAGCAAACATGTATTTCTCACAATTCTGGAGGCTGAAGGTCGAGATCAGTGTACCAGCATGGTTGGGTTCTTTGTAAAGTCCCTCTTCCTAGTTTGCAGATGGCCATCTTCTCACTGTATCGTCACATGGCAGAGACCAAAGAGAGGAACCAAGTTCTCTTGTGTCTGTCTTTATAAGGGCACTAATCCCATCTTGTGGGTTTCACACTCATGACCTAATTATCTCCCAATGGCTCTATCTCTAAATAGTGACACATTGGGAATTTGGATTTTCAACACATACGTTTTGGGGGGACATGATCATTTCATCCATTGCATAACCTTTCCAAGTGTATTTGTATTTTAAAAGGGAACATTTGTATGAAGAACCTTAAAGGAATTTTCTTATTTTTTTTTCAGAAGCTTCCTGATATTCCTTAATCTTGTCGTGTAGATATCTCTCATAGTGCATTACCTTCTGCAACTAGGTTAAGGTCAGCATTGTCCAGGAACAACTTAACTTTTTTGGAGAGGGATAAACCTTTGAAAACAAATACAATAACGACTAGTAAGCAATTATAGGGATTGGTTGCTACCGAAACTTGTTAGTGAGAGGTGTGCCCAAGGGGAGACCTAATATAGTTTCTGATTAATATAGTTCAGCAGAGGGAAATTGCCTACTAAGGATGGAGAAGCGTAAAAAATGTGGCTGAGAAGGAGTGAAAATTAAGTGGACAGAATGTCTTTTAATGCACTAACAGCAGGCAGGCAGCTGGGAGTTAGTGTGTGGTGAAGGCCCTGTTTGCCATGAATAGCCAGACAATATTTCTTGCCACTGTAACTGAGATATATTGAGGGAATTTTTGAATTAAGTAAAGGCACTGGCAAGTTCATTTCTTCTGGCATTCTAGGAATAGCATACTAAAGAGAAGGCATGTAAATAGAGGGGTAACAACTAGTTATTGAAAGATGCACTTATCAGTTTATGACTAATTTTTTTGTAGATTAGGAGTTTGTTTGCATCACTGTTGTCCATGGGAATCCAACTTTAAATCTCCCTGTTATAAACAGCAGTCCTCACACCATGAACCCATCCTATCAACCATCAGACATTATACAGATACTGCTTTGACAATGATTCACATTCTATTTCTGGGTAGAAATGAGAGTTTTTATGTAGAGATGTTAGACTGTAGAAAGACAGGTGTCTGTAGTTCTAGCCAGTATTCAAGCTGATAAAAATATTTTAAAAATGAATTAATGGGATTGTGTAAAAACTTTTAAAATATGAAAATTTCCAATTACTATAAAATGGGACATAGTCTAATCCTATTTAGCTATTAGTTTTCTTCCATTTTACAGTTAATGTTTTTTTCCCCATCTTCATTGGAGTATAAAGGCATTACAATGTTGTGTTAGTTTCTACTGTACAACAAAGTTAATCAGTTATATGTATACATATATCCCCATATCCCTTCCCTCTTGAGCCTCACTCCCACCCTCCCTATTCCATCCCTCTAGGTCATCACAAAGCACCAAGCTGATCTCCCTGTGCTATGCAGCAGCTTCCCACTAGCCATCCATTTTACATTTGGTAGTGTATATATGTCAATGCTACTCTCTCACTTCATCCCAGCTTCCCCTTTGCTTCCATTCCCTCAAATCTGTTCTCTACGTCTGTGTCTTTATTCTTGCCCTGCCACTAGGTTCATCAGTGCCACTTTTAAAAATTCCATATATATGCATTGGCATATGGTATTTGTTTTTCTCTTTCTAACTTACTTCACTCTGCATGACAGATTCTAGGTCCATCCACTTCACTACAAATAACTCAATTTCGTTTCTTTTTATGGCTGAGTAATATTCCATTGTATATATGTGCCACATCTTCTTTATCCTTTCATCTATTGATGGACATTTAGGTTGCTTCCATGGCTTGGCTATTGTAAATAGTGCTGCAGTGAACATTGTGGTACCTGACACTTTTTGAATTATGGTTTATTCAGGGTATATGCCCAGTAGTGGGATTGCTGGGTCAGATGGTAGTTCTATTTGTAGTTTTTTAAGGAACCTCCATACTGTTCTCCATAGTGGCTGTATCAATTTACATTCCCACCAACAGTGCAAGAGGGTTCCCTTTTCTCCACACCCTCTCCAGCATTTATTGTTTGTAGTTTTTTTGATGATGGCCATTCTGACCAGTGTGAGGTGATATCTCATTGTGGTTTTGATTTGCATTTCTCTAATGATTAATGATGTTGAGCATGTTTTCATGTATTTGTTGGCCATCTGTATGTCTTCTTTGGAGAAATGTCTATTTAGGTCTTCTTCCCATTTTTGAATTGGGTTGTTTGTTTTTTTTGATATTGAGCTGCATGAGCTGCTTGTATATTTTGGAGATTAATCCTTTGTCAGTTGCTTCATTTGCAAATATTTTCTCCCATTCTGAGTGTTGTCTTTTCAGCTTGTTTATGGTTTCCTTTGCTATCCAAAAGCTTTTAAGTATCATGGGGTCCCATTTGTTTATTTTTGTTTTTATTTCCCTTACTCTAGGAGGTGGGTCAAAAAAGATTTTGCTGAGATTTATGTCATAGAGTGTTCTGCCTATGTTTTCCTCTAAGAGTTTTATAGTGTCTGGCCTTACAGTTAGGTCTTTAATCCATTTTGAGTTTATTTTTGTGTATGATATTAGGGTGTGTTCTAATTTCATTCTTTTACATGTAGCTGTCCAGTTTTCCCAGCACCTCTTATTGAAGAGGCTGTCTTTTCTCCATTGTATGTTCTTGCCTCCTTTATCAAAAATAAGGTGACCATATGCACATGCGTTTGTCTCTGGGCTTTCTATCCTGTTCCATTGATCTATATTTCTGTTTTTGTGCCAGTACCATACTGTCTTGATTACTGTAGCTTTGTAGTATAGTCTGAAGTCAAGGAGCCTGATTCCTCCAGCTCCGTTTTTCTTTCTCAAGATTGCTTTGGCTATTTGGGGTCTTTTGTGTTTCCATACAAATTGTGAAATTTTTTGTTCTAGTTCTGTGAAAAATGCCATTGGTAGTTTGATAGGGATTACATTGAATCTGTAGATTGCTTTGGGTAGTATAGTCATTTTCACAATGTTGATTCTTCCACTCCAAGAACATGGTATATCTCTCCATCTGTTTGTATCATCATTAATTCCTTTCATCAGTGTCTTATAGTTTTCTGCATACAGGTCTTTTGTTTCCTTAGGTAGGTTTATTCCTAGGTATTTTATTCTTTTTGTTGCAATGGTGAATGGGATTGTTTCCTTAATTTCTCTTTAAGATTTTTCATCATTAGTATATAGGGATGCAAGAGATTTCTGTGCATTAATTTTGTATCAGGCTACCTTACCAAATTCATTGATTAGCTCTAGTAGTTTTCTGGTAGCATCTTTAGGATTCTTTATGTATAGTATCATGTCGTCTGCAAACAGTGACAGCTTACTTCTTTTTTTCCGATTTGGATTCCTTTTATTTCTTTTTCTTCTCTGATTGCTGTGGCTGAAATTTACAAAACTATGCTGAATAATAGTGGTGAGAGTGGGCAACGTTGTCTTGTTTCTGATCTTAGTGGAAATGGTTTCAGTTTTTCACCATTGAGGACGATGTTGGCTGTGGGTTTGTCATATATGGCCTTTATTGTGTTGAGGTAAGTTCCCTCTGTGCCTACTTTCTGCAGGGTTTTTATCATAAATGGGTGTTGAATTTTGTCAAAAGCTTTTTCTGCATTTATTGAGATGATCATATGGTTTTTCTCCTTCAGTTTGTTAGTATGGTTTATCACATTGATTGATTTGCGTATATGGAAGAATCCTTGCATTCCTGGGGTAAACCCCACTTGATCATGGTGTACGATCCTTTTATTGTACTGTTGGATTCTGTTTGCTGTTATTTTGTTGAGGATTTTTCCATCTGTGTTCGTCAGTGATATTGGCCTGTAGTTTTCTTTCTTTGTGACATCTTTGTCTGGTTTTGGTATCAGGGTGATGGTGGCCTCGTAGAATGAGTTTGGGAGTGGTCCTCCCTCTGCAATTTTTTGGAAGAGTTTGAGAAGGCTAGAAGTCAGCTCTTCTCTAAATGTTTGGTAGAATTTTCCTGTGAAGCCATCTGGTCCTGGACTTTGGTTTGTTGAAAGAATTTTTTTTTTTTTTTTTGCGGTACGCGGGCCTCTCACTGTTGTGGCCTCTCCTGTTGCGGAGCATAGGCTCCGGATGCGCAGGCTCAGGACGCACAGGCTCAGCGGCCATGGCTCATGGTCCTAGCTGCTCCACGGCATGTGGGATCTTCCCAGACCGGGGTACAAACCCGTGTCCCCTGCATCAGCAGGCGGACTCTCAACCACTGCGCCACCAGGGAAGCCCCTGTTGGAAGATTTTTAATTACAGTTTGAACTTCATTACCTGTGATTGGTCTGTTTATGTTTTCTAATTCTTCCTGGTTCAATCTTGGAAGGTTGTACTTTTCCAAGAATTTGTCCATTTCTTCCAGGTTGTCCATTTTATTGGCATATATTGCTTGTAGTAGACTCTTGTGATCTTTTGTATTTCTGCAGTGTTAGTTGTAATCTCTCGTTTTTCATTTCTACTTTTATTGATTTGAGTCCTCTCCCTTTTTTTCTTGATGAGTCTGGCTAATGGTTTATCAATTTTGTTTATCTTCTTAAAGAACCAGCTTTTAGTTTTTTTTTTTATTTTTTTTTAATTTTTTAATTTTTTTTTTCAGCTTTTAGTTTTATTGATGTTTGCTGATGTTTTCTTTGTTTCTATTTCATTTATTTCTGCTCTGATCTTTATGATTTATTTCCTTCTACTAACTTTGGGTTTTCTTTGTTCTTCTTTTTCTACTTGCTTTAGGTGTAACGTTAGATTGTTTATTTGAGATTTTTCTTGTTTCTTGAGGTGATCTTAAATTGCTATGAACTTACGTCTTCGAACTGCTTTTGCTGCGTCCCATAGGTTTTGGATCATCGTGTTTTCACTGTCATTTGTTTCTAGGTGTTTTTTGATTTCCTCTTTGATTTCTTCAGTGATCTCTTGATTGTTTAGTAGTGCACTGTTTAGCCACTGTTATTTGTGATTTTTACTGTTTTTTTCCTGTAATTGATTTCTAATCTCATAGTGTTGTGGTTGGAAAAGATGCTTGATATGATTTCAGTTTTCTTAAATTTTCCAAGGCTTGATTTGTGACTCAAGATGTGATCTTTTCTGGAGAATGTTCCGTGTGCACTTGAGAAGAAAGTGTATTTTTCTGCTTTCAGGTGGGATGTCCTAAAAATATCAGTTAAGTCTATCTGGTCTATTGTGTCATTTAAGGCTTGTGTTTCCTTATTTATTTTCTGTCTGGATGATTTGTCTATTGGTGTAACTGGGGTGTTGGGGTGTTAAAGTCACCCACTATTATTGTGTTACTTTCGATTTCTCATTTTATGGCTGTTAGCATTTGCCTTATGTATTGAGGTGTTCCTATGCTGGGTGCATAAATATTTACAGTTATGTTTTCTTCTTGGATTGATCCATTGATCATTATGTAGTGTCCTTCCTTATCTCTTATAACTGTCTTTATTTTAAAGTCTATTTTGTGTGTTATGAGTATTGCTACTCCAGCTTTCTTTTGATTTCCATTTGCATGGAATATCTTTTTCCATCCCCTCACTTTCAGTCTGTATGTGTCCCTAGGTCTGAAGTGGGTTTCTTGTAGACAGCATATATAAGGGTGTTGTTTTTGTGTCCATTCAGCGAGCCTGTGCCTTGGTTGGAGCATTCAATCCATTTAAATTCTTGGTGATCATTGATACATATGTTCCTATTACCATTTTCTTAATTGATTTGGGTTTGTTTTTGCAGGTCTTTTTCTTCTCTTGTGTTTTCTGCTTAAAGAAGTTCCTTTAGCATTTGTTGTAAAGCTGGTTTGGTGGTGCTGAATTCTCATAGCTTTTGCTTGTCTGTAAAGCTTTTGATTTCTCCATCGAATCTGAATGAGATCCTTGCCAGGTAGAGTAATCTTGGTTGTAGGTTTTTCCCTTTCATCATTTTAAATATGTCCTGCCACTCCCTTCTTGCTTGCAGAGTTTCTGCTGAAAGATCAGCTGTTAACTTTATGGGGATTCCCTTGTATGTTATTTGTTTCTTTTCCTTTGCTGCTTTTAATATTTTTTCCTTGTATTTAATTTTTGATAATTTGATTAATATGTGTCTTGGTGTGTTTCTCTTTGGTTTTATCCTGTATGGGACTCTCTGCCCTTCCTGGAATTGATTGACTATTTCCTTTTCCATGTTAGGGAAGTTTTAGACTGTATTCTCTTTAAATATTTTCTCAGACTCTTTCTTTTTCTCTTCGTCTTCTCGAACCCCTATAATTAGAATGTTGGTGAGTTTCAAGTTGTCCCAGAGGTCTCTGAGACTGTCCTCAATTCTTTTCCTTCTTTTTTCTTTATTCTGGTCTGTGCCAGTTATTTCCACTATTTTATCTTCCAGGTCACTTATCTGTTCTTCTGCCCCAGTTATTCTGCTATTGATTCCTTCTAGAGTCTTTTTAATTTCAGTTATTGTGTTGTTCATCACTGTTAGTTTACTCTTTAGTTCTTCTAGATCCTTGTTCAGTGTTTCTTGTATTTCCTCCATTCTGTTTCTGAGATTTTGAATCATCTTTACTATCATTAATCTGAATTCTTTTTCAGGTAGGTTGCCTATTTTGTGTTCATTTACTTGGTCTTTTAGGTTTTTACTTTGCTCCCTCATCTGTAACATTTTTGTGTCATTTCTTTTTTTTTTATGGGTGATGCTGTATTCCTGTGTTACTGGTTGTTTGGCCTGAGGCATCCAGCTGTGGAGTTTGCAGGCAGTTGGATACAGCTGGGTCTTGGTGCTGAGATGAGGACCTCTGGGAGGGCTCACTGTGATTAATATTCCCTGGGGTCTGAGGTTCTCTGTTAGTCCAGCAGTTTGGACTTGGAGCTCCCACCACAGGAGCTCAGGCCCGACCTCCAGCCTGGGAACTAAGATCCTGCAAGCCACGTGGTGAGGCAAAAAGGAAAAAAAAGAGGAAAAAGAAGCAGGACAATAACAAAGAATAAAAAACAAAAGAAAATTAGAAAGATAAAACATATATTAGGAAAAATAAAAATACAATTGAAACAAGTGCAGTAAGATAAAACAAAACCACAACAGAGAAAAGAATAAAAAGGGGGAACAAGTCAAAAGGAACAGAACAATAACAAAGTATAAAGAATAAAATCAGAAGAATAAGAGATTTATTAGAAAAAATAAAAATATAAATGAATAAACAACAATGAATCAATAACAAGGTAAAACAGAACCCCAATCTAAAAGAGGAAAAAAGAAAAAAAAAAACAAAAAACCTTGGCTATGGGGGCAGAGTTTAGGCAGAGTTGGAACTTAGTCAGTGGCGGGGTTTAGGGTGGGGCGGGACCTAGGCAGGGGTTGGGGGTGGGGGGGGTGAGCCTAGGTTCAAGACCCATGCAGCCAGGAAAGGCCTTGGGGCAGGGCCTAGGCTGGTGATGTTCAAGTTTAGGGCAGGGCCTCTGCTTAGGACCAGCCCAGAAGCAGAGAGGCAGCATATCCAAAGGGCTGCCTCCTGAGTGTGGAGTTCTGTGGAGTTCTGGAGTTTGGAGGTAAGGCCCTGGGTGAGGGTGTGTGGATGGGGTTTAGGCCCAGTGTGTTTGGAGGAGGTCTCAGAGTGGGTCTCCAAGTGTAGAGGTGGGGCCCTGGGTGGGGATGTATGGGTGGGGCTTGGGCACTTGGGCAGCAGGAGGGAGGTTCCAAGGGCAGAGGATTAGGCCCAAGAGCCCAACAGGCTCCCTGTTTCCTAAGTGGACAGGGAAAGCACTGGCCACATTCCCTTCTGCTCCTTCGTGTCCCCCCGTGTCTCCCCCATAGTCTCCCCCGTTGCTGCTGGACCCGTAACCATGGGTGGGTCCCACTGGATGTAGGAACTCCTCCCCTCCCCCAACCACCCCTCAGGGGTGCCGGTCCCAGTGGTCCAGCCTTTACTTTTTTTTTTTTTTTTTCAGCCTTTACTTTTGCTCCTCCTTCCCTCCCTCCTGCTCCCTCAGGATCCACCCGGCTGGAGAGGGCCTCGGTGGGCAGAGAATCAGGCCCGGCATCTCAGCAGGCTCCTGGGGGCCCAGGTGGGCAGCGGAAACCTGGCCACTCTCCCTTTTGATCCTCTGCCCTCCCAATGGTCCCCCAATTTCCCCCTTTGGGCATGGGATCCCTTCCCCTCCCCCAGCCACCCCTCAGGGGCACCAGTCCCATCAAGCCTCCACTTCTCTTCCCCCCCTTACTTCTCCCTATGCTTCACATCCTACCGGGTTGCTGGGGGTTCCTCCCATCCCCTTAGGTGTCCGTGGTCCCCCACGGGTGCCTGGTAGGTGCCCTAGTTGTGTGGAGACGCAAATTCCACATCCTCCTAGTCCGCCATCTTGACTCTTCTCACAGTTAATGTGTTTTTTTTTTTTTTTTTTTTGCGGTACGTGGGCCTCTCACTGTTGTGGCCTCTCCCGTTGCGGAGCACAGGCTCTGGACACGCAGGCTCAACAGCCATGGCTCACGGGCCCAGCCGCTCCGCGGCACGTGGGATCTTCCCGGACCGGGGCACGAACCTGTGTCCCCTGCATTGGCAGGCGGACTCTCAACCACTGCACCACCAGGGAAGCCCACAGTTAATGTTTTTTAAGTGTTGGACTAAAGCATAAACATAGATGTTGCCAGACCCAAGACTGGAAAATCGTAGTATCTTTAGACATAGGAAGTGAAGTCACAGCTGGAACCAACTTCTTTCTGTGTTTTTCTATAAAATAGGTTAGAAGATTTCAAAAATGTGTCCCCAAAGTGGGAGACTGTGAGCTCTAGTGGCACACATGTTATGCTAAATTGGCATTGCTAATTATGAGCAAATTGGCAAAGAACTTATTTTAATCAATTAATTCTTACAATTAAGTTTTTTATTTGTAGGTAGAGGTCTGTGCAGTAAACAGGAGTAATAAGACATGACTGCAAGGGCAACCTACATGTAACTATAGTATACAGCCTTTTTTTTTTTTTTTTTTTTTTTAACAGAGAGGTGTGGCATATCTTAAGTTAATTCCCCTTGCTTGGTGACAGTACTCTCAGGGTAGGTACTTAAGCTGTTCAGGTGATTAGATAATTTATGACTGGACTAAATCCAAGGAGAGGATGCTAAACAAGGCTTGCAGGCAGGGCTAGAAAACAGTTGGTGCTTCATATGATTTCCAGCAGATTGGGCCATGTGAAAAGTATGATTTATTGTTGCCTATGACTCCTACTAACACTGCAGTGAGTTCTTAGCCTGCCTTACCCCTTCTGTCTCCCCACTCTGCTGCAGGGCTGGGTCCAAGCTGTTTACAGTCTGGGAGTGATGGGGTAGAAGGGAACCACTCTACTGGTGATAAAGTAGGATGATTTGCTTCTTTAGATCAGGAAATGTGGAAACACATTTGTCCTATAAAGTTGGAGGACTAAGGAAGGCACATTCTTTACCATTAAAAGTAGGAAAATGTAAACTCTGGTTTTGTTTTAAGAGTTAAGGAAAAGGGAGAGAGCATCATTTGATATGAATATGAGAGTTTGGGACAACCAGGAGCACAGGAGGACAATAACTGGCCGGTAGAGGGTGTGGTCAAAGTCAGTATGACATTTTTGAGGAATTATTTCCTGAATATTGTGCACATATTTCCAGTTCTGTTGAAATCCAAGATCTGTCAACAAAGTTGTAAATAAAGTCTGTCTTAGTACTGCATTGGTGGTTTTTCACATCCATAAATTTTTCTTTCCAGGTTTATGTGGAATTTTGAGCGGTTGAATTAAGCTCAATGTCTAAACTTTTAAGATATAACTTGATACATAAAAGTAAAAGGGGTTCTGTATATTTCAATATTATATTTTCTCAAATTATTTTATTTTTAAAATAGTGAGAATAAAGGAATATTATGTATTAACATGGCAAAAAATGTTTTAATAAAGGTTAAACTAATATCTCAGCTGAACATTCGTAACTTACATAGGTTAGTTACCTAATGGGAACACCATTTCAGGATGCCAAACTTAGTAATATTGAGATGTACAGTTAATGTGAGAAAAACATATCCATTTAAATGGAAAAAATTAGTGGCCTATTAGCAAAAGCATGAACAGCAAGTTACAGTTTTAGCAGGTAGAGTGAGCTAATGTGAACTAAGTCATTTTCAAAGCAAGTTTTAATATTTCCCTTTTGTTTTTTTTTTGTTTTTTTTGTTTTTTTTGTTTTTGGTACGCGGGCATCTCACTGTTGTGGCCTCTCCCGTTGCAGAGCACAGGCTCCGGACACGCAGGCTCGGCAGCCATGGCTCACGGGCCCAGCCACTCCATGGCATGTGGGATCCTCCTGGACCGAGGCATGAACCCGTGTCCCCTGCATCAGCAGGCGGACTCTCAACCACTGCACCATCAGGGAAGCCCAATATTTCCCTTTCTATATTCCAGAAATAAGAAGACATGTACTGAGTATACTTAAAAAGACCTAGTAAATTCATCTTTTCAGAACAAACAACTCTGTTCCTTATACTGGTGGATGCCTTCTGAGAACAGTATACTTACCTTTTCAGATAGTTAGTTTCTCTTCCTAAAAGGGAATCTGGAGTAAATTACACTTTGCACAAGTTACCTCTTTTGAGACTAGTTGCTATTTTGTTCATATATCACCTTGTTCACCCTTGTTCTGCTCTTTGTGACACCAATCAGCCTTTTTCTAAGGAGCTACCAAATTAATTTCTTTTATGTAATGAGAGCAGTGGATTCTCATTTTAAGTTTGTCTACATCAGTGGAACAATAGCCACAAGTCAGAGATGTTCTCTATAATTCTCACTGCCATATAGCCTAGGAGCTTCTTCAGCTCTTAAACTGAATTCCCCGTATAGCATATCTGTCAGATGTTGTGTATGGAAGACAGGATTAGGAGGTGTCCTACCATCCTACCTCCATTTCAGATCTAAACCTCAATGACATCTTAAAAGATACAGCCAAATTTGAGCTGCAGAGCATTTGTTACTTTCAAAGTAGTTAAAAAAAAAAAACTTTGAAAATAGCAACCACCAATTTTCCTGGCTAATGACTCACCTTTTAAGCCAACTTTAATAAATTCACATTTAAATTAAACAGACCTGATAACCAAAAGGAAAACTTTATTATTTTAAGAAATTAGCTTCTATTATTATAGTTAGCATCTCACCCCAACGTGACAATCTCAGAGCATGGAAATAGTTCAATTGTAATGAATTCCAAAGTCAATTACCAATGCCTTATTAATTTGTTATAAATGGCTTAATTTGCTAAATAAATTCAGGAAATGGCTTCTCAGTACTGACTACCTAATCTTTTGATTTTTTAATTTTCTTGTATTCATTTAGACTGTAATGAAAAGACTGCGGTTGGGAACTGGTTATTAAGATCATTAAACAATCTTGGGATAGAAGTGAGCATAGTCCATACCACGTGCTCTTGTGGTCTTCGAGAGCAGGGTAGCCACTGTATTTGGATAGCTCATTATCCCACCTTTTTATGCCTGGTTTTTCTGTCTGCGGCCGTTACCTCATAACTTCATTTCCCTCCCTCCCTCCCTCCTCCATTCCAACCCTATGGCCTTGCTTTGCTAGGCAGCAACAGCCGGATTTGACTTCATTCACATTGATTCTAACTTGTTTTCTGTTCCCTTCTTTTGGGGCCTTTTCTCCATTAGGACATATAGACAGTCAAATTTACCCTTACTCTTTTTTTTTTTTTTTTTTCGGTATGCGGGCCTCTCACTGCTGTGGCCTCTCCCGTTGCGGAGCACAGGCTCCGGATGCGCAGGCCCAGCAGCCATGGCTCACGGGCTTAGTTGCTCCGCGGCATGTGGGATCTTCCCGGACCAGGGCACGAACCCGTGTCCCCTGCATCGGCAGGCGGATTCTCAACCACTGCGCCACCAGGGAAGCCCTACCCTTACTCTTTGATCCTACAGAAATTTTGCTAAAAATTTGGTAGTTTCAATCATCTGGGCTTTTTAATTAAAAATAAATATTTTATTTGTTAGACCTGTTTTTTTCCTTACTCCAAATCTTTTTGGTGTCTCTTGAGTCATGCCACATAGTTATATTCTGCTGTGACTATGCATGTCTTAGATTGAAGGACCAAACCATCAGGGTATGTGCTGGTGAACTCCTGAGCCTGGGGTTGCTAAGGTGGTGAATCTGTACTTAAGCACAGAGTCATCCTCTGGGGACACATTTTACATTATGCTCTATTTAGGCAGTTTTAGGCTGGACTTTACAGATTTGGAACATGCCCTGGAGAACCACGAGGTCCATAAGAACTCGTATCTGTTCCAGGGCTCCATCATCTTATTCATTAGAATGATAGACTAGTGTGCTTCCACTGACTAATGTGTTTTCACAGTTCAAAATGTTTCACAGTATTTCCAGGTTTTATGAAGTTTAATGAGAGACAAAATGTGTTGATGGAGTCTAGCTTCTTAATGCAGTAATATCTTCCTTCCAGTCTTCAGATATATTTAGATTTACTAAAAACTCTTAATGTTGGCAGGTCATTAGAAGTTAACATTTCCCATTGCAGTGATTCTTCAGTTTAGATTGTAATAGTGTTTGTTTCCATTAATCCAGTTAATTATCACAATATATGTGGTTGAGGTGTGGGAATTAGGAGCTCTAGCTGATCATATTTTCTTCTCCTGAGGAGTAAGCAGTAATGTCACAGCCCCTTCACACATTTCAAGGAGATCATACATATGTTTATAAAGCCAAATTGCTTTTTTCCAACTTAAAATTTTTAGTTATTATATACTGAAGATTGGACTGACAGTATGGATTTGGGCATTCTAAAGACACCAGATCACATAAATTCTCTAAGGGAGAAAGTAAAAGAGATCTTGGAAAAAATTCCTAGAGTCTTTGCCATTTGTCCATGATGATTTCATTTAAAAGGTTTTTTTTTTAAAGTATGAGAAATAAAATGTATCTCCATATCTGTGTTTCCATATTTCTCTCAGCATGTTACTTCCCAAAAGTAATTTCTTAAAAATTCCTTAAGAAAATAACATAAAACTATCATAGAATCGTAGAATATTAGAACCTGAAAATATCTGATTTACAATATTTGATCACAGCTATTCCATATAGCTTGAGATAGGATGTTAGGTATTTTCAGTGGTTCTTCCATTAGTATTTCCTGGGATCAGGCTGCCTAAGGCACTGGGAATAATCTTATACCTTGTCAATTAGTATCAGTGCCTAGAACATAAAAGGTACTTAGAAAATGTTTGCAGAATGGATGAAAGAATGAATGAAAGGTAGAAAATATATACCAGGTAGACTAAAGTGCTACTCTCTGCTCAGCATTATTATTACTTAATGATATGAAAACAAAGGGAGCATAATTACCTTTCAGTTTGTGAATGTACTAGGCTCCTAGTTCTATTTTTAGTTTTTTGAGAAACCACCATACTGTTCTCTATAGTGGCTGCACCAATTTACATTCCCACCAACAGTGTATGAGGATTCCTTTTTCTCCACATCCTCACCAACATTTGTTTTTTGTGTTCTTTTTGATGATAGCCATTCTGACAGGTGTGAGGTGGTATCTCATTGTGGTTTTAATCTTCATTTCTCTGATGATTAACGCTTGACCAATAGAAGGCACACACTTGATATATCTTCAAGATAATAAGTTTGAAAGTCAGGCTTTTGAAGAGTTAGGAATTCCTAACCCTTAAAGTCTATTTATTATTTTAATGTTAGACCGGAGTCTTAGGTGTATGTATTTCTTTTTTATTTTCTTTTTTTTTCAGTACGCAGGCCTTTCACTGTTGTGGCCTCTCCCAATGTGGAGCACAGGCTCCGGATGCGCAGGCTCAGCAGCCGTGGCTCACGGGCCCAGCCACTCCATGGCATGTGGGATCTTCCTGGACCGGGGCACAAACCCGCGTCCCCTGCATCGGCAGGCGGATTCTCAACCACTGCGCCACCAGGGAAGCCCAGGTGTATGTATTTCTTGTCACAGGGTTTAGTGAAGGTTCCCCTAATCTCCTCTAAGCGTTAACAGAGAGACTCATGTCAGAAAGAAGTGAGGAATGAAGTTAAGAAAATAAGAAGAATTTGGCCTTGAGGGTTGGTAGACAGAAGGGATAGGAAGAGTGAGAACATGGGGCCAGTTAAATATGCAGCCTGATTTTCCCTCTCATGGCTTTAGCCTGGGTTGAAAGAGTTTGGGCAGTTGATGGGATATCAATGGCATGTGGCTCTTCCTTGCTCCCCTAAATGGGACTCATGGAGGAGACTGAGCAGAGACATCCTGATCAGTGTAGAGAAGGGAGTAGGTTGGACACTAACGTGAGAGACAGTGAGGGTGAGTGACCCCAAAACGGGTTGAGAAAAGACCTCTAGGCCAGGGGACTGTATGGAGGCAGTAGGGAGAACCACGAGTCTGAAGCCAATAAGAATTGTAGGAAAGCTGAGTTGGCACGAGGAAGAAGCCAATTTCTTCTGGGAACAAAGTCTAAGCCAAAGGAATAGACCATAAATTTGCTGGCTGTAAATTGTAGCAACAGGGCCCAGGGCAGCAAACCATAACTCAGAGGACAGGGGACCTCAGTTCAGACACCAGCATTACCAGTGCCAGGATTGGCTGGTGGCCACTTCATCACAACGCCAGGAGAACGTAATACCTAAAATGGTTTTGACTTCACTGGGTGTTGGGCAAGAAGAGGCTCTTGTGATACAGAGTTTTTATCCAAATGGGAGAGTGAGCGTTACTTGAAGGGACTGTTAAATGACCAGATTGGATCGGGGATCTCTCTATGTCTAGATCTCTATTATGTTTTTATCTAAACCCACTAGGTATTATGTGGAGAAAAAGGAAACAGGACAGATTAGTTTTAGACTAAATAAGGAACTTAAGATTTTGCTGCACATCTGAGTTTTAATGTCTGTTACATTTTATGAACATGTTTTCCTTGCTTGGCTTCAAGAGGAAAATATACTGGCCTAGAAACTCTCCAAGGTCCCCTATAGCTTTCAATATTAAGGTTTCAGCCCATCTGCATTATTTATCAAACTCCCGCAGCAGCTTCCTTAGAGGTTTCCCCCTCCTCAATGATTTTTCGTTCAATACTCTGTCTCCTGGATTAGAGCAAGAACAAACTCTCCTAAATGCCTCTTTATTTATGCGATTTCCCTGCTCTGAAGCACACTGTCTTGGAACAGATTAAAACTCCTTTTAGGGATCTTAGCATTGTCTGTTGCGTATTTTGTTTGAGGCCCTTTGCAGGAATAAAACTATTTACCATATGTTGAAAACACTGGATTCTCCTGGTCTTGGTTTTCTTTTCTAAAAGGCAGCTCTGTCCTCCTTAAAGTTTTTGAGGTTCATGCTCAGAACTTCTTTTTCACACTGATGCAGCAGCTTTTGATTAGGCCCTCATTATAGTTTCCATTTCCTGGAAACAATACCTCAGTGTTGTTAGACACACATTTTTATTTGCTGCAAAAAGTACTGTAGGGGGTGATGTATGTAGTTCATTTTTCTGTAATTTTTCTTTAAATCCATACACACATGTAATTTGCAGGAACATGAATGCAAATAGAGATGATCATACTAAGTGAAGTAAGTCAGAAAGAGAAAGCCTTGATTTTTATAATTTATTCTCCCTTTAAATATGTTCTATGCAGTTCTGCCCTTGGGAAGAAACTCAGGCAGCCCTATAACATTTCTGGAAACTGTCCTCTGGTTATTGCACGTCAAAGATCAGAGTCGTAGTTTAGTTGTTAAAATACCCAGTCTCTTGTACTTGTTAAAGTTTCAATCTTGTTTTGTCTTTGTGGCTCTCCTCCTCTCCTGGCATCAGCAGTACACAGGCAGGTAGCTGGCGAGAAGATGGCAGTTATGGTCTGCCCCTTGCTTCTTCCTTTTTCTAACTCCTTCTTCATATCTCACCAACCACATTTTCTTTTTTTTTTTTTTAATTCTATTTTTTAAATTTAAGTATATTTGATTTACGATGCTGTGCCAATCCCAGCTGTGCAGCAAAGTGATGCAGTTTTACACATGTAGACATTCTTTTTTTTAATATTCTTTTCCATTATGGCTTATCACAGGATATTGAATACAGTTCCCTGTGCAGTACAGTAGGACCTTGTTGTTTATCCATCCTGTATGTAATAGTTTACATCTGCTAATCCCACACTCCCAGTCATTCCCTCCCCTCCCCCCCCTCCCCCTCAGTAACCACAAGTCTGTTCTCTATGTCTGTGAGTCTGTTTCTGTTTCATAGATAAGTTCATTTGTGTCATATTTTAGATAACACATATAAGTGATATCATATGGTATTTGTCTTTCTCTTTCTGACTTACTTCACTTAGTATGATAATCTCTGTTTGCATCCAGGTTGCTGCAAATGGCATTATTTCATTCTTTTTTTATGACTGAGTAGTATTCCATTGTATATATGTACCACATCTTTATCCATTCTTCTGTTGATGGACATTTAGGTTGTTTCCATGACTTGGCTATTGAGAATAGTGCTGCTATGAACATAGGAGTGCATATCTTTTTGAATTATAGTTTTGTCGGGGTATATGCCCAGGAGTGGGATTGCTAGGTCATATAGTAATTCTTTTTTTAGTTTTCTGAGGAACCTCCATACTGTTTTCCATAATGGCTGTACCAACTTACATTTCCACCAACAGAGTAGGAGGGTTCCCTTTTCTCCACACCCTCTCCAGCATTTGTTGTTTGTAGACTTTTAAATGATGGCCATTCTGACCGGAGTGAGGTAGTAACTCATTGTAGTTTTGATTTGCATTTCTCTAATAATTGGTGATGTTGAGGATCTTTTCATGTTCCTACTGGCCACCTGTATGTCTTTTTTGGAGAAATGTCTATTAAGGTCTTCTGCCTATTTTCCAGTTGGGTTGTTTGTTTTTTTGTTGTTGAGTTGTATGAGCTGTTCGTATATTTTGGAGATTGAGCCCTTGTCTGTCACATAATGTGCAAATATTTTCTCCCATTCCATAGGTTGTCTTTTCTTTTTTTTTTTTATGGTTTCCTTTGCTGTGCAAAAGCTTGTAAGTTTGATTAGGCCCCATTGGTTTATTTTTGTTTTTATTTCTATTGCCTTGTGGTACTGACCTAAGAAAACATTGGTACGATTTATGTCAGAGAATGATTTGCCTATGCTCTCTTCTGAGAGTTTTATGGTGTCGTTTTTTATGTTTAAGTCTGTAAGCCATTTTGAGTTTATTTTTGTGTATGGTGTGAGGGTGTGTTCTAACGTTATTGATTTACATGCAGCTGTCCAACTTTCCCAGCACCACTTGCTGAAGAGACTTTTTTCCATTTTATATTTTTGCCTCCTTTGTTGAAGATTAATTGACCATAGGTGTGTGGCCAACCACATTTTCTGACCCCCTCCAGCATGGGAATATTGGAAGGGAGAAGATGCATGGAGAACAGGAACTTTCTCTTTTTTTTTTGCTGTACACAGACCTCTCACTGCTGTGGCCTCCCCCGTTGCGGAGCACAGGCTCCGGACACGCAGGCTCAGCGGCCATGGCTCATGGGTCCAGCCGCTCCGCGGCATGTGGGATCTTCCCAGACCAGGGCACGAACCTGTGTCCCCTGCATCGGCAGGCAGACTCTCAACCACTGTGCCACCAGGGAAGCCCGGAACATTCTTGTTAGTCTGCTTCTGGTATGATAACCCAGAATTGCTGGTCTCTGGATTTGGTAGATATTTGAAGAAGCCTCTTATTCACAAGGATTTTCTTTTCTTTTTGGTTTTTCTGTGTTTCCCACATTACTAGTGATCTCTTACTTGCAGTTCTGTTAATGATGGCAAGTGCATCATAATTCCAGCTGGTAGTTTACTACTTCATTAGCTCCTTAGACATCCTGAACAAACTCTGGCTTTTGTCTGATGAAGTCAACTTGCTCCTTTTGGTGGCCCAATTTGGACAGTACCTAAGAGACCTTATGCGCATGCTTTCTCTCTTCTGTGTGGTGTGCTTGTGCATGCTTTGTCCCAAGAGACTCGGGGATTTCGGGCTGCTCCATGTAGCTCATCTTCTTTCTCTTCTGTTTAAGTAGCTAACTAGAACGTCTTTTTATCTTTCAGATTCTCCCGGTGGGAGCAGTGTAGCAGGCCATCTTGTCCCTCAAACTACAAGAGACAAATAGTAATTGATCTTCCCAATTATTTTGAACTGGAGGTAGAGGGGGAACCATTCCCACTCTTTCACACTGTGGATTAATAGGGCTCAGGAAACACCAATAATTCTTGCAATAATTCCTCCTTATTTTTTTATTCTAGACTTTTTTATACTTTATATTTGGGCAAAAGGTTTAAGGATGGTTTTCTTTCATCTCTCTTTTTGCAAATCCTAATGGTGGTCTGTCACCTCACTTAGGGATATGATTTTTATTATCTTTGGGCCATTTTAACTCTTTCTTGCTTGCTTGCTTGCTTTTTTCATTTCCTTTCTTTTCTCTCTCTCTCTCTCTCTTTCTCCCCCCTTCTTTCCTTCCTTTCTAACTATCCAGCTCTATCTATGCTTATTCTGTTTGTGCCACCATTTCCTCATTTTTAAAATGGGGATAATACTACTACGTACTTCATAAACATACTGTTAAGACAATGTGTTAATAAAAGGAGAATCTTAGAACAATTTTTAGCACATAGTGTTATATAAGAATTTGCTATTTTATTATTAACAACATTATTATCACATATAGTTTATGTATATCTAGACATCATTGAACTACATCAACAGGTGCAACCCTTGTTGTGCCCCAGGGATGGTGCTAGTGTTAGAGCTGTAACATTTAGTTAAATATGGTTTCTTCCTTTTAGTGGTTCAATGTATGCCTAATGTTTTCTTACTATTCATTTATTTATTAGAAAAATAATTGAGCATATATTTCCAGTGTACTGGTAATCAATACAATACAGTCCCTACTCTCATGTAAAGTTTAATTCATTCTCCATAGAATACAACATTCTCCATATATTGGGAGCTCAAAATGGTCTCTGGTTTGTGTGTGTGTATGAGTGTATATAACATGTTTTCACATATAAATATAAATATATATGTTTTCTTTTGCATAAACAGATCCTGCCATGGACAGTGACATTTTTCTTTTGGAAATAAACTAATGTTTTATATTAAGGAAGTTACTTTTAAAATATAAGAATCATATAAAAAATTTAAATCTCAGACAGTTGTACCATATCCTAGCTTAAATGAATAAAACACGAGTTTTTGCCCACTTAATTTTATACTGTGTCTTAATGGCAGAAATAAATGAGAACTCAGTGTTTCAATAGTCAGGATTTATTTAGGAAGGAACTTTCCATATATCTCCAACAAACCGGGCAGTTGAATACAATATTTAGTCATAGGTACAACTATTTTTTGCATCAATTTTTATTTACTTATTGTAAGCTCCTCACTTATATAGTAGGTATAGTACATTCAGTAAATTGTCATGACAATAGGCTTGCCCCCCACTGTGATTAGTGAGAGAGTAGAAGAGATAAAATGTTTCCATGTGGTATAAATGTGGCTCTGAATGATTCTAACATTCGTCCTCTAAGCCTCTCATTGGTAATATTCCTATGTGTATTCAAATTATGGAAGTACCAAGCTTGGTATCTGTTACTCACTGAGCCCTCTATAGCTTAGTAAATACTGACTTGACAGGGCATTTAGTGTATTCTTCTGCTTTCAAAGGATGTCATATTACATTTTTATTTTAAAATAAAAATAATGTTTAAATGATTCTAAATTTTACAAAATGAGGACTTTCTACAGTATGCTATATTATTATATACAACTAAATATAAATAATACACATGGTGGGTTTTACTACTTTAATTTCTCTTCCTAAAGAAACTGGAAAGAACCTTAATCACTGTATATGAGGAACTGTGATTTCCAATATGGTGGCTACCAACCACATGTAACTATTGAAATAGAAATTAAGTAAAATTAAAGTAAAATTAAGTAAATGTAAAAATTAAGGTTCTCAGGTGAACTAACAGTTAAGTACCAATAGCCAAATGTGGCTAGTGACTATTATGTCAGATAGTCCCTATATAGACCATTTATATCATCACAGACAATTCTGTTGGACAACTTAGTCATAGATTCTGTTCTGTATGTCCCACAAAGGGCTTGTTTCACCCACTTTGAGCTTGGTTGCTTCAGCACCTTGATTGCTGAATTCTTAGTTTTTTCTTGTGCATTTTCTCAATGTTTTGCCTGTACGGCTTTCTTTAAATCTAATATATTTCTTGCTTTTATTAAATCAACCATATTGAGAAATAATTTACATATAATAAGTACACCCATTTAAAATGTATACTTTCAAATAATTTTGGCTACCACAATTAAAAGATAAAACATTTTCTTCACATGAGAAAGTTCCTTTAAATCCATTTGAAATCAACCACCACCCCTAGTCCTGGCCCCAAACAATAACTGCTCCACTTTCTGGCACTATACATTAGTTTAGTCTGTTCTAAACTTTCACACAAATGGCCTCATGTAGTTTATACTCTTTTGTGTCTGGCTTCCTATTCTCAGTCTAATGTTTTTGAGTTTCTTCCATGATGCTTGATTAATTTTTAAGTTTCTGAGTAATATTACATTTTCTGAATATATCAGTTTGCTTTTCCATTCTTTCATTCGTTATTTTCACCATGCATTCTTTTGGAAGTTTCATAGGTTTAAACTTTTATGTTTAGGACTATGTGGATTTTAAATTATTTTTTGTGTATAGTCTTATGTAAGGAATAAGGTTCATTTTTTTCCATATACATATTCAATTATTCCAGCACTTTTTGTAGAAGAGGCTTTCTTTTCTTTATTGGGACATTTTTTTAATTGAGATTTTTGTCAAAAATAAATATACCATGAATGTAATCTGCATCAGTTACAATCCAACTTTGCTGTAAAATTATCTGTGTTATAATATGCTGAGAACAGCATCTATCTAGTCAGTAGATGAAATTTTTAAAATGGATTTCTTTATAGGATAACTTTTTTTTTCCCATTGTAAACTGTGCCACTTAACATTTGCTAATTAACATCTTTAAGCATAAAATCTTAACCTGTTGGCACTTTCTTTCTATGGGCTAGAGTCCCAGAAGTGGGATTACTGAATCAAAGTTTATATAAATTTTTAATTTTATTGGATGCAAAAATTCTAAATAAAATATTAACGAACAGAATACTACATGCCTCCAAAGAATAATACATCATGACTAAGTAAAACTCATCCCAGGAATGCAAGCCTATTTTAATATTTACCAATTAAAAGAGAAAGGTATATAATTATATAATAGATACTGAAAAACCTTGAATGAAAGATAGAAGTTATCCATAAAACATCTAAGTACAATAAGAATAGCAGGGTATGCTTAAATCAGATAAATGCTATTAGAAATAAATAACAAACATTATTCTAAATGACAAAACATTATAGACATTTCTGTCACGATTAGAAAAAGGACAGAGATGACCAATATTTTATTAGTATTCAGCATTGTTTTGGAAGTTCTCTAAAATGCAATAGGAAAAAAAATGAAATAACTAAAATAATGGAAGCAAAAACATAAAATGATTTTTTTCTCTTTTTTTGTCTATGACATCTTATTATCCTTAGAAATTTCTGGAGACTAAATTATGTATCCTCCTAAGTTCATATGTTGAAGTCCTAACCCCCAACTTGACCTCTTTGGAGATAGAGCCTTTAATGAGGTAATTAAGGTTAAAATAAGGTCATAAGAGTGAGACCCTAATCCAGTATAACTGGTATCCTTATAAGAAGAGGATATTAGGGCACAGGCAAGACAGATGACCATGTGAAGACACAGCAAGAAAGCTTGACTGTCTTCTGCAAGCCAATGAGAGAGGCCTTAGGAGAAACCAACCCTTCTGACACCTTAATCTTGGACTTCTAGCTTCTGGAACTATGAGAAAATTAATTTCTGTAGTTTAATCCACCTGGTCTGTCATATTTTGGCAGGCCTAGAAAACTAATACAGAAAACCATGACCTGTTCATCCTAGTAAAAATCTACAAATAAAAATAAGGGAATTTGGTTAGATGGCTGGTTAGAAGATAATTATAATGAACCAAAATTTTTCTTTATTTTATATATAACCACTTCTAAATGGAAATTAGAAAAAAATATTATAAATATAATTAACTATATGGTAAAGATAAGATTTTAATATCTTGATCTTTACTGTGTAAACATTGGCTATTGTTTCATTTGTTTATGACAGTCTTAAATTCTTTGGCTTCAACACAAAAACACTGAACTTTATACTACCTTCTATTTATTGCTGGCCTGACAATATCAGGCATGTAGATAATTGTTTATTTAGCTTATTGAAAGGAAAAGTTTAAATTACTCAGAATATTAATTGTTGAGTAGTTATTTATTCAAGTTATGTTTAATAAATGTGAAAAAATATTGAACATCAGCAGAACATTCTTACATAATACCATTTTCATTTCACTAAATTTCAACAAACATGGTTTCTAAAAAACAATCTGAAAGTAAATAATTTATATTATAGTCTAATTTAATTATCCACTAACACACATAATAAGAGCTTATTTTTCAAATCAATTTTACTAAAAATAAAAATCATATTATAGTACTCTTCTAGTTTTAATATCAACTTTGAAATTTACTTAAAGGCTGTTTGAGGTAGGAAAGATATGTCATTTTACAAATTTATTCAAGTGATAGAAAGAATACAATTTTATTTCAAGTTTTCTCATTCAATCTTCTCTTCTGAAATTACTGTACCATCTTTTACATATATAGAAGAATGTAGAAGATACCTTAACTATTTATTATTTTTAAGATCATGTACTATTACATCTTCCTTTATAATGCTTTCATGATTTTAAGTAAAATGTTATAGAATTATTACTTTATTGTTCACAGAATTGATAATACTAAACATTTAAGCAATCCAGAAATATACAAGAGGTAACTCATTTGATTTTCTCCCTAGAAGTGTGGATTCATTCAGAACTGAATTCCCATATTTAATATGGAAAAATCATCAGATGTCATAAATATATATATAAATTATAGCAAGATCTATATTAATTATTTATTTGTGCTTTTATTATTTTAAAAATTAATTCTAGCTTTTAAAATGGAATATACCATTATGCTTTTCATTTAAAAATTAGGGCCAAAAAAAATAATAAAAATAAAAATTAGGGCCAAAAAAGGGGCAAATTTCTCTTGTTTTTTTAACATGATTTTTTCTACTGTGTTGATCATTTATACTGTTAGGTTTCAATTCTGATTTGCTTTAAATCTTTTTGTTTTTTTTTTTGCATTCTAACAATATTCTTTTTTTTGTTTAATTGAAGTATAGTTGATTTACAGTGTGTTAGTTTCTGGTGTACAGCAAAGTGATTCAGATATATATATATATTCTATTCTATTGTGGTTTATTACAGGATATTGAATATAGTTCCCTGTGCTATAGAGTAGGGCTTTGTTGTTTATTTTATATATAGTAGTTTTATCTGCTAATCCCAAACTCCTAATTTATCCCTTCCCCACCCCCTTTCCTCTCTGGTAACCATAAGTTTCCAACAACATTCTTGATTCTATGAAGCAGTAAGCATATGAAAGAACCAGTAAACATATGCCTAGTTTTTAATGCACTATATGATCACGGCATTTTCCAAAACTCTGTTGCCAGGATTGTTCCCACCCCACTGATTCTAACACTGCATGATTTGCTTTAAATCTTATTTTTACTGAGCTTTTTTTTTTTTTTTTTTTTTTTTTGCGGTACGCGGGCCTCTCACTGTTGTGGCCGCTCCCGTTGCGGAGCACAGGCTCCGGACGCGCAGGCTCAGCAGCCATGGCTCACGGGCCCAGCCACTCCGCGGCATGTGGGATCTTCCCGGACCGGGGCACGAACCCGTGTCCCCTGCATCGGCAGGCGGACTCCCAACCACTGCGCCACCAGGGAAGCCCTACTGAGCTTATTTTAAAAATTTTGTATTATGAAGCTTAAAATAGTTTATTATTTTTATTTTTTAGCTAATGTAAAGGTAAGGAGGAAGAGTTTTGTGTGACAATTTTTAACTTAAGCACAGTGCACATTACAAGTAAGATCCTCTTTTTTACCCTAGTAGGTTCTGGAACAGCTCATTTACCTTCCCGAGATCCCATTATCTCATTCCATTTATCATTGACATTCCTAGAATATTTGATCTGAACAATTCTGAAAACCCACAGGCCAAATTCCTTGCAATAATGACAATCACTGCTTATGTGAATAGCATTTTTAACTGCTGAGACTGCTTCTTTCACCATTTGTTATGGTTCCCTTGAAGAGGAGTGACATATTCTAAAATCAATAAAGAACTAGTGAATATTGAACAAATCAGATTAAATAAATGAATACATAAATACTGAGGAAGTAGATTGGAGATTCCATTAAGGGAAGACTCTTAACATAATGCCAGAGATTTAATTTTGACAAAAACCTTGATCTTATTTACCTTTCTGGAGAGAGTTAGAATGTAGGGTCTTCCAACTCCTTCCAGTATTAATGTGCAAAGCAGAGTAAGTATGATTGTCAATATGGTATGCTAGAAAGACCATATATAAGCTTGGAGTTACCAACCTCAGATTGAATATTGGCTTTGTCACTTATTATGAAAACCTGGGCAAGTTATCTAACATCTCAGACCCTTGGTTTCTTCATGTTTATAATATGAACATGAATTTGTAAGAATTACATGAAATAATGTCTGTAAAGAACCAAAGACATGAAAAGCATTCAGTATCAGCTACCATTTCTTCAGCTGGAGTAAATCTCAAATATCTCTTTGAAGAAAAATTTGTTTTGCCTTACGTACCTCTGTACCCTGCCTCTCTATAGCCTTTAATAACGAGATGCCAACTTTACATTTTGACAGTTCAGTTACCAGAGGCTAAGGATCCCCTTTCATCCAGCCATAAAAAATACCTGCAGAAAGCAAAAGTGACATTGCTTCAGAAGATTAATATACTGTTATTATAAGAAAAATTATTATCATCAGAGGAAGGAATTTTGCCCTAAGGGTTGTCAGAGTCATTCAAATTAAATATTTCAGGAATTTCAGTGAAACCGCAGCCTTGAATCATTTACTCCTCATCTTTTATCAAAAGTAGTGTCTAAAATGGACACATACGAGAAATTATTTAAAGGCTGTGTAATCCATCTACACACTAGTCCTTGGGACCTATGGGTGGGCTTCAAGGGGTCAATGAACGCCTTGAAATTGTATACAAAGGCGGGTGTGCATGTGCATTTTTGTTCTGAGAGTACTGTAGTATTCAGCAGATTTGTAAAATGGTTCAAAGCTCAAATAGAATTAAGAACCACATTCCTAGATACTCTGACAACTGTCTTTGGAGAAATTGGGTTACAGGAAGATTATATTTTGAACCATATTAACTTAGCCTGATGTATAATCATCTTTACTGAGTTTTTTAAAATAATATGCCTGTAAAATATAATAAAATAAATAATAGTCATATTTTTTTTTCTAGCACATACTATAAACATAATTGTTGAGGGTAAAGTTTACTTTCCACTTCATATCTCATATTTCATACATGAAAATTTCAATGAGAACTTTCTTTCAGAGTTCAGTGACAGAAAAATCTTTGCTTACTCTTAGTATCTATAATGTTAGTTTCTTTTCCTTTTTAAATAATAAGTAGATTACTCATTTTATCTTTCATTTTTACCTTACCTTTCAGGCAACTAAAATTAGAATTTAAACTAAATGACAGCATCTACATTGCTTTATTCTGTAATGACATATGATTCTTTTAAATAAAAAATCTCTCACTGTGGTATTTGCCACTTCTAGGGATGAGGAGATAGTGGAGAGATTATGATAGGTAAATACAGAAGCTGCAAGGTTGTCACTTTTGAGTGAGCCTTGTAAAAATAGCACAATGAAGAATTTGGTAAGGGAGCAGCAAGACTAGTGTGGACCCAAGAAAGGCTCTTGATTATAAACTGAATTCATTTTAGGTTAGTGTATGATTTGTTCAAATGTTCATTTATTCATTCAGAATATATTTTTGGAGTTTCTACTTGGTGTAAGTACTATTCAAGGAATGAGACACAAACATGAAAATATCAGTGTTTCCTGTCTTCAAGGATCATATATGTAGTTTATGGAAGATTAGTAATAACATCATGACCCAGTGAGTGCAACATAACTCTGTACAAAGTGCTCTAAGAACACTGGGGTGAGAATGATTGACATGCCCAAGTTCAGAGAAGGCTTTAGAGGAGCTAATTTTTGCCTGGTCTTGACAAGTAGGTAGGAATTGTAAAGCAAAGGAAGGAAGGGCATTGAGGGCAATAGGAATGACTTTCAAATATCTAGGAATGTAAGAAAACCATACTATGCTTGGATACAGTTCAGCATGGCTGTTATGTAGCATATATTCTGGTGGGCACATGGTAGAAAGTAAGGGCAGATCATTTTAAGTTGTTTGAACTTTGTTCTGTAAGATAAGATGAACCTCAGTCTCATAGTCACTCGTACAATTAATTGATGAGGTGCATATGAAGTATATTTCATAATTTTAACATAACATAATAATAGTAATAAGAACTACTTATTTAAAAAATCTAGCATCTTTTCTACCACTTCTCTAGTTACTGTGGTGGCACCTCGTACAACTTGTAAAGTGGGACAATATGCCGTTGTCTTGTCTTATGGATGACTGCTTGTTACTTTACGTATTTCAAATGGATATAAGTGCTTTGCCTGTTTTACTGATTACCAAAGGAAAATGGAACATTTTATTCCAATATTTAGTCCATTTAAACTGAGAACTCCTAACTTAGGATTTTCATAACTGCATAGATAATATAAATTCAGAATTATAATAGCCTTTTTTTTACCAGAGAATACAAATATGCTTATACATATTCCTGTGCCAATATTTACAGAGTAGTAGTGGTTGCTTGAAACATTGTTTTGAAATAGGTACTGGGCTGCATATCGGTGCAGAGGGAAAGAGCACTGTAATTGATTAGCAATATCTTCTATGTGCCAGAAAAGGGAAGTTTCAGCCAAGTTTTTGCTATCCATGGTTATTGCACTTTGGAGGACAAGCTGAGATTCACTGTTTATGGGGAGTCAGCCCAAGATGGCAGAATAGGAAAACCCTGAACTCACCTCCTCCCATGGGCACACCAAAATTACAACTATTTACAGAGCAGGTATCTATGAGAAGACCTGAAGACAAGAAGAAAAGATTTTTTATAACTAAAGGTATAAAGAAGGAGCCACAATGCAGCAGGTAGGAGGGGCAGAGGCATGGTATAATCAGGACCCATGCTCACAAGTTGGTGACCCACAAATGAGAAGAATATCACAACTATAGAGGTCTACCCCAAGAAGTTCCAAGGTCCATGTTGGGCTCTCCAAGGAAGACAAGCCTCCAGAATGTTTGACTTTGAAAACCAGGCTTACAATTGGTGAAGCTGTAGGGATATAGGAAACAAACTCCACTCTTAAAGGGTGCACCCAAATCTCATATGCTTTGAGTTCCAGTGCAGAGGCAGTAGTTTGAAAGGAGCATGAGGTCAGACCCACTTTCTGATCTTGGAGAGCCTCTCAAAGAGGCAGGAGGCAACTGGGACTCCCCCTGAGGATGAAGGTGCTGGTGGCAGCTATTTTTCGTAGCCCATTCTACCGTGATGACACTGGTGCTTGCAAGTGCCATATTGGATTCTCTCTCTAGCCTGTTAGTGCTGGAGAGCTTGCCCCACCCACCAGTGAGCCCATAGCAGCCATGTGCTATATGACCAGCTGCACAAGGTACTGGTCCCATTCACCAGTGGGCTGGCAGCAGTTGTGTGCCTCTGGCCTTGTGACTAGCCATGCCCACCAGCATGTCTGAAGCAGACGAGTGCCTCTGGGCCCTGTGGTTAGCTGTATGGGGAGGTGACCAAGCCTACCAGTGGGCCTACAATAGCTGTATACCACCAGGCCATATGACTGGCTCCTTGGGGACCCTATTACACCCATTAGCAGGCCGGCAGCAACTGTGTGCAAGTGGGCTGCATAGCCAACCTCACAAGAAGCCTACTTTGTCCTCCAGGGACCTCACAGACATAGCATGAGGCAAGGCTTTGCAGCCAACCAGGCCAGGGACCAGCCCTGCCTACCAGTGTGCCCACAGTAGTCAGCCCCACCGCAACAGAAGGGATCATTCAGCTCATATGGAGGCACCCCTAGAGCATGTAGCTTTGGTGATGCTGCTGGACCTCATAGGATGTTTCCTACATAAGCCAATGTTTCCAAGATTGAGAGGTGTAACTGTCCTAACTAATACATGGAAATAAACACAGAGAATTAGGGAAAGTAAGAAGAGAGAGGAATATGTTCTAAACAAAGGAACAAGACAGAAAAAGAACTAAGCAAGGTAGAGATAAGCAAGCTACCTGATAAAGAGTTCAAGATAATGATCAGGAAGTTGCTCACTTAACTTAGGAGAAAAATGGATGTGAGAATTTCAACAAAGAGTTAGAAAATAGAAAAAAGAACAAAACAGAGCTGAAGAATACATACACCAAAATAAAAAATATACTAAAAGAAATCAAAAGTAGATTAGATGATACAGAGGAATGGATTAGCAATCTGGAAGACAGTAGTGAAAATCAAACAAGGTGAGCAGAAACAATTCTTTTTTAAAAAGGGAGGATAGTTTAAGAGACCTCTGGGACAACATCCAGCATACTAACATTCATATTATAAGGATCAGAAGGGGAAGAGAGAAAGAAAGGGACAGAGAATTTATTTGAAGAAATAGTAGCTGTAAACATCCCTAACCTGGAGAAGGAAACAGACATCCAATACCAGGAAGCACAGAGAGTCTCAAACAAGATAGACCCAAAGAGGTCCACACAAAGACACATTATAATTAAAATGGCAAAAATTAAAGATAAAGAGAGAATCTTAAAAGCAGCAAGAGAAAAGCACCTGGTTATGTACAAAGGTACTCCTGTAAGAAAATCTCCTGACTTCTTAGCAGAAACTTTGTAGCCCAGAAAGGAGTGACACAATGTTTTCAAAGTGATGAAAGGAAAAACTAAACATTCAGATTTGAAGGCAAGATAAAGATGTTTTCTTTTTCAGACAAGCAAAAGCTAAAATAGTTCACCACCAAACTGGCTTTACAAGAAATGTTAAAGGGAATTCTCTATGTGGAAAACAAAAAACCATAACTAGAAATAAGAAAATTATGAAAGAAAAAAAAATGTTGGTGAAGACTAACATACAGTAAAGATAGTAGATTAACCACTTATAAAGCTAGTAAGAAGGTTAAACAACAAAAGTAGTAGTAAAATCATCTATATCCATAAAAAGTAGTTAAGGGATACAAAATAAAAGATGTAGGGAATTCCCTGGTGGCCCAGTGGTTAGGGCTCCACACTCTCACTGCTGAGGACCTGGGTTCAATCCCTCATCGGGGAACTAAAATCCCACCTGCTGTGCAGCGTGACCACACACACACACACACACACACACAAAGATGTAAAATTATGTCAAAAACATAAAACATGGGTGGAGTGGGAGTAAAACTGCAGGATTGTTAGAATGTGTTTGAACTTAAGAGATCATCAACTCAAAATATATAATAACATATATATTCATATATATATTTATGTGTATATATATATATGAAATTCATATATATATATATGAATTTCATGGAAATCACAAACCAAAAACTTATAATAGATACACACACACACACAGAGGAATCCAAATGTAACACTAAAGATAGTCATCAGATCACAAGGGAAGAGAGCAAAAGAAGAAAGGAAACAAAAAGTAATACAAAAACAACCAGAAGACAACCAACAAAATGGCAATAAGTACATACCTATCAATAATTACTTTAAATGTAAAAGGGCTAAATGCTCCAATCAAAAGACATAGAGGGGCTGAATGGATTGAAAAAAAAGAAAAAACAGGACCTCCTATATATACTGCCTACAAGAGACTCACTTCAGATCTAAAGAGACACACAGACTAAAAGTGAGGGGATGGAAAAAGGTATTCCATGTAAAAGGAAACAAAAAGAAAGCTGCGGTAGCA
Organism: Kogia breviceps; assembly: GCF_026419965.1. Lineage (NCBI taxonomy): Eukaryota > Metazoa > Chordata > Mammalia > Artiodactyla > Physeteridae > Kogia > Kogia breviceps. The sequence continues at coordinate 157,126,847 of NC_081311.1, read as the reverse complement.
ATATTATATTGGACAAAACAGACTTTAAAAGAAAGACTGTAACAGGAGAGAAAGAAGGACATTACATAATGATAAAGGGATCAATCCAACAAGAAGGTACTACAATTGTAAATATCCATGCATTCAGCATAGGAGCACTAAATACATAAAGCAAATATTAACCAATATAAAGGGAGAAATTGACAGTTATATAATAATAGTAGTGGTCTTTAACTTCCCACCCATTTGCATCAATGGACAGATGATCCAGACAGAAAATCAATAAGGAAACACTGGCCTTAAATGACACATTAGACCAGATGAACATAATAGTCATGTACAGAATACCTCATTCGAAAGCAGCAGAATACACATTCTTTTTAGGCGCACATAGAACATTATCCAGAATAGATCACATGCTAAGCCACAAAACAAGTCTCAATAAATTTAAGAAGATTGAAATCATATCAAGGATTTTTCCCCCAATTACACAGTATGAGAGTAGAAATCAATTATAGGGGGAAAAAAACTGCAAAAAACACACAAACATGTGGAGTCCAAATAATATGCTACTATACAACCAAATGGTCATTGAAGAAATCAAAGAAGAAATAAAAAAATACCTGGAAACAAATGAAAGTGGAAAAATAATGATACAAAATTAATGGTACGCAGCAAAAGCAGTTCTAAGAGGGAAATTTAAAGCAATACAAGCCTACCTCAAGAAATAAGAAAAATCTCAAGTAAAAAATCTAATCTCATACCTAAAGGAACTAGAAAAGGAAGAACAAACAAAATTCAAAGTTAGTAGAAAGAAGGAAATACCAAAGATGAGAGTAGAAATAAGTGAATTAGAGACTAAAAGAATAATAGAAAAGATCAACATAACTAAAAGCTGGTTCTTTGAAAAGATAAAACTGATAAACCTTTAGCCAGACTTAGAAAGAAAATACAGAAAGGTCCCCAAAATTAATTCAGAAATGAAAGAGACGTTATAACTGATGCCACAAAAATGCAAAGGATCATAAGAGAGTACTATGAAGAAGTATATGCCAATATTGGATAACCTAGAAGAAATGGATAAATTCCTAGAGATGTACCATCTCCCTAGAATGAATCAAGAAGAAATAGAGGGCTTCCCTGGTGGCGCAGTGGTTGAGAATCTGCCTGCCGATGCAGGGGACACGGGTTCGTGCCCCGGTCCAGGAGGATCCCACGTGCTGCGGAGCGGCTAGGCCCGTGAGCCATGGCCGCTGAGCCTGTGCGTCCGGAGCCTGTGTTCCGCAAAGGGAGAGGCCACAACAGTGAGAGGCCTGCGTACCACAAAAAAAAAAAAAAGAAGAAGAAATAGAAAATATGAATAGACTGATTATCAGTAGTGAAATTGTATCAGTAATAAAAAAGCCTCCAAACAAACCTAAGTCCAGGACCAATGATTTCATAGGTGGGCCTTGCCAAACAATTAAAGAAAAGTTAATACCTATTCTTCTTAAACTATTCCAAAATATTGAAGAAGAAGGAATGCTTTGGATCTTATTCTATCAGGCCAGCAAACCTTGATACCAAAACCAGACAAAGACACCACACAAAGTATTACAGGCCAATATCGCTGATGAACATAGATACAAAAATCTTCAACAAACTATTACCGTGATACATTAAAAGGATCATACACCATGATCAAATGAGATTTATTCCAGGGTTGCAAGGATGGTTCAAGATCTGCACATCAATCAATGTGATACATCCCATTAACAAGTTGAAGATAAAAATCATGATTATCTCAATAGGTGCATAAGAAGCTTCTCATAAAATTTATCATTCATTTATGATAAAAACGGTCAACACAGTGGGTATAGAGGGAACACACCTCAATGTAATAAGGTTATATATGACAAACCTATATCCAACATCATACTCAATGATAGAAAGCTTAAAGCATTTCCTCTAAGATCAGGAACAAGAAAAGGATGCCTTTTAATCAACATATTACTTGAAGTCCTAACCACAGCAATCAGAAAAGAAAAAAAGAAAAGAAAGGAATCTAAATTGGAAAGGAAGAAATAAAACTGTCATTGTTTGCTGATATGACACTATACATAGACTATCATAATGATGCCACCAAAAAACTAGAGCTCATCAATGAATTTGGTAAAGTTGCAGGATACAAAATTAATATACAGAAATCTGTTGTATTTCTATACACTAAGAGTGAACTAACAGAAAGAGTAATTAAGGGAACCATTTCATTTACAGTTGCATCAAAAAGAATAAAATACCTAGGAAAAAATCTAACCAAGGAGGTAAAAGACTTGTATTCAGAAAACTATGAGCCACTGATGAAAGAAACTGAAGATGGTATAAACAAATGAAAAACAATTTATATTGTGCTCATAAATTGGAAAAATTAATATTGTTAAAAGGACCCTACTACCCAAGGCAATCTATAGATTCAGTGGAAACTCTTTTCAGAACACCAATGGCATTTTCGTAGAGGTAGAACAAATAATTCTAAAATTTGTATGGAAACACTAAAGAACTGAAATAGCTAAAGCAATCTTGAGAAAAAAAAGAACAAAGCTAGAGGTATCACACTCCCTGATTTCAAACCATGCTATAAAGCTATAGTAATGAAAGCAGTATGGTACTGGCACCAAAATTGGCCCATAGATCACTGGAACAGAATAAAGAGCCAAGAAATAAACCCACACTAGTATGGTTAATTAATCTACAAGAAAGGAGGCAAGAATATATAATGGAGAAAAGACAGCCTCTTCAATAAATGGTGTTGGGAAATTTGGACAGCTACATGTAAAAGAATCTAACTGAACTACATTCTATACCACATACAAAAATAAACTAAAACTGGATTAAAGACTTAAATGTAAAACCTGAAAACATAAAGCTCCTAGAAGAAAACATAGGCAGTACGATCTTAGCAACATTTTTTTTGGATCTGTATCCTCAGGCAGGGGAAACAAAAGCAAAAATAAACAAGTGGGACCTAATAAAACGTAAAAGCTTTTTCACAGTGCAGGAAACCAGCAACAAAACAAAACTGTAGCCTACTGAATGGGAGAAGATACTTGGAAACAATATATCCCATAAGGGATTAATATCCAAAATATGCAAAGAACACGTACAATTCAATATCAAAAAAACCATACAACTCATTGGAAAACAGGTAGAAGATCTGAATAGACATTTTTCCAAAGAAGATATACAGGTGGCTGACTGACACATGAAAATATCCTCAATATCACTAATCATCAGGGAAATGCAAATCAAAACTACAATGAGATAACACCTCATATCTGTGAATGGCTGTCATCAAAAAGACAACAAATAAGTATTGGCAAGGATATGGAGAAAAGGGAACCCTCATGCACTGTTGTTGGGACTGTAAATTGGTGCAACCTCTATGGAAAACAGTGTGGTGGTTCATCAAGAAATTAAAAGTAGAACTACCATATGATCCAGCAATTTCACATCTAGATATTTATCTGAAGAAAATAAAAACTCTGAGTTGAAAAGATATATGCACCCCAGTGTTCATTGTATCATTTTTTGTTTGTTTGTTTTGTGTTTTTTTTTGTGGTACGTGGGCCTCTCACTGTTGTGGCCTCTCCCATTGCAGAGCACAGGCTCCGGACGCGCAGGCTCAGTGGCCATGGCTCATGGGCCTAGCCGCTCCACAGCATGTGGGATCTTCCCGGACCACGGCACGAACCCATGTCCCTTGCATCGGCAGGGGGATTCTCAACCACCGCGCCACCAGGGAAGCCCCATTGTATCTTTTTTTATTTAATGATAACCAAGATATGGAAACAACCTAAGTGTCTTCCAATAGATGAATGAATTAAAAATATATGGTATATAAATACAATAGAGTGTTACTCAGCCATAAAAAAATGAAATCTTGCCATTTGTGACAACAAGGATGGACCTAGAGGGTATCATAGCAAGTGAAGTAAGTCAGACAGAGAAAGAAAAATACACTGTGATCTCACTTATATGTGGAAAAACTAGACAAACAAAACAAAGTGAAAATAGACTCATAGATACAGAGAACAAATAGGTAGTTGCCAGAGGGGGATGTAGGGTTGGGTGAAACAAGTGAAGGTGATGAAGAGATACTAACTTCCAGTTATAAAATAAATAATCCTTGAGGATATAATACACAGCATAAGGAATATGGTCAATAAATATTGTAATAACTGTGTATGGGAAAAATGCTTACTAGACTTATTGTGGTGATCATTTTGTAATATATGTCCATGTTAAATCAATATGTAGTACACCTGAAACTAACATAATATTGTACATCAACTATTTCAGTAATAAGTAAATTTTAAAAGTTTTACTATTTATGCCATAAATATATTGTATTTTATTTTTAAAACATATCAAGAATATGGTAAAAAAATAAGTCAAATGAAGTAACCTGAAGGCCTCATCGTAGCTTGTTTACTGGGGAAACTATGGAAGAAGCAATGTATTTGGTGATAGAATAATTATATTCATTCTTCATTATTGATAGTGAGGCTAGAAAAGGATAAACAGATAAAGAGAAGCAGAATTTGAAATGTAAGATCTCAGACGGTGATCAAATACCAATACTAAGCAAAGTGTGAAATGCAAAGGTTATAAGCATAAAAATTTCAAGTATCAATAAAGGAGAATCAAAGAATAAAATAAATTATAATATTTTATTGATGCCATAAAGGCAGCCTTTGTTTACCCACATTGTGTAAAACTCTCCCTGTGTGTCAGAAAATTAGAAAAGAGCAAAGAGATCTTATTCTCCCTTTGGAGGAAAAGAAGAGTTAGAGCCAAGTTGAAGTTTCAGCTGAATTGAAAGCTTCCCCAGGGAAGGGTTGGAAATTTCTTTCCACTGTCCTGACCTCTGCTAATCTTGGAACTTTGTTAACATGCTAGTAGAAAGGGTCATGCAATATAAAACTAATTTTTTCCTTTTTATTCACTTGTCTACTGAATTCCAGATGTCTATGTAATTATTTTCAAATATCACAGTTTTATTAAGTTATCTTGTTTATTAACCACTGTACCTATTGGGTTGGCCAAAAAGTGCCTTCTGTTTTTAAGTAAAAATAAAAGGCAATTTTTCATTTTCACCAAGAACTTTATTGAACAACATATTCACCCTTTTGTTCCACTACCTTCTGCTATTTTTCAGGCAACTTCATAATTCCATCTTCCCAAAAATTTTTGTCTTTTTGAACAAAGAACTGTTCCAGGTGCCTTTTACAGTCTTCCAGGGAATTGAAATTTTTTCCATTGAATTTCCACTTCCATTACAAGTATTTTGTAAAGACTGAAATAAATGGAAATCCACAGGTGCAATGTCTGGTGAATATGGCAGATGACACCAAACTTCCCAGCCAACCTGTAACAGTTTTTGCCTGGTCATCAAAGTAACATGCAGTCTTGTGTTATCTTGATGGAAGATTATGCGTTTTCTAAAGTTGACTAATTCTGGACACTTTTTGTTGAGTGCTTCTTTCAGTTGGTCTAATTGGGAGCAGTACTTGTTGGAATTTCTTGTTTGGTTTCCCTGAAGGAGCACATAGTAGAGGACTCCCTTCCAATCCCACCATAGACACAGCATCACCTTCTTTGGATGAAGACAGGCCTCTGGTGTGATTGGTGGTGGTTCATTTCACTTGCCCCACAACCTCTTCCATTCCACATTATTGTACAGTATCCACTTTTCATCGCCTGTCACAATTTATTTTTAAAATGGAATGTTTTTATTACGTTTAAGCAGAGAATCTCATGAGGAAATATGGTCAAGAAGGTTTTTTTCGCTTAACTTATGTGGACCCAGACATCACATCGATTAACATAACCAAGCTCAGGCAAATGATTTTCAACGCTTGATTTGGATATTTTGAGTAGGTTGGCTATCTCCTGCATGGTATAACGTTGATTGTTCTAAATTAATGTCTCGATTTGATCGCTATCAACTTCAACTGGTCTACCCGACTGTGGAGCATCGTACAGCGAGAAATCTCCAGCAGGAAACTTCGCAAACCACTTTTGACACGTTCCATCAGTCACAGCACCTTCTCCATACACTGCACAAATCTATTTTTGCATTTCAGTTGCGTTTTTACCTTTCTTGATATAGTAAAGCATAATATGCTGAAAATGTTGCTTTTTTTCTTCCATCTTCAATATTAAAATGGCTACACAAAAATTCACCAATTTTGGTAAGTTTTAAAAAATGCACACTGATATGACAGCTATCACAGCTATATCAATACAATCTAACAAAATTGTTTCGAATGAATTTAAAGACAACTAAGCACTACTAGAGCCATCTTACAGAAAAAAACGAACGAACCTTTTGGCCAACCCAATATCTTGAGGCAAGAACGTGGACCAATTAGGTGTGAGATCCCTTACAGACCTCCTATGATAATAGATAGTACTGTCCTGGGCAAACTCCCCTATTATCCTAAAAGCCAGAGTACTTTGGGAAGGTAACATTCTCTCTATAAGAATTTAAACATTGATAAATAGTGTATAACGTATGCTAAAAACAAAACATAGATATCATATTAGTTGACAGAAGAAGCCATTGCCTCCATTTTGTGTTAAACAAGCATGAAATCAATAAGTTACTTTTAATCTATCCACATTATTGATCAGTATATTAAAATGGGACCTACAAGCTATCTAGCAAAATATAGGTATGAAATAATGCTATTTGGTAAAGGGGATTGGGGTAGAAATAAAAAAGTTTATTCAATAACTCTTTTATCTCCATTTAAAGTAGCTCATTGATTACATTTTACACTTCAATTTATTTCTGTAGAACCATTCTTAAATACAGACCTCTTGAATGCTTGTTTCCACTTTCATTAGTTTCAGGTATGAATTTTCTCCATTTCATGTATTTCATATATGTAAATGCACATGTATACTATATTTATATTTGGATACACCTATATTTTGATATATAATATTTTATTTACATTTTATTCTGAGCATATTTGACAATTCAATTTACTAAGCAGTCAAATTTCCTATTAACTTTATTGAAGATTAAGGTGCTTCATTTTCCTTAGTTTAGAAACTTTTTAAAGAGCTTTATAGCATGAAAGGACAATTTATAAATTATTATACACTGATGAGTTATGCATTTATATATATATATTTTTTTCTTTTGCGGTACGCGGACCTCTCATTGTTGTGGACTCTCCCGTTGTGGAGCACAGGCTCCGGATGCACAGGCTCGGCGGCCATGGCTCACCGGCCTAGTCACTCAGCGGCATGTGGAATCTTCCCAGACCGTGGCACGAACCCGTGTCCCCTGCATTGGCAGGCGGACTCTCAACCACTGCGCCACCAGGGAAGCCCCTGAGACTCTTGATATATGTCCCTGCCATATTTCTTCCCAGACACATCTCATCATTGTCATTCACAAGGAATATTATTTTAAGTCGGATTATTCATATCTATTTAGAAAGCCTGGCACAAAGAAAGGTATAAAGGGATTTTACCAAGTAAGAATTTATAATTGAATTATAATTAAATTTAAATTAAAGAGTGTATACTTATTTTGAAAGGTAGAAATGAGAGATGTTCCTGTCCTTTGTGGGTCCTTAGTCCTCAGTGATCACAGTGATCACATTGATATTCTCTTTAGATTTCTCTTAGTTGATGAATATTTTGGACAGCAGAGAATACTTAGCTATCTTTGTAACTCTTGAGCTTAAGCCAGTTTGTGGTATATAAAATAATCAGTAAATGTTAAACTGAACTAAACTGAAAAGAACCTTTTTTAGTTAGCAAGCATTAACTGTAACCAATACTGTAATGTTTGGGACTGAAAAGGCTATTATAAAAATTTTAAAATTCATATTTTCCCTATTGAGATATTAGTGTCTGTTTAACTTGAATAGAAAAAAAGGCATCTTTTGGACAAGAATGTGAGGTAATACAGAAATTAATTTTGCCATGAAATGATCCAGAACAATATGTCATTCTAAAGTTTGTGCCAAATATAGCATTTGAAAAACTGTTTCTTAAAATATGTCAACTTTCCCAGAATATGAAGTCATTGCATTTGGCACTAACTGATTGGCTTGCAAAATTCACCCTCTAGAACAGTCCTAACATCAAATGTAAGAGGTGTAAGTTCATGAAAAGCATTCAAAAAATAAAGCTTGTTTGTATAAATATAATAAAAGTCTACAGACAAAAGATGAAGTAATGACCAAACAAGTCAACAAATCTTGCCTTTTGAAATGTAATTTTTAAATATATAAGCTTATGCAAAAATACTTCATCAGAAGAAAGAAGGGATAAATTCCATTTTATAATGACTATTTTTGGAAAAATATGTATGTGCTTATTTGATGATTATGTGAGTGATATATGGTCTTTGTGAAACCCTTAAACTTTTCAGAAGGACTTAAAATTTAAAAGTGAAAATCCTCCTGCTAACCTACTTGCACAAATGTTACCATTTATAGTTTCTTATATATAATTAAAACTTTTTCATATGTATTAGCAAATAGTAAAGGATAGAATTTTATTCATTTTCAATGTTTTATTTATAAAGTATGCAAATTTGAATGATATTAAATAGTTTAAAAACTGGACATACATAAGCTTGAAATGTATCCATGAAATAATTCATTTTAGCAATATTGATTCTTTAACAATATTGCTATACAGAAATCTGTTGCATTTCTATACACTAATAATGAAATGTCAGAAAGAGAAATTAAGGAAAAATCCCATTTGCAATTATATCAAAAAGAATAAACTACCTAGGAATAAACGTACCTAAGGAGGCAAAAGACCTGTACTCTGGAATCTATAAGACACTGATGAAAAAATCAAAGATGACACAAACAGATGGAAAGATATACCGTGTTGTAGATAGGAAGAATCAGTATTGTCAAAATGACTGTACTACCCAAGGCAATCTACAGATTCAGTGCAATCCCTATCCTATTCCCAATGTTGTTTTTCATAGAACTAGAACAATTTTTTTAAAAAAATTTTTATGGAGACAAAAAAGACCTGAATAGCCAAAGCAATCTTGAGGAAGAAGGAGGAGCTGAAGGAAGCAGGCTTCCTGACTTCAGACTATACTGCAAAGATATAGTAATCAAACAGTGTGGTACTGGCACGAAAGAAGACAGATAGATCAATTGAACAGGATAGAGAGCCTAGACATAAACCCATGCACTTATGGTCAATTAATCTATGATTAAGGAGGCAAGAATAGACAATGGAGAAAAGACAGTCTCTTCAGTAAGTGGTGCTGGGAAAACTGGACAGCTACATGTAAAAAAATGAAATTAGAACATTCTCTAACACCATACACAAAAATAAAATGAATTAAAGACCTAAATGTAAGACCTGATACTATAAAACTCTTAGAGGAAAGCATAGGCAGAATGCTCCTTGACATAAATCGCAGCAGTATCTTTTTGGATCCACCTCTAAGAATAATGGAAATAAAAATAAGAACAAACAAATGGGACTCAAACTTAAAAGCTTTTGCACAGCAAAGAAAACCATAAAAAAAACCAAAAAGACAACCTACGAAATGGGAGAAAATATTTGCAAATGATGCAACAAAGGATTGATTTCCAAAATATACAAACAGCTCATATGGCTCAGTATCAAAAAAAACAAACAACCCAATCAAATAATGGGCAGAATATCTAAATAGACATTTATCCAAAGAAGACATACAGAGGGCCAACAGGCACATGAAAAAATGCTTGACATTGCTAATTATTAGAGAAATGCAAATCAGAACTACAATGAGGTATCACCTCACTCCAGTCAGAATGGCCATCATCAAAAAGTCTACAAATAATAAATGCTGATGAAGGTGTGGAGAAAAAGGAACCCTCCTAAACAGTTAGTGGGAATGTAAATTGGTATAGCCACTATGGAGAACTATATGGAGGTTCCTTAAAAAACTAAAAACAAAGTTACCATATGATCCTGCAATTCCACTCCTGGGCATATACGTGGAGAAAACCATAATTCAAAAAGACACATGCATCCCAATGTTCATAGCAGCACTATTTACAATAGGCAAGACATGGAAGCAACCTAAATGTCCATTGACAGATGAATGGATAATGAATATATATTATATAATATATATATTATATATAATAATAATAAGGATGTATATTATATGTATATATAATGGAATATTACTCAGCTATAAAAGAGAATGAAATAATGCTATTTGCAGCAACGTGGATGGACCTATAGATTATCATACTAACTATAGATTATACTAAGTGACGTAAGCCGGACAGTGAAGACAAATATCATATATTGCTCATATGTGGAATCTATAAAAAAAAAAGATACAAATTTCTGTTTTATCAATATTTACAAGACAGAAATAGACCCACAGACATAGAAAACAAACTTATGGGTACCAAAGGGGAAGTGGGGGGAGGGATAAATTAGGAGTTTGAAGTTAACATATACACATCACTATATTTAAAATAGTTAACCAACAAGGACCTACTCTATAGCACAGGGAACTATACTCATATTTTGCAATAACCTATAAGGGAAAAGAATCTGAAAAAGAATATATATGTGTGTGTGTGTGTGTGTGTGTGTGTGTGTGTGTGTGTGTGTGTGTGTGTATTCAGCACTAGTGCTACCCAGATAACATTGAGTGGTGGGAGGAGCCCATGGTGTTGAGCCCATGTAGAGGCTCCATCTCTTCACCACCACTACTCCATTCTTGGGCCCATTGAGAAAGTACTAGGGTGCCCAAGTAGAGAAGCTGGCAGACAGCTACTGGATAAGTAATCCTGATTACCTGGTGTTTAGGATGTCTTCTGCAATTGATGCTCTATCTAGGGCATTTAGTGTGTTTCAAGGATGCTCAACCTTTGTGCCCACTCCCTCAGGCTCATGTAAACACTTCTAAGACTTTCTTATTGCTGATCTTCCAATCTTGCTCTTTCCTGGCCTCTGACCAGTCAAACCATTTCCCACTGTCCATGTGTTCATATATATCCTTACTTTTAGCCAGCTGTTTTGTTCAAATTGGATGACCAGATGCACTGACCCAAGTTTTGCTCATTGAGAGAATTTCTCCACACTACTGTCTTTCAGGTCCACCCTTGAATTGGGCTGCAGTGTAGCAACAGTCTATTTTTAATCTTGCCTCAACATATCTAGTATACATCCATGAACCAGTTCTGGGTTTTTCCTCTGTTATCTGGCTGTAAGAAACTGTTCCATGAGCCCATAGGTGTAAGAAAAGTGTGAGTCATTGGTACATGATAAACCTAATCATGAAGCTTACTTGGGTCTTCTAGACTTCCTTGGTTCTGTCCTAGGTATATGTGGATGAAGCTTCTCTTGAAAGATGTATTGTTGCTGGGCCAGTTGAATCTTATGACATCCTTAGGTCTAATAGCATCTAGTTCATTTTGGGCAGCTATGGTCAATGGTCACTTGCTATCCTGTGGTCTTACACTTAGTTTTTACCATCACTCAATAACATGCTAGGAACTGATTTGTAAATAGGATACAGTTCTCCACTGTAAATAGCATGACTTCAATCCAGAACCCTAGAGATCTTTGCGGCAACTCTCCTATTGGGTCTTCCTAGAGACTGTACATAATGTTGATTATGTAGATTAACATAAATTCCTTTAGAACTATGGGTCTGATGGGCTCTGTGGCCCAAGTGGCAGGACTATTTGTACTTTGGCCTTGTTTTACTCCAAAGCCCTCTTTTGAGTCACATAAGTGGGCTGAAACAGTATTTAAAAAGCCCTCCAAGTGCTATGCTTCTAAGTGGTAGGAAGTACAAGGTGCAATAACTCATTCTTTATCTTGAAAATGATATTTTAGCATACTGCTGGACTTCTAAACAATTGACTGATAAATTGGGACCTTGAGTCTTTGTAGTATTTATCACCCATTTTTAGGAGCTCATGTATGTTACTAGAACATTCAGAGTACTTGCCACTTTCTGCTTATCAGTTCTGTTCATCAAGTTGTTATCGGTATATTGGACCAATGAGATGTTCTGTGGAAGGTCCAGATGATCAAGATCTGTTAAGAATATACAGTGACATGTCTATTTAGGTCTTCTGCCCATTTTTGGATTGGGTTGTTTGTTTTCTTTGTTATTGAGCTGCTTGTAAATTTTGGAGATTAATCCTTTGTCAGTTGCTTCATTTGCAACTATTTTCTCCCATTCTGACGGTTGTCTTTTGGTCTTGTTTATGGTATTCTTTGCTGTGCAAAAGCTTTTAAGTTTCATTAGGTCCCATTTGTTTATTTTTGTTTTTATTTCCATTTCTCTAGGAGGTGGATCAAAAAGGTTCTTGCTGTGATTTATGTCATAGAGTGTTCTGCCTATGTTTTCCTCTAAGAGTTTGATAGTGTATGGCCTTACATTTAGGTCTTTAATCCATTTTGAGCTTATTTTTATGTATGGTGTTAGGGAATATTCTAATCTCATACTTTTACATGTACCTGTCCGATTTTCCCAGCACCACTTATTGAAGAGGCTGTCTTTTCTCCACTGTATATTCTTGCCTCCTGTATCAAAGATAAGGTGACGATATGTGCATGGGTTTATCTCTGGGCTTTCTATCCTGTTCCATGGATCTATATTTCTGTTTTTGTGCCAGTACCATACTGTCTTGATTACTGTAGCTTTATAGTATAGTCTGAAGTCAGGGAGCCTGATTCCTCCAGCTCCATTTTTCATTCTCAAGATTGCTTTGGCTATTTGGGATATTTTGGAAGATATACAGACTGCGGGCTTCCCTGGTGGCGCAGTGGTTGAGAGTCCGCCTGCCGATGCAGGGGACGCGGGTTCATGCCCCGGTCCGGGAAGATCCCACATGCCGCGGAGCGGCTGGGCCCGTGAGCCATGGCCGCCGCGCCTGCGCATCCGGAGCCTGTGCCCCGCAATGGGAGAGGCCACAACGGTGAGAGGCCCGCGTACCACAAAAAAAAAAAAAATAAAAAGATATACAGACTGCAAACAAACACATGAAAGAATGCTCAACATCATTAATCATTAGAGAAATGCAAATCGAAACTACAGTGAGATATCATCTCACACTGGTCAGAATGGCCATCCTCAAAAAATCTACAAACAATAAATGCTGGAGAGGGTGTGGAGAAAAGGGAACACTCTTGCACTGCTGGTGGGAATGTAAATTGATACAGCCACCATGGAGAACAGTATGGAGGTTCCTTAAAAAACTACAAATAGAACTACCATACGACCCAGCAATCCCACTATTGGGCATATACCCTGAGAAAACCATAATTCAAAAAGAGTCATGTACCAAAATGTTCATCGCAGCTCTATTTACAATAGCCAGGACATGGAAGCAACCTAAGTGTCCATCATCAGATGAACGGATAAAGAAGATGTGGGACATATATACAATGGAATATTACCCAGCCATAAAAAGAAATGAAATTGAGTTATTTGCAGTGAGGTGGATGGACCTAGAGTCTGTCATACAAAGTGAAGTAAGTCAGAAAGAGAAAAACAAATACCATATGCTAACACATATATGTGGAATCTAAGAAAAAAAAAAAGGTCATGAAGAACCTAGGGGTAAGATGGGAATAAAGACACAGACCTACTAGAGAATGGACTTGAAGATGTGGGGAGGGGGAAGGGTAAGCGGTGACAAAGTGAGATAGTGACATGGACATATATACACTACCAAACGTAAAATAGATAGCTAGTGGGAAGCAGCTGCATAGCACAGGGAGATAAGCCCGGTGCTTTGTGACCATCTAAAGGGGTGGGATAGGGAGTGTGGGAGGGAGGGAGACTCAAGAGGGAAGAGATATGGGAACACATGTATATGTATAACTGATTCACTTTGTTATGAAGCAGAAACTAACACACCATTGTAAAGCAATTATACTCCAATAAAGATGTTTAAAAAATATATATATATATAAAGAAAAGCGACATACAGCCTCAGAAGAGAGGTGATTCAACATACCCCTGGGCAATGCCATAAATGTATCATGTTATTTATCTCAGGTGAATGAGAACTGCTTTTGAGCCTCCTTTCTGATTGATATTTAACAGATCAGTAGCTCCATACCACATACTCTAGTCCGTGTTGCTCTGCCAAAAACACCACATTTAGCAAAAAGCTGAAATTGGGACTAGTATTTAATTAAATTGTGAAGTCCACTGTCATCTGTCAAGGTCCATTTGATTTTTTATGGCCAGACTGGCGAATTAAATGGATTCTTAATGGGAAACACCTTTGCTGCATTTTTTTAAGCCTTTGAGGTTGGCACTAAGCTCTGTCCTTCTACCTGGAATGCAGTATTATTCAGTATTGTTCTTGATTTCCTATCTTATCTGTGGTGGGGTATCTATTGTAGTCCTTGTTATTAGAGTCAGTTTAGATCCTGAATTTAGTAGACCTCAAAAGATCCTGGTTCCCCCGCTCCTGCACTCTTGGAGGGAATGTAAATTGGTGCAGCCACTATGGAAAACAGTATGGAGGTTTCTTAAAAACCTAAAAATAGAGCTACTACACGATCCAGCCACCCCACTCCTGGGCATATATCCAGAAAAGATGAACACTCTAATTCAAAAACATACATGCACCCTGATGTTCATAGCAGCACTATTTACAATAGCCAAATATGGAAACAACCCAAGTGCCTATCAACAGACAATTGGTTTAAGAAAATGTGAGATAAATGTATATAGTGGAATATTACTCAGGCATAAAAAAGAATGAAATATTGCAATTTTCAGCAACATGCATGGACGTAGAGAATGTCATACTAAGTGAAGTAAGTCAGCCAAAGAAAGACAAATATTATATCCCTTATATGTGGAATATAAGAACAATACAAATGAATCTATATATAAAACAGAAATAGATTCATAGACGTAGAAAACAAACATGGTTACCAAAGGGGAAAGAGAGGGAGGCATAAATTAGGAGTGTGGGACTAGCAGATACAAATTACTATACATAAAATAGATAAGCAACAAGGATTTATTATATAGCACAGGGAACTATATTCAATATCTTATAATAACCTATAATGGAAAATAATCTGAAAAAATATATGTAACTGAAAAAAAAAGATCATGGTTATTTGATAAATGACCCTAGGTCACTGTGGGGAAGGACTGAGGGAATTACTACCCTCACTTACTATGGTATTCTTGGGTCTTTCCTTACAGAGATCTGATCTCTCTTTTAATTGATGAGTTCTTGTCTAAGAACTAGCTCAGGTGTGAAATGTAGGTGAGAGAGTGCAGCTTTTGATTAGTTCTATTGGGGCAGCTGATATCATTCTTCTGCTCATCCATTCTTTTTTTTTAAAACATCTTATTGGAGTATAATTGCTTTACAATGGTGTGTTAGTTTCTGCTGTATAACAAAGTGAATCAGTTATGTGTATACATATGTCTCCATATCTCTTCCCTCTTGTGTCTCCCTTCCTCCCACCCTCCCTATCCCACCCCTCTAGGTGGTCACAAAGCACCGAGCTGATCTCCCTGTGCTACGGGGCTGCTTCCCTCTAGCTATCTATTTTACGTTTGGTAGTGTATATATGGCCATGCCACTCTCTCACTTCTTCCCAGCTTACCCTTCCCCCTCCCCGTGTCCTCAAGTCCATTCTCTATGTCTGCGTCTTTATCCATTCTTGATCTCTTTTGAATCTATCATGTATGTATGTATGTATGTATGTATGTATCATCTGAAGAAACTCCCTGTTTACTGCTTATTTGTCTTGCTCTTTGGAACCATGGTCTGTTAGTCATCATGATAGTTTACTGTTGGGTCAGGGTGCCCTGGATGCCATTTCAACCATGCTGCCAATTACAGTTATTACATGTACCTTGTCTCTGACAATTAAGTGCTGCCACCTGCCTCTGCTACTTTGGAATCTTGTCTTCCTTGTTGATACTGGGGAGCCAAGTTTAATAACAATATGTCCTGCCATCAGCCTCAGTCTGCAGAGGACAGCCACTACTAAGCTTCTCAGTAATAATGGCATCTCAGTTTCCAGTGCATTCCTTATCACCGCAGTTAATGAGCTGTTCTCTGGCCCCTTCCAGGAAAAGTCAGCTGGAGGGTTCTCCCATTGTATGTAATAGACACATTTTACCATGTTCATTTCTCTGGGACATTTGCTTCCTTTCCTTAGCAGTCTATCAGTTCTAGCATCTCAAATTTGTTTAATATAAGGCCATTATTTTTTTTTCAAGCTTCCAATATTCATCCCAGCAGCATATCAGAACTTGCCAGGGCATTAATTCCTGAGTCACAGAGCATGCCCTCGTATCAACAAACTCTTCCTAATCCGGCTTTAAGTTCAGGTCTCCTCCTGGTTCAGGACTTTCAAGAGCCACTTCTAGGCATGCTGTCCTGATTCCTACCAGTTCACATTAGCAAGGCCTTACAGCAATTTTGGTGAAAAAAATCCCTTTTCTCCTTAGTAGAGTTAACAATTCCCAAGTCAGGTTATGTCAACACAGCCCTAGACATTGGTCTAGTGGCCAGGAGAGGAGAAAAAAGGCATGTCTGAGGAGGCCAGCATTTTCTAGCAAGGCATCTGCCTCAGTTGAGGCTTCTGCATAGTCTCCAGGCTACTACTTAGAAATCAATGTTAAAAGAGATGAACTTTTTTCCATCTGTTTCAAAGACTATTATCTTGAGGAAGACTTATTTCCTTAAAGATTATACATAGTATAAGAACTTATTTTTTGTTTTCCTTTCTTAATGACTTAAAATTGATACTTAAAAATGTGATCTAAACATTATTTGGTGAGATTGAAAACATTCTCCAAAATGTTTGAAGTGAAAATGCAACTAAACCAGGCTTATAATATTTAATTATTGACCTGTGTGTGAGTTTGGATTCTTAATTTCAAAATATGGAGTATTTTCCTACTAATAATTAGCACTTTCTGCTGAATGTTTTCTCACCAAGTAGAAACCAGGCTTACTCAGAATAAGGAAGCTGATATGTTGAATAGCTTATTGTTCACATTTGGCAGTTAACTACAGAGATGTAAAGTTAATAATATGCTTGCAAGGAAAGTTATATATCAAAATGAAAAAAATTCTGACAGTGAGGACACAACTGGAATATTTTGACTAAGACAAGTAGTTAATCATCCAGCTGTGCTCCAAGGTAATAACTCACAGAATGTAAGAAGGAGACAAATGACCAATATTTTCCCATCATCATGGTTTTAGTGTACTGGGTTGACAGAATGCTATTGGTTAAAATGAGGAGACAAATTATGGGTAAAGGGAAAATGTTCTATTTATGTAAGGCGTAAGTTG
Source organism: Kogia breviceps (assembly GCF_026419965.1). Classification (NCBI taxonomy): domain Eukaryota; kingdom Metazoa; phylum Chordata; class Mammalia; order Artiodactyla; family Physeteridae; genus Kogia; species Kogia breviceps. The sequence continues at coordinate 157,109,511 of NC_081311.1, read as the reverse complement.
GATGCCTTTTTTTTTTTACTGGTATGAAACATTTATAACACTCTACACTCTTCTTCAATAGGCTAATGACCTTATAAACCCATTATATGATTACCAAAAGATTCCATAGATAAAATTCTTGCTTTTCAAGTTTTGTGAATCGTGGCAATTGATAGATTTGTAAAAAGACTTAAGAGGGTAAATTATTTTGTAATGTTAAAAATCACTGTGTAAGAAACAGAAAAATACCTTAAAAGTATGGTCTAATATACTGTTATCCTGTCGTGATTTTTTTTTTTTTTTTTTTTTTTTTGCGGTACATGGGCCCCTCACTGTTGTGGCCTCTCCCATTGCAGAGCACAGGCTCCAGACGCGCAGGCTCAGCAGCCATGGCTCATGGGCCCAGCCGCTCCGCGGCATGTGGGATCCTCCCAGACCGGGGCACTAACCCGTTTCCCCTGCATTGGCAGGCGGACTCTCAACCACTGTGCCACCAGGGAAGCCCCCTTGTCGTGATTTTATATTATGTGATCACATGTATTTTCATTTCTCATCTAGATGTTACATTTATAGGTATAAAAATAAACTTTATTAATTAGCATTGTACTTTTCTGAGGGAGTTTTTTTCTGACTTATGAGATTTTATTATTATTTAAATTTTATGAATATTTTAATAGATTTTTAAAAATGCACTTAGGACCATTTAGAAATTGTGTCTTCATCTTCTGAGTCTAGCTCAGACTTTTATTTCATTATGAATTGATCAATCAATGAATTAATCACTCAATCATAAATATAGTGCTGGGTGTGATATTTCTCTGACAATAAATTTGGATATGTAAAGTAGCTCTCTTTATTTTTTTGTAACTCAACCTAAGCTTCATTTTGAACTTCCACTCTATCTAGGGGCAGAAAGTTTAATCTAGTCATTTTACAGTACACTCAGTGGACTTACTTTCTCTCTGCCTGGCCTCTTTCAAAAAGTGAAAAAGTTTTATTCACTCATTTAGTTCAAGGCTCTCCATACCTCTTGGACCTGTTAAGTCCTCCAAGTATGCATGAAACCATCTCTATTTTCTTACTCCAGTGCATCTTTGGAGCTGGTTAGCTTGCTCCTTCTCAAGGCTGCAGATGGGAAACAGAATAAGCTTTTAGTACTCAAATATACTAGAGATTCTATTTATACCTTCTTGGAGTGGGAATAAGGGAGCGCAGAGTCCCTTCTAAGAGACTCACATAAGCATCTCACTGTATTATTCTTTTTAAAAGTTTCTTCCTAAATCGGAGAGCTAATTTATTTCTTCTTCATCCTTCAGTTGTTTAAAGCACGTATTATTTTGTGCTCTAGATTGCAGACTTTCTGACTTTTTGCTGTCTCTGTGTGGGCCATAAAACTTTCTTTTGAAGGTCAAGAGCTGAGAATTGGTTCCAGCCTTTATAGTTTTTCTTTCCGCATCTCTGCTGGAACAACTCTACTTAGAGAGTAAGTATGGAATTCCTTTGCTACCTCCTGATTTGAGGAGGGAAATCCGTTAGCACAGACTGTGTCTGTGTGCAAGTTGGGGGCAGGAGGAGTAAGCAGAATAGCAGCCACATTGGCAGGTAATTCACATGTTCATTCCACCACACAAATTTTGATTTAGTGTTTATTACTTGTCAGGTTATTCTTTGGGTATAATGAAGGAAATGAGAAGATATGCTCCTGTTTGCAGGGAGCATGCAATTAGTGGAGGGAGCACAGAACAAAATATGTGAAATAAAGTGCAATTCAAAAATACATAACACATAATTAAATATTAAATTAGACAATTCATGCCCTATGGTGAAATTACTGTGCATAAGAAAGACTGGGTTGTGGTAGTGAATTTAGAGTTGGTCCTAAAAGTTGGTTGAAGTTTACTAAGAGGAGAAAATGGTTAAGGACATTTAAGATGAGAGAAACGATGTGAGTTAAAGCACAGAAGCAGGAATGAGTACTGTAAGCATGGAGGGAGCAGTGAAAGGGTTGGTCTTTTTGGAAAAGAGATTGAGTGCTTAGAATCAGGTGAAAATAAGTTAGATCAAAATAACTTAATATGCAAATATTTCAAGTTGGCAGAAGATTTTAAGCTTCTTGCCACAGATAGCAGAAGATTATACAGAGGCATGATAAATGCTTTTGTAGAGGAGAATGTTATAGAGGAGAATTCTCAGGAAAATGTTGATGTAATCCAAGTGTGAGATGATAAGTGCCCAGAAAAGGGTGATATGAAGTGGGAATGCAATGAGAATGAAAAAGGGAAAGAGAAGATAAGAGGCAAATGATGGAAAGATCTGGGAAAAACAGAGTGGGCTAATATACTGCTATAGTAACCTAGTTTTAAGCTTCACATTGTGTTTTTCCCTTTTCCTTTCCCTATTCAAGTAAGTATTTGGTTCCGGGATCGTTGGATCCCGGAAAGGATATATCAGGGAAGGGATGTGGCTGGTGGGAAGTGAAAAACTTGGCTTTTGTGTTAGAAGTCTAAACCTCATAATAGAGGAAGGCTTTGTGAAATTGGTAGAATAAAGTGAATGTGAATGCAAAGGAAAATGTGTTGGCTGGATTTGTGAAGGGAGAATTGCTTTGAGACTAGAAGGAAATAGATTGGGCAGGGAAGAGACAGCCTGGAAGGTTCATGGCATCCTAGAGATCTGACTGTACAGTTCTGCTTTCTGGCAATGCCCTTGAGAGGATGGGGTTTGGTAAATGCTACCAAGGAAGCAACAACATGAGGCTTTTAGCAGATGGAGAATGGGAAACTTTATGGACAGATTCCTATGCTCCAAGAATAGTAAGGAAGCTGCACGAGAAAGATCATAATTCCATGGCATGATGGACTTCTCAGTGGTAACCTTTATATGAGGAGTGATGTTAGGGCTGTATTAGTTTCCTATCTCCCGAAATTCTTAACCCTACAAAATCATTTACTCTTCTTTAAACCTCAACAAAACCCTGGAGAATTGGATTTCTTTAAAAGGATTCAAGTGGAAGCTTCAGCCTGCCTTACAGACTCATAATAACAATTCAGTGGAGTAATGGGAAATACATTTGCATTTATTGCATATCTGAATTTGTGGGCTTCATTTATCCCTGCTACACTGGTGACAGATCCATTTTATTCCATGTGAATACAAACCATCACTTTTATTACAAAAGGATTAATTCACTAAATGTTAAAATCTGTTTTGGAAAATACTTCAGATCATGTATTTTCCTTTTTTAAAATATTCATTTTTTAACAAATAATTTTGATAAGCTCCTAATGGGAGTCAGTCCCTAGCAAAAGAAAACAACATACAGCACTAGCCTCAAAAAGCTTAGTCTAGTGAGAGAGGAAACATGTAAACAATGATTCTAACATAGGCTGTCTCAAATCCATTGTGAAATAATAATCCATTGTGGAATAGGTTAGAAATAAATAAATCAATAATTCATAAATAAAATTCCTGTGTTCTATTATGCATAGCAAATTATGAATTAAATCTGGTGGTTATATGCGAAGGGAATGGGTTATTCATAAAAGCATAATATTACATAAGAATTCATTGGGTAATAAGCTGGTTAGAACACTGTTCTTGGCTGGAGGAAGGATGGAATGATGGGGTGCATACTAAGATGACTGTAAAAATCTTCCTAACTTTGAGGAATTTGACATTTTGTTTTGAAGGCAGTGCATGTACCCATATAAAACATGAAAGCAGGAGAGATTGGGGAAGATTAAGTTCAGTGTTTAAATAGCAGTTGTTGGAAATTCTCTGTAGGCAGTCAGGGAATGGGGTTGGAAGGCATTGAGAATGCAAAGGGAAAGGGAGGATGAGACGAATAACAAAAGGTAGGCAAATGTTGGAGATACAGTTTTATGAATCATCTACAAATAAAATGCCATCAATAGAGTATCTGAAGTACTGAGGACTAGTCCCTAAGCTCTGGGAAATGCTCACAACCAAAGCCTTGAAGGGAGATCTCCGGGACGAGGGGGATTAAGAGCCACCTGGGAGCTGGGAGGAGTGACCGATGACCATGTCAAGAATCAGGGTGAGGAGACCTAATCAAACTTATAAGCTTTTGCACAGCAAAGGAAACCATAAACAAAATGAAAAGACAGCCTACAGAATGGGAGAAAATATTTGCAAATGATGTGACTGACAAGGGCTTAATTCCAAAATATACAAACAGCTCATACAACTCAACAACAAAACAACCCAATCAAAAAATGTGCAGAAGACATACAGATGGCCAACAGGCACATGAAAAAATTCTCAACATCACTAATTATTAGAGAGATGCAAATCAAAACTACAGTGAGTTACCACCTCACTCCAGTCAGAATGGCCATCATTAAAAAGTCTACGAATAACAAATACTGGAAAGGGTGTGGAGAAAAGGGAACTCTCTTACATTGTTGGTGATAGTGTAAGTTGGTACAGCCACTGTGGAAAACAATATGGGAGTTCCTCAGAAAACTATAAATAGAATTACCATATGATCCAGCAATCCCACTCCTGGGCATATATTCAGACAAAACTATAATTCAAAAGATACACGTACCCCTATGTTCATAGCAGCACTATTCACAGTAGCCAAGACATGGAAACAACCTAAATGTCCATCGACAGAAGAATGGATAAAGAAGATGTGGTACATGTATACAATGGAATACTACTCAGCCATAAAAAACAAAAACAAAAACGAAATAACGCTATTTGCAGCAACATGGATGTAACTAGAGATTATTGTACTAAGTGAAGTAAGTCAGAAAGAGAAAGACAAATACCATATGATATCACTTATATGTGGAATCTAAAATATGACACAAATGAACCTATCTACGAGACGGAAACTGATTCACAGACATAGAAAACAGACTTGTGGTTGCCAAGGTTGAGGGGGTTAGGGGAGAGATGAAGTGGGAGTCTGGGATTAGCAGATGTAAACTATTATATACAGAATGGATAAACAACAAGGTCCTACTGTATAGCACAGGGAACTACATTCAATATCATGTGATAAACCATAATGGAAAAGAATATTAAAAAGAATGTATATTTATGTATAACTGAATCGCTTTGCTGTACAGCAGTAATTAACACAACATGGTAAATCAACTATACTTCAATTTAAAAAAAGAAAAAAAAAAGAAAAGAATCAGGGTGAGGCAGTTCACGGAAGGGGAGAGTCTCCAGTCAAGTGTCAAATGCCACTCCTGAGCACTTGTAGAGAATCAGAACTGAGGTAGGCCAACTGTGTGACACGAGTTGGAAATTTTGCTGGTGAGAATAAAAGACAGACCCTTCCATGGTTTTGGAAGCTTGAAGTCTCACAATTTTCTTTCCCTTCTTTTCTTCCCTCCTTCTACTATGTCCCTTTTCCATTGGTTGTGTTTAGTTTCCTCAAGTCCTCATTTTATCTTGATTTTCCTTTATTTTCACCAAACTTATTTAATTTTTTGAATAAACAATGCTTGCACATGGCAACAAATTAAAATTCAAAAGCTACAAAAAGATACACAGTATATATTGTGTGTGTTTTTACACATACATATTGGCCTAGTTCTTCCCTTAACAATTATTATGGGGATTTCTCTTATTATATCTAGAGAACTGCCTAGGTATTTTAAGGGCTGCAAATTATTTCTTGTGTGGATGTAGCATAAGATATTCTACCAGTCCCCTGCTGATAGATGCTTAGGTTGTTTCCAAGTTCAAGGTCTGACAAACCATGCTGCAATGAATATCCTTGTATACGATTCCTTGTGAACGTGTGCAAATCTCTGTGGGTAACTTTCTAGAAATGCAGTTGCTGGTTTGAGAGGTATGTGGCTTGATCATTTTTATTAACATTAAGGCCTTAATTTGAAGTAGAATTTATTTTAGATAATGTGATAGCAGAGGACATGTAGTTACCTCCAGCATTCAGTGTTTTTCAATTTGTTAGCCAGATGGAAATCTCTAGAGTGAATGAGACTCTGGAGAGAGAATCTCCAGTAGTGAGTAGCAAGGTGGAAATCCCATCAATGTGGCAATGGCAGGAGTCCCAGGACTCTTATTCTGATATTAACCAGGATTTTAATTTTGTAAGTTTCCTGAGACATTACAGAAAGTCCTTTGTTTAAAATATTTCAAAGTCAGGAAGAGAAAACCAACTTGTAGTTCAGAAGGTAGAGAAATTAGAAACATCTGGTAAATTCGGTTGCAGACACTGCTTGTGCTTACATGGAGATGTAATAACCAGGCGGTTGACTAGTTCAGTCTAATTCGGGTGAATAATATTTTCTCAGCAGTCTCCTGTCCACAGAATAGCAAAAAGCAATGGGAACATGCTGTAAAGTGCCTTGATGCCCAGAACAATTACACTCTGGAAACATTCTCTTGGCTGGATGAATGTGACCCATGACCACAGCTCAGTTCATTCCACAAACAGAATTAGTCACAAAGCATATGTAGAACAACACTCTTTGCAGGACTTTCTTGTGTTGACTTTCTTAGTGCATGATTCCATGTTGGGCCTTCATCCCTTGGAATGAAATTACCTTAAAATAGCAGGGATGAAAAATAATGTAACACTTTGCTTTACATAATTATACAAGTACCATTTTCCCCATATGGTTATTGACTATGTTCTTTTCAGAGCTATCTTATAAGTGAGGCCAGTCTAAGAGTCCATGCCTTTGATCTTAATATTTTTTTATTTTCTTAATATCATTTTAAAAACATGCAAATTATGGGTATCTTAAGAAACATATTGATCTTCAGTTCAGCCCTGTACTTAATGTGTCTTTCAGATCCTTCTCTGACCCTGTGAGAGAAAATTAATTACTTCACTTTCATGTAATACTTATGTACCTCAAACATAATCCAGTTGCTTTACTTGTCATTTTGTATTTTAATTTATTTATGTACCTGTTTCCAATTAGATCTCTACTCCTCAAAGTTAGGACTATTTTATTTTATAATGTATTCCTGGTGACTATCAGAGTGCCTAGTTCATAGTAAGTGAAGAATAAATATTTTTAACATGGATAAATCAGCCAGCTAATCATAGGCCATGAGGTACCTTGATATGAAATCCAGTTTGGCTATTAATAATCATTTTTCTCCTATGGGTACATTTTAGCATTTGGTTTCCTTAAAATTTTTTTACTAATCCATATTTCTGAGTAATTTCCTAAAGGCAAGTATAAGTTTCTGAGTATGTATTCTGAAAGCATCAGTATGTAATTCTGTAATTAGTCAGGATAGACCAATTTTGTGATGCCATTTTCAAAGTTTCTGTTATATGATAGAAAGGGTCAGTTTGTTATAACAAAGTTAAAGTGTCTTGCTGTCTACTCTACCTGGATACTGTAACCCAAAGAATGTCCAAAATGGTGCATCAAATTAAAGAAGCGTCAAAAATGTTTCTTACCAGGAATCTATTTTCTGAATTATTTGTAAACCATCATAATCAAAAGTGTGTATCAAGCACTGACATCCTGAGTACTGTACCTGAGTACTTCCCTAAGTACTGTACTAATTAAGTTGCTGTTGCCTGTGTATTGATGCAATACACAATGTCCTGTTTTTACAGGAATCTTTTCAAGTCTGGATTTGCTATCCCTGTGATTTTATTTGTTTAGAATTCTATTTGCTTTAAAGTTGAACATGACTTTTAGTTATTATCTATTCCTTTGTCACTTTTAATTTTTACCATACAATCCTTCCTGGTCTGTTTGCTGAAAAAAGCATTTTCTTGGACACTTTCTCCCTTAAGCTCTTGCCTTTCCCTTTTATGTTTATGTGGGCTAGCCAAATTTCATGTCAAAACCTTCATCCTTTCTTTCTGTGGAAATATGGGTGTATTAAGGTATCATCAGATAAGGCATAATGATATTATAGCTTTTATGTTGCAAGAGGGCTAGGGGATGTGATCTAAAATACGAGAAGTTAAGATTTTATTCATAATAGAGATTGTTGGGATATTTTGTTAGTAGTTAAGTCCAGCCATGTTGTGTGGCTTGGAGAAAATTATTTTATGTTTCTCAGTTTCCTTGTCCTTAAAATATGGTGAAGATTGGAAATAATATCTGTTGAGCATCTTGCATAGCTGAAACATAGTAGGTACTAAAAATGGTAGCTAATAGCAGAATTTATAGCTGCAAAAAATGAAAAATAATTTTGTTTGAGCTTGGTATATATGTGACATGCACGCTGCCCTCTACATTTGTATTGCTTACAGCAGACCTGCTAATTGATCAGCACCTTTTCCATTGAGTCTGGATGCAGCTTTACGATTACTTATAAGCGGCCATTGCCAGTTAACCAAAGAAGGAAAATGAGTTGAAACCCATTTTTCATCTCTTGTGTAGTCCAGTCCTTTTGTATTATGGAAGAGAAAACTGAGGCTCAGAGAGGTTATGTGATTTCCTCAGGGTGACACATTTAGTGAGTGGTCAGAACCTGTATTAGAAGAACTCTTAATTCAGTTCTCCTTCACTGCAAGGTCTGCCTTTCTTGTTCATGTTCTTTTATAATAACCAGAGTTGGGATTTGGTATCAGTTGCCATTCTTTTTCTTGAGCAAATAAATTAACTTATGATTTTCTTGAACTAATATTTCTTAGTTTACATAAATGAGCACCACTGACCACTTTACACTGGTGATTATATGTAGTTTTTAAAAGCCATGTTTGATTCAAACCTTCTGTTCTGTTGGCTTTCAGAAAAGAAAAAGCCTGAGGGTCAGCAGATGTTGAAGGAGGTATAATCAACCTAAACACTTAGATAACTAGGAAGGGGTTTCCTAAGCAAGAGTAACCCCAAATGTTTTCCACATACCCTCCTTTGATCATTTGACCTTTTTTTTTTTCCTGGTCTGGATATTATGCTATAAATTTTGTGTTGGAATCCACTGAAGCTGGCAACAGTTAATCCTTCTTTTTACTGAGGATATGCTCATGCTTTCTGACAACTACAAAATTAGTTTGGACTTACTTAGCCAAAGGAAAAACAGGATGAGAAAAGACCATAATATGAAGTCTCTTTTTCTCATCATTTATGCCTCCACCCCACGGTTTGTTGTTTGTTTTAGTTACTTTTCAAATATTATCTCATTTTCCCATGTTGTGTGTTCACTTAAGCAAAGCTTCTAATACCACAGATGACAAACAGGAGTTCCAGAAGTGCTGACTCATCACAGCAGAAATCCAGTGGTTTGGCAGGAGATTTAACTTCAAAATGTTTAGACTGGCCCTTTTCAACGTAAGTCCACAGCAGCAGATGTCACTGTTGGTCTATTTTAACTTTGGGGCGCTTGGTGAGTAGTGTTTGCTCATGAGTACATGAGCCCAGTAATCCTAAATTTTAGGCACTGTGGTCTCGTGGGACATTTCATGATAGTCTTTAACACTAATATAAGGGCCAATTTCTTACCCTTGGAACCTAATTTAATTACATAGAACTTTTTTTTTTGAAGTATAGTCGATTACATAGAACTTTAAATGTCATGATTATGATATTCATACCAGTGTCATTTTCCTTTTTAAATAGAGATCTTTTCCACAAGGTCCAAATTTTCTTTGTTTCTTCCCTCTTTCTGCATGTCATTCCTTAAGCCTGGGATAGCTTTCGTTTTTCTGTTCAAATGTGCTTGGATGCTCATGTATAAACCTCCATAATTCTTACATTGTCTAAGATACTTTCTTCAACATTAATTTTTGTGCTGTTAATTACAATGCAATTCACCTTCACTTTTCTGAGTAAATAAGTTGTGCCAGTTATTTATCTATTTATTGTCCCTCAGCTATGTGTCCTCCTTTTTGACTCTACTCTGTGATGCTAGGGCTGTGACTCTGTAAACTTTATTTATTTATTTATTTATTTATTTTTTTTTTGCGGTATGCGGGCCTCTCACTGCTGTGGCCTCTCCCGTTGCGGGGCACAGGCTCCGGACGCGCAGGCCTAGCGGCCATGGCTCACGGGCTTACTTGCTCCGCGGCATGTGGGATCTTCCCGGACCAGGGCACGAACCCATGTCCCCTGCATCGGCAGGCGGACTCTCAACCACTGCGCCACCAGGGAAGCCCTCTGTAAACTTTATTACTCAGATTTCTTTGCTGGATTCTTGAAGGCATTAGGTGGGACTTGAAGGTATTGGAGGTGAGTAGTAGGAGAGGAGATAAGACTTTCTTCCTGTTTTTAAATTTGTACTGTTCTTCTTGGCCTCAATTCCAAGATGGCACTTCTCCTGAGCATCAGCTGGTGGCCACAGCTGTGCAAGTGACTCCAGCCCCCTGTTCCTTTTCACTCTTCCAGAGCTATCCTCATTGTGTTCCCTAGAGGTACCAGCAGCAGCCAGCTCAAGCCCCTTCCTTGAAGCATCGAATCTGGGGGCTTATTCTTCTAGCTCCTAGATTCTGGTTTTCCCCACCTTTTCCCTTTTGGTCCCCTAACCTCAGACATTGTAGCTTCCTCCTGGGTTACCTCATTGTTACCTTTTTGCTTGTTCAGCCCTTTAACACCTGTGAAGACAGCTCCCTCCATTAAATCCCTTCTGCTGAAACTGTGGTTTCTTGACTTGCCTAATATATATATATTTGTACACACACACACACCCACTCATATATATGTGTATATATACATATATGTATATATATGCACAGTCATATATTTTATTTTATTTATTTTAAAAAATTTATTTATTTTTGGCTCTGTTGGGTCCTCATTGCTGCGCATGGGCTTTCCCTAGTTGCAACGAGTGGAGGCTACTCTTCTGTTGTGGTACGCGGGCTTGTCATTGCGATGGCTTCTCTTTTTGTGGACCATGTGCTGTAGGCGCGGGGGCTTCAGTAGTTGTGACACGAGGGCTCAGTAGTTGTGGCTCATGGGCTCTAGAGCGCAGGCTAAGTAATTGTGGTGCATGGGCTTAGTTGCTCTGTGGCATGTGGTATCTTCCTGGACCAGGGATCAAACCTGTGTCCCCTGCATTGGCAGATGAATTCTTAACTACTGTGCCACCAGGGAAGTCCCTCGTCATATATATTTTAAATTATATTTAATGTTAAAAATAGGAAAAATCAAGTCGAAAATTCATTGCATTGTTTTTGATTTACATTAAAAAAATTCTTTCCTGATTCAGGCCTTTAACATGTGATACGTATGTGATGATTTTTACTATGTGATATGGAACATGCCATGTGAAATGTATATATATACCTCCACAATCAAAGCAAAAATGGGTGTTATCCCTGATAGTAATTTCTCCTTGCAAAAATACTTAATCTTTGCCAGTGGGGTTCCAATTAGGTTTTACAATAACAGAAATCACTTGATGCCTATTTCTTGTCCCTTATCTAGTTCATAGTCCACTATACATAAAGCAAACAAGACCAGGAAAGATGAAAAGACTTGCTCAAGGTCATATAAGTGAGTGGTTAGAAACCTGGAGCAGAAGTGAATCTAATTTTCTTCCTTTTGCCTCAAGCTGCCTTAGCTGCTTATGATTTTACATGTATCCAGTGCAAGGATTTGTTAGCATTTGGCAAGAAATGAGCATAAATAAAGTAATTAATCTAGGGTTTCTTTGAATTAATCATTATATTAAGGTATTATGCTGAGAACTTTAATTTGGAAGGGACAGTGTTAGAGAACTTGTTGCCTTTCTATGAAGTCAATTACTTCTTTATACTGCATCTTTATTCATTCATTCATATTCAGTCAACTAGCACTTATTAATATATAACAATGCAAGGTAATGATGTGGGTCAATGCATTAGTATCATTTTTGACTGTCTTAGATCTGTCACCATTTTCTCCTATTCACAGCACTGCTTGCATAAATTAAGCTACATTAACTTACTCTACTTTCTCAACTCTTTGGTATTAAACTCCCTCTAATCTAATTTCTGATCCCTTTCTATTGAAACAACCCTTGAATTTACCAAGGACCTCCATATTGCCAAATTCGACAAACACTTTTCTGCTTTTGTCTTGATCCATATTTCCTTCTACTGCTATTTCTCACCTCCTATGCAGAATCTCAAATGCTGGTAATTCCAGAGCTCTATTCCTGGTCTTGTGCTCTTCCCACTGTATTTTCTCTCCCACACGACCCTATTTTAGCCTACATCTGGCCTTCTGCTGCTATTTATGTGCTGAAGACTCCCAAATCCATTATCTCTAGCCTAGACCTCTTCCCAAAGCTTCAGATCTTTATGTACAGGTGCATGCTGGAAAGCCACTCCATCCACATATATCCTTGCTCTGCTCATAGCAAGGTACTTGCAGCTTCTGGCTCTCATTGTGCTCTATACCTCTCTATTCCACAGTCTGCCCCCATTTGGAATGCTTCATTTCTTGTTCACTTTCTTCATGTAGTTAATGCTTAACTAATTTCTAATGTCTAATTAAAAAAAAACTTGTGTCAAATAAATATCTCAGTTTAAATGTCTTAGTTGAAACAACCGTTTTAGTTCAATGTTTCTTTGAGAAACAGTTCTGCCTGATGCTCCTTTCTGTTGTTCATACTTCTCTTTTCATACCGTTATTTTATTCATACCACAATCCAAATGCTTGACTGTCATCCCTGTTTTACTTTTCTCCCTTACTAGATTCTTTTGGAGGTCTCCAAAGATGGGTACCATCAAAACCTCACCAGCCTGTACATGCATATGCTGCTTCTCACAAGAGATGGAGTTTACTTTCCCTCCTCTTGGATATGTGCATACTTTTGACTTGCTTCAAGTAATAGAATGTGGCAGAAGTGACATTCTGGGAGTTGGGAGTTCTAGTCCAGGCCTTAAGGGCTTTCGTATCATCATTAAGGGGCTTACAGCTTCCTTGTCCTTACTTTTTGGAGCCTAGTTGTTATGCTTTAAAGATTAGAGATTAGAGGCCATGTGGAGAGACACCCTGGAGGATGAGAGGCTATCGTGGGTATGTAAGATCTAGCTGAGCTTCAGTGACTGTAACCGTATGAATGACCTTATTATTGCTGGGCAGTGGCTCTCAAATCTAGTTACTCATCAGAACCGTTTGGGGATTATTCTCTTGGATAATTATATTAATACCAAAATTTTCAAAATTATTACCTCTTGGAGGCTTTCATTTGATAGATCTGTGTTGGAGCCTGAAATCTGTTTTTATAAAGTACTAAGCCATGAATGATCTAGAGGATTTCTTTCTGATAATATAAAAGGGTGTTCTGCATTGCTTAGAACACTTGTGAAGGTGGGTAGAAGGTAGTCTTTTCCTATCTAAATAGGAGAAATATATATTCTCAGAGAGAGAGAAAAGAATCATAGTCTGTTGGAGACATCAGATTACCTAATTCAGGGGTTCACAAACTTGTACGTACCTTACAACCATCTGGGAGCTTGCAAATTCCTATGTCAGCACCCACTGCAGACCAATCACATGAGAAGCTCTGAGCATTGGACACCAGCACCCACTGCAGACTAATCATATTATAATCTCTGTGGGTGAGGCATCAGTGTTGCTGACCATTTGAACAGAGGTTGGCAAATATTTTCTGTAAAGGGCCTGATTGTAAATGTTTCTGGCCTTGGTAATATTTATAATATTTTTGGCCATATGATCTCTGCCACAGCTACTCAACTGTGCCATTGTAGCACAAAAGTAGCCATAGATAAGACATAAACAAATGAACATGCTTGTCTTCAATAAACTTTATTTTTGGACAAATTTGAAACTATAGATTGCCGACCCCTGATCTCAAACAAATAGCTTCTCATTAAAAAAAAAAAAATCAGCTTTATTGAGGTATAATTGACATATAAAATTATAAGATATTTAAAGTGGACATTGTGGTGATTTGACGTACATATACATTGTGAAATGATTCCCCATCTATGTAGTTAATTAGCACATCTGTCACCTCACATATTTATCTTTTTTGTGAGAATATTTAGGTTCTACTCTCTAGCAAATTTTAACGGTACAATACAGTGTTATCAACCCTAGTCACCACGTTACATGTTAGATCCTCAGACCTTATTTATTTTATAGCTGAAAGTTTGTACTCTTTGACCAAACTCTCCCTATTTCCTCCAACCCCTAGCTCCTGGCCACCACTTTTCTATTCTCTGTATCTATGAGTATGACTTTTTATTTTAAAAGAGTCCACATATAAGTATACCATGCAATATTTGTCTTTCTCTGTCTGGCTTGTGTCAGTTAGCATAATGCCCTTAAGTTCTATCCATGTTGTTGCAAATGGCAGGATTCCCTTCTTTCTCATGGCTGAATAATATTCCACTCTATGTATGTATGTATATATGTGTCTCTCTCACATCTTCTTATTTATCCTCTCATCCATTGATGAACACTTAGGTTATTTTCATATCTTGGCTATTGTGAATAATCCTGCAATGAACATGAGAGTGCAGATATACCTTTGATATCCTATGTTCATTTTCTTTGGAAATTTCTGCTTTTAGGCTTAGTCTTCCAATGTTTAAATATTGGCAACTAACTGAAAAAAAAGTCTAAAATGCTGTGTAAGTCAAACTAAATGTGTGTTTGGGCTGACCCCAGCTTGCCACATCTGTGCAGAGTCTGATCCACAAAAGAATCAAGGGAGGGATGGGGGTGGAACCTGGGAGAGGAGCTGCCTTTTTAAAGAAAGTGTATGTGAGGGAAATGCCAGAAATAAAGGTGAGATGGAGGATTGAGCTAGCGAGCAGAGCAGCAATGAGTCACTTAAGGAGTCAAGAGAGATCAGGCCACCCTCCATTAACATACCTATTAAATGAAGGAATAACTTTTATTGGGATAATGCTAAAATATTTTATAATATTATGCCTTCTCTCATGTCCATATCTTTATAGTTATTGTCAGGAAGCAAACCAACAAGACCATGTATAGATGATGAAAACTGTTAAGAACCAGGTGGCTTATTGTTCGACACATTGGGAGAAAAGCAAGGAAAGAATGGGGGAGTTGGCTAGGAGTAGAGAATAGGCCTTGGGCATGAAGACTGTTAAAATGTAAATAGAGTGAAGTACAGTTAGATGAGTTTGGGGAGAAAATACCTCAGGAATGGTATTCAATACTTAGAAAGGGAGAACTGGGCTAGACAAAAGTGGAGAATAGCCAGGAATCAAGTCCTGGTGGGCTGGGAGGTGAGTTGGCAGTTTTGGTCAAAGTAGAAGCCAAGGTGAGATACTGAACTGGGTAGCCAAGATCAGAGCCAGAACTACTGAGTACAGAGCCAGGGTCTGGAGGCAGATTGGAAGGATATGCAAGGGGGGCTATGCCAAGAATATATACCCCCTGGTGTGGGAGTTTTCAAATGGGAAAATTGCTGAGTTCATTAATATATATTATGGAACTAGTAATTCTTCTTAGGCTATTCCTTAAGTTAACATTGAATTAGGAGTTAAACAAACTTAAAATCTGGAATTTTGTTTAAAAAAAATTAAAACAGCCAAACATATCTTTCCAACAAATGTTTTTTAAACAGATCTTTCAGCCAAGTTGCCTAAGAACAACAGTTGACTAGAGCTGCACGTCTTCAAACACTGTCTACTGCAGAATGGAAACAGGAACCTCTGGGAATACCTATGAGTCATAAAATGTTGTAAGGAACTTTCCAAAGACTTTTTTTCTGCTAGGATGGAGAGTTCTAAACTCATATTGGCAAGCTTTCTTGGCAACAGGGTACATTGTTTAC
Source organism: Kogia breviceps (assembly GCF_026419965.1). NCBI lineage: Eukaryota > Metazoa > Chordata > Mammalia > Artiodactyla > Physeteridae > Kogia > Kogia breviceps. The sequence continues at coordinate 157,093,845 of NC_081311.1, read as the reverse complement.
TTTGATTGCTTCTCAGCTGTCCTGCATGACCTCGGTTCATCAAGTTTTTCATATATTGGAGCAGAAGAGTGGCATAATATGACAAGATTGTAACCCCTTCTGTTCTTCTATTCTCTTAAAATAGATAAAAATCTGGATCCTAATCTATGCTTCCTCTGTATGTTTAATTCAGTTGTCTTTGAAGGAAGTAGTTCAGATTACTCCCACAATTTTGAAAGCTTATAATGCTGGTAATTGGAGACATATGTTTTCATTTCATTAAAAAAAGGACGTCAAAAACACTTTATAATGCTGCCAGAAAGGAGTATTTCTAAGTGTGTGTGCATGTGTGTACGGGGGTTATTTAATCTAGTTTAAATATTGGTGTTTGAATTTGGAAAAATACAGACACAAACGCATATCTTATGAACAAAATTATCAGTGTTAAGAATGAACCAAAAAGTAGGCCAGAAAAAAAGAGTACCTAATCCTTAGTTCATAAATTCAAGATTCCGAATCTAAATTCTTTCATATTTTATGGAGTCTGAATAATCTGTAAATTGATTTATCATTTAGTGATTATTTTCTCTTTTTAATGATTAAAATAGAGGTACACTTAACATGTGAAAGTCTTAAGTGTACAGTCCAAAAGGTTTTCATCCCTGTGTAATCACCACCCAAATCAATTTATAGAACATTTCCATCACCCAGAAAGCTTCCCTGTGCCCCTTTCTAGTCTTTTTCCTGCCTTCCTCCAAACACCAGAAACAGCATAGGTTAGTTTTGCATGTTCTTGGACTTCATATAAATTGAATCATATAGTATGTACTCTTTTGGATTTGTTTCTTTGACCCAGCATGTTTTTAAGATTCATCCATATTGTTGTGTCAGTTGTTCATTCCTTTTAGTTGCTGAGTAATGTTCCATCGTATGAGTATACCACTATTTGTCTGTTTATTCCCTTGATGATAGATATTTTCATTGTTTACAATTTTGGTATTATAAATAAGGGGGCTAAAATATTCTTGTGAAAGTTGTTTTGTGGTTGTATGTTTTTATATCTCTTGGGTAAATATTTAGGAGCAGGAGCACTGCATAATAGGACTTCATAAGAAATTGCCAAACAGTTTCTCAAAGTGATTGTATGATTTTACAATATTACCAGCAATGCATGGAGTTTCATATGTTCCAAATACTTGCCATCATTTGGTATTATTAGTCTTTTTGATTTTAACCACTCGAGTGGGATGGAAACATTATCACATTGTAGTTTTTATTTGCGTTTCTCTGATTACTAATGATGTGAGGAACTTTTTGTGTGTTTATTGGGCATTTTTATAGCCTCCTTTATGAGGTGTCCCTTCAGTTCTTTTACTCATTTAATAACTGTTTTGTTCTCTCTCTCTTTCTGTGTGTGTGTAAATATATTTATTTTGGTTAAGAGTTATATTTATATTCTATAAGTCCTTTGTCAGATGACTGTTTTCTGAACATATTCTCCTAGTTTGTTTCTTATCTATTCATTTCCTTAATGGTTTCTTTTTATTTATTGAGAAATTATTCACATAGCATAAAATTCAGCCTTTTAAAGTGAATTATACTTTTTAGTATATTCACAAAGTTGTGCAACCATCAACACTACGTAATTCTAGAACATTTCATAACACCCCAAATAAACCCCATATCCATTATTATTCACTCCCCATTTTCCCCTCCTCCTCCAGGCCCAGGCATGTACTAATATACTTTCTGTCTCTGGATTTGCCTCTTCTGGACAGTTGATATAAATGGTATCATACAATCTGTGGCCTTTTGTGTGTGGCTTCTATTTATCAGTTGATGGATATTTGTATTATTTCTACTTTTTGGCTGTTATGAATAATACTGCTGTGAGTATCCATGTAAAAGTTTTTATGTTCAATATTTTCACTTCTCTTGAGTATATTCCTACTATGGACTGAATGTTTGTGTTCCCCTAACATTCATAGGTTGGAATCCTAATCCCCAATGTGATGGCATTTAGAGATGGGGCCTTTGGGAGGTGATTGGTTCATAAGGGTGGAGCCCTTTTTATTAGGGATTAATGCCCTTAAAAAAGAGACAGGAGAGAGCTTGATTCCTATCTCTCCTCCTGGTCATGAGAGGATACAGACAAAAGGTGGCTGTTTTCAAGCCAGGAAGCAGCTCCTTATCAGACACTGGGTCTGCTGGTGCCTTGATCCTGGACTTCCAACCAGAAGAACTGTAAGAAATAATGTTTGTTGTTTAAGCCAACCAATCTGGGGTATTTTTGTTATATCAGCCTGAACTGACTAAGATAATTACTTAGAATTGAATTACTGGGTAATACCAAATGGCAACTCTATGTTTAACTTTTTGCAAAGTGCTAAACTGTTTTCCACACCAACTACATTATTTTACATTCCCACCAGCAATGTATGAGCATTCTAATTTCTCCCCAGCCTTGCTAACCATTGTTATTGCCTGTTTTCTAAAATTATAGTTACTACTATGATTTTGATTTGCATTTTTCTAATGACGAATGAGCATCTTTTCATGTGCTTATTGACCACTTATGTATTTTCTTTGGAGGAATATCTGTTCAGATCCTTTGCCTATTTAAAAGGTTTTTTTAAATTGTGTTATGAGAATTTTTTATATATTCTGGATACTAGACCCTTGTTAGATATACAGTTTGGAAATATTTTCTCTTATTCTTTGGGTTGTAGTTTCACTTTCTTAATAGTGTCCTTTGAGGCACAAAAGTTTTAGTTTTGGTAAAGCCTAATTTGTCTATTTTTTCTTTGGTTGCTTGTGTTTTAGGTATATATCTAAGAAACCATTGCCTAATCCAAAGTCACAAAGGTTTACATCTAGGTTTTCTTCTAAGTGTTTCACAGTTTTTCTCTTAAATCTAGGTCTTTGATCCATTTTGACTTATTTATGGTATGAGGCATGGTTCCAGTTTCATTCTTTTGCATGTAGATATCCAGTTGTCCCAGCACCATTTATTGAAAAGATTACTCTTTCCTCATTGAATTGTCTTGGTTTCCTTGTTGAAATCAGCTGCTCATAAATTTATGAGTTTATTTCTGGACTCTCAGTTTTATTCCACTGATATGTATGTCTATCTGTATGCCAGTGCCACACAGTTTTGATTACTGTAGCTTTGTATTAATGGTTTCTTTTGATAGACATTTTTAATTTGATGAATTTTTTATTTTTGATGATTATGATGAAATTAGGATAAAATTTTAAGTTTTTCCTTTCCTTTTATGACTAGTGTGTTATGTGTAAGTAATATTTGTCTCCCTAAAGTCATGAAGATATTCTCTTATTTTTTCTTCTATAAGTTTTATGCTCTAGCTTTTAGAGTTAGATCAATGGTCAGTACTGAGATAAGTTTTAACATATAGTGTGAAGTAAATGTAGAGTCTTATTTATTTTTCCATATAGGTATCCAATGGTTGCAGCACAATTTATTGAATAGACTATAATTTCCTCTGTTACATTATCTTGACACCTTTTTTGAAAACCAGTTGATTGTATATGTATGTTCTATTTCTGAACTCTCTATTCTGTTCTACTGATAGATATGTCTGTCTTCATGTGAATACCACATGATAGTTGTAGCCTTGAAATCAGGTAATGCAAGACCTTAAACTTTTTTTCTTCCCTTTAACATTGCTTAGACTCTTCTAGTTCCTTTGTCTTTCCATATAAATTTTAGAAATTCCTTGTCATTTTCTACAAAAACATCTACTGATATTTAACTGGAATTTCACTAGATCTATCTATCAATTTGGGGATAAATGGAATCTATAAATTTGAGGCTCCCTACTTTATAAACATGGTATATCTTCATATTTACTTAGATTTTCTTTAATTAATTTCATTATTAGATTTTATTTTTTAGTGTAAAGGTCTTGTGTTTCTTTTGTTAGATTTAGTCTCAGGTATGTGATAGTTTTTGATGCTATTGTTTTATTTTTTATTTATTTATTTTATTTTTGTCTGCATTGGGTCTTTGTTGCTGTGCGCAGGCTTTCTCTAGTTGTGGCGAGTGGGGGCTACTCTTTGTTAAGATGTGTGGGCTTCTCATTATGGTGGCTTCTCTTCAGTAGTTGCAGCATGTGGGCTCAGTAGTTGTGGCACGTGGGCCCTAGAGTGCACGGGATTCAGTAGTTGCAACACGTGGGCTCAGTAGTAGCGGTGCATGGGCTCTAGGGCACATGGGCTTCAGTAGTAGTGGCTCGCGGGCTCTAGAGTGCAGACTCTGTAGTTGTGGCACATGGGCTTTGTTACTCTATGGCATGTGGGATCTTCCCGGACCAGGGATCAAACCTGTGCCCCCTGCACTGGCAGGCAGATTCTTAACCACTGCGCCATGAGGGAAGTCCCAATGGTATTGTTTTAAAATAATACTTTCTAATTGCTCATAGTATTTAAATATAATTAGTTTTTGTATATTGGTCTTGTATTCTGAGACCTTGGTAATTCACCTATTATTCCTAGTAGATTTTTGGAGGATCCCTAGGGTTTTCTTATATGCCACAATGTTATCTGCAAACGTTGGTTGGTTTTACTTCCTTTCCTGTTCTGGCTATTTTGGTTTTTTGCCTTTTTGCACTGGTTAGGACTTCTAGTTTTGTGCTGTAAAGAAGTGATGAGGCTAGATATCTTTGCTATATTCCCAATTTTAGGGTGACAGCTTTCAATGTTTCACTGTTACGATAAATGTTAATTCTTTTCATAAATGCCTTTTATCAGATTTGGTGAATTCCTATCTATTCCTAATTTGCTGAGAATTTTAAATTACAAAATTAATTTTAAAGTAAATACTGTTAATTTTTAAAAATCTATTAAGATGAGTGCATAATTTCTTCATTTTTTTGGTGAATCTCAACTGATTGATTCTTGAATGTTAGACCATTTTTACTTTCCTTGGAAAAACGGAACTTGTTTGTGGTGAATTATTCATTTTAAATATTGCTGGATTTGATTTGCTAAAATTATGTTGAGGTTTTTAGTACCATGTTCATGAGGCTACTGGTTTGTAATTTTCTTATAACAACTGTGTTTAGTAGATTTGGTAGAAGGGGTATGTTGGCTTAATAAAATTAATTCAGAATGTTTTTTCCTTCTTCATTTTCTAAACAATTTGTAATAGATTGGTATTATTTCTTCCTTGAATATTTGCTAGAATCCACTAGAGAAACCATCAAGTCTTGGGTTTTTGTTTGTTTGTTTGTTTTCCTTTTTATTGTGGAAAAGTTTTTCATTGTAAATTTCAGTTCTTTGTTAGAAGTATGGTATATTAGTTTTTAGGATTGCCATAGCAAAGTACCACAGACTGGGTGGCTTAAACAATAGAAATTTATATTCTCACTATTCTGGAGGCTAGAAATTCAAGATCAAGGTATTGTTAGCAGGCTTGGTTTCTGAGGCCTCTCTCCTTGGCTTGTCTTATCCCTTTGTCTTCACATGGTCTTTACTCTGTATATCTGTGTCTAAATTTCTTCTTATATGGACACCAATCAAATTGGATTAGGGCCCACCCTAATGACCTCTTTTTAATTTAATTACTTCTTTAAAGACCCTAACTCCAAATACAGTCACCTTCTGAGGTACTGGGGGTTAAGACTTCAACATACGGTTTTGTTTTGTTTTTTTTTTAAATTTAATTTAATTAATTTATTTTTTATACAGCAGGTTCTTATTAGTTATCTATTTTATACATATTAGTGTATATATGTCAATCCCAATCTCCCAATTCATCCCACCATCACCACCCCCTCCCCCTCTTTCCCTACTTGGTGTCCATACATTTGTTCTCTACATCTGTGTCTCTATTTCTGCCTTGCAAACCAGTTCATCTGTACCATTTTTCTAGATTCCACATATATGCGTTAATATACGGTATTTATTTTTCTCTTTCTAACTTACTTCACTCTGTATGATAATCTCTAGGTCCATCCACATCTCTACAAATGACCCAATTTTGTTCCTTTTTATGGCTGAGTAATATCCCATTGTATATATGTACCACATCTTCTTTATCCATTTGTCTGTCGATGGGCATTTAGGTTGCTTCCATGACCTGGCTCTTGTAAATAGTGCTGCAATGAATGTTGGGGTGCATGTGTCTTTTTGAATTATGGTTTTCTCTGGGTATATGCCCAGTAGTCGGATTGCTGGGTCATCAACATAGGGTTTTTGAGATACACAATTCAGCCCATAACATATGGCTACTCAGATTTTCTGTTTTTTTCTTGTGTCAGTTTTAAATTGTGTTTTCTAAGGAATTTTCCCATATTATTTCAGACACCAAGTTTATTGGCATAAAATTGTCCATAGTGTTCCTTTCTGTCCTTTCAAAATCTACAGGCTCTGAGGTTATGTCCCTCTTTCATTTATAATATTATCAATTTGCATTTTCTTTCTTTTTTTCCTTGGTTAGTCCTGCTAGCAATTTTATTGATCTTTTTAAAAAAATCCTGCTTTAATAATTTTCTCTGTTGTTTGTGTTTTCTGCTTCCTTGATTTTTGCTTTTATCTTTAAAATTTCATTTTCCTGCATTTATTGGTTCAATTTGCTCTTTTTTTAACTTCTGTGAGAATAAGATTAGATCATTGAATTTAAGTCCTTATTTTTCCCCAGTATACCCATTCAGTACTATAAACTACCCTGTAAGCTGTGCTTTAGGTGAAACATTGATATGCTGTATTTTCATTATCATTCCATTCAAAGTGTTTTCAATTTTCCTTTTGATTTCTTCTTTGATTTACAAATTACTGAAAACTATTGCTAGTTTCCAAATATTTGGGGATTTTAAGGATAATTTTTTGATTTTTAATTTACTAATGTCTTAAAAATCATAACTGTATGGTTTCAATCTTTTGACACATATGGAAATTTGTTTTACGTTCTAATACGTGGTCTATCATGGTGAATGTTCCATGTACCCTTGCAAAGAATGTATCCTGCACTTGTTAGTTATAGTGTTCTATTAATGCCAATTAGGTCAAGTTGGTTGATAGCACTCAAATTGTCCATAACCTTAATGATTTGTCTTTGATTACTTACAGTATCAATTACTGACAAAAGGGCGTTAAAGTCCCCAGTTATGTTTGTGGTTTTGTCTATTTCTCCATTTAGTTCTGTCAGTCTTTGCATCATGTGGTTATATTATTAGGTGCATACCTTATTATGCACCTAATTGGTATTGCTTATTGGTATTGCTACATCTTCTGATGAATTGACACTTTATCATTATGAGATATTTCTCTTTATCTCTAATCATAGTCTACTTTGTTTGGTATATATTAATATAACCTCACCAACTTTCTTATTTTCACTCTTTTAAAAAATTAGTTTATATATTTTCCATCATTTTATTTTTAGCATACATCTTCATATTTAAAGTGTATTTCTTGCAAATGGCATATATTATAGTTTGGTCCTGCTTTTTTATCCAGAGACAATATCTAATTATTAAGTTGAGTGTTAAGTTCATTTACATTTAACATAATTTTTGATCTAGTTGGTTTGAAAATTGCCATCTGTTCTGTGTTTTTTTTTTTTTTTTTGCGGTACGTGGGCCTCTCACTGTTGTGGCCTCTCCCGTTGCGAAGCACAGGCTCCGTACGTGCAGCCTCAAAGGCCATGGCTCACGGGCCCAGCTGCTCCGCGGCATGTGGGATCTTCCCAGACCGGGGCACGAACCCATGTCCCCTGCATTGGCAGGCGGATTCTCAACCACCCGCCATCTGTTCTTTTTAATTAAATTTCCTTTTCTTCTTTTTTGAGGAGTTATTCAAGTATTTTTCATGTTAAATATTTTCTCTGCTATTGATGTCTCTGCTATACCTCTTAGAATTAAGTTTTAGTGATTATTCTACTGATTGCAGTGTGCCTCCTTAATTTATCATGATCTACCTCAAAATAGTATTATCCTATTTTATGAAAAATATAAAAACTTTACAGTGTGAATTCTGTAACATCAATCTTTCGTATTAGCCATTTATTTTACTTCCATGTGTTATATTCCTTACCCTACATTGTTATTGTTTATGCTTTTAACAATAAATAATTTAAAAATTAATTTAAGAATATTTATATATAAAAATAGCAAAAATGTTTATCCACGTACTTATCTTTTCTGATGTTCTTCATTTGTGCTTTCATCTGCTATCATTTTCTTTTAGTCTGATAAACTGCCTTTGCTTTTTTTTTTTTTTTTTTTTCGTTACGCGGGCCTCTCACTGTTGTGGCCTCTCCCTTTTGCGGAGCACAGGCTCTGGAAGCGCAGGCTCAGCCGCTCCGTGGCATGTGGGATCTTCCTAGACCGGGGCACGAACCCGTATGCCCTGCATCTGCAGGCGGACTCTCAACCACTGCGCCACCAGGGAAGCCCTGCCTTTGCATTTTTTATAGTGAAAGTTTGCTGTACATGAATTTTCTCAGCCTTTGTCTTTCTGAAAATTTAATTATTTTTCAAGGATATTATTAATTTGGTATAAAATTTTAGATTGAGAAAATGTTTCCCCTCTTAACTTTAAAGATGCTATTTTATTATCTTCTGGCTTCCATTGCTTTTGATGAGAATTAAGCTGTCATTTTTTTATTCCTCTGAAAGTAATGCATAATTTTTTTCTGTGTGACTGTTTTTTTAATGCTCTTTTTCTAAAGTTTTGGTTTTTAGCAGTTTGACTGTGATGCACCTAGATGTAGTCCTCTTTGTGTTTATTCTACATTGGGTTTGCTGTTCTTTTTGGATTTATGGCTTGATATCTGAGTTAGGCAGGGTTCTCCAGAAATAGGAGAGATAGATAGATAGATAGATAGATAGATAGATAGATAGATAGATAGATAGATATAGAGAGATGATAAGGAATTGGCTCATGTGATATGGAGGCTGAGAATTCCACAATCTGCCATCTGCAATTTGGACATTCAAGAAAGCTAGTGGTGTAATTCCAGTCCTAGTTCAAAGGCCTGAGAAACAGGGGAGATGATGGTGCAAATCGTACTCTGAGAGCCGGAGAAGATGAGTGTTCCAGCTCAAGCAATCAGGCAGAGAAAGAATGAATTCTGCCTTCCTTTTTTTGTTCTATTCAGGCCCTCAAGTGATTAGATGGTGCCCACCCACACTGGGGAGGGCAATCTGCTTTACCAAGTCCACTGATTCAAATGCTAATCTCATCCAGAAACACACTCATGGACGTACCCACAAATAACATTTAGCCAAATATTTGTGCACCCCATGACCCAGCCAAGTTGACACATAAAATTAACCATCACAGTGTCTTTCACGTGCTTTGGAAAATTCTTAGCCATTGTCATTTAAAATAATTATTTCCTATTTTTTCTCCCCTCTCCTTCTGAGATTTCAAACTACACATATTATATATGGTGTGTGCTGTTGGCCCACGTTTTGCTCATTCTGTTTAGATTTTAAAAATTCTTTTTCTTTTTTTGCTCAGTTGGTTAATTCCTCCTGTCCTTAAGTTCACTGATTCTTACCCCGTCATATAAATTCTGCTATTACGGTCATCAAATGACTTCTTCATTTCTAATTTTGTATTTTTCAATTCTACAATTTTCATTTGGTTCTTTTATAGTTTCAACATTTTTGCTCAAATTCCCTACATTTTCACATAAATTGGGCCTTGATCCCTTAATATATTTATTATTTAAAAATCTTTATATGGTTCTGACATCTGTGTCTTCTTAAGGTTGGTTTCTTTTGACTGTTTTTCTTTTGATTCTGGGTCACATATTCCTGTTTTATACATGTCTTAAAATTTTTAATTGTATGCCAGACCTTGTGTCAAAGAGCAGTTGAAATTGAATTAGGTAATATTTTCCTCAAGAATTTGGCACACTGCTTTATTAAGCTGTAAGGAGGAGGACTTGAGTCAGTGTAGTCTGTGACTGAGATGAGTCTTTGCTTCTTTGCAGCTTTTATGGGTAAGTTCCCTACTGGCTTCACATGTTTCAAAGGTAAAATCAGGAATTTCTCTTCAGTATGCCTTGGGATTTGAGCAGTGGTGAGACTCTGGAGATGCTTTTCACCCTAGTTAAGTCAGCTTTTCTCAGCAGTAAGACATTTCTGTCTCTTTTATAGTCCCACTGCCTAAATTTTGGGTTGCTGAAGAATTTTCTTTTCCACACCTTAGGAGATCCTACCATCCTGTTCCAGCCTTCCGAGTTTGGCAGCTTTGCGTTTGGTGAAGGCCCTGTGAACCTTGGGGAAATTTCTGTCAGTTCTCCTGTCTTGTCTCCAGCCTTTGATGGGCTGCTGCTATTTTACTACCCTATGCAACTTGGGCGGGGGTGGGGGTGGTGGGGGGTGAGGGGGCGGGAAACTCTATGAGTTTTCCTTCCCTGCCTTTAGCCTTTTGCTGTTCTTTTGCTAGTGTACCCCAGGGGAATTTTTCTCAGCTCTCTTCCTTCTTTTGGAATTACGAAGCAGCCTTTCACTTCGTCAAAGCCCAGTGCATTTCAGAGTTTCTTTCAGACCTCCTCCCCTGCCCCCAGCCTTTGCTACACTACTGACATGTACTCAGTGAAGGCTTCATGGGACAAAATTTATGTGTGGGTTGATTTCTTTTTCACTGAGGTACATTAGGATTCTAGTCTGTTATGCCAGCCAACACAGGTTTATTAAAAGTTCTTTAAAATTTTAGCTTGTTTTTCCTCAATCCTATCAATTAAAGGTTTGTTCTTTCTCCTGCTAAGCTTCCATGAATGAAAGCAGCCATGGGTTTCTTCTCTCCTAGGAAGGGCTTGCCCTTTCTAGAACTTAGTGCACTTAGGTTCATTAATTTTGCTGTCTTAGCTCTCATGAGTTTGAAAAAAACTTTATTATTTTGTCACTTTTCTGTTTTTGTTTCTGTTAAGATGACGACAACAATATCTTCTGACTTTCCACATCTCAACTGGAAGTCTCATTATTTACAGATTTGAAATATTTTGTTCCAAAGCACATTTGATTTTTTTTTAAGCCATGTTCAAAAGGTGAAGAGAGTCAGTACAGCAATGGAAAATACATTTCACGCTCAGTTGAGAATCTGAGTACTTTTTTGACATTTCCAAAGCTAATAAATGAGATTTAAATGTAACTTTTCTATAAGGTAAGAGTAGTATTAAGTCACCAACTACTACAAAATTTAGGTACTTATCACATACTAATGAAAGTTGAATTCTTGGGAAATGCACAAATAGACTACATAATGGATAAATCACCCTGAATTTTCTATGGTTAATTAATATAAAACACATTTCTTTAAGATTTAGTAAATTTTTTTGTTCACAAATATAACTACCTGTCTTTATGTATATTTCCCCACCCTCGGTGACACCAGAGTTGCCCATGTGACTTAGTTTGACTAGTTAAACATGAGCAGAAGTGGTAGAGAAGTGACTGGTACCACTTAAAAGTATAGGCTTTAAGTGCTGGTTTATGGTTGACCATGCTTTCTTGTGTCTGTTTGCCATGGTGACCCGCAATCTGGTAATGGAATGGCTGGCTAACATGCTGTTGACTAGTGTTATAGTGATAGGGAAACAAGACCCTATTCTTATCCCACACACATATAGGAGAGCTAACTGGTATCTCCAAAAGGGTAGACTGCCCCCTGGCCCTAGGTTTCAAGAGACCTATAAGGCCTCCATCATCATGTTGGATTGACTGAGCCTGAGGGAGACACTGTCTATAGGAATCTCAATATAGGATTTTGTAAAATGATTTAGCTGCCTGGCAATTGAACCTAAATATATTTGCTGCCAATATAAATGTCTGTTTTTTTAACTTTTGGACATGGAACTTTTGAATACAGTTTCAAAATATGTTATGTAAAGAAGTAAGAGGTTTTAGTTAAGTATTTGACTCATTGAAGTAATATTTAGATATCAAGCAGTCAGTGAATATGAATTTCTTGGTATACGAACTGAAACTCAATAAATGGTCATGTATTTTTGGTTGGAATCTATTAAGAACTACAGAATGCCAGTTTTGCTGGGTAAGACATGGGAAGGAACTTAGTTAAAAGCATTTTTATATAATAGGGACAGAACAAATTTGGCTCTTCATGTGGACTTACAGGAATATCTGTGTCTGCATGTGCACCTGAGTATCTCAGAGGATAAACATGCCATTAAATTCTGAAATTTTGAATCACATCAGAAGTAGTATAAATGGATTGTAAAATACATAATGCCTTGGAAAATAACAGGCTGTTTCTTGCTGTGAAAATTTGAAGCCCTAAATTGATTCAGCATGAACTCTGTCATGAAAATAAGCACTTGAACATTCCAATTATGTCATATCAGAATGTGGATGTGATCTATAAATTTCAAAGTCTGTAACTCCATGTTATTTTAAACTTCTACCTAAAAAATTTTTTTATCATGTTTAGTTATATGTTGATTTGTGTCCAGAATAATTCCTTACATATGGATGGCCATCAGTAAATTTTATCAAATTATATGAAAATCTAATTCAAGTATCTTTTAAGAATTCAATTTGAATTTCCATCAAGTTTGATTATTTCTTTTGAGATAATGTGTCACAAGGAAGCTGAAGGAAGAGTGTTTATGTGACTTTTACTTAGATGATTGGGAAATGAGCATTTTAATATATATCCACTAGACTCTTAAAAAATCTCATTATTATTAGAGCCAAATAAAATTCACACATTAGAAACTTAAGAAAGCCCTTACAATTTTCCTAAAACAGGAAGAGCCAGAATCTGGTAACATATGAAGGCTGGGTAGTATTTAAACCAGTGTTTTTATGGTGGTTTATTTTTTTTTTATTTTTTTAAAGAGATGGGCTTATAATTTGCTCCTGATATGGGCAATCTGAATTTCTGAACTCTTGTTATTAATGAAACATTAATTAAAGCATTAAATTGATTTTATGTTATTTGCTTTTATATCCAGATAATATAGAATTTCCATTTATTTCTGTAGGTGTGTAGCTCTTTAGGAATTATGTTCAGACAGCCTTTCAACAATGCTAGAATTCTTTTTTATCATCATGCAGCTTTTGTTGATATATTAAGGCACTGTTCAAGACAGGTTATCAATACAATCTCTTGTTATTATTTAAAAGACACTAATTTGTTACATAGTGATCTCAGAACTCTGAAATATAATCCCTGTATAAGTTTCATTATCATAAGATCATCTGTTCACATATTGTATCAAGAACAATAGCATCACTATGCCATTTTCAATAAGTTCTGTAACTATGAATAATGAAACAAAGACATAAATTTGATTAATAACCAAAGCAAGGTCTTTGAGAAATAATGTCAAATAAGTCATTCAGAATAAGTCCTAGGCTTGCACGTGTGCCTTAGGAATTCCCTGGTTTAGACATACCCACACCATAAAGGTCTGGGGCACTGATGTTCCTTGCCCTAGGATCCTGAGATTGCTCTTTGTGGTCTGCTTTGTCTTTACTCTGGATATCAACCTTCTGATGATCAGTATGGAGACTTTTCTACCCAGCCTCTTTATTCCCACTTCTTTCTTTTTCTTCCTCAGAAAGTTCATACTCTTTTCATTATTTTTCAATTCCATCTTGACGATGTATTTTTCACATATCTCTTCAACTGTACACCTCTCTGTCTTTTTCTAATTCTTCCCAGTTATCTAAGGAGAGTTTTGCTCCTTTCTTCAGTCTGTTCTTTTGTATTTGTGGGCCCCCTTCTAAATCTGCTTTTTTCTTCTTTTCTTTTGTCTTCTCTTCTTCCTTCTCTAACATTTCCTTTCCTCCCCATCCCCCTATCCTTCTCCTTCTGGCTATTTGTGAAATAAATATGTTCATGTAAACATGGCACAAAAATGTAAGTTGTGTCTGGGGTGCACTAGTATGGAGGAAAGAGAAAGCATATGTTTTGAAGTGAGACTCAGCATAATTTAAATCTCCTGTAGTCAGATATATAGAGGCTGGAAGAAATCCTGAAAGAAAGTGAATATAATTCAGTTGATCTGGCTGGTAGGATCATGACCTAACTTATCCCTCATTTTGATTTTTATGAATGTTGTTATACCTGTGGTGGGGGGAGTGGTAAATCCATCATTTTGTCCAAAGACCTTAGAAGTCACTTTTAGAATCTCTTTGAAAATTGCTTTCCAAATCTTTTATTACTCTTGAGGTTGCTTTTTTCCTAGCCAACAAATTAAACTTTAAAAATAAATTATTAGGTTATTTGCTTGTTTTTGTATTTTGCTTAATCATCATCATTAAAATATGCTGGTATATAAAACAAGCTAGTTTTGTTCAACATTTCATTGCAAACTATGTAGTGAATTAAATATTTTTTGTCATCTTATATACAATTCTTAATACCATTTCTAGCATTGTTTCTACCATAAATACATTTTGACTTACAAAATTTTGTAGGAATGTCCATTTACCAGCCAGGAACTCTCTGAATTATGTTCTTTGGTAACTTTAAAGTGTTAGAGTGAAAGCAGACATACATTTTTTTTTCTCTTTCAATGTATCAGTGGGAGAAACTTAAAACTCTCTCAAGTATATGCAAAAAATAAGAATAAATGACCTAAGAAAAATAACTGCAGATCACACACACATACATAATATATGAGTGATTAAATGCTGAGTAGGTGGAAAATGTGAAAGAAGGCATGTGTGTTTGCTGGAGAGGTATAGACTTGTTTATGACTGTGCTTTTCAAACATTTCTGTTGAAGGATCACTAAAGACAGAGGGGAAGGAACATGGATGGTTGAGAGTAAGCTAGGAGTGAATAGGAGCAGCCTCCTTCTTCAACAAGTAATGATTTATTTTAAAAATATATTAAAATTTTCATTTTATCTCATGCCATATCCATGTTTGTTTTAATATAAAAAAAACAGTAACACATAGAGTGCTTTTATTCTTAAATGTGATGAAAATAGAGACTTCAAGGAGCTATGTCATGGCTAGGTTTGCTTTTGACCGTCTCTTGGCACAGTACATCATATCTTGGGGATTCACACACCTTTGAGAAGCACAGATATATAATGATAACTAATCAGACTCAAGTGCAGCTTGTGCGTTTGGAGGCAGCTGTTTTGATTCTGCAGAGGTTTATTTGCAGGTGGCTAAAGCAGCTGTGTCAGAACTCCAGCCTAATCAAAGAGACATACCAGCAGGCACTCTTGAACCTCACTCTATCTTTGCCCCCTGTTCTATGTCATCTGCCAGAGCTGGGGGAGGAGATGGAGTGATGACACTTGTTTCACAAATTAGTTAAAAATAAAAATTGGTAAGAAAAATTTAATGGTTTGATTTTTAGCTGCTTCAAAATGATATCATGTCAAAATAGCTTTGTCAAAATATCATTTGCCTGTCAGGAACTATTAATTAGAGGAGTTCATGGAGAATGAAATCCTTTAGAAAGACATGCTATGGTGTAGAATAAATGGAAAGGGCTTCTTGTGGAGGCTGTTAGAAAAATCATGGCACTTAATTAACCCATGTTTTTTCTTTTTTTGAAAAATGGAGTTAAATAACTAGAAGAGGGAGGCTGTTAGAAAAATCATGGCACTTGATTAACCCATGCTTTTTCTTTTTTTGAAAAATGGAGTTAAATAACTAGAAGAGGGAGGTGTGTAGAGTGAATCAATTAATGCAAGGCTGGCGTAGAAATCAAAGGCCAGAGTGAAGTGAGGGAAGTAGGGAAGTTAGTAAAATGGGTGGTGAAGACAGGTGGAGCTACCTAAACTCCTTGATTGGGGCATAAATAATGTTATATAGGTTGACCCTGCAGGTGAGGAAAACTTAATTGGTATTTTTAATCCCCTTGTATAGTTTGCTAGGGCTGCTATAACAAAGTAGCACAAACTGGTGGCTTAAGTAACAGAAATGTATCAATATTGTCTCACCATTCTGGAGGCTAAAAGTCCCAAGATCAAGGTGTTGGCAGGTTTGATTCCTTCCCAGGGCAGTGAGGGAAGAATCAGCTCCTTTTTGTTTTATAGATGATCATCTGTATGTGTGCATGGCATTCTCCCTGTCTGACTACCTCTGTGACAAAATTTACCCTTTTTATAAAGATACCAGCCACACTGGATTAGACCCCACCCTAATGACTTCACTTTAACTTAATTACCTTTGTAAAGATCCAGTCTTCAAATAAGGTCACATTTTGAGATCCCTGTGGATTAGGACTTCAATGTATGGATTTGGGGGGGGACAAAATTTCACAAGTTATCTCTCACCAACTCTCCTTTAAGACACTGAAATAAGTTGAAATATTAATGCCATTTGAATTCAATTCTGGTTGGGACCACTCATATCAGAGGTTGCAGACACAGGTGTGCTACTGTGATCAGATATAAGGTCTAGAAAAAGCAACAACATGATGGTATTTCAGCTCTGTGTATTGTGCATCTCTCTAGAGAATTCAGGAGCTCTGAGAGTAAGAAAATTTCCTAAATTTAGAGCTAAAGAGAAAATATTCATTAGGGCAGGTGAGTGCTTATATTTTTATTTCATTAGAATTGCAGTCACTTTTATTACTCCAATATCTTGGTCAATCTAATAATAATAATCTTGGATGCCGGCTAATCAATTTTACAACTTGTAAATTTCAGTTTGAGTCACTTTGAATATTGACACACAGTTGCTTTAGTTACCTGCAAATAAGTTATACCTGTAATATAATCCAACTGAATCTGCACTTCAAATATAGAAATGATTCTCATTACCTTAAAGTCACATACCTTTTGGATTAGCTATGCTTTGGAATTATATATACCTTTCCGCATTCCATTGATATGGATGAAAATGGATTCTTGGCTTTATAAGTAATAAAACTGGCCAGTTGAATGGTTTGGAAAAATCTGATTATAGGTAGAAATAAATTATTCATAAATTTCATATATTCTTTCAAATCAAGAATATTTTTAAAGATTTTATTGAAGTATAGTTGATTTACAATGTTGTGTTTAATTTCTTCTGTACGGCAAAGTGAATCAGTTATACGTTCTTTTTCATTATGGTTTATCACAGGATATTGAATACAGTTCCCTGTGCTATACAGTAGGACCTTGTTGTTTATCCATCCTGTATATAATAGTTTGTATCTGCTAATCTCAAACTTCCAATCTTTCCCTCCCCCCGCCAACCCTTGGCAACCACAAGTCTGTTCTCTATGTCTGTGAGTCTGTTTTTGTTTTGTAGATATGTTCATTTGTGTCATATTTTAGATTCCACACATGATATCATATGGTATTTGTCTTTCTCTTTCTGACTTACTTTGCTTAGTATGCAAATCAAGAGTATTATTGAGTCATTGTAGTCATTAAGAATGTGGATTCTCGGATTAGACAGTCTTGGTTCAAATATCAGGACCTAACAGTATGTGAAAAATGTTTATAATATAACCTGGCATACAGGAAGCACTATAGATGTGTTAGCTCTTTTCGTTATCAGAGAAGAAAATATACTAAAAAACAATAACATGAAATAACACCAAAACCAAATGAGTATTTCTTATAATTTATGTAGAGAAAATAATGCTAGAGTAATTCAAATTACTTGTAAATCTCATTTCTAGTAAAATTCTAGATAAGAAAATTGAAATTGATATTTGAAGCTTTATTAATATACACTATCCATAAAATAATGTGACTTGAACTTTATGACATTAAAATTTTTTTTTGTTGTGGTAAAAGTCACACAATACAAAACATACTATTTTAACCATATTTAACTGTACAGTTTAGTGGCACTAGGTACATTCACATTGTTGTGCAACTCTCACCATCATCCAACTCCCGAATTTTTCAGCTTCCTAAACTGAAACTCTGTCCCCTTTAAACACTAACTCCCCATTCCTCTTCCCTACTGCCCCATCCCCCGGCCCCTGGCACCTACCAGTGTACTTTCTGACTCTGTGAATTTGACTATTCCAGGTACCTCGTATAAGTGGAATCAAACAATATTTGTCTGCACCTAATGTATATTGGAATGCAGTTTTAAGGTTAACTTAGAACTTTATGACATTTTAATTACTAGAAAACTCCGTGCTGATTATCATATCATTCTTCAGAAATGACTTCACAAGTGTGGTTTTTAAAAAAATATACCTTTGGCTTTATATCAAGACAAACATATAATTATAAATAAGCTCTCTAGATTTTCTGGGAAACCACTTGGTGGCATTATCTATTATTGATGTTGCTTGTGTAAACACTCACTCGATAAATTTCTCTTTTAAAAATTATTTATTTGTAAAATAATTCATTAATTTATTAATATAATGTCTTCCCATTGGAGACATACAAAGGTACATAGTACATAGTACACTATAAAGGTCCTTGACTCGATGTGTGTACTGTGTGTTGGAGAATGACAACCCATTCTCAGGGAGTATTGCCTCTGAGCTGGTGCTTCAGCTGTGTCTCCAGCAGGCCATTTCAATTATCTGTTAACCTGGCAGCTTCTGAATGGAGTGGTGTATGATAGGGCCAGTGGATACCCTGGTCTTGTGCCCATTTCCATACCTCTTTTGCTATGAAGTGGATCCACTGGTCTGATGCAGTGTTGTGAGGGATCCCATGCTCATAGATGAAACACTTCTTAATCGAAAGGGTGCTAGCTGGGACCCTGAAGGGAGGTAAGGCAAACCTACACTCAGAATATGTGTCTAGTTTTAGCTGGTAGTTATTCTTAAGGAATAGTGCCATATTAAGAGTTTAGTGTTGATTTCTGCTCCTGGCAGATTAGACTATGCCAGCAGAAGGTAAAGAAGCCTTGGTAAGTGAGAGTCTTAGCTGTTGGTCCTACGCATAACCTCTGTCTTTCCTACCATTGCCACTCCATTCATGAGCCCATTTTCTAGCACTGGGGTGGTGGATGCATGAAGTTGGCTGATACCAAATGTTCAAAAATTATTTTCTTGTATCAATCTGAAATATTATTCTTTATCTTTATACCTTTTAGAGTTTCTGTTGTTAGTTTTGTTGTTAGATTTTCCTGATCTTTGATTTTGCCTGTTCTGTTTGTTTCAAACTTCATGTATGTTTTTGTTTTCTTTTAGGTGAGTCTCATAAATAATCACTTCCAGTCCCCATTTTCCTTGATTTATCAAAATTATTTGACAAAATTCATGAATCTCTTCTCAGTGAAACACTTCATTTATCTACCAGAAGCGAGAAAGCATTTCTATTAAATTTAGGAAAAACTAAGAATGACTAGTATCACCATTACTAATCAATATTGTATTGCTGATCTTAGCCAATATAATAAGGTAAAGAAATAGGAGTTATGAATATTGGGAAAAAGGAAACAAACCCTAATTATTTGCAGATATTATTTACCTGTAAAGTCCAAGAGAATTGATTATAAAACAATTAGAACTTATAAAACAGTTCAACAAAGTAACTTTTATATACCAGCAAAACTCAGTTAGAAATTTCTAGAAAATAATCTCATAGTTACAAATGCATACATAAAAGCTTTAAAATATAGCAAAATATAACTCTGAGATAGGGAAGACCTTCATAGGACATACAATATAAAACCATGATATTGCCAGGGTCTTTAGTTGCAGAGAACAGAATCTATGCTAGCTGGTTTAAGCAGGATTTATTATGTGATATTCATCAATTTATAGTCTCTTCAAATGGTTCTGTGGAACCAGCTCTAGGCTGAGCATTCAGGAATTCTGATAGGCAATAGGGTTTGTGATGGCTGGAAAATTCACTGAAAAGAGAGAATGAGTGGAGACAGGTACTTCATAGTAAGTCTTACACATTGTTATAGTTTACAAGGAACTTTTATAAAAAGAAACAATGTAAGATTAATATTATTAATCTTAATTATTATTAATAGTATCTTAATTCTAAGATATTATTTTTTGAAATGCAATTTGGATCAAGAGTTGTTGGGGAAGAGTGACCTATAAGAGAATAACTAGAGGATGGGGCGAGGGGTTAGAGAAAAAAGGGCTGCTTAATAATTTTTGAAGAAACTAGTATATTTTATGTGTTTATTGAGGTGAGATTGAGAGGGATACAGAGTAGAGTGGAGTGCTGGCTCCTGAAGCTTAGATTTTTGGTACCATAACATGTTGCTCATGATCCTAAAATACTGCTAAGAAAATGGCTTCTTTTAAGTGCAGGGAAACTTTCAAGTTCTAAATATTAGCATATAATATTTCAGGAGATTTTGTAGCAAAAGTTTAAATGGAGTCATGATTTATGGAGAAATCACTATGAAATTTCAACATTTAATAATTTGAATAGGCAAATACTTCTAGAAATACACAAATTTGGTTAATGACACCAAATGACACAAATTAAAGTGGATTTTAGTGAACTCTAAGTTTAGGGTCTAGAGAAATGGGAAGTCCATTTATAAAATTACCAGATTAGGTGAGAAATTTAGTACCAAACTTTATTCAAATAAATGAATCTTCTTTTTTTTTAACATCTTTATTGGAGTATAACTGTTTTACAATAGTGTGTTAGTTTCTCCTTTACAACAAAGTGAATCAGTTATACATATACATATGTTCCCTTATAAGAATCTTCTTAATCACTGGAGACATACCATATACTTCAACTTCAGCTAGATCACACCATAAGTTTTGTCACATACGGAAGCAAAATCTTATTTGTGTTTAGTTTCTGCTTTTTCTATTGAAGTATAGTTGCTTTACAATATTATATTAGTTTCAGGTGTATAACATAGTGATTCAATATTTTTATAGATCAAACTTCATTTAAAGTTGTTATAAAATAATGCCTATATTTCCCTGTGCTGTACAATGTATCCTTTTTGCTTATTTATTTATACATAGTAGTTTGTATCTCTTAATCCCATACCCCTATCATGCCCCTCCTCCTTTCCCTTTCCCAACTAGTATCCACTAGCTTGTGTTCTATATCTGTGAGTCTGTTTCTGTTTTGTTATATACATTTGTTTATTTTTTTAGATTCCACATATAAGTGATAACATACAGTATTTGTCTTTCTCTGACTTACTTCACTAAGCTTAATACTCGCTAGGTACATCCTCATTGTTTCAAATGACAGAATTTCATTCTTTTTTATGGCTGAGCAATATTCCATTGTGTGTGTGTTTGTGTATGTGTGTATTGTATATGTATATATATATATGTATCACATCTTATCCATTCATCTGTTGATGGATGCTTGCATTGCTTCCATATATAGACTTTTGTAAACAATGCTGCTATGAACATTGGGGTGCATGTATTTTTTCAAATTCAAGAAAACAAACAGCCCAATTAAAAAATGGCAGATCTGAATAGAAATTTTTCCAAAGAAGACATACAGATGGCTAACATGCACATGAAAAGATGCTCAACATCACTAATTATAAGATAAATATAAATCAAAACCACAATGAGATATCACTTCATACCTGTCAGAATGGCTATCATCAAAAAGTCTACAAATAACAAATGTTGATGACGATGTGGAGAAAAGGGAACTCTTGTTGGAATGTAAATTGGTGTAGCCATTGTGGAAAATAGTTGCTGGATCCTCAAAAATCTAAAAAATAGAACTACCATATGATCCAGAAATTCCAGTGATGTGTATATATCTGGATTCTACTTTTCTATGTTTTAGACATAGCACAAAACTATTTCCTTGGGGAATCTCTTTTCCATGTGTTTTTAACCTTCCTTTTGTTAACATGGTGTATCACATTCATTGATTTTTAAATATTGAACCATCCTTGCATCCCTGGAATAAATCCCACTTGATCATGATGTATGAACCTTTTTTTATATATTGTTGAATTCAATTTGTTAAAGTTTGTTGAGGATTTTTGCATCTATATCCATCAAAGATACTGGCCTATAATTTTCTTTTTTTTCAGTGCGTTTGTCTGATTTTGGTATTAGAGTAATGGTGGCCTTGTAGAATGAATTTGGAAGTGTTCCCTGCTCTTCAGTTTTTTGGGATAGTTTGAGAAGGATAGGTATTAGTTCTTCTTTATGTGTTTGGTAGAATTCCTCTATGAAGCTGTCTGGTCCTGGACTTTTGTTTGCTGGGATTTTTTTTTTTTTTTTACAAACTAAATTTTGCTACTTATGATTGGTTTGTTCAGATTGTCTATTTCTTCCTGATTCAGTCTTGGAAGGTTGCATATTTCTAGAAATTTGTCCTTTTCTTCTAGGTTGTCTAATCTGTTGTCATGTAACTCTTCATAGTATTCTCTTATGATTTTTTGTGTCTCTGTGGTATCAGTTGTTACTTCTCCTCTCTCGTTTCTTAAATATTTTGCTTATTTGCATTCTCTTTTCTTCTTGATGAGGCTGGCTGAAAGTTTATCAATTTTGTTTACCTTTTCAAAGAACCAGCTGTTGTTTTCATTGATTGTTTCTATTGCTTTTCGGATTTCTGTTTTATTTATTTCCTCTCTGATCTTCCCTTTAGCATGTAGGTATCATCAATATTTATCAGAGACCCATAATATTTAATGGCTTAAAAAACTGTATTGTGCCATTTGTGGAATATACTCCTAAAAATATTGAAATATGTGTGTTCCCCAAGTTATAGGTAGGATGTAGATACCTAGTTTTGGTAGTTCTTCTATGCATGTTACATAGAATTGAGCCATGTATCAATGTGGTTCATGGATTCAGGCTGCAGAGATTGCCTAAACCTGATGATATCTCCACTTGACAAAAATGCAGGATGATTTTAAATGATTATCCTCAAGTAATCTAGACCTCAGTGAATTAATGCAGTTTCTGAATTATTCTTTTTTTGGAAGCTAATGGAATTGTACATCTGAAAGTGAATATTAAAAAATAATTATTTTAGGATTTTAGCTTAAAGGTTTAGCTTAAACCTTAGTTCAAAGATATACCTTCCTGGGTAGTAATCTGCAAATTCAAATATTAGTTGTGTGTAAATAACCATGCGTTCAATACACTATTTTCCTGACTGCTTTTGGAAAATGTTTTTTAAAAACTTAAGAAAGCAGTGGCCAAAAGCTCTGGAATAGAATTTAAAACACGAAAATTTGCTTCTGCAACAGGATATGTAGTGGAATTCAATGTTCAGTGTTTTGAGTCAGAGCTTAAAAATACTGAGGTGCTAAGTATCCAACAATTTAAAGAGAACTGCCCCCAAAGAGGGAATTATTAGCACTTCCCTCAGAGTTAATAATAAGTGGCAGAACCAACCCTTCTGTATCAGCCACCCCCACCCACTCTCCGTTTTATAGAAAATGACTAGACTGGGGAGACAGGAATCACCATGGATGCAGCTATTGTGTTAGAGGCTTCACCCTCCCTTCCCTTGGGGAGGAATAGAGATGCTTTCCTGTCTAAGGCCAAATTGGGAATAGGAGAGGCCCCAAGAGAATTTCTCATAAAGAATGAGGGCTCTCACCAGGAGAGACTGGTTGGCATTGTGTTTCTTTTTCTTAAAAAAAAAATTTTTTTTTAAATTTATTTATTTTTGGCTGCCTTGGGTCTTTGTTGCTGCACACGGGCTTTCTCTAGTTGCAGCAAGCGGGGGCTACTCTTCCTGCCGTGCGCAGGCTTCTCATTGCAGTGGCTTCTCTTTTTGTGGAGCATGGGCTCTAGGCGCACAGGCTTCAGTAGTTTTGGTACACAGGATCAGTAGTTGTGGCTCGCGGGCTTTAGAGTGCAGGCTCAGTAGTTGTGGCACACGGGCTTAGTTGCTCTGCGGCATGTGCAATCTTCCCGGACCAGGGCTCGAACCCGTGTCCCCTGCCTTGGCAGGTGGATTTTTAACCACTGCACTACCAGGAAGCCCGGCATTGTGTTTTTTGATTGGATATTTGCTTAGCCAGCAAACTTGCTAGTCTACCTCTTGGCCTATTTCAACAGAAGAGAACACAATAAGAGACTGTTGGCAGAGTGGAGAGAGCCTATACTTTTACCATCTGGTGTGGTAAAGATGAGGTCAGACATATATCCAGGAATGTAAGCAGGCTTAGGCCTACTTGCCCACTGATATGGGCTGAATGTTTGTGTCCCTCCAAGATTCATATGTTGGTGATGGTATTTGACCTTTCGAATGAAATTAGGTTTAGACAAAGTCATGAGGGTAGAGGCCTCATAATGGGATTAATGTCCTTTTATAAAAAGAGTAAGAGGCACGAGATCTCTCCCTCTGTCTCTCTCTCTCTCTCTCTCTCTCTGTGTGTGTGTGTGTTTGTGTGTGCATGTGTATATATACATCAAGGAAAGGTCATGTGAGGACATAAACAGGAAAAGGGACCTCACCAAGAACCCAACAATGCTGGTACCCCGACCTCGGACTTCAAACCTCCAGTACTGTGAGAAGTAAATGTTTGTTGTTTAAGTCACTCAATCTATGGTATTTGTTATAGCAGCCTGAGCTGACTGAAACACCCAATCTGTAAGGCTTCTTGCTTTATAGAGGCCCCAACAGGAAGAGGCAGTTGATGTATTGCCAGGGGAGGGAGTTGGGATTGGAGAATGAAGTTGACCTGAAGCTTAATGTACCTTAACATAGAACTGTGCCATGAGGGGACCCCTTTAGGCTTTCCCAAGAACTTGCATAGCTCTCATGAGACAGTCAGCATTTGGATGGCTGCCTTACATAGGACATCAATATCAAACCAGAGAAGCAGAGAAAGCCAACAGGAAAAAGGGTATAATAGCAGCAGTTATATAAAGAGGCATTTGTTCCTCTCTGTTTCCCTTCTCCCTACCCCCAACAGCTGAAGGAGCTAAGCCTTGAAGAAAAAGGGTGACAAAGGGACAAGAAGAATACAGATTCACAGACTTCCCTTCAACCTCCACCTCATCACTACCCCTAGCAGTCTATGTCTGCCCTTATGCTTGGAGCTGATGAGATTTAGATTGAGTCTGAGACTGAAGTTTTATATTAGATTGAATTTTAATAATCAAAATTGACTGGAAAGTTGTGGAATCTACCAAATATGATACCAGGGGGTGAGAAAAAAGATTGGACAAAGCATTATTGAAAGCAGTGATTGAAAAAATAACTGATTTCATGCTTATATTCCAGCTGTTTGAGATTGCACTGGTATTCATTTTTGATAAAATGTCTTTCATTGTTTTGGCAAATAGAGTGGAGAAATAATGGGAGAAATGTGCAGTGAGGGGGCCACCTCTTTTTCACTTCAGCTTCTGGAAAAAGTAAGAATTTCAAGACTTTGGGTATTAAGTTACAATCAGGGACATGAATGGCATTTTTGTGGTTATGATTTTATTTGGGATTAGACTTCTATGTACGAACATTTAAAAGAAAATCTCACGCGATGTAAAAAGCATCTTGATATTTCTTCATCAGATAACAAATAAGTTGTCAATTGTTCGGGCACACAGGTTAGTCACTGTGAATCAGTTTTTGAAATGGACACATGGGAGATGCCAGTTTGCATTAATGATTCCAAAGGAGTACAAACATATGGTAAAGCATCAAGCCTCTGCGAGAAACTAGAGCTGCCCAGAGAGCCCCCGACACCTGTGTTTTTAAGCAATGACATTTTACATTATCATTTAAGGAGTCCCCATTAATGCTAAAAATACAGATGTTTCTCATATGCTTCTAAGATACTTTTGATCACACAGAGTCACCTTACACTATAACAACACATTGAATTTTTCTTCTCTTGATATTACCCTCATCTTATAAGAAATAAGAGGGAATAAAAATCTTATCCCAACCTAATGAATATAAAAAATAAAGCTTGAAATACTTTCAGGCCAAAAAAATAACCTCTACTCCCCCAATATACCTCCAAATAAAAATCAGGGACAGAAGCTACAGATGGACTCCTCACTGTCTGTCTGCAATTGCAACACAGTCCTGTGGTCAGATAAATCTCTAGGATGGAAACGAAGATTTTAGAGGTAAGGAAGAGCAAACAGGCGAGACATTGAACATGGCCTACATTCCCCACCATGTGTCGGAGAAATCAGAACCAAAGGGCCCTGTCTCATACCTGTCCTATCTCGTCAATAATGGTTGCAGCCTCACAGAAATGAAGGGAGAAATCAGGGGAAGAGCAGACACTGCACTCACCCCTAAATTTCCCACAGTCCTCAGCAGGGCACAAGAGAACAGTCAGATCTTTTCTGTGCTCATGAGAAGGGTAGATTGGGTAGAGCAATTCAGAAAATTCAAGTAACGTGAGGAAGTAGAGGGACCTGTGAGAAGCTGACACCTGGGGCCATGGGCTTGGATTCAGATGAGACCCCTAGGACTATGGTGATGGAGGTCAAAGATATCTGGAAACAATTATGGGATGAATTATATATGCATTCCTGGAGATTAGCATCAGCCCCAGGAAAAGAGGAATGGGGACAAAGAGACTATGATTGCTTTTTAAATTGAGGTCTTTGAAAATCACTCAGTTGGATTAGTTTACTACATTTGGCAGCATGGGGCCTGAGAGTCAAAAAATTAAATTAAAGGAAACTAAAACAAGCTACGTTTTTGCAAAAATGCGTTTTGGGGGATATCATAACTTTCTGAAGAATCTGAAATGTATACTTGCTGCACATCTCTTTTACAAATTCAGTGCACTGGAGGCATTTCTTCACTATCTTTTCCCCACAAACGTTGCTCCTGCTTCCTCCTGCACAACATCTCTTGGATGTGCTGTTTCCATTTTTGCTGCCAGTTAATTATCCAAATTTCAGTTACGTCTCACTTGCGTTTTTATAACATCTTCCCTAGTGTTACTGCCTTGTTTTGTTCTTATTTTGGTAAGTTTTATGATCTCGTAACTCTTTTTTCTTACAGTACCATGTACTGTCTTAATTCATTCTTTGATTAGGCCTCTCTAACTTTCCGTGTCGTACTATTTAGCGTGATATGAAGACCAAGGATATATTATACCCTAGTATAATTTATTTATGATTAACTTTCATTCTTCTAATCATTGAACCACTTGTTTCTTTTGCTTGGAATAACGTTTATGTCCTTAGGTTTATATTTTGAGACTTGCAGAACTTGATGAACTAAACTAATGCAGATCATCCTAAAAAAAACTAGATAAAATATTTAAAATAATTTAAAATGCAATAATATTTTCAATGAAAGAAAAGATAATCTATAAGTGCCAGGAATTGAGAGAAATAAAAGTCAGAGTTTTAAATGGAAGCTGAGCCAGTCAGAGCTCACATAGATTCTAGGCTTGATACAGACTCTGTGGATGAGAATTTTAAATGCACATAAGGATGAGAGCCATTTCATTTGATCCACAAGAGCTGGGGAGCTGGTACTGAGTAACCAGCTTAAAAAACAGTACTTTAAAGTAGTGCTCTCCTTGCAAAAATGGGACTAGAAATATCCTGCCCACAAGCCTTGGGAAGCAGCCTGAAAATCTGCTCTCTGGAGCTTTAAGTGGAAAAAAAGTACTAGTAAGAAACTGAAAGCCCAGGTTTGTGCCACATGGGGTCACAACTGCTATTTCTTGAATGATATGGGAAATACAAGCTGAGAAATTGGAATAAAAGCTAGTCAAAGACCATTAAAATCTATTGTATTCTGTCAGAAAAAAGTACAAAATTGATCTGTCAGGATAATTTCACAACTCAGGGAATGTAGAACTCTTATGGAAAACACAAACCCATTGAAGATGAACTTACAATCAAAAGTTACAGACTACCTTAGCAAATGAACCTTTATGAGGGAGAGTAAGAAGGAATAACAAACAGGAGGATTAACACTCTCAAGAATAGAAAACAATAAACAATCTGAAAGTGGTTATAAAATAAGTTTATTTAAATTGTTTTAAAAGATAAAGATGGAGCAGAAACCATAATGAAACAAGAAAATATGAAATAAAGTATAAGAAGATAAGTATAATATATGACATAGTTCAAGAGAGAAATTGTGGTTAATTTGAGGAAATCATCTCCACAAAATAAAGCTACAGCACAGAGAAATAAAGGTATGAAGAATAATAAAAAGCAGTTGGCAGAGATAAAGGATAGAACATGGAGGTTAAATGTATAAGTAATGGGAATCTTAGTGGTAAAAACAGAGAAAATGGAAAAATAACAATAGTAAAATAATTTTTTTGTTGAGGATCTACCAGATGTAAAGAAGACAAACTACCAAATCAAAATAGCATAGAATAAAATCAAATTCCCACCTAAAAGTATCAGAGTGAAATTATAGAATACAAAAGGCAAAGAAATGTTAAAAGCAACTAGAGGGAAGGACTAATTATGTACAAAGTGTGAGGGAACAAACTATCATTCAAGTGTGAGGAAAAAAATTAAAAACATTTTCAGATAAATAAGTATTGAGAGTATACCAGTCACCATTGACTGAGAAAAGAATTATTAGAAGAAATTTAAACCTGGAAGGAAGAAAGGGAATGTGAGAAGCAAATGGAAACAAATAAGTTGGTGAAGATGTGGTTCAACCCAAATAATGAATTGACTATGTAAAAATGGATAAATTTTAGAGAGTTTAAAAATAAGGTAGAATTAAAATACCAGATAAAAATAACATGGAAGATGGTAGAAGAAGAGTTCAAAGTTAAATGTTTTTATAGTTCTTGTAGATAATGATGGTGGATAAAGATGTTTTTCTTATGTTACATTTGTATGCTAAGATTTTTCAGTGTAACTACTTAAAGAATAGAAATAGATGTGTAACAGAAAATAGTAGAGGTGGAAAAAATAAAGATTACCTGATTAATTTGATTAAGCCAATGATCGATAAAAGACAGAAAGGCTGAAAACAAAGAAAAAACTCAGAGAAACTTAAAAACACAAAACATAGTAGAAATAAGCGAAAATAGTTTACATCAAGTCAAAAATTTTAGAGTAAAAATGACCCACTTAAACACAAACTTTCTATTAATGTGTTGAGTGCCTCATGCCTCGAGTCAGAGCATACCAAATTGTCTTTGCTCTAGACTACAAAGAAAGTCCAAGCAAATCAACATCATAACATAATATTCTTTGACTATAATGTAATAAAATTAGAAATCAATAACAAAAAGTTATTGCAGATGTGAAGTCTGGTTTCCAATAACTGCAGGAGCTTGTATTGTACTAAATTTCTTATCAATAATAATTACAAACTTTGAACAAAAATATTTTAAAAGTCTCTGAAGCTACTGGAAATCAATCAAAAGCAGGCAAAACTGGAGGAGAATCCTTTCTTGAAAGATAGGAATGATCACAATTTAGATTCATGTGTATATCGCTTTTCCACTGAGGGCATTCTCAAGACCTGTGGGCACAGTGTACAGTAAGTCCCCTACATATGAACGAGTTCCGTTCCGAGTGTGTGTTCATAAGTCCAATCTGTTCATAAGTCCACAGAGTTAGTCTGGGTACCCAACTAACACAATCAGCTATATAATACCATACTGTAATAGGTTTATAATACTTTTCACACATATAATATGTACAAAAGCAAGCAAACACAAAAATAAAGAAAACATTTTTAATCTTACAGTACAGTGTCTTGAAAAGTACAGTAGTACAGTACAACAGCCGGCATACAGGGGCTGGCAGGTACGCTTGCATCTTTGAAAGTTCGCAACTTGAAGATTCATATGTAGGGGACTTACTGTATAGTATTTGATCAGAAAATCAGTCTTATTGGCCTGAAGAGGCAGAGGATAGGGACTGCCAGAGTTACTGGAAATTGAATAGGGAATACAAGAATTGAGGAGGCCTCAGAGGGAAATCCTCAAAATCTGTATAAATCCTTCTTATAAATGACCTTTCTCAAATCTTTGGCTGTCCTTAAGTTGCACATATGTTAGGATCTCATCAAGTAGCTCAAGGAGAAAACAACAGCTGGGGAACTGTTCAGTTCAATAGCAGTTCAATAGCTGCTTCCCAGAGGAAGACAAAGTTTGGATGTCCAATCCTATTAGATTACAGAGTCTTGGTAAATATTTCAGGATTTTTACTGAAACCCAAAAAGGATTATGCTTTATGAATCAAGACTACATTCTAAGACTAAGGGATTCACCTTTGGACTAAGTGAAAACTGTTCCACCAGTCAGTTAGCTACTTGCAAGAACAAAACTAACCATTCTCCAGAGGAACATAACAGAATAAAGTCACTCTAAAATTTATTATAATGAGACATATGAAGAAACAGCAAAAGTGACCTACAGTTAAGAGAAAAATCAGTCACTAGAAACATATCAACAGACAATACAGATGTTGGAATTTGCAGAAGGATTGTAAAATGATCAGCAGGATAACTATGTAAAAGAAGCAATTTTAAAAGATGGGTATAATAGATGATGAGATAGGGAATTTCAGGAGAAGTTGGAAACTATCAAAAAGAATCAAATAGAAATCCTAGAAGAAAAAAGTATAGTATCTGAAATTGAAGATCCTTCAGATGACATTAACAGCAGATTGGAAGCAATAGCAAAGATCTTGAGTGAACTTCAGAAACTGAAGCATAGAGAGAGAGAAAGAACTGAGCCCCAGTGACTTATGGGATAATGTCAATCAGCCTTACATACATGTAATCAGAGCCTCAGAAAGAAAGGAGAATGAGAATGAGACAGATAAATGTTTTATTTTTCTATTTTTATCAACTCTGATTTAAAAAATTCCTAGTAACCATTACTCTGGGAGATGGATCAAAAAAGATATTGCTGCAATTTATGTCAGTGTTCTGCCTATGTTTTCCTCTAAGAGTTTTATAGAATCAGGTCTTACATTTAGGTCTTTAATCCATTTTGAGTTTATTTTTGTATATGGTGTTAAAGAATCTTCTAGTTTCATTTTTGTTTACAGGTAGCTGTCCAGTTTCCCCAGCACCATTCATCATAGAGACTGTTTTTTCTCCATTGTATAGTCTTGCGTCCTCTAGACTAATTGACCATAGGTGCGTGGGTTTATTTCTGGGCTTTCTATCCTGTTCCATTGATCTATATTTCTAGGTTTTTTTGGTGCCAGTACCATACTGTTTTGATGACTGTATGGAAATAAAAACAAAAATAAACAAATGGGACCTAATTAAACTCAAAAGCTTTTGCACAGCAAAGGAAACCACAAACAAAATGTAAAAACAACCCACAGAATAGGAGAAAATATTCACAAACGAAGCAAACGACAAGGGATTAGTCTCCAGAATTTACAAACAGCTCATGTGGCTCAATAGCAAAGAACAAATAACCCAGTCAAAAAATAGGCAGAAGACCTAAATAGACATTTTTCCAAAGAAGACACACAGATGGCAGACAGGCACATGAAAAAATGCTCAACATTGCTAATTATAAGAGAAATGCAAATCAAAACTACATTCACCTCACACCAGTCAGAATGGCCATCATCAAAAAAATCTACAAACAGGGTTTCCCTGGTGGCGCAGTGGTTGAGAGTCCACCTGCCGATGCAGGGGACACGGGTTCATGCCCCAGTCCCGGAAGATCCCACGTGCCGTGGAGCTGCTAGGCCCGTGAGCCATGGCTGCTGAGGCTGCGCGTCCGGAGCCTGTGCTCTGCAACGGGAGAGGCCACAATAGTGAGAGACCCGTGTACCATAAAAAAAAAAAAAAAAAATCTACAAACAATAAATGCTGTAGAGGGTGTGGAGAAAAGGGAACCCTCCTACACTGTTGGTGGGAATGTAAAGTGGTATGGCCACTATGGAGAACAGTATGGAGGTTCCTTAAAAGACTAAAAATAGAGCTATCATATGATCCAGCAATCCCCCTCCTGGGTATATATCTGGGGAAAAATATGGTTCGAAAGGATACATGCACCCCAATGTTCATAGCAGCACTATTTACAGTAGCCAAGACAGGGAAACAACCTAAATGTCTATTGACAGATGAATGGATAAAGAAGATGTGGTATACATATACAATGGAATATTACTCACCCATTAAAAAGAATGAAATAATGCCATTTACAGTGGATGGACTTGGAGATTATCATACTAGGTGAAGTAACTCAGACAGAGAAAGACAAATATATGATATCGCTTATATGCATAATCTAAAAAAAAATGATACAAGTGAACTTATTTACAAAACAGAAACAGACTCACAGAGTTAGAAAATGAATTTATGGTTATTGGGGGGAAGGGCAGGGTGGGGAGGGATAGATTGGGAGTTTGGGATTGACATGTATCCACTGCTATTTTTAAGATAGATAACCTACAAGGACCTACTGTAAAAAGAAAAAAAAAAAAAAAATCCCAAGTAACCAGTAAATCAGGACACTCAGAAGATCCCAAGAAGGATAAATACAAATAAAACTATATCTATGAACATTACAGGTAAACTGCTGAAAATAAAAAAGTGATGATAAAAATATTCTGTCTTTGACTGAGGTGGGATTTTTCAAAACTCATGAAACTGTATACTTTAAACCTGTCTATTTTACTTATGTATACCTCAGTTAAAAAAATAATTTATACCCCCAAAGTATTACACATGTGTCAACTACTTTTATTTTGTTAGAATTCTACCTAGTAAAGTGTCTTATTGGTTTATTTCCATGAAATGGCTTACATTAAAGAGGAGAAAATTTTATAGTAATATGACTAGAGTTTCTTATTAGAATTATATTATTGTAAAGCTGAAAACAAATGTTTAAAATAGTCTATTTAAGTCTTTTCATTGTACTGCTGAGGAAATTAAAACTCAGAGACTAAATGACTTGTTCAAAGTCACATATCTATTTAGTCACAGGGTGAAGACTAGAACTCAGTCACTCAGAGTAGTCAGAATAAAATTTAGCTGGAAACCAGAAAACGTAGGGCTAATACTCTCAGAGATTTAGGATGTTTAGGAGGTTTCTTAAGGCATTTTAAGGCCCTTGGATAAAAATATAATAATAAAAAGAAGCATTATAGTGTACATTTTGTGTTATGGACTTATCTGAGAAAGAATTGAAATTGAAATGATTAAATTCATCATTCTTTGAGTTGCTACTAGTAACTTATTTTCTTTTATTGATCAGTATGTTTTTAAGTAACATTCTGGCAACATATCCTCATTTAAAATAAATCTATCATCAATAGCATATCAAGAGTTTTTAACTTTTGACTAATTTTGACTTAAGAATTGTGCCAGTTATAATTTTTAAATATTCAAATAAATTTTGAGAAAGAAATATTATACGTTTTTAACACTTTATTATTTTTTTTTTTTTTGCGGTACGTGGGCCTCTCACTGTTGTGGCTTCTTCCGTTGCGGAG
This sequence comes from Kogia breviceps, assembly GCF_026419965.1. Lineage (NCBI taxonomy): Eukaryota > Metazoa > Chordata > Mammalia > Artiodactyla > Physeteridae > Kogia > Kogia breviceps. Next base: position 157,060,684 of record NC_081311.1, on the reverse strand, counting down.
CACAGGCTCCGGACGCGCAGGCTCAGCGGCCACGGCTCACGGGCCCAGCCGCTCCGCGGCATGTGGGATGTTCCCGGCGGGGCACGAATCCGTGTCCCCTGCATCGGCAGGCGGACTCTCAACCACTGCGCCACCAGGGAAGCCCAACACTTTCTTCTTATTCTTTCTAATAATCTGTTTATTGTTGCCAAAATAATTTTATGTAACAAATTTTAACAGTAGTTACCCAGTTTCGTTACTTAGGGAGGAATTTCCTAGAGTATGTTCCTCTGAATATTAAATATTGTTATCTCAAGATGCCCCACACAAAAGGACAACATGGTCAAATAAACTTGAGAAACTATTTATCCCTTTGGAGATTCTGAGAGGTCATGAAGCAGAGAAGACCTAGTCTGACTGAATCAATTCAGCTATGTGGATATATAGAGCACATTACATTCAAAACACCTGGGTTCAAATCTGGTTCCACCATTTCTAGCAGTATGACTTTGGGTAAGTTAAGTTCCTTGAGCTTCAGTTTATTTTCTTTCTCTGAAAAATGAGGACATTAATTGTAACTGCCCCATGAGTTTGTTGAAAGGATTAGTCTATTCATGCATAGAATTTTACCTCATTGAATGTCATATGGGAAGCGTTATTTTTTTTTAGCTATTATTATTCCCCAAATATTTGACTGCCTTTTTAATATTTCTCATGACTGAAAAAATATGGTACAGTGTTCCATGTTAGATGAACTACTGTATTTTCTGGCATGATTGTTCTTACACTTCATTTTTTTCCTCTTTATTAGTGTTCTACTGTAAAAGTTGTGAAGAATTGAACTAAAAAATATTAAAAATTCAGAGATGGGGGAAAAAAACCCTAAAGATTTAGCATAGCTATGTCTCAAGGGCAATTTTAAGTTTTAGCTCAAGAGTAATATATGAAATTTCTGTGACACTTTTTTTCCCTTGAAAGACAATATTCCTAGCAACACAGGAATATCAGAGAGTGGAATTAGTGTGTAATTTTAAGGTGTAAAGTTTCACTCAAAGTGTAAACTAGAACCTCATGCCATGCTTCATGGAGAATGTGGGAGATTTGTCTCCATTCAAGGGATTTGTCTCCATTAAGGGTATCTGTGTAGAAATGAATATGTAATTCCAATGTATTCTTAGCTTTTCTCTTGGAAGACATTTGATTTTCCAGTACATATTGAAGATATATTTGACTGTTGCTTTGAAATTTTCTAATGTGTTTGTATGAGTATATTCTGCTTTTAAAATGTGTTAAAGGATACTGGATATATTAAGAGTGTTTTATTTTACTGACAAGAGTGATGTATTCCAAGAATCACAGGTTATTAGGAATATAATAAAGTCTCTGATCACTAGGAAGTGGTATCAGTTTTTCCTCCAAACATTAGATTGGAGTTGATTAAGATAATTGTGAAATAACTATTTCTGCCTCATTTTATATATGTATATATATTTTCATAGAGCTAGCTGATATGAAGTCATATAAGTACAGTTTTCAATATTGGAGGAAGAAAAAAAAATTAAATAACCTCCATCTTATTTTATATTTCCCTAGTAGCACACCTGGGTACAAAGTTTTGAGTGCAAATAGTGATTTGAATGCTATTTCCAGGAAACACTGGTAGAGGAATTCAAAAGGAGGAAGGAAGGAGGGAAGGCAGGTAGACAGGCAATAGGGTGTATTACCATGCAAGTTACCACTTGCTCTATCCTGTTGGGTAATTTGGATAGATAGACTTGAATACCTCAGACTTAATTCCTAGCTGAGGAAAGAATTGTCTGGAATGCTTATGCCTTGACTCCCATCAATCAGTCATTGATTGAGAACTCCCAGAGGGCACTGACTCCCAATCATTTCTGGTCTGACTCCTGCACAGTACAAGCAGGCTTTGACCAGGTGAAGTCCTAAGGCCTTCTTTAGCATGCAGCAGAATGGTCAATGTCAATAGGTAAGAGGTTGAGACACTGACAGTGTTTTCCAGTTTCTATTTAGGTCCTAAATACAGTAATTTTTTACTTAAATGTTAATCACAGACCAGTTTTCCTATGTAGATTTTTTTCCCACCCTAAAAGTAAATGACCAACGAATGTAGGTAATTTTAAACTATGATCTTCCATACAATATGTGTGGCCCTTGTCTACCCATGGAATATATAACCAATTACATCAAATTGGGTTACCAAGTTCCCATGAACCAGACCACTTAGTGGAGTTTCTTGGGTTGAATAGACTACTGTTTTTCTTTCTAAAGAAATGCAAAAATTCCATTTCATAGGTCATGGAGCTATTAAACTGATTTCCTTCTGGGGTGTTAATTACGATCATGTAATAAAAAGGGTGCATGGATTCCTTGAAAGCGAGCTCTCCATTTTTATAATATAGAGAAACTCCAAAAAAGTCTAGATAGATTTGCACAGAAGATATATCAAATGTACTAAATTAATGTATTTTTAGTATAATCCAAGAGTTGGAACAAAACATTATAGAACATAGCAAGCTGTCTTTCTAAACCAAGAAACTTAATTGCCCATAGGAAAAAACACCAGAAAAAATTTCAATAATACAGAATCAGAAAACATTTTACCAAGACATAAAAATTCAAGGCATGCTGAAGAGAAATGATATTGTTCATTACAGTGAGTCATAATTTCCAAGTGAGTTTCTTTGAGTGTGGCTTACAAGTACATTATATGATAGGTCTAAGTTTCTTCTGGAATGAGAATCACACCTACTCTGAAAGAATTTATCCATCATTAAATTTAAATGAAAATATAATCCAATGTAATAATAAAGTTATGGGAAAGAAATGCCAAGAGTGAAATAATCGATTTTACATATAAGGACCAAAACTGAGAAAATGAAAATGTCTCAACATTTTATGAATTTTGTCATTTTGTTCTTAAGCAGTTGTAGGAATTAATGAATGTTTGAAATATCTTGTGTGGCAAAATCAGGAAAACTGGTCTTCTGTTTCCTGCCAGATGTAGTTAAGATTATAGAGCTAATACTCTGATCCAGAAACCAGCAGCAAAGCAAACCTTTCAATCTTCTGTTGTGAGTGAATATAAAGATAACTAATAGGACACTTGCATTTCTTTAAAGCTTTTAGAGAGAAGAGTATCTTTACCTAAAATACATGAAACAAAAATGTTTATTGAGATTTATGGAATTAATCCATGGAATTTAGATAAGATTTGCTATGATTTCATTAAATGGGAGTTCTTAAATCCCTTAATTAAATGTTATGAAAATTTAATTGGATGTTTCTTTGACATGTTGTGTTATGACTTATCAATATAAAAGAAGAACAGAATATAACATTTTAAGACACCTTTTATTTACTAAAACATTCATATTTTCCAGAATAAGGCCCAGTACCTTAGAATCTACAACAAAGCCATTATCTATGCATTTGTACATTTCTGATGGCCTCCCTAATTCAAAGGTCCTTTCATACATGCAAAGATATTTTCCCTGGCTTTGAGGTTTAATACCATTCTCCAATTGTTTGTGTCTAACACACATCCTTCTAAAAGGGATTTGAAGTACTCTATACATCTTTATATATATGTGTGTGTGTGTGTGTATATATATATATATATATATATATATACAACCTATATATACATATAAAATCTATATAATAATGTGTGTGGGTGTTAGTGTGTATGGTTTCAATTACTATATATATGGTGGAATCTCAAATTTATCCAGTCCAAATCTTTCCTTTGGGAAGTAGACCCTAGATCGCCAAGTATCCAAACAGGATGTTGGTAAATTCTCAGAGATAAACTGATACAGTTCAACCAGCCCAAATCTAAAGACTACACACCTATATTATTACATCATTGTATATTATTTTAAAATAAAAATCTGATGCACATTCTTTCTTACTATAAAGCAAAAAGCCAAAAGGAATTACCTTCTAGCTGTCTCCAGTTCCTCAATTACAGAATCCATTTCTTTAGCAATTTTTATTTCTTTAGTGTTATAAATGTGATTAAAATGTAATGTTAAAACTAGTAAAATAATATGAATTTTATTATAGAAGTATTTTGAGGTCCTTATTTTTGATCGTGTATTTTTTTCTGGATTAATAAGGACAAAAACATACCTCTTTATTGTATTTTTCAAATGTGCAGCATTGTAAATAAAGCTGATACACGAAATAGGAATTTATATGTAATACATTTTAATATTTAAATGTTTTTTTACAAAAGGATTGTTTATTTTGCAAATAACTCATAGTAATCTAACTGCATATGAAAGTTTTCTAATATATTAAAATGCTTTTGATTTGATTATATTATTTAAAGTAGGCACCATAGAAAATTCTTATAAATAAGAAAATAAAAATCACCTGTATTCCACCCAGGGTCTCTGTTAACAATTTTTGTTTATATTTTTCCAATTTTCCTCAATGAGATTACACACAGACCACATACACACACACAAACACACACATATTTTGTATACTGTTTTTTCTCTCAACTTTTAGAATTTTCTCAGACCTCTACATATTCTTTATATGTGTTTTTAGCTTTTGCAAATTATTGCATAATATAGGAATAATCTTAATTTATTTGATAGTTCCATTATTATGAAACTTTTTAAATTGTTTTTATTTCTTATTTGATAATGGTGCAGTGAGTGTTTCTGTGTATAAATTTTTGTGTTTTTAAATGATATCTTACAAATAGATTCTTAAAATTGAAATTATTGTGTCAAAGGACTAAAATATATTTAAGGTTATTGATAGAGATTTTTAATTATTTTTCTGTAGGAAATTTAGTCAGTATATAATCCTGCTATGTATGCATACATATATATGTATACCAATTACTATGGACTGAATGTTTGGTCTTTTCCCCTACCTCCAGTTCAAGTATTGAAATCTAATCCCCAAATGTCAGAGTATTTGGAGGTGAAGTCTTTAGAAGGTAATTAGATCATGAGGATGGAGCCCTCATGAATGTGTTTAGTGCCCTTAGAAGAGGCCAGAGAGCTAGCTCACTCTATTTCCACTATGTGAGCATATAAGAAGTTGGCAGTCTGCAACCTGGAAGAGGGCTCTCACCAGAACCCAACCATACTGGCACCCAGAACTATAAGAAAGAAATTGCTGTTGTTTATAAGCTACCCAGTCTATGGCACTTATTTATACAGCCCAAATTGACTAAGACATTGTTAACATTATTATATATTTTAATTTTTGCTATTTTTATGGCTTAAAGATTATATTCATTGCTTTAATATTTATTTCTTTGCCTACTAATGAAGTAGACAACTTTTCATAGTGTTAATTATGCATATTTCTTGTTTTCTGAAGTATAAGTTTATGTCATTTAACAATTTTCTTTTACATTTTTGTTTTCACTAATTGATATCTCAGAATTACTAATTTCTACCTACTCCTTGTTAAATTTAAAGCAAATATTTTTCTTGAAATGTTTGCTTTTCGATTTTGTTATAAAATTTGATTTAGGTAAAAGGGTATTTTTTTATCTGGTTCTTTTAAGTAGTCACATCTAACAACATTTTCATTTTTATTTTTCTGTTGTTTTCATGTTAAGAAAGCCTTCCCAATTCAGGAAATCATATTTGCTTATAAATATTTTATTTTTAATAGCTTAATTTCTTAGACTTAATTCTTTATCCATCCATAATTATTTTGATATACAATTTGAATGGAAGTTCTAAAATTTAATTTTTCTAAGTCATTATTCAATTATACTATTATTTACTGAATGATTTATCTGCTTGACTTTATACTTGTACTATACTGTTTTAATTATCATAGCTTTGTATATTTCTATATATGGTATATCAAATTGCCATCCCTGAAATGACTCTTTTTTTCTTCCCTAAAGTTAACTCTTTTTTTCTATTTTTTCCACATGTGTATTTTTCTAAAGTTCTTAATGATTAAAATTCTTAACTGACTCTTCAGAAATGACTTTGGAATTTTGTTTAGATTCCATTTACCTACAACTTAATTTTAGGTGGATCAGTATTTGTTGTGTGTCTTCTTAAAATATGTTTCTTCCCTATTTCATTCCTATCAGACCTTTCTCTTCATTTGGGAACCATATGGTTTCAGGGAAGCTATGCCAACTAAGCCAATCAGTACATTCCTTCTCCCTTGTGACAGAGATGGTGGGCTAGTGACCTAAGTAGACCCAATTACAGGGGATTTCAGTGTTCACTTCTGGGAAAAGAAGCTTTAGGCAGATAATTGAGATAGAAAGAATTCAGGTATTTGGTGTCATTGTTGTACTACTGGATCAGACTTCATTTGAAATATCTGAATTTTTTAGTTATAAGATCCAACAAATTCTTTTCATGTTTTAAAGGCAGCTTGAATTAGATTTATTATTACTGTCAGGGAGGAAGAAATTTTTCTCACCTTTCTAGATTTTTCTGGCTGGTTTAAGAATTAAATGATATGAAACAAATTATTAGGAAAAAAATCAAACAAATGTTTCCCCAACTAAACCTACCCCCTATTCTTTGCAGATATCTCTGGTGATAGCTCTATTCCAGAAACAGGCCCTCTATGTAAATTCTAGGCAGTTAGGGGAATAGTCAAAGTTTATTCATGAGTCTTTTGGACCTTGATTGTTTTCAGCTTGAAATAATCCACATGCCAAAGAGATACTTGGGGGTGGCAAGTTTTGCCCCCCCTACATTATTTTCAAATAAAACCACTTATATTGATGTTAGATCATTATAATATTCCTGTTTCCATGTTCATAAACATGGTATGATAATTTCCTTAAGACTTCTTTTGTATGTGTCAGCAAAGTTGTGTTATTTTCTTGCCATAGATAAATATTTCTTGATTATTTCTGGGTGCCCTAGTATATTTAAAATCATTGCAATCTAAAAACCTTGTCTTGAGTAAAGCATTGTAGCAATACATAATAGACTAAAGTGAAGAAATAAATAGTAGTAATAACAAATGACATTGATGCTGGTAAATTCTTGTGTAGTAATTATTATGTTCCAGACACAATTCTTTCTATATGTTCTCATCTATAATCTCATGAGGCAGCTATAAATATGACTCCAATTTTATGGATGAGAGAAAGGAGGCACAAACATTGAGTAACTATCCCAAGCAGTCAGTGGTGCATCTGGGATTTGAAATCAGGCAGTCTGGGCCTAGGGTCTGTGCTCATAACCACTATCTTATACTGGTCCTTCATTATAACTGTACCCCGAATAAATAAGAGAGTGTAGCAAAAATGGCTGTGAATGATTAATGTCAAAAATATTTGTTAGTTTTTAGAATTATATGATATAAATATGCCAACAGGCAATTTCTAAGTGCTAGAGTTCCTGTCAACTCACTAAGGTTCTTAAGTGTGATTTACCTTGGTTTCTGGTTGGAACTCAAGGCAGAAGAAATGATGGTGATTCACATGATTCCTTTTGTTTTACCACCACGAAGTCATGTCTTGGACTTTCTGATATTGCATGTAGAGCTTTTTAATAACTATACAATCATACCTAGGAAAACACATAAACCTTTCTCTTCATGTACTTAAAAATTTAAATAGGAGATCAGCACAAGTAGATAGTTAAACAACCTACCACCTCTATATTGTGCAGGGGAGAGAGAGACAAGGACTAGACTTGTTTGCAATAACTTTAGGTCCATATTCATGGTCATAAACTTGTTATAACATGCTGGAATCAAGATCTAGGAAATTAAAGAAATGCAACTCAAAACTTTTTTTCAGCTGCAATCATGTTCAGAAGCATTAATTCCATAAACAGCAGGGGGCATACTTTCTTTTCTTTTTCAGCAGAGCTATTGACATCTGTTGATTTACATTGCTGTTGCTCTTTGCCTCTTGCACACGTACAATACACAATTTTGAGAATTCATGAATAGTTTAGGCTCACAAGGGTGAAATAAATAATAATTTTATATCTTTGAAACATTTGAGAAATTATTAGATAAATTTTACATTTAAAATTCAGACAGATGAAACCCAAGTTAGAAGATTTCCAGTTTAATTTAGAAAGCACAAGTAAACTAGATACCTAAAGTAAAGTGATGGAAAGCAGTTGGCATTTTACATTTTTTTTAGAGATTGGTAGAACATGGCATTTTGAGATATATTAAGAGTAATCATAATGATTACCCTTTTCAGCTGGCTCTGCATGTGTATGGCTCTAAATCTTGTAATTTAACATGATTTGTTAGTATGAACCCATTGTATAACCCTTATGGTACCACTCATTTTAGTATCTAATCATAAATTTCTTTGTCCCATGTGCACAAGTTTTGTCTTATCATGAGGAGTAGCTCTTGAAGGCAGGGATAGAGCATCTTTTAGATGACTGGGCCATAGTGGGAGCCTGTTAATACTTGTCAAGCTGAATGAAAGAGGTGCCTGAAAGTGGGGCTTTTCCACATACATGCCATTACATCTCCCTTGCACTCTCCTTATCTCTCCCCAAGTCACTAGTCCTGTGTTTAGTGTGCTTGTGCCACATCTATGCCAAATCTCAGTGGTCAGTAACAAAACTGGAGAAGCAAATGACATTATTTATTCAGATCTCCTTTAACTTTTTGTGGAATAAATTTTTGAAACTTTAATTATAGTAACAACGACCATTTATTATATGCTAAGTACTTTATAGATGTTATGTACTTAAATTCGCAATAACTCTATGCAGTCAAATGCTCTACCCCTGAGCTATACCCCTTTAACAACAACTTTATGAATTAGATACTATTATTTTCTCATTTTACAGAGGACACTGAAACTTTAAGTGACAGAGCCAGCATTGCACTATATTCCTAATTACTGCTGGTCATGGTCTCTCCGGGTGCAATTAACACTTCGAGACTTTAGGCAGATTGTATCCAAAGCACAAATCATCTTTTTTTCCAGGAAGCAGGTAATAGATATTATGATATTAACTAAATTAATATCCACAAGGTAAATATTTCTTTTTAGGTTCATTATTCATTTTGCTCCTGTTGTTTGAAAAAAAAATAGATGACAATTTCTTCCTAAAAAATCGTGAATCTAAATTTAGTTCCTATCTTAGAATATTTTTCTCCTTTGTTAGAAATAGACATTCAAAGATTTTAAATTTTAGACAAAACTAATTCTGTTGTATTCATGAACCCAAAAGTAAACTAAAAACGATTTTAGAAACTACATTTGTTCATTTAGAGCAATATTTTGAAGGATTTGGTTCACTTTTGAAATAGTGCCATAAAGTGTCTTAAAATCATCTAAGACTGGAAATCTTGTCTGTGTTGTAGTGTCTTCAAGCTGTGCCAGTATCTCACCACTCTCAAGATATGCCTTTTCTGGCTGTAGTCAAGTGTGACCACCTCCTGTTTTTCCCTCCAAGTTCCTCCCATGGAAATTCTTGAAAAATAAAGCAACTTTTCAACCCACACTTTAATGAGTGGACTGGAATCCCTATCCCTTTAGATATCTCAGTAGTGACTCATAGAATTGTCTAGCCCTCACTTTCCTAACATTTTCCATTCACTGTAAGTTATTTCTTCATCTTCTTTGGCTGCTCAAAAGTGCTTTTCATGTCTGCCAGCTGAAAAACTAGAAATAAATGAGACCTATAGTTTCAAATTTGAATGTGCTATTTGAGCTTTCTAACACAGCCCCAGTAATTTGATGTTTGGCAGAAGTACCATCTGAAAATGGACAGTTAAGATGTGACTAAGAGCTGCTTGACTATAATTTACTAAATGCAATGCCAAATTGTGAAATCTAATCTGTCTGTGCCATTTAATGCTCCCTTCCATCTTCAGTCATTTGTTTTACCATGTGTGAGCTTCTGTGGAGTCACCCTTAGGCCACTCAAAGAATCCAGGCACTGAATTTCAAAGTACTATTAAATAAATGGCTGCCCGGTGAAATAACATAGTGTCAGAAACATATATCAAAAGGGATGTTAGGATAGTGATATAAAATGGGTTCATTTGGAACACTTGAGGAGATAGGAAACATTCTACTTTTTTGATATGTTCAACCAGAAACGTTCATGTCTCAGCTGGTCACTCATTTGCTTCATGGAAAGTTTCTCTAGTTATAGTTTAATAAGATAAAAATAAGGAAAACTAGTAGTGAGAGAAATTAATCTCTAAGGACATTATATTTTATCAAAGGAATTTTCCCAGGGATACACATATTTAAAAATCATTTCTCTTTCACTTCAAAGGGCCACTTTACCAGTTACTCTGAAATTATGTCTTTGACACTGTGCCTGGTCAAAATCAGTGTCACTGGTAGGAAGATGTTAAGTTAGGTGACCTAGTATCATTCTAGTCCCAGCTTGGTAGTTGTGATATCTGACCTTCTGGAAATCAGTTATTTTATCTCAACTTCAGTTTTTCTTTATATAAAATGAAGATAATGTTGCTTGTTTTGCCTAAATTATAGGATTTTTGTGAGCACCAGATGAAATGATACTAATGAGAAATTGCATTACGAATGTAGGTTAGAACTCAGGGGACCTTTTCAAATTGCCTTAACTTACTCCAGAGGTGTAGGACCTGGAATTACAAGCAATGTTTAGGTGTTGATGGGTCCAGAACTTTATATGTAAAGTAGAGTTGTGATTTTTTCAGGCCTTGGAGAAGTTTTGACATATGGTCTGGCATCACGGGGACAGTGCCAATTTTTGTCATGGTGGCCTATCTCAGAAGACAGATGCTCACATTCAAGGATAGCAGCCAGCAGAGAGGTTCACTGTCTTGCTCTGCATTTTATTTTTCTCCCTCCTTAAAAGATATAACCTCAAGAGAATGTTTTCCTAGTCTGTCTCTTTCATACACATACATAAATGCTTACACAATAGTACACTGGAGGCTAACTCAGAGGTGTCCATATTGGTATCATAGAGGAAGCGGCTTCATAAAAGAAACAAGCAAACAAAATCAACAAGAACAACTCCATCTCCCAATAATAAAACACCCCAGAAAAATGCTTGTTATCCAAGCATGCCTTATATTTTGCTCAATCCTTTGGTTTTGCAAGGACTGACTATATATGGCTACTGTATTAAACAAAGAAGTGGTCATTGACTAGGAACACTCAACTATTAAAAAATGGAAGCAAAAGACTTTTGTATTTCAGTGCAAACTACTACATTTAGAATGGATAGACAACAAGGTCCTGCTGTATGGCACAGGGAACTATATCCATTCTCCTGGAATAAACCATAATGGAAAAGAATATTGTAAAAAGAATGTCTGTATGTGTAGAACTGAGTCACTTTGCTGCAAAGCAGAGATTGGCACAGCATTGTAAATCAACTATGCTTCAATAAAAAAAATACTTTTGTATTCCAAATAAGTGATTACTAATTCTACTTTGAAAAATACTATGACTATCAAATGAGGTTTGATAAGATCCTTGGGACAGAGAAATCTGTGGAGCAGCGTGGTTCAGTAAGCGCTTCCTTCTTTTACAGTGCTTAAAAAATTCTGCTATTTTTATATAACACATCTAATACTTCATTATCTCTTGTATTTGAAATAGGCATTCTTAGCATTTTTAGCTATCCTATTAACAGAACCAGGCCTGTATAAAAGTCTGCTTCAACATGGCATATTAATTTGAATTACAGGCTAAAATAGCCTTGTTATTAATGTTGAGAACTGAAGTATATTAGGCAGGACAGGCTAGGTTATGCTTATCAAATCTCAGTGGCTTTGAATCCAAGGAGTTTACTTCTTACTGTGTGTTCATCGTGAGTCAATATTAGAGCCTTGCTCATTGATGTCACTCAGGGACCAAGGGTGACAGCCATCTGCCTGAACATGCATGGTCCCTTGCCAGAGGGGAGGACTTATACAGGATTTCATATTGCCTTGGAAGTGACATGCATCATTTTGTTCACAGTCTTTTGCCCAGAATGTCACATGCCCTACCCAACCAGAAGAGAACCAGAAAGTGCAATTTGCCGTGTGCCTAGAATGGAAGTGGGTAGAACCAGGAATATTTGGCAAATAACTCTAATGACTACCACAGCAAGTACAAATTTAAAGAAATTTAAAATCTGGCTAATATTTTTTGAGTGCTAACTATGTGTCAAGTCCTGTGCTAAATGATTTCCATGCATTCTTTCATGTAAATTACACAATGAACCTATGGGATGAGTTGTTTTATGTCTGTTTTTAAAACTGGGAAAAGAGATGAGCCAGTTTGAGCTGCTCATCCAAGAGAACAGAGTCAGTCGGTGGTCAAGTCAGATCTGCCTGATCCTAGAGGTAGCAACTGTTACCATGCTTCACTCTTCAAAAACATCCACAACTGTCAGTGATCAGATTTACTGTGATAGACATCACTATTGAGATCTGTATATTTCCTGTGTTACCCATGACAGCATTTCATTCTTTCATTTCTAAAAAGAGGTGCCTAATGAAGAAAGGCCAACCCATTGGCTGAAGATGTATATCGCGAGGCAACTGGAAGCGTGCCATCTATTCTTGAAATTCTTCTTCCAACTACTTAGGCTAAGCAGCATTATTCTTTGTAATATGTAATTTTGGTACATTTTTCCAGATTAATAATGAATGTGGTTCAGATTAGAGACCAACTTTTGATTCAAGTGGTAGTTTTTGAAATTGCTAGAGTGAGTTTTAGGCCCATATTTTTAAAAATAAACTTTTAACTTTAGAATAATTCTATTTATTTATAGAAAAGTTGTGAAGGAAGTACAGAGAGTTTCCATATACCTCACGCCTAATTTCCTGTATTGTTAGTATCTTATCTTAGTATGGCACATTTGTCACAATTAATGAATCAGTATTGATGGGTTATTATTAAATAAAGTCCATATTTTATTCAGATTTCCTTAGTTTTTGCTTAATATCCTTTTTCTGTTCCAGGATCTCATTTAGGACATTACATGTAGTTGTCGTGTCTCCTTAGTTTCTTCTTGGCTCTGATGATTCCTCACATTTTCCATGTTTCTGATGGTCATGACAGTTTTGAGGAGCACTGGGCAGGTATTTTGTAGAATATATCAGTTGGTATTTGTATAATGTTTGTCTTATGATTAATCTGGAGTTATGGGTACTTTGGAAGAAGAGCATAGAGGTAAGTTCAGCCCACATTTTGCTCTTTCAAAAATTTCATGGGCTAATTTTTTTTCTTTTTTTAAAATTTTCTCTGCTTTGCATTGCTTTCCCTTATCTTTCTTTCCTTTCTGGTTCCCTTTCAATTTTATTCTCATTGTCTTCCCTATTTTTTCTCCCTCCCACCTTTCTCCTTCCTTTCCTTCTTCATTTCCAAACAAGTCAACAGCATTTACCAGTATTTAAATATTAGTAATGTATTTTTCTTGCATATGAAGATTCCAAAGCTCTTAACTCACCTACATTTAACTAAAAATCGTTAACTCTGTGGTTTTGTTAACACAGGAGGCAAATTTATACATTTGTTAAGTTGAATTGGTTTCAACTTAATGCTGTTTCTCAGATTTTATATTTTAGGATGTAAGAAACTATATCTGCCTAATTTGTACAATAATTATCACAGATTTGTAGTTGTTGTTGCTCTTGAGATTGATTTTAACAGAAAATATGATGCACATCATTTATAGTGTCTATAACTAGTATTTTGCATTTATTCTAGGTTTTAGATCTTTTTGGAGTATTCAGAGATCATCAGGCACAAAAACTCTATTGAGTCAAGCAACTTACTTTGATCCCAGCCACATGTACTAACTTCTTTTTTGCTCTTAATATCCCACTCTGAGAGCAAAATCACTGACCTAGAAAAGACGAATCTAAGCATCCACATAGTCAAACAAATAAATCAAGAATGGAAGGCAGAATGTGTGCAAAAGGTGTGCTAGAAATTAATCCATTTTATTTCCATATCCTATAGATGAAAACAAACTCATCATTTTACATCCTGTTACTTGAAATTTCTTGGAGTTAGTATATGCTTTCCATTAGCCTCTCTGCTTAATAATTTTCTTTACTCTGATCATAGTTTTATTAGTTCCATATTATAAGAGCAAAAGTTGGCAGCAAGTGACTGCATCAGATAGGAAACTGGAAGCAGATATAGGAGTGAAATTCATTATTCTTATTTCCAACATTTATATTTGTTTTTATAATATCATGCTTCTTTTGAAATGTTTTCTATCATTTTATCTTTGAACTAACATTTCCGGGCACTGAGAAACAATATAAATATTGACTTCCTTACAAAAATACTGTCTTTACTGCACATTAACTACACATACTAGAGATTTGGCAGAATCTATGTCTATATCTTATCTATATTTATATCTGTATCTATATCTGTATCTATTTCTATATCTGCAACTTTTTATCATATCAATGAATTAAAAAATGATTCTGTTTTCCAATGCATTATGATGTATGCTTGTTTTCTAAAGATCTGTCATTTAAATCTCTAGAGATTTCTCTTTGATATCATCTAGGAATGTACTTTTATACTCGTATATTATTAGCTTAATAATTGTCTTTCCTTTTAACTTGAAAGCTTATCCTTCTTCTCTCCAATCTATGTCCCCTTTCCTTTATCAAGTTCTTGCCATAGGGCAATATGTCTGTTGTCTTCCTTATTTATTTCTTTTCCTTTTATCTTCCTTCTATTCTTTTCCTTCTTTTTCTTTTTGGACTAGGATTTTTCAATATAAAATGAAAGTAGAGTTTGAAAACAAAGGTAATGTATTGAACTTAAGGATACTTCCATCTCATTACTGTTGTAATTATCTGGAATAACACATTCCAGAGAAAGAACAAATTAAACAAACAGAAAATAATTGAAACAAAGCATAATAAATATTTTGGGAGAGCTAAGAGAATGTAATAAAAACATGAGGCAGAAAAAAACTTATGAAGAGGAACCAGATGAAGGCTATGAAAATACAATTATTAAAATAATGAATTAAATTGAACTAAATAGAAAAGATACAGCTTCAGAACTAATTAATGGTTTGAAATACTATTATTTCAATGAAATTAGGTCATTAGGTCAATGAACTATCTTAGGAGCATTAGAATCAGATAAAGTGATAGAAAGAGTAAGAAAATAGTTGTGATATGAAGAAAAAAAGAAGTGTCAGTATCTAATAGCAGTCCCAGAAAAAGATTAAAAATTTAAAGAGAAAAATATTTCATAAAGTAATTACATAGTATTTTCAGGAACTAAAGAAAGATGGAAACTACAGTTTGAAAAAGCTCAAGGTGTTCCAAATATTTAGAATATAAGAAAAATCCAACATCAAACCCTCTCTAATGAATATCAAGAGTGAAGGAAAAGAAAAAATTCTAAAAGCTATTTGAAAGTAGCACTCATGCCTTCTAATATTTTCTACTTCTTCCCAAAAGTGTGCTTTGCAGATAGCTGATATGCAATAATTTTTTTTGACTGACTGAATGTTCCACTTAATTATTAACCAAGCAAGAAGGTAACACTTTCCTCCAGCAAAATTTCCTGAATAAAAACTAAGATGGAAAACTATACTGTCACTGAGAAATGACTACATTAATTAATTTTCCAGAAATTGTATACAAAAAGATTCTCCATGGGAAGTTAAATATTTTTTTCTAAATCTAGCTATTCCTGCCCCAATGCCTGGCCAATAATAGAATATCTAGTTCAGCTTACAAAGAAGAAGAATATAATAAAGACACTATCAAATTCTGATTTAAAAGAAGTGTGGCAGAAAATATTTCCTAAAATTGTAAAATTTCTTATTTACTCAGAAGAATTTTAACTGAAATACAATTATTTGTGCTTACACACATATGTTTAGAGCCTTTATGTTCCTGGTAACATCCAAAGTCAGGTATGTCTCCCATTGGGTCACATTTCTTGAACTAACCTTAAGGAAGTCATTTGCACAGCAGTTCTTCTTTAAATATGTTTATAACAACGTCTGGATTGTCAGGCTATAATATCTGAGAGATGACTTGAAATCAGACCAAAGAAATTGTTTAGAAAACATTTAAGGTAAATTCTGTCCAACAATTAACTTAGGTATAAATACAACTCCTTACATTTATCTTTTTTTGGATTTTATTTATTTTTTTAATATAGCAGGTTCTTATTAGTTATCTATTTTATACATATTAGTGTATATATGTCACTATAAATTCCAATTTACCAATTCATTTCCGCCTCCCCCCACTTTCCACCTTTGGTGTCCATACGTTTGTTCTCTACATCTGTGTCTCTATTTCTGCCTTGCATAGCAGTTCATCCGTACCATTTTTCTAGATTCCACATATATGCGTTAATATATGATATTTGTTTTTCTCTTTCTGACTTACTTCACTGTGTATGACAGTCTCTAGGTCCAACCACATCTCTACAAATGACCTGGTTTTGTTCATTTTTATGGCTGAGTAATATTCCATTGTATATATGTACCACATCTTCTTTATCCATTCCCCTGTCAATGGGCATTGAGGTTGCTTCCATGACCTGGCTATCGTAAATAGTGCTGCAATGAACATTGGGGTGCATGTGTCTTTTTGTATTATGGTTTTCTTTGGATATATGCCCACTAGTGGGATTGCTGAGTCATATGGTAATTCTATTTTTGGCTTTGTAAGGGACCGCCATACTGTTCTTTGTAGTGACTGTATCAATTTACATCCCCAACAACAGTGCAAGAGGGTTCCCTTTGCTATTCGGGGTCTTTTGGGTCTCCATACAAATTTTAAGATTTTTTGTTCCAGTTCTGTAAAAAATGTCATTGGTAATTTGATAGGGATTGTTGAATCTGTAGATTTCTTTGGGTAGTATAGTCATTTTCACAATATTGATTCTTCCAATCCATGAACATGGTATATCTCTCCATCTGTTTGTGGCATCTTTGATTTCTTTCATCAGTGTGTTATAGTTTTCTGAGTACAGGTCTTTCACCTCCTTAGGTAGGTTTATTCCTAGGTGTTTTATTGTTTTTGTTGCAATGGTGAATGGGATTGTTTGCTTAATTTCTCTTTCTGATCTTTCATTGTTAGTGTATAGGAATACAAGAGATTTCTGTGCATTAATTTTGTATCCTGCAACTTTACCAATTCATTGATTAGCTCTAGTAGTTTTCTGGTGGCATCTTTAGGATTCTCTATGTATAATATCATGTCCTCTTCAAACAGTCACAGTTTTACTTCTTTTCCAATTTGTATTTATTTTATTTCTTTTTCTTCTCTGATTGCCTTGGCTAGGACTTCCAAAACTATGTTGAATAATAATAGTGAGAGTGGACATCCTTGTCTTGTTCCTGATCTTAGAGGATATACTTGCAGTTTTTCGCCATTGAGAATGTTGTTTGCTGTGGGTTTGTCATATATGGCCTTTATTATGCTGAGGTAGGTTCTCTCTATGCCCACTTTCTAGAGAGTTTTTATCATAAATGGGTGTTGAGTTTTGTCAAAAGCTTTTTCTGCATCTATTGAGATGATCATATGGTTTTTCTTCTTCAATTTGTTAATATGGTGTATCACATTGATTGATTTGCATGTATTGAAGAATCCTTGCAACCCTGAGATAAATCCCACTTGATCATGGTGTATGATCCTTTTAATGTGCTGTTGGATTCTGTTTGCTATTATTTTGTTGAGGATTTTTGCATCTATGTTCATCAGTGATATTGGTCTGTAATTTTCTTTCTGTGTAGTATCTTTGTCTGGTTTTGGTATCAGGGTGATGGTGGCCTCTTGGGATGAGTTTGGGAGTGTTCCTTCCTCTGAAGTTTTTTGGAAGAGTTTGAGAAGGATGGGTGTTAGCTCTTCTCTAAATGTTTGATAGAAGTCACCTGTGAAGCCATCTGGTCCTGGACTTTTGTTTGTTGGAAGATTTTTAATTTCATTACTTGTGATTGGTCTGTTCATATTTTCTATTTCTTCCTGGTTCAGTCTTGGAAGGTTATACCTTTCTAAGAATTTGTCTATTTCTTCCAGGTTGTCCATTTTATTGGCACAGAGTTACTTGTAGTAGTCACTTATGATGCTTTATATTTCTGCAGTGTCTGTTGTAACTTCTGTTTCATTTCTACTTTTATTGATTTGAGTCCTCTCCCTCTTTTTCTTGGTAAGTCTGGCTAAAGGTTTATCAATTTTGTTTATCTTCTCAAAGAACCAGCTTTTAGTTTTATTGACCTTTGCTATTGTTTTCTTTGTTTCTATTTCATTTATTTCTGCTCTCATCTTTATGATTTCTTTCCTTCTACTAACTTTGGGTTTTGTTTATTCTTCTTTCTCTAGTTCCTTTAGGTGTAAGATTAGATTGCTTATTTGAGATTTTTCTTGTTTCTTGAGGTGGGATTGTATTGCTATAAACTTCTCTCGTAGAATTGCTTTTGCTGCATCCCATAGGTTTTGGATCATCATGTTTTCATTGTCATTTTTCTGTAAGTATTTTTTAATTTCCTCTTTGATTTCTTCAGTGTTATCTTAGTAATGTATTGTTTAGCCTCCATGTGTTTGCATTTTTTATGTTTTTTTGCCTGTAATTGATTTCTAATCTCATAGCCTTGTGGTCAGAAAACATGCTTGATATGATTTCAGTTTTCTCATATTTACTGAGGCTTGATTTGTGACGCAAGATGTAATCTATCCTGGAGAATGTTCCGTGTGCACCTGAGAAGAAAGTGTAATCTGCTGTTTTTGGATGGAATGTCCTATAAATATCTATTAAATCTATCTGGCTATTTTGGCATTTAAAGCTTGTGTTTCTTTTTTAATTTTCTGTCTGGATGATCTGTCCATTGGTGTAAGTGAGGTGATAAAATCCCCCACTATTATTGTGTTACTGTTGATTTCCTTTTTCATAGCTGTTAGCATTTGCTTTATGTATTAAGGTGCTCCTATGTTGGGTGCATATATATTTATAATTGTTATATCTTCTTGGATTGATCCCTTGATCATTATGTAGTGTCCTTCTTTGTCTCTCATTATAGTCTTTATTTTAAAGTCTATTTTGCCTGATATGAGAATTGCTACTCCAGCTTTCTTTTGATTTCCATTTGCATGGAATATCTTTTTCCATCCCCTCACTTTCAGTCTGTATGTGTCCCTAGGTCTGAAGTGGGTGTCTTGTAGATAGCATATATAAGGGTCTTGTTTTTGTATCCATTCAGCCAGTCTATGTCTTTTGGTTGGAGCATTTAATACATTTACATTTAAGGAGTTATTGATATGTATGTTCCTATGGCCATTTTCTTAATTGTTTTGTGTTTGTTATTGTAAGTCTTTTTCTTCTCTTTTGTTTCCTGCCTAGAGAAGTTCCTTTAGCATTTGTTGTAGAGCTGGTTTGGTGGTGCTGAATTCTCTTAACTTTTGCTTGTCTGTAAAGCCTTTGATTTCTCTGTAGAGTCTGAATGATCCTTGCTGGGTAGAGTAATCTTGATTGTAGGTTCTTCTCTTTCATCACTTTAAGTATATCGTGTCCCTCCCTTCTGACTTGTAGAGTTTCTGCTGAGAAATCAGCTGTTAACCTTATGGAGTTCCCTTGTATGTTAATTGTCATTTTTCCCTTGTTGCTTTTCATAGTTTTTCTTTGTCTTTAATTTTTGTCAATTTGATTACTATGTGTCTTGGCATGTTTCTCCTTGGGTTTATCCTGCCTGGGACTCTCTGAGCTTCCTGGACTTTGGTGGCTATTTCCTTTCCCATGTTAGGGAAGTTTTTGACTATAGTCTCTTCAATATTTTCTCAGGTCCTTTCTGTCTCTCTTCTCCTTCTGGGACCCCTATAATGCTAATGTTGATGTGTTTAATTTTGTCCCAGAGGTCTCTTAGCCTGTCTTCATTTCTTTTCTTTGTTTTTTCTTTATTCTGGTCTGCCCCAGTGAATTCCACCATTCTGTCTTCCAGGTCGCTTATCTGTTCTGCCTCAGTTATTCTGCTATTGATTCCTTCTAGTGTATTTTTCATTTCAGTTATTGTATTGTTCATCTCTGTTTGTTTGTTCTGTAATTCTTCTAGGTCTTTGTTCTTTAATTCTTCTAGGTCTTTGTTAAACATTTCTTGCATCTTCTGGATCTTTGCCTCCTCCTTTTTCTGAGGTCATGGATTGTCTTCACTATCATTATTCTGAATTCTTTTTCTGGAAGGTTGCCTATCTCCACTTCATTTAGTTGTTTTTCTGGGGTTTTATCGTTTTATCTTGTTCCTTCATCTGGTACATAGTCCTCTGCCTTTTCATTTCATCTATCTTTCTGTGAATGTGGTGTTTGTTCCATAGGCTGCAGAATTGTAGTTCTTCTTGCTTCTGCTGTCTGCCCTCTGGTGGATGAGGCTATCTAAGAGGCTTGTGCAAGTTTCCTGATGGGAGGGACTGCTGGCGGGTAGAGCTGGGTGTTGTTCTGGTGGGCAGAGCTCAGTAACCTTACATTTATCTTAAAATGAGTTTCCTTCCTAGGAATTTATATCTATCTAGGCATGTTTGTCTAGGCTCAGTGTCCTAATTCACCTTCTGGTCATCCCTTACTCTTCTGACTCATTTGACACTAGTCAAAATTTTCAAACCATAACTTATCAGTTGGCCTCAGAGTCTCTCAGAGGCCTCCACTTTGCTTCAAGTAAGCAATCTACTTTGATTCAAGTATAATTTTAGACCCAAATTTCGTTTGCTACACTTCATTATTGATGCTGATGCACTGGCCCTGGAGTGCTTAAATTCCCTTCTGTTGCCGGGGCTGCTCTGATCTGTACAGCTTCCTCTCCAGCAAGGACCATACCCTGTCTATTCTGGCTTCAGTGTTGACTGCAGTACAGTGCATCTCTGTGATTTCCTGGTCCTGTATGAACATGTCTCAGGTGTCTCCTGTTAGCATTCTGGAAGTTGAGGTTATTTATTTTCCTAGAGGAAATTCCTTATTTTTAGTTGTAAAAGTAAGGTTTCTGGAGATGCTCTTTGACCTCCTTGGACCCACCCACTTTGGAAACCTAAACAGATTCCTATTTTTCCAAAAAGGGAAAGAAAGTTCCTGACAGCCAAACCCATATTCAAATACTGCCCATGGGGGCTAGCAGATCAGTATTGTTTTGTCCATTGTATTTGGTCAAAGAATAAATAAGTGGAAATACTGACAAGTGGTTTATCGTTTAGAATAGCTTAATACTCTAAGAGATTTTGATAAAGAGATACTGGATTTATCACTAACTGTATGCAACAATATGGAGCAATCTACTTTAGTTTTATTTTAAAATATATGTTTCATAGAATTTGTGGATACCCTGTGGCTAGTAAGGCTTTTCTTACTTCTGTAGCTTAATGTCTTCCCAAACTATGGCCTGTAAAGGACCTCCCCCTTGAGCTTCTTAAGTCTAGGAAAAATGGTTAGGATAGGCCTTTGTAATGTCCATGATATTTTGCTATTAAGGGGTATAGAGAGGGGCAAGGATTTATGGTGATTGACTTAAACTCACAGGTAATACTTAATCCACCCCTTGTGTTTTCAGTCTGTTATTTAGCTAAATAAGCCAGACTTATTCTTTCTTACTTTATTTACCTTAATTCTGTGATGCACTTCAGTGAGTCATGGGGCCACATTAAGAACATTTTGATTGACTCATTCACATATGTAGATAGCCCTTATATAATGAGAAGCTCTATGGTTAGAAAGCTTCTTGTTTTGGTTTATTTGGTAAATACTATTAGTAATATTAATAGCTAGTACCTTTATTCACTTAATATAGGTCAGTCATTAAATTTTGTGGTTTATGATTTTTACCCAGTTTAATTTCTACATATAATTTTTATTATCATTATCTCATACATGAGAAAACAGAGTTAGGAAGGTAAAATAATGTCCCCAAAGTTTTGTAGCTGGTACATGGCTGAGTGGATATTCAAATACAGATCTATTATACTCCAAAAATCAACTTAAGCTATAATAATAAGCATTCATGAAATATATCTTCAAAACATACCTTTTTACATTAGAAAAATAAGAAAATTAAAATGCTAATGAGTCAAGAATTTAATTTTTAGACATGATTTATGACAATTGAATAGGAAGTTCAGAGTAACAGATGTAATGGAAATGAGAAGAGAAGTACAAAATTTAGAAAACTACAAGAAAGTATGAAATAAGCCAATATATTATTGCATAGGAGAAAATAAATCTTATTTTTTAATATATCACATTTATGATGCTATTTCCTAGAAATAGTATAGAAATATGCCAACTTTTGTTTAAATATCTTTTTGAAGTAATTTTCTAAAATGCTACAGCCTTGAGTCACACCCATATAATATGAGTCATAACTGAGCAATTCCTAAGGGAAATTAGTGTGGTAATAAGACAATAATTGTATGCAATATGGTAAGCATGCACTTTCAAACTGTAGTACATACTTAGCAGTCTCTGGGAATCTCATGTCATTGGTTAAACCAGAAAAAAATCCCCAGATTTTTCTATGTCCTTAACCTCAAAGGAGACAATTTACCGTAAATAAGCAACAGGGAGTAA
This sequence comes from Kogia breviceps, assembly GCF_026419965.1. Taxonomy (NCBI): domain Eukaryota; kingdom Metazoa; phylum Chordata; class Mammalia; order Artiodactyla; family Physeteridae; genus Kogia; species Kogia breviceps. Next base: position 157,038,204 of record NC_081311.1, on the reverse strand, counting down.
TGCATCTCACCAGACATGTAATCCAGCAAATATATGACATTAAATAACAACATGTGGTGGTCATTACACACAGTGAATAAAGGTCATAATGCTCAACCAACTCCAGCTCTGCCCCCAGAGTACAGACTGCCTAGTTTGGAGAAAAGAAACATAAAAGTTGGTTTATGGCTGAGATAAAAATTTGAAATCATAAGCAGTCCGTGTGGTGCGTATGACAGATTCCCACAGTTTCCTATTGGCTCTGTGTAGCTTATAGAAAGGAATATGTGTCAACATTTTTCTTTTGGGATGGAAATATAATTAGTTTGAACCATAAAAAGTGCTGATATTCAGCCATTTTTTAATCTAAAAAGTGGCAATTTCATAAGGTACAAATACGAAATCAATTGATCTAGAATGTTGGCTTATTACAAAAAATGAAAAAGAATATTTTTATTTAGAAATAAAAAAACTTTCTGTATTTTTACACATTTGCAGTTAATGTATTAGTGGGTGGTGTTTGAGGGAAAGGAGCATTAATTTGAAGAGACTGGAATTTTAGAAGTATTCTTTTATTTGAAAAGTAATATAATTAAAGGGATATTCCATGCTTTGTTATATATATATATTAATTTACTATTTAAATAATGATATTTTGAAAAAAGATGTTTAAAATGGCAAATTAGAAAAATGTGCTACAGATATTTAGAAGACAATGCTTTTTCTTTAAGGAGACTAATTTAATGCTAATAAAACCACTTCATTCATAGAATTACTATGTGATCCAGCAATTCAACGTCTGGTAATATATCCAAAAGAAATGAAAACACTAACTTGAAAAGATATCTACACCCCCATGTTCAAAGCAGCATTATTTACTATAGCCAAGACATGGAGACAACCTGAGTGTCCCTGAATGGATGAATAGATAAAGAAGTTTTGACACACACACACACACACACACACACACACACACACACACACACACGAATATTATTCAGCCCTGAAAAGGAGGAAATCCTACCATTTGTGACAACATGGATGGACCTTGAAGGCATTATGCTAAGTGAAGTAAATCAGACAGATAAAGACACATACTGTAAGATCTCACTTAAATGTGGAATCTAATGGCAATAAAACCCCACAAACAACTAAATCCATAGAGAAAGAAGTCAGATTTGTGGTTACCAGAGGTGGGAAGAGGGGGTAGGGGAAATGGGATGGGTGGTCAAAAGGTACAAACTTTCAGTTATAAGATTAAAAAGTACTAGGGATGATGTAATGTACAACATGATGACTATAGATATCACTGCTGTGTGATACACAGGAAAGTTGTTAAAAGAGATGATCCTAAGAGGTCTCATCACAAGAAGAAATTTTTTTCATTGTATTTATATGAGATGATGGGTACTAACTAAAGCTATTGTGGTAATCATTACACAATATATGTAAATCAAACCATCATGCTATACTCTTTAAAATTAAAAAAGTACTTTGCTAACATTTACAATTATGAGGTTTAGGAACCAAATGTCACACAATTTAATTAATAACTTCTAGTAAACTTCCAGTAAAATTCAGTGTTATGTGGTTAAGGCTTGATTTACTATAGCCAAAATAATTAAAATCATAGAAGTGCTTCCCCAGTCAATAGCCATTATACAAGTAATTAATTCACTTAGCAGAGCAAAAACAAGAAGACCCTAAGTAGAAAAATAAAATGGGTTAGGTAACGGTAAAAATAATTATACACAAGCTTAAATAGTGTCTATTCAACCATTGCCCACAGGTTTTGCTTTGTAGAGTATCAATGCATCTGGTTTTGATTTTTATTACTGGGATGGTTGACCATGGACACTAGAAATATTTGCTAGTACAAATTGTAAAGCACAAAACAGAAGTATTTTTAAGCTTAAAATAGTTACCATGATTCAGTTTTTATTATTTTTAGTTTTTGGCATGACATAATAACTCTCTTTAGTGCAGTTTCCCACAGGGATGAATGACAGAAGGTAATGTTCATCAAGCACCTTGTCAAGGAAGCGCTTTGCTTTCGTAGTAAGAAAAACAGGTACTTATGATTCTCCACTGCCTTCTGTAACTTACTGAGCACTTTGTTGGGAAAAGTTCTGCGTTTTCAGTGCAGAACCTGGGGCTGGACCAAGTTTTTCATGTAACAGAGAATGGGCAATGAAGGTTGTGAGGACGATGCAAGAGGAAGGAGACCAGCACCTGTAAGGCTAAACTCGGGGTTAAGGAGAAGACAGACCTTGTGGTCAAAATCTTGGGAAAGAGTGCAGAGAACTATGAGTGAAATGTATGTGCAATCCCCTGAGACCTTGTAAATCTTCAGTAAAAATACCCCAATCATGATATGCTTGCTATAAATGGATTTCCTATCGATGTTTATGAAGGATTCTAATTGTGTGTCAGCGTTATGCCAGAGTTAGCCTGAGTGGATGAGAGGGTAATGTATATCTGGGTTATAGCTTAATTATCTTATTAAAATTATCTTACAGCCATCCTAGGAGGTACATATTATTATTCTCAATTGCATATTCATCATTGAGGAAGCTAAGCCCCAGAGAAATTAAATAATAACCTAGGTAGGGCATGGGCTATCAAGTGGCAGTAAGTAATACAATTTTGAATCAGATCTCACATTCAAAGCTTTCTATAAATGCCTTCTTTCATCATAACAATTTAATTTTATCTGAGACTTCATGTACAAAAGCACAACTTACATCCACATTATTATTATAAGAGATCAGAAAATAGCCAGTGTTTTGATCCACCTAATTTGAATTCTATCTTCCCTTGGAATACTGTAAAGAAAAGCTATTTGTACCTTTTAGTTTGTGGATGATAGAGGAGAACCACCCAGTCATTTTACACTGGCAGTCTTGGCAAAGAGAAAGCTATAATCATTTCACAAAATTGGTGGTCGTGATATACAAGGAGTAAAGGTTTTCTTAGTTCCTGAAATATCTATGCTACTTGTCCATGTCCATAAACTGGTCGAGAGTCACACTCAGCTCTTTTCTGATCCTCCATGAATTTTGTTGTCTGTGTTTGAGACCCACAGCTAAAATCTAGAAAACTTGGAGTAGAATCACAGGAAAGCCACTACATGATTAAATAGTTGGAAGTTGAGATTTTTAAGGAAAGTTTGGGACTCTTCAGCCTGGAGAAGAAAATGTAAGGTGTGATTTATTAGCTCTATTCAAGTATGGAATTAATTTTTTCCATACAAGGGAAAGTAATTATCTGTTTTCTAACCACATTATAGAAAGAATTATTGGAAGGGCTTAAGATTTAGGCTAGCCCAGAAGAATTTCCTGATTGTGAAAATGGTTAAGTATTGGAGTTGGTAGCCAACCAAATGTTTGGAATCTCTCATTTCATTCCATTAAAACAAGGCTAGACTTTGGTTTCAGTGAATTACAGAGTCTTGGGGACACAAGTGATCATCTTATTTAATATTCTTCCTTTACAAAGGCTCTGAGAGTTTAAGCAACTGCTGAGTAGTTGCTAACACTCAAATTTGATTTATGTAAAATTGTCTTCTTGACCAAAAGCTATACAATTTTTCTGTCTTCTCTAATGTGTAGCTCTATCTAAAGGGATATAGTTTTAATGAAGAATTAAATTTATACAAAATAGCCACTAAGAGTGGCATTTCTTTCTCTAAATTTTGTTTAAAAGAGATGATTCATTTTTGGTCAAATGATAAAGTGCTCGTTTTGTTTTCCTTAAAGTTTATTCCCAGAAAAAGCATATTATTTTCTATATGTTCACTCACAGTTGAGAAATTTCTTTTAAACATTTATTATCAGTAAATGTACACTTCTCAAACATAAGGATTTTCTTTGAACCTCAGACACGTTAATTCTCATTGCTTCTTACTCCTTGGAGGTAGAGTGTTTGTCTGAAAAATTGTTTCTAAGTGAAGTGTATGCTGAATAGAATTTACTCAGATGACTAATATAAAAATAGCATGAGGTCTGGAAACAATTTAAAGTTCTGCCACATATTCAGTAAGCCAGAGAAATGGTGCTGGAACTACTAACAATTTTAGGCAACAAAACGAAGTTTTATTTAAAAAGAAGAGAATGTTATACCTTAGAAATGAAATGATAACTTTGTTTCTTACGGAAACAATGCCAGTTTTCCTAGAATTTTTAGTTTGGATTGTAAGACTGACTAAAGGAAGAGGCCATAGTAATGAAGAACTTCTGTTTGAAAATTATAAAATGACTCAGTGACCCAAAGGGTGTGGGAAAAAGTAAACCAGAATTCTATCTATTAACTGAATAAAAAAAAATAGTGAATAATACAAGATTTTAATTCTAGTTTCGGGGGAGGGAGATACATGAAGCCTAAATATGTATAGCTATGTCTTTGTACTAAATAGTCAATAACAGACAATATAGAAAGGATCATAATATACAAAAATAGAAAAAAAGAACAACTGGATTGCTAAACACTGAACAAGGGATCAATTAAAATATATGATACAATGGCAAGACTCTTGTCATGGTGAGTTTGGTTGGCCTACTCGGTTTGCTAGAGTAATTTTCATAGTTGGCCAAATGACTTTTAGTAAACCACTTATTCTTGACCCTAAAAGCATTTCTGTGAACATAAATATAATGTAAGACATCATTTGTATCTACCGCTAGTCTGTTAAGTGGAGTCAGCCTGCCCTGTGGATCATGTGGAGCAAATAGAAGCCCAAACTTAGGCATCAACCCCTGTTCTTCTCTGCCTTTGGTATCTTGGCTTCTCAATTCCCTGATATTCTTATTTTATTGTTTTTAAAATGATAGGGAATTAATTAATTTCCTTTTATTCCTACTTACATTGCTCCTATTTTCTTCCTCTCCTCTTAGGCAATCAATTAAATGTATTTAACATGCATCTTTTCGTTTGTATGTGTTTTTGCAAAAATGAATATGTTTGTGCATGGATTTTAAATAAATGAATATATACATATATATTTTTTGCCAAGCATCCTATTGTTGATGTTCATCCACATAAAAACTTTGAAATATGTGTATCTAATTTGTTTTTTTGAATGGTTGCCTAATACTACACAGTGTGCATCTACCATATTTTACCTACACACTTTTCTAGTGATGGACACGCAGGTTGCCTCCAACTTCTCAGCACTACATATTACACTATAATAGATATTTTTCAGAGATGTTATTATGTAACTGTCCAAACATTTTTGGAGATACATATATCTAGATATATACATGTACACACACACACACACACACACACACACACACACACAGGAGTAGAATGGCTGGGCCATGGATTATCTGTGTACTTCATTTGACTAACTAGTGACAGAAAGCTATTTTAACACAATAATTTAAAGAATCTTTCTTTTTGTAACATTTTTATTGAGGTATAAGTTATATACCATAAATCGACTCTTTTAAAATGTACAATTCAGTGTTTTATAGCATATCCACGGAGTGCAAGCAGCACCACTATTTAATTTTAGAATATTTTCATAACCCCAAAAGGAAACCGTGTACCCATCCCATCCTATCCCCGCCTCTCCTCCACCTCTGGCAACTATGCCTCTATTTTCTGTCTCTATGTATTTACCTATTCTGGACATTTCATTTCATTTTATGGAATCATGCAACATATGGACTTTTGTGTCTGGTTTCTTTCATTTAGCATTAAGTATTCAAGGTTTATCCATGTGGTAGCATAGATAAGTACTTCATTTCTTTTTATGGCTGAATAATATTCCATGTCTGGATTTACCATCTGAATGTTTATCTATTCATCAACTGAGGGGCATGGGTTGTTTTCATGTTTTGGCTATTATTAACAGTGGGGGTGTGAATACTGGTGTACGAGTCTTCACGTGGACATATGTTTTTAATTCTCCTGGGTATACACCTAAGAGTGGAATTTCTAGGTCATATGGTAACTCTATGTTTAAGCTTTTGAGGAACTGCCAAACTGTTTTCCAAAGTGGCAACACTGTTTTACATTCTAATTAGTAGTTTATGAAGGTTCCAATTTCTCCACTTCATCACCAACACCTGTTAGTGTTTGCCTTTTGATTTTACCCATGCTAGGGGATGTGAGTGGTATCTCATTGTGGTTTTGATTCGCATTTCCCTTATGGCTAATGTTGAGGATCTTTTCTTATGCTTATTGGCCATTTGTATATCTTCTTTTGAGAAATGTCTATTCAGGTCTGCTGTGGGTCGAATTATGTCTCCTAAAAAGATTTGTTGAAATCCTGACTCACTGGTACCTTTGAATGTGACCTCATTTGGAAATAGAGTCTATTTTTTCTTTGGTTGATTGTTCTTTTTATGTCATATAAGAAACTATTGCCTTATTCAAGGTTACTAAGATTTACCCCTATGTTTTCTTTTAAGAGTTTTATAGTTTTGTTCTTACACTTCGGTCTATGATTCATTTTGAATTAGTTTTTGTATATGGTCTTTGTCTCCCAGGAAATTTTGAAATACCATTTGGCCTTTCCCAACCATTCTGAAAAATCTACCTATTTGTTTGCTCCCTAACCATGTTCAAGCAACTGGTACCAATCTAGTATGTTACTTTGTACCACTATGATTGCTTAATAGAATATCAGTTTTCTACTACCTCTATGTATGCAGTTTTTCTTTTACTCTTCAACTTGTGTGATAATTTAGCTAAGTAGAGAATTCTTTATGGACAGTACTTTTCCTCAGAACTTTGAAGAAGTTATCTTGTAAGGAATGTTCTTTGTAGGTCATCTCTCTTTTCATTTTGATTGCTTCCAAGATCTTTGTCTTCTCAGTTTTACTCTGAGGCATTTAGTCAGAATTCCAATTTTATTGCTGTTTTTCTTGAGTCTGAGGATTCAGATCTTTTGCCTATTTCTTACTGTGCTGTGTATATATTCATCATATTGAAGCCCTTCAAATGGCTATTTCTGATTATAACCCATTCCCTCTAGACTTAACCTGTATTGTGAGTTTTACTGTATATATCTCTTTACTTTTCTTATAGTTTTACCACCTCCTTATGTATCACTAAACAATACAGTTTAGTTTTTCCTATTTCTGAACTTATAATCATACAGTAAAATATGCTTTTTCTTCTGCCTTCTTTCTATTAACATTATATTTTTTAAGATTTATCTGTCCTGATGCAAATAGCTGTAGTTTGTTCATTTTCATCACTGCATAGTATTCCATTGTGTGTGTGTGTGTGTGTGTGTGTGTGTATATATATATATACACATATATATCACTATTTATCTTTTTTTTTTTTTTTTTTTTTTACTATTAATGGGCATTTGAGTTGTTTCTGAATTGAGGCTATTAAAGTTTTGCTGCTTTGGAACATTTTTGTTCATATATCCTGGTGTACACATTATAGTGTATATAAACCCTTTTCAGTTACATGCTTTTCAAATGTATTCTCCTAGTGTGGCTTGTCTTTTAATTTTTTTTAGTAATTTTCCTTATAATTAATTTTATGATTTATATTTTTGTGCTTGATTTTTAAAAAGTGAAGTCAGAAATATGTTATTTTTTCTAGAATTAAAAAATGTTTTTCTCATTTAACTCCTCAATTCATAGGAAATAAGCCATCTTTTCCTCACTGCTTTTCCGTGCTCCCTATTTTATATATAAAGTTTTTGTATGTGCATAAATTTGTTATTGGGTTTTTCATTCTGTTCCATTGCATCATTTATATTTCCCTGAATGAATACCACATCTTATTTATTATTTTTTATGAATTTTATTAATTTATACAGAAAATACTCCCATGAGATTTTCTGGGAAGATTTATATATATGAAGATTTATATATATAAATAAACATATAAAGATTTATATATTTATAAATATATAGATTTATATATTATAATAAAATATATTTATATATTTATAAAATATATATTTATAAAGATATATAAATAGACATATATTCCATGGTCATGGATAGGATATATATAAATTCTAATATATGTGTAGTGGTATCTCATTTATCAGATATGTCTTTTGCAAATATTTTCTCCCAATCTGTTGGAGTATATTTTCATTCTCTTGACAGTGTATTTCACAGAGCAAAAATCTTTAATTTTAATGAAATCTAGCTTTCAATTATTCCTTTCATGGATCATACCTTTGGTGTTGTATCTAAAAAGTCATTGCCAAACCCAAGGTCATCTAGACTTTCTACTATGTTATCTTCTAGAAATTCTATAATTTTGAATTTTACATTTAAACTTGTGATCCATATTGTGTTAATTGTTGTGAAGGATGTAAGGTCTGTGTCTCAATTAATATTTTTTTGTATGTGGATGTCCAGTTGTTCTAGCACCATTTGTTGAAAAGTCTACCTGTTTTTCATTGTAATGCCCTGTTCCATTGTCAAAGATCAGTTGACTTTGTTTATGTGGGTCATCTATTTCTGGGTTCTCTGTTCTGTTCCATTGATCTGTTTGTCTTTTCTTTCACCAATACCACACTGTCTTAATTACTGTAATCTTATAGTAAACCTTGAAGTCAAGTAGTATTAGTATTCTAATTTTGTTCTTCTCTTTCAATATTGTGTTAGCTAGTATTAGTCTTTTTCCTCTCTATGTAAACATTAAAAGGAGTTTCTTGATAGCCACAAAATAATTTGCTGGGGTTTTGATTGGGATTTAATCAAACTTATAGAGCAAGTTGGGAAGAATTTATATCTTGAAAATATTGAGTCTTCCTACCCATGACCATGGAATGTATGTCCATTTATTAAGTTCTTTGATTTCATTATCAGAGTTTTCAATTTTCCTCATATAGCTCTTATACATATTTTGTTATGTTTCTACCTAAGTATTTCAATTTTGGGGGTGCTAACATAAATAGTATTGTGTTTTTAATTTCATCCACTTGTTCACTGCTGGTACATAGGAAGGCAGTTGAGTTTTATATATTAACTTTGTATCTTGCAAACTTCCCATCATTACTTATTAGTTTCAGGAATTTTTTGTTGATTATTTTTGATTTTCTACAAAGATGATCATGTCATCTGTGAACAAAGACAGTTTTATTTCTTCCTTCCCAATGTATAAGTTTTGTTTCCTTTTCTTGTCTTGTTGCATTAACCAAGACTTCCTGTACAGTGTTGAAAAACAGTGGTAAGAGAGGATATTCTTGCCTTGTTCCTGATCTTGGTGGGAAAGCTTAGAGCTTCTCACAATGCATTAAGTATGATGTTAGCTCTAGAATTTTTTATAGATGTTCTTCAGTAAGTTGAGGAAGATTTCTCTCCATTCCATGAATGGGTGTTAGATTTTGTGAAGTGCTTTTTCTGCATCTGCTGATATGATCTTCTTCAGCCTGTTGTTGTGTCAGATTACATTAGTTGAAACAGCCTTGCGTACTTGGGATAAATCCCACTTGATCTTGGTGTATAATTTTTTTATACAGTGTTTGATTCAATCTAATAATATTTTGTTGAGGATTTTTTTATATCTATATTCATGGGAGATATTGGTCTGTAGTTTTCTTGTAATGTCTTTTATCTGGTTTTGATATTAAGGTAATGCTGGCTTCATAGAATGAGTCAAACTATTACCTCATCTTCTATATTCTGAAAGAGATTGTAAAAAATTGGTATAATTCCTTCCTTAAATGTTTGGTAGAATTCACCAGTGAGCCTGTTTGGGCCTGGTGCTTTCTGTTGTGGAAGTTTATTAATTATTGATTCAATTTCTTTAATAGATTTAGGCCTATTTGGGTTATCTATTTCTTCTTGTGAGTTTTGGCAGATTGTATCTTTCAAGGAACTTGTCCATTTCATCTAGGTTATCAATTTGTGGGTATAAAGTTGTTCTTAGTATTCTTTGATCATTCTTTTAATGTCCATGAGATCTGTAGTGATATCCCCTCTTTCATTTCTGATATTAGTAATTTGTGTCTTCTCACTTTTTTCCTTAGGTAACCTGGCTAGAAGCTTATCAATTTTATGGATCTTTTCAAGAGACTGGCTTTTAGTGATTTTCTCTTTTGATTTCTTATTTCCAATTTTATTGATTTATGCTTCATTTAAATTTCTTTTCTTCTACATACTTAGGATTTAATTTTCTCTTCTTTTTCTAGTTTCCTAAGGTAGAAGCTTAGATGATTGATTTTAGATCTTTTTTCCTAATATGTGCATGTAATGCTATAAAATTTCCTCCAAGCATTGCTTTTGCTGCATCCCACAAATCTTGATAAATTGTGTTTTCATTTTCATTTAGTTGAACACATTTTAAAATTTCTCTTGAAATTTCTCTTTGGCCCATGTGCTATTTAGAGGTGTGTTGTTAAATCTCCAAGTATTTTGGTATTTTCCATCTGTCTTTCTGTTACTGATTTTTAATCTAATTCTATTGTGTGAAAGCAGACATTGTATGTTTTCTATTTTTTAAAAATTTGTTAAGGTGTGTTTTATGGTCCAGAATGTGGTCTGTCTTGCTGAATGTTCATATGAGCTTGGGAAGAATATGTATTGTGTTGTTGTTGGATGAAGTAGTCTATAGATGTCCATTATATCTGATTGATTGATGGTGTTGTTGCATTTAACTATGTCCTTACTCATTTTTTATCTGCTGGATTTGTCCATTCTGAGAGAAGGGTATTGAAGTCTGCAGCTGTAACAGTGGATTCATGTTTCTCCTTGCAGTTTTACCAGTTTTTGCCTTATGCATTTTGATGCTCTATTTTTACTCTTATATGTTAAGGACTGTTATGTCTTCTTGGAAAATTGACCCTTTTATTATTGTATCATGTCCCTCTTTATCCCTGATAACTTCCTAGGCTCTGAAGTCTGCTATTTTCAAAATTAATATAGCTACTCCTGCTTTCTTCTGATTAGTGGTAGCATAGTATGTCTTTTTCATCTATTTACTTTTAATCTATAGCTGTGTTTGTATTTAAAATGGGTTTCTTGTAGAAAACATACAGTTGGGTTTTGATTTTTGATCCACTTTGACAATATCTGTCTTTTAATTGGTACATTTATACCATGATATTCTAAGTGATTATTGATATGGTTGGAAGAATATATATCATTTTTTTTTTTACTGTTTTCTATTTGTTGCCCTTGTTCTTTGTTCCTATTTTTGTTTTTCACTCTGTTTTGTGCTTTGAGGTTTTAATTGAACATTTTATATGATTCAATTTTCTCTGCTTTCTCAGCATATCAGTTATAATTAAAAAGAACTTTAAAAAATGGTTGCCCTAGAATTTGCAATATACATTTACAGCTAATCCAAGTTGACTTTCAAATAACACTATACTGCTTCATGGATACTGCAAGTACTTTATAATAACAACATAAGGCTAATTCCTTACCCTGTCCCTTGTGTTACTGCTGTCATTCATTTGGCTTTTACTGGCTTACATCGTTTTATCGTGATTCACTTTACCATACTTCACAGTTATTGTATTTTTTATAAATTGAAGGTTTGTGGCAATACTGAGGCAAGTAGGTCTATTGGTGCCATTTTTCCAACAGCATTTGCTCACTTTGTGTCTCTGTGTCACTTGTAAATTCTTGCAATATTCCAAACTTTTTCATTATTATTATATTTGTTATGGTGATCTGAAATCAGTGATCTTTGGTGTTACTATTTGTGAAAGAGATTATAATTTCCTGAATGCTCAGATCAGCATTTTTGGCAATAAAGTACTTTTAATTAAGATATGTACATTGTCTTTTAAGACATAATGCTATTGCACACTTAATAGGCTACAGTATAGTGTAAACATAACTTTTATATGCATTGGGAAACCAAAAAATTCATGTAACTTGTCTTATTGCAAGATTTGCTTTATTGTGGTGGTCTGTAACTGAATGTGCAATATATCTGAGGTATGCCTGTACATAAGCATACATGATTGCTATTATTTTGAACAAACTGTTATCTGTTACATCAATTTAGAGTAAGCAAAATCAAAGTTTTTCTTTGACCTCTGCTTATTCCTTCTCTGATACTCTTCCTGTCTTTATATGGACCAAAGTTTCTGAACTATATAATTTTCCTTCTCACTAAAGCACTTCTTTACACATTTCTTGCAAGGCAGGTCCACTAGCAACCAACTCTCTCAATTTTTGTTTGTCTGAAAAAGTCTTTATTTCTTTCACTTTTGAAAGATAAATTTGCAGGGCACATAATTCTAGGTTGGTGACTTTTTTCCTCTCAACAATATAAATATTTCATTTCATTCTCTTCTTGCTTGCATGGTTTTTGAAGAGAAGTCAGGTGTAATTCTCATCTTTGCACCTCTATATGTGAAGTATTTTATTGCTCTGTCTTTTCTCAGGATTTTTTATCTTTGATTTTATATAGTTTGAAAATGAATGCCTAGGTGTAGATTTTTGTACATTTATTCTACCCAGCCTTTCTGAGCTTCCTGGATCTATGGCTTAGAGTCTGACATTAATTTGGGGGAAATTCATAGTCAATACTTTTACAAATATTTCTTCTGTCCTTTTCTTTCTTTCTTCTCCTTCTGGTATTTCCATTTGTGTGTGTTACATGTATATTACATTCTATGTTTGTTTTTATAGTTGTCCCCTAGTTCTTGGATATTCTTTTCTGGTATTTGTTTTTTCCAGCCTTTTTTTTTTTCTGTTTGCTTTTCAGCTTTTCAGCTTTCTACTGAGGTATTCTCAAGCTTAGAGAGTCTTTCCTCAGCCATGTCCAGTCTACTAATAAGCCGATCGAAGGCATTATTTATTTCTACTACAGTGGTTTTTTATGTTTAGCATTTCATTTTGGTTCTTTCTTAGAATTTCTGTTTACATTGCCCATCTGTTTTTGTATGTTGTCTTCTTTATCGATTAGAGCTCTTAGGATAATAATCACAATTGTTCTAAGTTCCTGATCTGGTAATTCCAACATTTCTGCCATGTCTGGTCCTGATGCTTGTTCTGTCTCTTCAAACTATGTTTTTTCCATTTAGTATGTCTTTTAATTTTTTCTTGATAGCAAGGCGTGTGATGTACTGGTTAAAAGAAATTGTTATAAATAGGCCTTTAGTAATGCAGTAGTAAGGTGTGGCAGAGGAAGGGTAAGTGTTCTATGGTCTTATGGTTAGGGCTCAGTTTTTTATTGTGTCCTTCCTCTGAACTGTAAACCTTATATATGTATATCAATATTTTCCCCCATTAGGTAGGACAAGATAACTAGTGTGGGCTGGAGTTGGGTGTTTCCCTTCCTCTGGCCCATTTTAGACTCTGGTTAAGCAGTTTCTCCTGAGGGCACACCTTGTTATGAAGAACAGAGTGCTCTGCTATATTTCAAAATGGTTCCTTTTTCACCCTCCCCCTACCAGAAGCACCAGGGCCTTTTACCTAGTATTCTCTGTGAGAACCTGGTAGAGCTTCAGAAGATAAAGCATAACAAAACTTGTGAACACCCTTTCCTGCCCCCCTCCCCCCCATTTCCCACACTCCCACCAATGACTGGGTCCCCTTTGAGATGTTATTTCTCAGAATTGCCCACACTGAGACTCCAGCAGTTTGTCAATTATAGGTCAGGGGTTTATAGCCCTGGCACTAGTTCCTGTAGAGGTTTCTGCTCTGGTGTGTTGTGATTCTCTGTATTCCTCTCTTTGTCTCTAATTTGAGGGGCAGTGGTTTGCCCTGTGCCATCACCTCTCTGACAGATAAAAGAAGAGTTGTCGATTTTTCAGTTTGTTCAGACTTTTACTTGTTAGTTTGGAGTGGTCTGGCTAGAAACTGGAAATTCTTGTGAGATTTTGATTGAAATAATATTAAATATTTATGTCACTTGAGAAGAATAGACATGGTTATATTACCGAGTTCTACTTTTAATGAGTGTAGTAAAACTCTCCAATTATTTAGGTTTTCTTTAATGAATTTCAATAAAATTTTATAATATGCTTCATAGTTTTCAACATATTTTGTTATTTTTGCTTTGGTCCTTTGTATTTCTTTTTGCTATTATAAATTTTATTTATTTATTTATTTTGCGGTACGTGGGCCTGTCACTATTGTGGCCTCTCCCGTTGCGGAGCACAGGCTGTGGATGCGCAGGCTCAGCGGCCATGGCTTACGGGCCCAGCCGCTCTGCGGCATGTGGGATCTTCCCAGACCGGTGCACGAACCCATGTCCCCTGCATCGGCAGGCAGACTCTCAACCACTCTGCCACCAGGGAAGCCCTAAATTTTATCTTATAAACATAGTTTTTAACCATTTGTTGCTGTATGCAGGAATGCAATTAATTTTTGCATATATAATTAAACATCTTATTTATTAATTTATAATATTTTCCTTATAATCAGAAATCATAGTCTTCATAATTCCAATTCTTTGACCTGAAAAATATCTGTAATGGCACACATAAGTTTTATTATAATCTTCTCAGAGGAGCCACTCCATCTCTTTCCATAAATCCAAAATGGATCTAAGGTGTCTAGGTGTCTCCACTTAGCCCTGTATTTCTCAAGATTGAGGCAGGGGTGAGGTGCTGCCCTCTAGGAGAATTTAGGATATTTGTAAGAGGATTTTTTATGGTGGAAGATGGGGATACTACATTTCCTGGTATGCAGGAAAAACTACATCTTGCCTGACTGATGGTCTTACCAGTCATTCATATAAATGAAAAATCCATTTGTAATTATTTGAGCCTGGAAACAACTTCATTATACATGAAAACACAAAATACTTTCTTTAAAGTTTTAATATATAATGCATTTCTCTGGAATGCAGCTGCCAAGTATATGACTGTAATTATTTGGCCTTTATATCTAGATGTTGAGCATAAATAGTACTGTAACAATCAGATGAACATTGTCTAACTTGTATTATATCCATATTGGTTGATTATTAGTAGGTACAAGGATCTTATTTTGTATATCATCTAGTGTAGTCATGGATGAGCACTTACATATTGAAATACATATTATTTTATTTCCTTTTTAATTTCTTGTTTGCATGGCAGTTAGGACATTATATTAATTTGTTAAAATTAAGTATACTTAGAAGTTATATATTCTAAGAACTTCGTTCTATGATAGTACAAAACGGTTAAAAAATATTTGTTATAAAAGAAGGCTCTGAGTCAGTGTTTAGAATCACTGGTCTAAATAGAGAATCAGTTGGTGAACCAAAAATGGTAATTCTCTTTGCAAACAGTTTTAAAGTTTCACCCAACTCCACAAACACAGCCGTCTAAGAGTGGCAATAATCTTATGCTATTATACAAATGGATTTTTTTTAAATTGATTTTTGTCTTGATAAAATTGTAGGAAGGTATGTGTGTGTGTGAGAGAGAGAGAGAGTTTATAATGGAAGGATTAAGAAAACTAAGCTTTCAGAGAAATAAACTGAAGGAAGTAGAGTTTGGACAGGTGGTGTCATTTTTTCCTTTGTGGCTTACATTTGGTGCTGCTAACATTTTCCTTTTCAACTGGAAGGCTAGCAGGAAACAGCTCAAAAGGAATGGAATAATTTCACATTGTTTGTATATAATCTTATTTACGAAGTCAGCATTTGAAAATTTTGGATTAGAATTCTTATTTTGAAACTATGTATTCTTTGAATTTGTACCTCATTAGAAATTGAGGTTAAACCATTTTTAAAAATTCTTAGATGGTTATATTGGTAAAACAATTATAGAAAATAATTATGTTTTTAATATAAAGAATATCATTAACTCTGATGTGGATTCTGAGTTTTTATGCCTTGGAGTTACGTTTGAAAATTCTTAAAGTACTTTCATACCTCCATGTATTTGGAATTGCTTACCTCTTCCTCTAACTCTGCCTTTTAGATTGTCTGTTTAGTATGTTGCTACAGCAGTCACTACTGTGCTTCCTAATAGTTGGCTAAATGTCAAACTTCCATTGTAGGTGATAGATGTGGCAATTGTGTTTCAGCAGTTGGCCAAAATAAAGGATGGTGTGAATGGGTGGGAGGATAGTGACACTCTTTCCCAAATTCTGTGTGAGCGTGAGCTATGTATATTACAAATTGAAAAAACAGGAACTCTAAACTTGGTCATGAAGTAGTAGTATAAAGTAGTTAGTGACTCTTAGAATTGAGACCAAGAACTAGCTAGCAGACATCTGATTCATACGCATTATATGATGGAGGAGATAGACTTTTAGGATTCAGATTTTCTCCTGACCAACTGCCAACTCTTTTTTCTAACTGACTGACCAAATGTCAAATACCTTTTGGGGTTTTTTCTGCTGTTTCTAGTCAATCTGTAAATCTCATTGCTTTTCTAACAGTCTTTTCAGAACTTTTTTTGGTATTTACTTTTCCATTACTTTCTACATAGTTTTCCAGAGTGTACTTTACTTAAGATATTATTTTCAACATGTGTATGTAGATATGAGTCATTTTACTTAAAAACTATATTTTCAAATTACAATTGGACTGCTACATCTTGATGTTTTCACTTAATTCTTATTAATACATATTAATAAAAATTAATAGGAATACTGATGATGAATGGTTTCTGTGAATATGTTGATTATGAATTATATTAAGCATATTTTTATTCTCAATAATTTTGTATAGAAAAGTTTGAACTCTCAGATTAGAGGAATTCAATGGATTTTAAGACTAATTATAAAAACTATTATAATTAAATAAATGTCAAATACAGATATGCCAGTCTTTCAAGGAATTTGAATATGTCCATATATACCTGACCTGATCTCTTGTTTCTGACAACCTTATATTCAAATCCCTGAAAACACACAAAGGTCTGTTCTGTTTTCACATATTACATGGAAGGAGAATAACAATGTCCCTCAGTAAGTAGTTTTCATGCTTTACAAAGTTCATTGGATGCAGAATTTTCCTTTTATATAACCTAAATTCCTGCTATTGTAATGTAATTTCCCTTTTACAGATTCCAAATGGAGAACATCTGGTCACCATCTTCCTTTCTTTCTTTTACCTTTTGCCAAAGCCATCAGCAGAACCCTTTCCTCTGACCTTTACTATTCAAGTCTGACCCTTAAAATCCCACTTTATATTTGTGGTGTTTGGGCCTGGTGCACAGGCAGCAGATTCTTTGATTGCCTCAGCCTTATTGGATACCTTATTTTTTGACCTTTGCTAGACTCAGCTCCTGAGAGCTGGGCCCACTGATTTTCATACCACAAGTCATCCCTGCTCCACTTTCTAGACCAAACAGGACACACAGATGATGATAATAAACAGCCTCAGCTACCCACAGAGGCTGACTATTAATTATCCTTCCAATTCTAGAAACTGGGGCCTCCCCACTGGTCAGTGGGATATCCAGATAGTCTTAGCTGCTAACTGGATTTGACACGTGCTAGCCACTACCCTTCTAGATCACCCTGCAAAGTCAAATCTCTCTTTGCTAAAGATTTTGAATTGAAGTCTGTGGCTATCTTTCTAGGAAGCTGTGAATCCCCTGAAATTGCCAGTAAGACATTGTGCATGTATGTATTTTTTTTTTTCTGGCTCTGTAGTTTTTAGCACTTTCTCAAAGAGGAATGTAATACAAGTTTAAAAACAACTTATATTTTAGGGATGTATACTGAAGGATTTAAGAGTGCAATATTATGTTATCTACAGCCAATACAAAATAAAATTAAAGAAATAAACATTTCCCCTGCTTCCATATATCCTTGTGCCCAGCATTGGGTATCTGATGACCCTCCTTGCCCTTTTCTGTCTCTTTTCTGTGTGGATTCCTAAGTAATAACTGGGACCTCAGCCCAGTTACCAAGATCTCAGGACCCTTGTCTTTTCTGCCCAGAATACAACTACCGGTCTGTCCAGCTTCCTAAACTTATTGGCTTCTTTCCCCTCATAAGGACCCTAATATATCCACTTGGAAATGCTATTAACAGTAGAGCAATCCTGACTTTGCTTCACAGGAATTCCAAATTGTGTGGTCAGTTACTGTAGCTAAATGTCTCCCACTATCTGTGTTTACTCAATGGGTAAATCTTATGTCGGGGGTCCAAATTTTTCCATCACCACATCAGCTTGTGAAACTATTAGCCAAGTACAAAGATGTGAAATATAAAAATCTGTGTATCTCCTTAGTCTACTCACCTCATATCAAGTTTGTTATTGTAATCAGAGAAGAGAGACACAGACAGAGAATAATTAAGTATATGGGCAATCACATCTCCTAAACTTAAAAAAAGAGATAAAGTTTAAAACTTGGTCTAAATTTGGGACAAAACAATGGGAACTGAGGCTGCCTTATAAAACTGGTGACATGGTTACCATAGTGAAGTAGAATAATCATGCTGTGTGAGGTTAAAAATAACGTTGGAAAATTAGACTTGAATAAATATTACTGTAAGAATTTATAAATGGAAAACCTTAGAATCGTTACTTTTTTCACATTTGAGAAGGAAATTAATACGCATTTCTTGCTTGCATAATTATCTCCTAGCACACTGTTTTCTTTGACTAATAACTATTCTGCCCTTGGGCTAAAATGGACCAAGCGTTCATTACAGATTACTTGCCTGAAGTGGGTAAAGGAGTGAACATGAATGAAAAAGAATCCTAACATTATGTCTCCCTTTTTAGCACAAAACTCAACCAAATATCACCTTCCTTACAATCATTCATTTTGAGGTAGGATTTGATTAAGAAACTGCATATTGCTCTTTTAGCAGTCCTGGGACCAGAATTACTATGTTAAGCAAAGATAGGACACTTTTATTTTTTATTGAATTAGTTATCTCCTGTTCCCAATAAGATGATCAGGTGTAATTAGCTAAGATGTCTGTTCAGAAAAGAATGGTAATTTAAAATTATAGAGAAAAAGCAGCAATGTAAATGAATTATTTTGGATACACAATTGTACATCATAGGTTAATTATCAGCCCAAGTATTTTAGCTTTTAAAGGCCACTAGAAGAAAATATGAGGCAGTTGATCACTCTGCCAAAGTTTTTAGTATTATCTATTTAATTGTTTGGAGTTATACTCTTGCATTAACAGAAATTAACTTCACAACAGAAATAACAGTAATTAACCCAACAAAACTTACTTTTACAATAAACTTAAATATATTTATTTCATAACAAAAGGGATTAGGCATATTTCTTTTTTTTTTTTTAAATTGAAGTATAGTTGATTTACAATGCTAGATTTGCTTTGGTTATACAACATAGTGATTCAATATTTTTATAGATTATACTCCATTTAAAGTTATTATAAAATATTGGTTATATTCTCTGTGCTATACATAACATCCTTGTATCTTATTTATTTTATACTTAGTAGTTTGTATCTCTTAGTCTCCTTCCCCTGTCCTGCCTCTCCTCCAACCCGTCTCCCCACTGGTAACCACTGGTTTGTTCCCTGTATCTATGAGTCTGTTTCTGTTTTTTTATATTCATTCGTTTTATTTTTTAGATTCCACATATAAATAAAAATTTATCTTTCTCTGTCTTACTTCACTAAGCATAAAACCCTCTAGGTCCATCTACATTACTGCAAATAGCAAAATTTTTTTTAACAATTTTATTTTGTTATTGTAAAAATTTTATTTATTTATTTTTGGCTGTGTTGGGTTTTCATTGCTGCATGTGGGTTTCTCTAGTTGTGGCTAGCAGGGACTACTCATCATTGCGGTGCACGGGCTTCTCATTGTGGTGGATTTTCTTGTTGTGGAGCACGGTCTCTAGGTACACGGGCTTCAGTAGTTGTGGCATGCGGGTTCAGTAGTTGTGGCTCGCAGGCTCTAGAGTGCAGGCTCAGTAGTTGTGGCGCATGGGCTTAGTTGCTCCTCAGCATGTGGGATCTTCCCAGACCAGGGCTTCGTCCCATGTCCCCTGCATTGGCAGGCAGATTCTTAACCACTGCGCCACCAGGGAAGTCCCACAAATGCAAAATTTTGTTCTTTTTTATGACTAATTGTCCACTGTGTGTGTGTGTGTATGTGTGTGTGTGCATGTGTGTATATGTATATAATCTCACATCTTCTTTATCCATTCATCTGATGATGGACACTCAGTTTGCTTCCATATCTTGGCTATTGTAAATAATGCTGCTATGAACATTGGGGTGCATATATCTTTTTGAATTAGTGTTTTCATTTTCTTCAGATATATACCCTGGTATGGAATTGCTGGATCAGTTGTTAGTTCTATTTTTAATTTTTTGAGGAATCGCCATACTGTTTTTCATAGTGGCTGGCTGTACCAGTTTTTATTGCCACCAACAGTGAACTAGGGTTCCCTTTTTTCCACATCCTCACCAACGTTTATTATTTGTTGTCTTTTTGACAATAGCCAGTCTAACAGTTGTGTGGTGATATCTCATTGTGGTTTTGATTTACGTTTCCCTGATGCTTAGCAATGTTAAGAATCTTTTCATGTTCCTGTTGGCCAGAAACTGTTCTGTTTCTGTTTCTGTTGGAAAAATGTCTACTCAGGTCTTCTGGCCATCGTTTAATCAGCTGTTTGTTTTTTTGATATTGGGTTTTATGAGCTCTTTATATATTTTGGATATTAACCTCTTATCAAACACATCATTTGCAAATATCTTCTCCCATTCAGTACGTTGTCTTTTCATTTTGGTGTATTTTAATAAGAAATAGTATGGTATAGCTAAAATGACTTTTCATCGAATAAGATAAAATATACACATCTCGACTTGGGGTTATATTATACTTGGAAGATTTACTTTTAAAATATATTCAATGATAGCTATTAATGAATGGTAATTTACTTTGAGGCAGGGACAACCATTATCTTAATTTTCATTTTATTCCCACGATCTGGTTCATTTCTATGCATGTCATGTTTAATTGACAATGATGGTATTTATTACTGTATCTGTGGTAATAAACATTACATCTAAGTATGATATAGATATTTTTACATTTCAGATTTCAATCCAGAAAGGTAAAATATATTTTACAACCATATTAGAATTAAATTCAATTATATTGAGGCTCAGATCATGTTTTCTATATACGATGACATAAATGACATCTTATAATAAAACATCAAAATCAAATAATTGAGGGAATTCACATACCTTAATGTTTGCATAATTTTTATATTCCAAACCTCATGGATTATTTAAGCTGAGAAACATCATATAATAATAAGTATAAAAATTTTCACAGTGCCACGACTAGAAAATGATCTATAAATGACATCTAAAAAATTGAAAAACTGCATAAAAATCTAAACACTGTGTTGGCAGCAATGTGGGAGCAAATTGACTCTCTCATATGTGGCTGTACATAAATTAGTACAACTCTTACGAAGGACAATTTAACAATATCTACTAAAATTATGAATGTATATAGCCTTTGATTCTGAGTACTTATCTTAAAGATAAATTCATTCATATATGTGTGAAGTGAGAAATGTACAATCACTAAATGCAATATTGTTTTAGAATGGTAATTTTAGTATTGTAATAGAATTTTTGTTTTATAACAGGAAAGTTTGCAAGTAACTTAAATTCCAACAGTAGTAGATGGTTTAAATAATTATGGTACATTCAAAAAGGAAATACTATGCAGGTGTAAAAAATATTGAAAACACTCTTTGTTGATTTGGAAAGCTCTCCAACTTTTCCTAATGATAAACTCCTGAATTAGCCAGCCTTCCCTGCCCAGTTGGAGTCAACTATGGACAACTTGGAGCCTAGAGAAGCTCAGGGCAACATAAGCTCCTTGAAGTCAGGTGTTCTCCAAAGGGCACAGGAAGAAGGATGCGCAGGGCCCCACATGCCTGGTTTCTCCTTTGAAATTTATGAATCTGTTAAGTCATTTTCTTCCTCAGAGTGAGAAGAGAAGCCATGAGTAATACTGCTAGTGGCCCTCATTTTACCAGGAAGGAAACAGCAGAGGGAAAAAGTATCCTTCCAGACATACCCATGTTCCCATTTCATTTTCATTTTTGTAGCTTCAATCTATTTAACATGTTACCAAATAGCAGTGCTCTCAAAACACAGGCTCTTTTATTCCATCTGTTTCCACAAAGACCTTCAGAAGCTTCTTGTTGCCTACAAAAATGAAATTAAAAATTCTTAAATTTGCCTTCTAGACAGGAAGACATGGACTGAATTTAATCCCCATTGAATCTTCAGTATGAGTGGTCTGCTTGAGATATAACAGGCATGCAATGGCTACATCTGAGTATATGGTAAATAAATAACAAATAAATGCTGAAGGTTATAATCATTCTCTAATCACCTTTAAAGGCCCTGCTCCTACTCCAACCCTGCATATACTCTGGCCCTTCCACACTATTTGTCCCTCATCCTCCTTGTATTTTTAAGGCATGACATTTCAGAGAGAAGAATATTCTTCCATCTCTTTTCTGTCACAACTTATTCATGTTTCAGAATACTTGAGTGCTACTTCCTTTATGACACATTACCTGATTTCCCTCAACAAGATCAATAATTCTTCCCACTCTACTCTTACAACATGTTTGCAGTCGACATTAGTTCTTACATCATTCTACTTTACGTTATAGTTAGATATTTTCATGTCTGTTTTACCTGTTAGAGTATTAACTCCTCAAGGGAGCTTATTTTATTGTATATGGTGGCTAGCACTGGCACCAACCTATAATAAGAATTAATAAATGTTTATCAAATTGAATCATGTCAAAAATGTTTAAAAACATAAAATATTTGTATGGCAGTGACTTTTTAAAAAATTTATTTTATTAATTTTTTTGGCTGCGTTGGGTCTTCATTGATACAGATGGGCTTTTCTCTAGTTGTGCTGAGCAGGGCCTACTCTTCGTGGCGGTGCACAGCCTTCTCTTTGAGGTAGCTTCTCTTGTTGCAGAGCGTGGGCTCTAGGCACATGGGCTTCAGAAGTTGTGGCACGTAGGCTCAGTAGTTGTGGCTCACAGGCTCTAGAACTCAGGCTCTGTAGTTGTGGTGCACGGGCTTAGTTGCTCCGCTGCATGTGAGATCTTCCCAGACCAGGGCTCGAACCTGTGACCCCTGCATTGGCAGGCAGATTCTTAATCACTGCGCCACTGGGGAAGCCCAGCAGTGACACTTTTGATGTACAAATAATTATTATATCACGGGCAATATAAATTTGGTTTGTTTTGTGAAAATATTGGCATTTTTCAAACATTTATCCAAATAATAGTAGGTTTCAGAACAATTCCAGCGTCAAAGAGATTTTGGGATTGAAGTTAGGGAAAAGAAGGTGTCCATTCAGATGGAGAAAAGTAAAATTACAGATGGCATTAAAATTATCCTATAAATTTTATTGCACACTGGAAAGAATGTTAAATGACTACACAAATTTGACTGTTTTAATAATTAATTGGGAAATGCAAATTTTTGACTTGCATGAAATATGTATTTGAACTAGACTTTTAATATTTAGATTTTAACTGTTTAACTTCATTGCATATTCTCTTAATCAACATTTGGAATTTATGTTTTGATTCTTTGATTCCTACCAACCAAAGTGTTTGGTTCAGAAGCATATGCTTCTAATACATGGGAAAGAACCTGGCTAGCTTGTTTTCTGATTGGTGGAAGTGGGAGTGATGCATCGCTTTTGTCCTTTACAATCTTAGGGCTATCCCTTGGGAAAAGATGTAGGATGCAGTATGCAGATACTTTCCTTTTGCATTTGATGAATAAGCATAACAACTATTTGCAGGTAGCAGCATGAAGTCTGTAAGATACAGAGTTATTATGGTGTCTTTGGAACGAAAGGAGTGTGTACTGATGCTTTCAAACGATAGGGGTTTTGTTGCTAGGTTGAGCAAGAATCTGTGAGGTGGTTTACTTCCCAAATTGGCTCCAGTTTCACATTTTTCCTGGCATTCCCTCAGCAGCATTTGGTTCGAATGCAGTAGAATACTGTCTCTTGACTTCTGGTGACAAGCAGAGCCAGCCTGATTCTGGTGTAATGTCAGGGGTAGTTCTGTGCCACAGGGCCTGGAGTGGCAGCAGGCAGTGTGGGAGTGCTCCCAAGGCCCCAGGTGGGAGCACAACCCCAGAGGACGGGAGAAGTGTCCTGGGTATACTGTCTGCCCTGAGCATGCTCAGGCAGATTTCCTTTTTTCTCATATCCCCAGACTTAGAAATGTGGATGGCACATGTGTTTGGCTGGCTGCCTTCCCAAGACATTTGAAAGCCCTGCCCAAGATCTTTTAGTGGAGCAGTGATGCTGGTTTAGATCATTGGCCATAGCAGCTTGAGTTTCTAAACTAAGTATAAGCGAACCAATATTTACATCCCTTATAACTGCTGTTTGTGAAACTTTCAGATGCCTGCGCCACAATGAAATGTAATGTGACCCAAGCTGGACAAACAACAATCATTTCTGTTAAATTATAGCAGAGCATGTGCCTAAAAGTTAAAATTATCTTAATTGAGAAGACCTGAGTTTTACTTTTTGGAAAGATTTTGTGAGAATCATGAAATACCCAAGGGCGGTCAACAGAAGATCAAATCTTGTGAACTCAAGATTACTTAATGAGCACCTTCTAGTACTTCTCCAGCAAAAGGTTCCAAGATAATGAAACATTAAATGTAAATATTGACTACAAAGACAGTCAGTTTATGGCAATAATGAGTTTATAATCTAGTTGGTGGCTTCCTTGGAATTATTTGTCATTGAGTGAATGAGAAAATCATTAAATAGTTATGCATTGGACTAAGACACCAATCTGATCATGTGTAGAGCCCCAGAAAATTTGGAGTGGGGAAATGACTCGTGGAGCAATAAGGAGAGATTAGTTACTTACATCAAGTCCTCAAATGCAAGACTGTGTGTGGTAAGAGTCAAGGATGATATAAAGTACTATGAAAGTTCAGGGGCTGGAAAAATCATGTTGGGAGAGGTTTTCAGAGAACTTTGAACAAGTTTAATTCCAGCCTAATTAACCTAAGTGCTGGGAATTCAGAGATGATTAAACCATAGACTCTGTCATTAAGTTGGATTTTGGTAGATGGAAACCAGAGTGAAAGAGAGGACATGAAGAATGATCCAATAGAGGTAAAAATGCATTATGTAGAGAATATGAGGAATATTTAACAAATTTGAAGACAGAAATCTGAGAGGGGGACCTAAAGGCTGAATGATGCATTGCTACATTCTAGGGATACAATTTATAGAGTGCTTAATAAGCCAGGTATGGTGCCAAGAACTTGGTGTGAATTATTAACTTTAATTTTCATGGCATCTATGGAGATAGATACTTTGGTTATATCTCTACCTTACAGATGAGAAAAATGAATCTCAGTGTTAACTTGACCTAAGTTATATATCTAAGAAGTGTGGAAGACAGGGTTCAGACAAGGGCAGTCTGACTCCAGAGCCACATAACCATTAAATCATTCTGCCACCTTACCCCTGACCTCATTGATAATAACTCTGAAATGTTTCTTTAATCCTTCACTCCATCAGCTCCACTGTATAACTTAGCTAACACCGTCTCTCATTATTATTGCAATACTCTTAGCTGCCTTCCATGCCACTAGACATCTCCTCTTCAAACTTACGCTACCACGGCCTCCAGAATTACCTTTGGAAAACACAGATCTGATCATGTCACTCCTTTGTTAAAACAGTGTCCAGTTGCCTTTAAGAACAAACTCAAACTTCTTAGCGTGGCATATAATGTCCTTTATAATCTGGCTCTAGTCCAGTTTTCTTTCACAGCCCCATCATCTGCAACTCCACCCTCTCCTCAAGTCTCTTAGATGTCCCAGCTACACTCAAATATGCTTCAATTTCAAAACTCTAGAAGAGCTCTAGAGTCCCTTTAAAATCTTATTTTTATGCCTCCTGAGAGTACATGTAGGGGAAAAGCTGAAATAGTAAGACATAGATTGGAGTTTAAAAAAATTTTAAAAAGACATTGAAAGACAGGCTAAGGGGTTTGGAATTTATTAAGTAGACAATGAAGTTCTGCTAAAGACTTTCAAACAGTGAAATAACGTGGTGGTTCTTTAGTAGGATTAATTTGTTGGAGTAGACAAAAGCGGACGTAGAGAGACTCTCTTTGCTTAGTTTATTGATGAATCCCAGGTGCCAAGAACCCTGCCTGGAACATAGTAGGTGCTCTATAAATATTTGCTGAATGAATGAATTCCAAAGCACCTTCTGGGGATTAGTGCTTACACAATCTTGTTCATTCTTTCTCCATTTTGACCTCTGTCTCTCTCCCTCCCATACAAGTGCTCTCTCCTTTTTATCCATTCTGATCTCATTCCTTGTTTTTAAATATAAAATAATTTTCAATTAATTATTACTTATAATTCTTATTCAACAAATATTTCCTAATTATTTAGTGTGTTCCAAGATGAGTTTGAGGGGTTTTCTCACACTTGGTCACATGTAATTCTCCCAAGAGCATAATGGGGGTAGGTATCATTGTCCATATTTTGCAGATGACTGATGTCCAGAATTCACACCATTAAGCAGAGTAGATTTCTGGCTCCAAGTCTTGATCTCTTTATATCAAAGCAGTTGAACAATTTGTATTGTGATTTCTTTTTGGCCTCTAACTAGATCATGGTGACTAATTTGGCCCTGCTTTAGCCACCTTTCCTTAGTTAAAATAAAAATTGCATGAGGTAAAGGAGTGAAGATGGGATAATAGATCTAGAGGGGTTGAGGGAAGATTTATTTTATCAAAGGAAGGAGACATGTGAATATGTTATAGTCTTGAGTGGAGGAAAAAATGCTGTGCAGCAGTGTGAGGACAGTTATGCGTCATGGTCTTTAAAAGGGTATGGTTTTATCCCTAAAAAGGTAGGGGATGGAATTAAGTGCTAAAGTGGAACCTTTAGTTAGTCTTGGAAAGTAAGAGGGATATTTATTCTTTCAATGAAGGAGAAAAGTAGAGAAAATAGGAGTGCTCTACAAGTAGGGGAGGGAAGAAGTTTGCAGGAAATCATAGCCACTCTATTGAAGCTTCTAGCTAAAGTGACTCTAAATTATTTGGACAAAAACTTTGGGGCAGTTGGCTAAAATATCAATCTCTAAAATTGCAGAATAGCCTGATTAAGCTTCATCAACTTGGTTTGGAGTGTGGGTTATGAAGTCAAATTGTCTGGATTTTAATCACAGCTCCTCCTTTTACCAACTGCATGATCTTAGCATGTTACTTAATCTCTGCATTTTAGTCCTCATCTGTAAAATGGGGTAATATAGTACCAACTTCATAGATTTGCTGTGTGAATTATATGAGTTAACATGGGCAAAGCTCTAGGAAATGTACTCTGCACACAATGAAAGCTCCCTATATGTAAGTGGGAGCTGTTGCTGCTATGTGTTCCTGTTCCCTAGCACCCTAAATATCTTTTATATTGTTCATTCTTTTCATATACTATAGATTTTCATTAGAAGATGTGGCTTGGCTGCAGGCCAGAAGTGAAATATGCTGTTCTTTCCTCTACTTTTACAACCATACTCATGTACATGATGATACAAAGGTAGCTACAATGGCCTTAATCCAGCTGACAGCTAGTGATTGAGTGATGTCTTTGTTATTTGAATTGTTTTATTTTTAATTAAATAATTAAGTAGGAGTATTCAATCGGGATCACAGATGAAAGGACTACTTCTAAACCTAAATTTGGAATGCTGGGATAAAGACAAAGATAATTTATTTGTACTTCAAGTATGCTAAAATTGTCTAATGAGTTCTGGATTGTTTTTGAATAAGGAAACTTTGGATCTTGAATTACTGTGGGAAACTGTAACCAGTCTACTGCTTATTCATAAATTAGTCAGTTGCTGGAGTTTGGCCACATCATACACAACGTTAAACTTCAAGGCCAACTGGAAAAGAATTGAAGCTTTGCATTAATGACAGGTTCATTAATTGAACTTTAAAATTGCTACCTTCTTTTGATATGAAATGTGGACAGTTGAATTTTGACTATTTTGGTAAATGATTGCAACTAGTGATAAAATGATATCAATTTCAGTAGCCATATTAGAGAATTTTAGCAAAAGGAAAAATAATCTGGGATAGTATATGCTTATCCTATATATTGCTAGCTTCATTCCCTGAAAGTTTGTTTTAATAAAATTGTTCTTGGCATGCCAAAGAAAACTACAGAGTTGGCTATCCCTGGGACAAATGGTTAAGAAAAAATTCATTAAAAAACTTTGAGTTAAGCCAACTAATGCTTTTTTGCCCCAAATTCTTTGAAATATTATAACAACCTTCTTTTTAGTGGAATCATCTTTTAGTCTATCCACTAAAATAGCATTAAAGATAGTTTAATGCTGTTTAGTAATGTAGAAACATAGCTTGATGACCAAGAGTAAAATGAACATATTACACAAAATGACCAGATATGCCCAGAAGCTTGAGTTATTACTTGACCACAAGAATCTTTCAGAAATGAATGTAGAGCAATATTGGATTAGTCTATTCTTTGAGCAAGGATTCGTTTAAAAGCTATAGTAGAAATTAAAAGGTAGGAAGGAAGGGTAAAATCATCAGGGCTAATTAAAAAAAATCACAGGTTGTAATAAGGAGAAGGAACTTGAAAAAATTTAAATATATTATATTTATGAGTATATATGTAGAGCTTCATAGAGACTCAAAATCATGAAATACAATACTAAAAGCTGTTTTCCATATTAATAAATGTTTATATAATACACATCAATAATTCTCCTTTGTCTCTTTTAAAATTATTTTTCTTTCAAGAAAAGTACATGCAAAATAAACTGGCCATTTATACAGAGCTGTTCTTCTACTAATGCTCTAGCACTTGCTGCCAAATATTTTTGAAATAGTTTAGAATATATCTCACCATTCAACATCTGTTTCTTCTCCAATTTTTTTAAACATGGAAATAGCTGTAGATAAGGGAAAGTTCTCTGAAATATCAGACTTTGTTGTACAGACATAAATCATGGCATACACAGCTATATCTTGAGGATGAAAACTACTAATTCGGGACATTGATAAAACCAAAACTTAAAAATGCCATTAGGTTAGAAATTGTGACATTTCGTAGACTGAATACATACATTCCCTTTTTCTGATATTTTGGAGCTCTAATAGTAAGAACTAGCTAAAAAATGATGTTTTTAAAAGTGCAGCTTAAGCAATTTGGGGAGTAAAATATTTCCAAGTGAATTATAACAATTATTTTTACTCCTAGAAAAATTAGAACATGCATTGATTTTAAAGGTTTTGAATATTCATCAAATATATTTTCAGAACCTATCATTGTTCCATGCACTGGATTACTTGCATTTTTTTTTTTTTTTTGGCGGTACGCGGGCCTCTCACTGTTGTGGCCTCTCCCGCTGCAGAGCACAGGCTCCGGACGCACAGGCTCAGCGGCCATGGCTCATGGGCCCAGCCGCTCCGCGGCACGTGGGATCTTCCCGGACCGGGGCATGAACTTGTGTCCCCTGCATCGGCAGGCAGATTCTCAACCACTGCGCCACCAGGGAAGCCCGATTACTTGCATTTTAAAACTTAAAAATTTCAAACTAGTATTCCTTAACCGATATGTCATGTAATCCTCAGTGTGACAGTAAGTATGTTGCAGAAAAAGCATCTTTTGGGCAGATAAGCTGTACTGTGGAATTTTCTGACTCTAATATGTATTGTGAATCTTGAAGAGGGGTTATAGGTGCTTGTTTCACAATCCTATTTAACCACAGAGCTTCTTTTGGGGAGAGAGGATGGGGTACATAGCCCCTATTAACATATTCATATATTAATATGCAAAAATACCCACTGGTTTGTGGACACTAAATAAAACTGTTAGGTAAAGAGCCACCAGCTGCCAAATATTTTTTCTCTTTTTTTTTTTTGGCTGTCTGGGATTTCTCAGAGAAGGTTCATTTCTTATCTCTTCTTTAATTCATTCCACAGTCCTGCACCTCTACTTTTGTACCCACCATCTCTCTGGACTGTTGTCCATCACTCTGCTCTTCACTTTGATGCTTCTTTCACCATCTGTGATGCTGTCAGCATTCCTTGGCCCATTTGCACAGGAGCCACAACCTGCATAGGTCTCTTGTTAGGGTGCAAAGACTGCTTCTCTACTACTGTGCTTGGATCTCCTCACTATTCTACCTGTCTTAGATTGAGGTTGATCTTTTATCCAACTGGCAGAGAAACATTTCTTCCATCTCAGTCTTGCTTTTTTGTTTTGTTTGGAAGTGGAGGAGAAGTTATTACCCCTCAGAAGAACTGATTTGATGAATTGCTTTCTTCTTCAGTTAAGAAGCAATTGAGAGACTTCCCTCGTGATACAGTGGTTAAGAACCCACCTGCCAGTGCAGGGGACATGGGTTCGAGCCCTGGTCCGGGCAGATTCCACATGCCGTGGAGCAGCTAAGCCCGTGAGCCAGAACTACTGAAGCCCGCGCGCCTAGAGCCTGTGCTCCTCAACAAGAGAAGCCACTGCAGTGAGAAGCCCTCATACCACAACAAAGAGTAACCCCCGCTCTCTGCATCTAGAGAAAGCCTGTGCGCAGCAACGAAGTTCCAACACAGCCAAAAAACAAAACAAAAAAAAAGAATAAAGGTGTGTTCAGACATTCAAGAGCTCAAAAAAAAGGAAAAAGCAATTGAATTGTTTTAGGTTTGCGCCATAGTTTTCTCTTTCTCAAGGACCACAGGCAGCCCTCTCCAGTCCAGAAGGCTGGATCTATTGCATTCAAGCATTGCTTAAGGCTGTTGCATTCAAACATTGCTTGAGGTTTTATATTCAGCCGTCAGTCTCTCTCACCAAGGAGATGTTTTGCTAAATCTGGTACATTGTACAAAATTATTTACCATTTATGCTGATTTTTCTCTAAGACTAGCCTTGTTCTCTATCGGCCTGTTATTTGGCTTTGATTACATTTTACCACATCCCCATACTGCAGTCTGTCACGTGTCTGTATATAACTAAAGCCCAAATGTGGACAGGTTCAGTTTCCTTTCTCTGTGGTTCCTTAGCTTCTTATAGCCAAAGCATGTAGCTAAGTGCCATCGGGGATATC
This sequence comes from Kogia breviceps, assembly GCF_026419965.1. Lineage (NCBI taxonomy): Eukaryota > Metazoa > Chordata > Mammalia > Artiodactyla > Physeteridae > Kogia > Kogia breviceps. The sequence continues at coordinate 157,007,247 of NC_081311.1, read as the reverse complement.
ACCTGCTTCCATTTGCTACAGTTTCCAGTCTCAGCTCTGACATAGCTGGGACAGGTCTTTCAATAAATTATTATATGAATCAAAGATAGAACTAATGTGTAATTAACTAACTTGTGACCTGGTATGATTTGGATTATATTTATGGATTAAGAATGGATTTTTCAAGTATTTATGAATGATTGGAAAGTTTCATATGATATGCTTCTTGTTTACAAAGATTAAAAATTTCTTTCAGGAATAAAATGACGTATTCTGTTTAAAATAACCAAATATATTATCATAAGTATTTGCAATGATCCGTAAATAAAATCAGCAGTATCAACAGAATTCTACTCACTGAAGTCTAATTTGTTTTCATCGTTAAGCTAAGTGCTTTTGTGGTTTCCACAATATTAGCTGTGAAATAGTTCAATAGTACATGGCATATGTTTCTCCAGCCAAAGGAAATATACTAAACATAAGTTGTAATGTCATCAATAGGGAAAATACAGTTTCAACTTTGACTCTATCATATAGTGAACTATTCTTCCTAGCAAAATTTTTTCTAAAAATATTCCTTTACCATATTACAGTTAAGATATGAAAGATTAAAATATAGCCAATGGAAGGAAGGAAAGAATAATCAGAGAAAAAGAATACATCTGTAGAGAAATTGGGAAAAATGCATAAATCTTAGGGACATTAGATTTTTAGAGAAAGCTAATATTGAAATAGATCAACTCATAAAGATTTAAGATTGAGAAATGTCTTAAAGAATGTCTGAGAAAGTTCATATTGATTCCCAATATACATTATTTAGTTTTTTAAAAAATTGAAGCATTCCTAAATTAACCTTAGAATAAAACACATATAGTAAGCATACCATAGTTTGAGCTTCATCATCTTAAATAATCCATCTGAGTTTTGATTTAAAGCACCTCTTCCAGGTATAGATTTTATCTAACTGTCACAATGAAGTTTCTGTGTATGGAGTGGGTAATAGCAAGGAAGTAACACCCTTTATAAAATATTGCTTCTTTGTGGCTCTATTGTGGTCTGTTGAATTATTTGAATAGAGAAAAAAGGCATGAACACAGCTCTCAGGAAACCTGGAATTCTTGTAAGTTATGAGAAACAGTATTGTCATGAATCCTGCAGTTCAATGTTAGAACATATGAAAAATTGCAAGATAAATACCTTCTTATGCCTCTCCCCTTCCCCCTCCCCACTTCCTTCCTTCCTTCACCTTTGTTTTGTTTTCCTTCCCTCTCTTTCCTTTTTATTTTCTTCACCCACCTTTCTTTTTTGTCTCCTTCCAAACCAATGAAGAGAAATCTGGCCCTTCAGAAAAGGCTGTGTTAATTCTCTGACATATCCACCTCACTTTCTTCTCCTCCCTCTAAACTTCTAATATTCTTCTGCCCTCTATTCTTTTTACCAAATAGAAAAGGATTGATTACCACTCACTTGGCTGTAGCATTCCTATGCTGCTTTTTCCTTTACCTTTCTCTCCCTGAGTGGTGACATTTTCCTGATCCATTCAGGGGCTCACTGTGTTTCTATTATCTGCCCTTCTAAGCAACCCATCAAAATACGTAAGGCAAGCTCTCATATTATTCACTTTTTTTCCTTGGCTCATCTATTCTGGTGTCTCTATTTGGCGTTCTGTCTCCATGAGTATAAGACTGGAGGACTTGGACTGATCAGGCTGCTCCATCCTACTTCCTCTGGAAGCTGCTGGGAACTGAGACATCTGTGTCCCACTTTCCCAGAATCTCCAGGATCAACTGATAGGTTCCTCTCTGCAGCCCCCTTCCCTTATCCATTGTCCCTTCCTCTCATCATCAAGTTCAACCTGTTCCATTGAGTTGTCAAATTTTCCACTTTGTATTTTATGTTTGAAAGCATATTTTAAAGTTAATATTATATTGCAGTTTAACATTTTTCAGCATTATAGTAATGATGTTTCTCACAAAAAATATGTATCTTTGAAAGAAAGGCAGCAAAGTTTGAGTTGGACCATAAAGGATGGGTGAAATTTGAACAGATGGGTTTTCAGTCAAGAATGAACAGAGTGAAGTAGGACCCCGTAGGGCATGTTTGTTTGTGAGGCATATTATATACAGTGAAAAGAAGGTCTTGGTGTTGGCTAGAGCTGTATTTGAATCCTGGATCTACTGATTACTAGCTGTTTAACCTTGGGCAAGACAACACACCTCTCTAAGCTTCAGTTTCAAAAGCTGTGTTGTATTTCAGAGAATAATGAGGATATATGGTGAGGAAAGTTGATGATTATATTTGATGTGGAAGAAAATAGGGCACCATTGAACCCTGTAGAAAACTGAAGAATGAAAATGCAAATTCTACAAAACATTAATATTAGTAACATACAATGGGGGATTAATGGATCTTCTTATCTGAGTGGCAAGCTATTTGATTTTAATGATAAAACTGTATGATTTGAAGTCCAATTTGAAGTCCAAATACCAATGGATAGAAAAAGCAAAATGTTATGAACATGGTTCTGTTCATGGTGTGTACTTCTGAGTATAGTTTTATGGCTTAGATTTTCCCTCCACAGATTTATTGACTGATTAATTGATCCATTAATTTTCCATTACCTGTTAATAATATTAATGTGTTATATCATATATTGACTGCTTTTGAGAGTTACCTCAAGTAGCTTCCTCTGAGAACTGGGAAATAAATTAAGATATCCTCTAAGAGTCATATTATGGAAACAACACATAATGTTTCAGAAAAGAGATCTATAAAGCTATCTTAAAGACACTGGATGACTACTGGATGACTACAAGACTGGAGTAAAACCCAGGTAAGCCAATCACAAGAGGCACTGATTGGCTGGAGTAGCTCAGAAAGAGGAAGGGTAATGCCATAAAACACTGACAGTATGCACCCCTGCACTGTACAGGCAAAAGTTCATCTTAAATTAGTGAATACTTTAAAGATTACTATCCTGTTGGAAGTGTAAGGACTCCAGTTTTGTTCTTTTTCAGCACTGTTTTGGCTGTTGAGGTCATTTGTGGCTCCCCATAAATTTTAGGGTTATTTTTTCTATTTTCGCAATAAAAGATCATTGGGTTTTTGAAAGAGATTACATTGAAACTGTAGATCACTTTGAGTAATATGGACATTTAAACAATATTAAGTCTTCCAATCTATGAACACAGATGTGTTTCCATTTATTTGCATCTTACTGATTTACTTCAGCAAAGTTTTATAGTTTTCATTGTACAAGCTTTCACTTTCTTGGTTTATTTCTAAGTATTTTATTCTTGTGGATGCTATTGTAAATGGGTTTATTTTCTTAATTTCCTTTTCAGATTATTAGTTGTTAATGCAGAGAAATGCAGATGATTTTTGTATGTTGACTTTGTATCCTGCTTCTTTGTTGAATTCATTTATTAGTTCTAACAGTTTTTTAATGGAATCTTTAGTGTTTTCTACTTATCATCTATGTACAGAGACAGTTTAAATCTTTCTTTCCAATTTGGATGCCTTTTCTTTTTCTTTCGTAATTTCTCTGCCTAGGACTTCCAGTATTTTGTTGAATGCAACTGGCAAGAGTAGACATCCTTGATTTGTTCTTGATCATAGAAGAAAAGCTTTCAGTATGCCACCACTGAGTATGATGTTAGCTGTGGGCTTTTCATATTTGGTCTTTTTTATGTTGAGATAATTTCCTTCTATTCCTAGTTTATGGAGTGTTTTTACCTTGAAATGGTGTTGAATTTTGTCAGATGCTTTTTCTGCATCTATTAGATGATCATGTGATTTTTACTCTGTGTTCTGTTAAGATGGTGTACCACAGCAATTGATAAGGTGTAAAAATATATACCGAACCATCCTGGCATCTCTAGGATAAATTCTACTTAATCATAGTGAATGATTCTTTTCGTGTGCTATTGGATTTGGTTGGCTAGTATTTTGTGGAGGAGTTATGCTATCTATACATCAGGAATATTAGCTTGTAGTTTTGTATTATAGTGTCATCCATAGTTTGCTGGGTCCTGTCAGAGCCCTGAGCTGGGCTATGCAGAAACCAGTGCCTTGGGTGGCTCTCAAAAAGCTGGAAAATTGATCACATGCTCCACTCTTCTCTTCCTCCAGAGAGAGAGGCTGCTGAGCTGTATTCGCCTCTGTCTGCTGTACTGTGGGTCCTCTGGAGCATCAATGTGCCACCCAGCTTTTTTTTTCCCAGTGGCCCCCCTAGAGTAGCTGGGGTTCCATTAACACTACACGACAGGTGAGGCAGAAGCCAATCCCATGGAAGCCCCTCTGAAAAGTCAGAATGTTAGATGTGTGGTCTAGTCTTCTCTTTTCCTTCCCAGGGAAAAGCCAGGAGATGGGAGTTTCCTCCCAGTTGTGTGGTGCTGTGCCAGGGAGAGGGGTTATGGAAAGAGAATGCCATGCCTTTTCTTACTGGCTTCAGTGTGGCCGATTTTGTGCTCACCTGGGGTACAGAAGCCTCTTAACTGTGTCTGGATTTCTCATAAAGGGAATTGGTCCATGTGTTATTGAATCAGTGTTTCTGTGGGAGGGAGAAGGGTCTGGGGCATCCTATTCCACCATCTTGCTGACATCACTCCTCTAATCGTTTTCTCTGTTTAGTACTAGCTCTTGTTACTTACATATGCTTTTCTGGTTTGAGTTCTTGGAAATGTTATCACCAACAAATCATGCTCTATGCTTTTTATCTGTTAATAGTGGAAACAGCTAAGAGATATAAATGTAATGACAGACACTATGTAGCACTTTTACTGCCTCAATAATTATCCTTAGTGTTTATGCAATATTTAATTTTCGCAAAACATTGCAGATATGTTACTATTATTTTCCTGATTTTACAGAGGAGGAAATGGATGCACAGAGAAAATATTTAAATTGCCCAAAGTTATGCAGCTTATTAGCAGAAGAGCTGGGAATTGAACCCAGGAAGTTTAACTACAGAACCTGTGCCCTGCAGTCAGAGACAGTGCACAGTAACTGTCATACTTATGTAGCTTAACTCAGTGGTTACTCTAAAAGTAAAACACGGGCTTCCCTGGTGGCGCAGTGGTTGAGAGTCCGCCTGCTGATGCAGGGGACACAGGTTCGTGCCCCGGTCCGGGAAGATCCCACATGCCGCGGAAAGGCTGGGCCCGTGAGCCGTGGCCACTGAGCCTGTGCGTCCGGAGCCTGTGCTCTGCAACGGGAGAGGCCACAACAGCGAGAGGCCCGCGTACCGCAAAAAAAAAAAAAAAAAAAAAAAAAAATTAAAAGTAAAACACAATAGGAAAAAACAAAACAACACAACAACATAGAAATTGAAAAAACCCAAAGTATCCCCAAAACTCAGTGTCTAACTTGGAACGTATATTATATGTGAAGGATTCTTTTTGCTTGTTTTTGTTGTTGTTGCTTTGCTTTTGTTTTTAAACAGTTAATTCTTTTTATTTTTCATAGTTGAAAAGTATCTTTTTCACTTAAAAAATTATTTTTAAAACACTGATTATATTCTCTTTGTTGTAAATAGGAGAAAAGGCCCACAGCGGCTTTATTCTTTAGGAAAATGGTGCAAAGGGAACACAACTAATGTTTTGCCAAATTTGAATACAGATTTTCTTGAGAGTCTGACTGTGATAATTAAGATGTGGTAAGAGATATTTAGGTTAAAATAATACTAGAGACTATTTTCAAGATAGGAGAGGTTTTTGGCATTTTGCTGCTGGTCCTTTTGGGTCCGTTTGTCATGAATATTTTTCTTCATTTTTAGCCTCCTCATGGACCAGCTCCTGATGTATCAAAAGTCCCGAAAAGCCCAGCCATCTGCTTCCTCATTGGTGTTATACCCAAGAACAGCCCAACAAGCTTCTGGGTCCTAGAGTTGCTGTCATCACTGTTCATACATAACCACCTCCTCCTGATTCTCTTTGAAGATTGCTGAGGGTCAAGCTTGAACTTGGTATGTACAGTATACAGTGTTTTGATTCAGTTTGATTGTCCTCCGAGATGGTTTTAATATTTATATCTCCATCATATCTCTGCATTGTACCAACACTGGTTATTAACATTTATAAAAGCCCCTGCCAATTTTATAATTGCAAAATGCTATAATTATTTTGATATGCATTGAGAATGATTCATTTTTCATTTACTTGTATTCTTTTGTGACATGCCTGATTGTGTCCTTTGTCTATTTTTCTGTTAAAACATTTTTATTGGTTTGTGAGTATTCTTAGCAAATTACATATATTGACTCTTTGCCTTTCAAATAAGTGGCAGATATTTCCCCAAATTTCTTAAAAGTTTTCTTACTTCCAGTTATGGTTTTGGGTGTATAGGTATTTTTGATTTTTCAAGTTGAAAAAATTATGGTATTATGCTTAGAGTAACTCATGCTTCAAAGTTATATTTTCTCCCTTAAAAAATTGATTCCCCTTTTATATTTTATCTTTCTCCTTCTTTATACTTTATCTATCTCATCTAAATTGAAAGGAAAACTGATTTCTGGGGAGATTGCATGGTATGAGCTAGGCAGCTCACTATTTTTTTTAAATCATTAGGGAAGACAATGCCATTTGTTTTTCTTGGTTGCATTTGATTTTTTTTTTTTTTTTTTTTCGGTACTCGGGCCTCTCACTGTTGTGGCCTCTCCCGTTGCGGAGCACAGGCTCCGGACGCGCAGGCTCAGCAGCCATGACTCACGGGCCCAGCCGCTCCGCGGCACGTGGGATCTACCCGGACAGGGGCACGAACCCGTGTCCCCTGCATTAGCAGGCGGACCCTCGACCACTGCACCACTAGGGAAGCCCTGCATTTGATTTTTGGCCTGTGTTTTCTTATTAAGGGAGAAACTGGCTTGGGGGTTTTTGGAGGCTTGATCTTTGGTGTTCTCAAAGCATTTTGGTTTAGGTTTTATCCTCAGTTCCCATACCTTCCCCCTTAAGAAGCCTGGCAGTCACTTTCTGAGATACTTCTTCTGTCTTATTCCTTTTTTCTTCTAGCTTTCCCTGGTACAACCCTTCCCTGCCCTTACCTCTCATCTCCTTTAGTCCAATTTCATATTATTTTCCTCAGAGGTTACACAACATGATAGGATTTTTTTAAATGAACATTTTATTGAAGTGTAATGTACATATAGAAAAGTGTTATATCTTTTATGTACAATACACACAATAAATTTCTCAGAGTGAGCAGACCCATGTAGTCAGGAGCCAGATAAGTAAATGAAACCATTTAACAACCCAGAAAGCCCCTCTGTGCCAACATCCAATCCGTCTCTTTTCTCCTCCTCCCTCAGGTTAACCATTATTTTGATTTAGAACACTATAGATTAATTTTCCCTGAGTTTGAACTTTATAGAAATACAGAGTGTGTACCAATAACATAATATTGACTTCTTTTGCTCAACGTTATGTTTGTAAGGTTTTCACTTAACTGCATATAATTATAGATCATTGATTCTCATTGCTGTATAATTATAACCATAAATTTATTTATCCATTCTGTTGTTGATACACATTTGGGTGGCTACTGGTTTTTGGCAATTAGGAATAAGTTCTGGTATGGCTGTTTTCATACATGTCTTTTGGTGAACACACACACACATACCTTCAGTACAACCTTATTAGCTTTTTCTAGACTTCTGGGCTTATTTCTGACCTTCTGATTGCCTAGCTTGGTCTAGTATTCACAGAGACCCCACGAGTGAAGAGAATAATCTGAATTTGGAAAAACAGGAAGGGACTATATATTAGGCAAGTGTAGTCCAGACTGGTTTTATACATAAAATATTGTTCAAACATACAGTTTTGTTGCAGTCAATATTGTGTGTGAAAGAGTCTGGATGAAGAAAAGACTTTAAATTTGGATGAGAAAGATGCCTTTTTTAAGATGGCTTTGTTTAGAAGTTCTTTTGGTGAAGGTTTCTTGTGTGCTGAGTCATTTGGAGAACTTTATTTTCTAATGAACACAAGATAGTAAGATATTATAGTACAGAACTGTCTTATACAGGAGAACATTTTCACCTGGGATGACTTGGAGAAAACCCAAATATTTATCCTTTTTGATTGAAATCTAGAATTTATTTATTATAGTCCTTGAATGTTACCCATGAACTATTCTGACATACATCCTGGGAATACTTGTGCTGGGTGAGTGAGGATTTCTCAGGGCCGAAAACTAGAGCAACCTCATGTAAAGTAGCACTCAGGACCAATGCTGACTTACTCTGGTCCTGAGATCCGTTTTTCATATGCTCAGTGATGTTCTGCATTCGGCCTGAAGCAGAACTGTACTTTTGGAATTCTGGGAGGCTTTCTACTGGGCATCAGTGATTTCCTTTCCTAAACTACAAACACAACTGCCTCTTCTGAGGAGGAAAGCAGAAAGATTTGCCTTGGCCAAAGTCCAGTGGCCCAGAGTCAAGGCCTTAAGTGTGTTTTCAAGTGCCCAGTCTAGGTTCTCTGAGGATTAGTCTGCTTGGTAGACTAAGAAGGAAATTACCCAATCATTTTTGTTCTGGCATTTATTAGTACGCAGATGTTTCTTTTGAGTTTGTAGGAGAACAACCTTGAATTGGCGCTTTTCCTGGTTGGTAGGATACGACTGGTAGAAGATATGAAATATTCTTCATTGACCTAGAAGTATTAGAGGATATATTATGAAAAGTCATACTTAATAATATTTTTATCCATTAACTGTTCCTTATCTTTGCTATATAATAGTGTTTTTCACAGTATTTCTAACTCTAGCAAAAGCTTGGAATTCACAGGTGTTTCTTCCAGTGTTTCTTAGTATGTGGACCACACCTCCAGTCCTCTTATTTACGAATCTCTGGGGAAGGGGCCTAAGAATTTCCATTTTTATCAGTCATCTCAGATGATTCTGATGTACACTAATGTTTGTGGACATCTGGCTCAAACCCTAAAGCATACTCAGTTGAATTTATTCTTCTAGTTAGAATCCATTTGAGAGTAAGAGGAAATTTAAATGGCAACAAAATGAAGGTAATTTACATGGATCAACTGAAATAGTTAAGCATTATTTATGCTCAATTCTAATAATACTCTAGGAATTTTTTTTTCAAAGCCTCAAGGCCATAACTCAGAATGTACTGAGTGTGGTGTAAGTGTCTCATGAACATGTTCATATTTCAAAACTAAATGTCCTTTGATTTGAGTCTTGAATAAATCCACATTATAGAAAATTTTATTCTATAGACAATGAAGTTATAGTGGGCTTCCAGCATTATTAGTTTGCCAAATTCTAGTCCAACTTCTATAATATTGCCATACACTATTTTTCACCCTTGCTGCCATAGAGGAGCAGATGAGGAGAGAAGAAGATGAAAAAAGTAAATGAATTTTTCTTAAGAACATGATGTATTAGAAAGGGAAGCCCCTGTTTACAAGAGTCAAGAGCTGCTCCTGTCTAACTTTCATGTGCCTTCTTTTTTTCTTTACCTAATTGTAAGCTTATCTAATTACATTTCTTGAATAGATGCCTTTCGATAAAGAGGTTGTAATGTTTGGATATAAACTTCATACCAAATATGTACTTTCAGTGTTAATGTTAGCCTGACTATATCTTTTTCTCTTTAGCATTTCTTTCTACACTCTCCCCCCACACCTTCCATCCCCAAGGATTCCAGAACCTGTGTCTCAGCGAAAGATAAGATCTTAATCATATTCTGATCAGCAAAACAGAAGCAAAGTTTTATTACTAGCACATGATACTATTCTCTAGGTTTTACTCTAAAAAAAAAAAAAAAGAATCAGAATAACTTCTCCATACTTTGCTCAGATATTTAAGATACACTTTAGATTGCAACAAAAACATGATCCTGAGTAGAGTTAAATCATTCACAAACAAGCTGAACTTCAAACAGGTATATGCTGTAATTTTCATAATGTGGGGTGTTTAAGGGTATGAGTATTACGTTATCATCTCCATTTTAATTTTTGTTAAGCTATAGTATAACGGCACTTGGCCTTTGCTAATTATGCAAATGTGAATTTAGGGACTTTATATTTTTAGTCACAATTCTGTACATTTCTATGGACTTATTCATTCAACAACTTATTTTAGAGCACCTCTTGTCGGTTAGCCACTCTTCTTTATATTGGGGATACAACAGTGACCAAAACTGACAGAAAGCCCTGACCTCATAGAGCTTATGTTGTAGAGGGAGGAGACAGGCAATGAAAATAACAAATGTGAATAGTAAGCTAGAAAGAAATACGTGCTATGGAGAAAGTGAGCAGGGTAAGAGAAGTGGGGAGGGCTGGGTGATGGTCCTCATGATTATGATTGCGCTCACCTACCCCAGAGCATCAGAAGTAACATTGGTATGCCAAAATATTGTTTGCATTGGGTCTTTCACTTTATATACGATAGCTGCCAGTGGTTTATTTCCTAATTTATAACCAAGATTACTGGTTTGTTTCTAGAATCCCCTAAATTCAAGGTCTTCCTAAAATATGTCCTTCTCTGAGACTCTATTTGGAATGTGAGCGAAATTTGACTTAAAAAGACAAATTGTCTCTGTACTGGCTACCGTGGGAGTGATTGGCATATTAAAACCCCTGTAGAAAATTAGTCCTTGTCTTTTTTCTTGAATGCATGGAATTAATGTTAAAGTTGTAAAGTACAGTTAAAGTGATTTTGAAAGAATAATATTCAAACAAATTTGAGTTCTCTCACTAAGAAACTTTCTCACTAAGAAATTAAGTGACTTTGGAAAATGACTTAGCCTCTGGGAATCTTTACATACGTACAATGAGGAAGGAGAAAATTGGGCAACTAAAGTTATCTTTAAAGACTTGTGATAAGATCTTAACACAATATGGAGTAAATGGCTCCAGTGGTGGTCACGGAGGTGATACCCTGATCTCCCTCGGGAAGTCTCGTTGCCCAGCTGTCGCTGTCTTCGGGTCGGGTCTCAGCTGCAGAGAGTCTCCTCACCTTAGGTCATGTCCTTCTTGAGGCAGCCCACTACTAGTGACATCCAGGCAGAGTAAAGGTTTACCATTTCAGCCCTATGGGGGCCATTGCAACGGGCCATACTTGTTCTACACAGAACTGGCCACGTAATTTGCAGGGCCCAGCGCAAAAGGAAAATGTGGACCACTTTTTTCAAAATTTACTAAGAATTTCAAGAAGATGACGGCAGAGTAATGAACCAAGTGCGGGATGCTTCTGCGAGTGGGGCCATCTGCCCACTTGCAGAACACAGGCTTTCCCCTGCCCCCAAGTCGACCCTGGCTCCACAGCCCCGCGTGTTCCAGGCCCAGGAACATGGGGCTTACGTTGCAGTTCAACCTGGATTCCAAGCCCATTCTTGTGCCTGCTAGTTGTGTAACCAAGAAAGTTGCTTACTTTTTCTAAATCTCAAATACTTTATAGTAAAAACTTTAAACTACGTACTATTCAGATTCACTTATAGCTCTAAATACCATGACATGAGCAACTCTGCTGTCATTCAGTTTTATCTAAGTTATTTCCAAATGTTTTACAGTAATTTCCACTTTCCTACCTAAGTCATCGTGAATGTGATTATTCATCCATTTCATTTTTGTCCTTACACAGGGGTACTTCCAGATTCTGTGGGTCCTGAAACTTATTCAATTTGAGAGGTCTTCTATAAGAAAAAGACTATGAAATCAAAAGTACAAATTTGGTATGCGTGTTAGTATTTACTTAGAATGAAAGAAGTAATAAATTTAAATATAAAAACCTGACATGCCATAAATATAGAAATTTTTTTTCAACCCAGTTTTAACCAATCTTTTGAATGTTAATGTTTTTGGCTTCTACTAGCGTACTGTTTTCATGTTATATTTGAATTTTGGTATGATCAATAATTATGAAAAATACAAAACTAACCTAAAATTAAGGCATAAAGAAGAGCAATTTAAGTGCATTTTTAAATGGCTGCACTTTCATATTGAGCTTTGCATTTGTACTTTATATGCTGACTGATGCATATGTGCACAGTATTTTTGTTATTGGAATACTAGCTTTTTCAAGCAATTTTGCTGCATTGGGGGAATTTGGCATTTTGTTTGCTCTGAAAGCACCAGACTGTCAGAATAGGATAAAACAGATATGCTAAAATATAATCCATTACATTGATATGCATAACACAAGCATTTTCACACCCTGAAGTACTTCCTGTTTTTACTACTGTTACAAATTGTATTCTATAAGTAGAGGCAACTGACAATTCCATTTAATGTGCTTCTCACCGAAAAACAAAAAGAATGTATGGTTTATTTACAATTGTGTGCACTGTCTCGTTAAACATTGCTGACAGAAGAGAACTTCTATCAATATATAGTTTGACTAGGCATCAGTGAGAACGTAATGCTCCCATTCAGTTGCACACAGCTGATGACTGGAAGAATTTTCCACAGACTAGTTTCTGGTTTCATACATTTCAAATCGTGTATTTTCTCCACTACCTATATATTTTCATTACAAGGCACATTGGACATGTTCATGTTAATAAAGAAATTTTAGTCTTGAACCTTTGTGTTATGATGCTGGATCAAGTCAGTACTCTGGGTAGGTGTATTTCTTTTTTTTTTTTTTTTTTGGAGCACAGGCTCCGGACGCCCAGGCTCAGCGGCCATGGCTCACGGGCCCAGCCGCTCCGCGGCACGTGGGATCCTCCCAGACCGGGGCACGAACCCGCGTCCCCTGCATCGGCAGGCGGACTCCCAACCACTGTGCCACCAGGGAAGCCCTGGGTAGGTGTATTTCTGGAAGCTATCCCTACACTAGGCCTGCTAGCAGTATCTTAACTATATGTGGAATGGACTGTGAACCACATAAATATACCACACCAAATCAAAAATAAATGTATCCCTAACTCATCTTCTTAGTTGGATCCCCAAAATGCCTGTGGCCTCTCCAACACTACTGGACCATGACGGAAAGTGTGACAAAGAGGAAGTCAAATGGAAAGTGACCTTAACTGATTATAGTTAAAATAGCTTATCTTTGTAGATTTTACAAAAATATGATTATGTGCACAAATTGCTAGGGCACATCCTAGAGTTCAGGAGGGTAAATCTACTCAGCTCTTACACTGATTACCAACGTATCCTCTTTAAGGAATTCCTGATTTCCAGTATTGGTGTATTTCTGGGACAACAGGACGCTGATGCCATTCTTATTTCAGGAAGTAAATAAATGCAGAGACTGTATGGAGCTGTTCAATATCATTTGTAATTAATGAATCTTCATTCTTAAATAACAGGTGTTAATTTTTTTTAAGAATTGTTTTATTAAATCAAGCAGGTCCAATGCAGTATTGTCACATAGATGCTCACCGTCAGTTTCCCCCCTCTCTTCTTTTTTACACTCTTTCAAGGTAAATTTCATCGATTTCTTCATGTTGGTCCTCATTGATCAGTGAAATATCCATGTGTCTGCCCATGCCTTTCCCTCCAGCTAATTTAGATTTCATTAGATCCATTCAATAGTAATAAAAATGTACATTTTCCAGTATACACAATGTATCAGAGACAATGCTAAGGTCCCAGAGTATTATTGAATTTATTTAATCCTTAATAACACTCTGAAGTATTATTACTGTTTTCCCTATTTGAAGAAATGGAGACAGAGAAAGCCTAGATAATTTACCCAAGTTTACACAGCTAGTAAGTGTTCAGAATTAGAATTTAGAGCTGCATGACTCCAGATTTGTGATCTTAACATATTATACCATATTATAGTATATTATTTGTTTAGAATCCAACTATCTGCTCTTTAATGTGACTACTTTTAATCTGATTAATTTATCCTAGTGACATGTACAGTATAATCTTTACTGTAGCAAAGTGTAACTATAATCACATTATAGCTTTTTGTTGTGTTGTTTACATACTAGATCTTGAGATCCCAAGGCAGCAGGTATTTAATTTTCTCATCCCCTAGCTCCTAGAGAAAAGAATACTGAACAAATGAGTGAGTTAGTTAATTGTTGAATGAATCTAACAGTAGCCAGTAGAGATTAGTGGCTTGACCCAAAAGGGTCACATTGCCTATAGAGAATTTTACAAAATGAGCTACTGAAACTTGGTCGGCTTTATATTATCAGCCTCCACTGGCAATTCAACAATGTCAATGTCAATTAAACAATGTCAATGACAAAATAATCCTCTCCGCCTGGAGGGATCACTCTCACTGTGCCACCTCCTCCTTTAAGCAGTTGATCTCAAATCGGTTACTGGAGTTTTCAGTGATTACTTGCTGGCAGTTGTTTGGGGATTGTCTTATTGGTCAAGTGTTCTTGGCCTCCCTTGATTTTCTCTTGCACAACTTCCCATCTCTTGCAGGTTTGAGGCTATTGGTGGTTTGCTCCCACATATTTGTATATCGCCGCCTAGTTTTGTTGTAAATGTTGTCCATGGGTTTTTGGTTTTACTCTCTAGCTCTTCTGTCCATTCTTATATAGTTTTTCTGGAACTCTGCTGTCTCTACTTCTGTCATCTTCCCGAATCCCCCTGGGTATTTTCATTTTTAGTCTTTGTTGATATGAAATGTGAGAATGGTGCCTCATTGTTTTTAACTTTTTATTACTTGATTTTTAGTAAGCCTGATAAAATTATTTTATTATGTATGTATTTATTATTGGCCATTTTAAAAAAATTTTTATTTATTTTATTTATTTATTTTGTGGTACACGGGCCTCTCACTGTCGTGGCCTCTCCCGTTGCAGAGCACAGGCTCCGGATGCACAGGCTCAGCGGCCATGGCTCACGGGCCCAGCCGCTCCACGGCATGTGGGATCTTCCTGGACCGGGGCACGAACCCGTGTTCCCTGAATTGGCAGGCGGATTCTCAACCACTGCGCCACCAGGGAAGCCCTATTGGCCATTTATATTTTTTCTCTTGTATATGGACTGTTTGTAGTATTGCCTATTTTTCTATTGGAGTCTTTGCCTTTTTCTTAATATGTAAGAACTCTTCTTAAGATATAAATCTTAATTCTTGTCTATCACATAACAATAGTAATTTTTAACAGTGTGGCATTTATCATCTAAATTTATTTTTACATAATATAGTTTTAAGTGAATAAATTTCTCAATTTTTTTGTTTGTTTGTTTTTGGTTATATTTAGAGAGACCCATTAACACAACATTGTAAATTAACTATACTTCAATAAAAAAAACTGGAGAGACCCACCCACTGGTTGGTAAAGAGCTTGGTAAGTTTTACTGATGAACAATATTTAATTAACATCAATTCAGGGTGAAGAACAATGAAATCTTAGAAAGCAGCACATTTTCTTAATGGGAAATGGCCCCAAACAGTGTTATTCTTATTCGTAGATGATTTCTACATGTTCTGATCTATTAAACAAAAAATAACTAAGGTTTTTGCAGTGCCTCATTATTTAAAGACTTCTTTCACTTATATAATTTGAGCCTCACAATAATTCACATTCTTAGAAAAATAACTGCCTAAAGTCAGCAGCAATGGATTTCTTTTCCAAGTGAATTCTGCCTAATTATAAATCTCTCTTGTTGTTAAGGGATCTGAAGGTCAGTATTAGCAACTAGAGTAAAAAAAGAGTCATGGACAAATGAGTTAGCAGACATTTGCCAGGAAATGGATTGTTTGCAGATTACTTGGCATAAATCCCTGTAAAGAAGCAAATCTGCCCCCACCCCTTTACTCTGCTTTTCCTGCTTGCTCTGTTCCAAAGAAGCAAATGTTTGAACCATCAAAACTAGCAGTTTCTACTAATCTGAACAAAATAAGTTATAAAGACCAGATGATATTTAAATATTACCCATTTTTTCTATAGCTAACAAGATCTTTATATTTTTAAAGTATTAAAGAAGATCACCCTTTTATAGGGTTTTTTCTGTTTGGTATTAAGTTAAAAGTTTAAGAAAACTGTAAAGCACTTTTATGCGATTTGGAGAGTTATTTCTTGAATAGAAGTTTTTTTTTTTTTTTTTTTTTAATTTTAATGTATCTAAGTCAAAGTTCCTATGATGCTGCAATTCTGGTGAGTCAGAAACAAACCATATTTGGACTTTCTTTTTTTTGGATTTTCTCCTTTCATGGCTTCCTCTATCTTTTTTTTTCAAGCTCAACAAATGTAAAATATTTTAATCAAGTGAAAACAGACGAAATGTGACTCATTCTATTTCATTCTACTCGGCTAGGGATTGGCTTGCTGATGTCATCCCATTCTCTGCTGCCAAATCATTCTAAGGCAAAAAATCAACCTAGGGGATCCTGCATTTCAGTGTAGGAACTGAAGCATTCTGTTTTAAACACTCTTTATCTCCCCTTTTCCTCTTTTTTTTGTTTCCTTTTAAAAAACCTCTTGAATAATTTCATACTTTGCTTGTGTGTCATACCACATACATTTCCTTTCATCCCCTGTGTCTTTATTCCACTGCTTAATATATATTTCTTCTGAAAACTGTTTGCTATGCTTTATGTAGGAAAAAGAGCCATAAGATTTGTACTTAGCAGCTTGAAAACTCTGCTCACTCTCTCTCTATAGCCTCCCTTTCAGGGCTGGCATTACTGTCTGCTTTTATGACTTTATCTAACATCTTTATTCTAAGAGCTCTGAAAGCTTTACCTTTTTACGAACCATTTTAAAGGGCCTGACTCAAAGTCAGCTTTCAGCTGACAGCACTCCTCAGATGTCCCACAAACATCTTTAATTCAAAGCATTCAGAATATTCAAAACGGAATTAATTATTCCTACTGGGCACCCAAACCTGATTTTTAAAATAATTTTTCATTGTTAATATTAATAGCTTCATCATTCATCCAGTCACCAAAACTATGTCCCTGAAGTATTTTTTAAACTCTTCCCTCTCCATGATCCTTCCTATTGAATAAGTGTTCAAATACTATTGCTTCTTTCTCAGAAATAACTCAAGAATTCAGTCCCTTTTTAATTGTTAAAAGGAAGGACTTTGGAACCAGGTTTAAATCCTGTCTCCACCACTACTATCTGTGTGACCTAGCCTGTTAGTTAAAACCTCTCTGGGCCCCAGTGTTCTTGTCTATGAAAAGGAAATAAGTGTAGTACCTATATTATAGGGATTATGGATTTAGAACTGTACTTGGTATATTGTAAAGTACTCCATAAATATTAGTTATTATTATTCTCATCATCATCATCTTCACAGCTTCACTCACTTTTACCTCTTGTCTTTTTAAAAAAACTTATTTATTTATTTATTTATTTACTTTTGGCTGCATTGGGTCTTTGTTGCTGCGCACGGGCTTTCTCTGGTTGCAGTGAGTGGGGGCTACTCTTCGTTGCGGTGTGCGGGCTTCTCACTGAGGTGGCTTCTCTTGTCGCGGAGCACGGGCTCTAGGTGCACGGGCTTCAGTAGTTGTGGCACACAAGCTCAGTAATTGTGCCCATGTCCCCTGCATTGGCAGGTGTATTCTTAACCACTGTGCTACCAGGAAAGTCCTGCAATGGTCTTTTAAGTAGCCTTCTAACTCCAGTTCTTACCACCCAATTTCCTAATCTGAGTAAAGTGTTTATGTAGGTGAGGGCCCAGTCAGAACAGCAGAAGTTATACTAAGTGTGTCAACATAGAGAATTGAAAAGGTATTGAATAATATTTATTAGGGGATTCCAAAAAAAAGAAGTAACGAGAGGAATAACTGCAGAAACTGCTACCACTCCTAAGGCTGAGGGAAGAGAGGCATGATGCTGTGGTTTTCAGAAACTGGATGAATAAAGGAAAGGCCCTGTGAAAGGGACTCAGACTTGGAGGAAAGGGCACTACCTGGAAGGTACTGGTACCACCAAGGGGCCTCATGAGGAAGGTTTGGGAGAGTCAAAAGAAGCCCGAGTGCCATGGTAGAGTGACTGACAAAACCATGAAGCAACCAGAAAGGAGACAGTCCATTTTCCCTTTTTCCAGTCTTCTAGTTTCCCTCTACAGTCCCTTTGACGGAATCTAACAGAACCAGCTGGCAAAAGAGAGTTATTTGCATAATTCTAGCGCTAGCATCCCAGGAGAGGGTATAGAAGGATGTGTTGCAGACTAGAGTCAGTAACTTAATAACCAATACTGTACGCTTTCTGAAATACAATCTCTCCTCCTCAGTTTGAAAACATTCAGTGGCTCCTCGTTGCCTAGAGTTTTAGACTCCTCACTCTCTGGTCAGAATCTACTTTTTTAGCTCTTTTCTCAATCCTCCCTTTCTTCCCTTATTACTATCCCCACCCCACCTCCTAACTTCCAGCCGCATCTTCACCATGCCCTTTACTGTGCAGTCCTTGATTCATTCTCCTGAAACATTTAATACTTCCATTGTCTTAGTCTGTTGCCTCATCTGACTTTTTTTCTATTTTGACAAAATTGTGTCCATCCTTGAAAAGTCAACTCTTCCATTAAACTGAGTGCCAGACAAAATTATTGACCCATTCTTCGGTACTTCCATAGATTATCTGTTCATTCATTCAAATCAAGTGTATATTGACTCCATATTATGTTATAGACGTTGTGCAAAGCGTCGTACATACAATGGTGAACCAAATGCCCTTGGTCTTTGCTACATGGAGTTTCCTGAGGAAATGATTTTTGAACTGGGATTGGAGGGAACTGAGATTGAGACATCTAAGAGAATTGGGAGCACTGTTGTATAACAGGAAAGAGAAAAAGACAATGGCTAAGTTTTTAATAACGTCAACACTTAAAGGCTAAATCAAGCAGAATGAGTAATCAGAGAGGCAGGATTAAAAACAGAAACACTGAGAAAAACACTTCAAAAAGATGGAGTAGCTACAGTGTTGAATGCTGCTGAGGTTTAGTAAGATGAGCATGCAGACTTTTGCACTGGACTTAATGACCTCATAGTGATCATAGGAAATCTTTTTCAGTGGAGCAGTGGCACCAGCACATAGAATAGAGTGAAGAATGAGGGAATGAAAATGGAGACAGCTAATGTGAAAAACTTGTTAAGAGGATTTGACTTGAAGAAGAAAGACCCAGGGCACTTATTTTGTTGTATTAGAGTTATTTTCCAGCTTTTCTAACCAGATACAGTGTGCACTTCCTGCAGGCAACTTCTATAAACTTAGCACTTAGACCAGACACTAGCACCTACTAGATGCTTGTTAAGGAGTTGTATGACTGATGAAGATTATTAAAGGGGATTAATTAAACTGTAGAATAACAGAGTGTCTAAGTCTGTTTGGGCTGTTATTACAAAATACCACACACTGGGAGCTTATAAACAATAGAAATTTATTTCTCACAGTTTTGGAAGCTGGAAATCTGAGATCAGTTTGCCTGCATGGTCGCGGTCTGGTGAAGGCCCCCTGCTGGGTCACAGACTTCTTGTTGTATCCTCACAAGGTAGAAAGGGGCTAGGGATCTCTCTGGGGCCTCTTATAAGGGACTAATTTCATTCATGAGGGTTCCACCCTCATTACTCAAGCACCTCCTGAAAGCCCCACCTACAAATACCATCACATTTAGGGGTTAGGATTTCAACATATGAATTTGGGGTGGTTATGAACATTCAGGTCATAGCACAGAGCAAGCTTTTTATGGCTTAGGTTTAATAGAATAGAAGCTAAAATGTTTGTTGATTTTTTTCCCTGAGTTATTTTTGGCCTAATTTTGAAGATATGTTTCAATGATTCAAAAACATCTTGCATATTTTTTAAAATAAATTTATTTATTTTTATTTATTTATTTTTGGCTGTGTTGGGTCTTCGTTTCTGTGCGAGGGCTTTCTCTAGTTGTGGCGAGCGGGGGCCACTCTTCATCGCGGTGCGCGGCGGGCCTCTCACTGTCGCGGCCTCTCTTGTTGCGGAGCACAGGCTCCAGACGCGCAGGCTCAGTAGTTGTAGCTCACGGGCCCAGGTGCCCCGTGGCATGTGGGATCTTCCCAGACCAGGTCTCAAAACCGTGTCCCCTTCATTGGCAGGCAGACCCTCAACCACTGCGCCACCAGGGAAGGGAAGCCCCCATCTTGCCCCCATCTTGCATATTAAAAGGTAAAAATAGAAGTTAGAGGAATTGATTAGAAAATAAAGCCAATTTTTTGAAAATAGCACAGTGCAATAAACTTCACAACTCTAATCCACATTCCTGTTAAGTTTGAAACGTCATAGGTATACCCTAGTTTAATTCCAACTTAACATATGCAAGAAGAAAACTAAGCTTTGTTTGATCTGCAGTGGTATTACTAGTTTCTTTCAACATATATTCTCCAATGTTATAGGAGCAAGTATCTCAATTTTTGTCTTTAATTTGCATAAAATCCAAGATTATGTTTACAAAATCACTTTTGCTATTTTTAAAAGTATAAATTTGAATTATGTGTAAAAATATCTGCAATATTACAAGTCAGGGGATTTTAATTTAGGCTTCCAAGTTTAATATCTCCTAGATGTTTTTATTGAATTGTTGCTCACAATACAACTGAAAACAAATTATCAGAGGACTTTGGGCCCAATTCTACACAAAATTGTCAAATATGTGATATTGTTATTAAAACCTTTCAGCGTCACCTTTCATAGCCTTGTCATCCCCTGTGGCTCTTCTTTCCTTTTCTGCTTCCCAGTCTTAAACAACTTCCACAAAATTTTGTACTCCTTTGTTGAACTAACTCCCCTAAAGCTCCTTTCAGCATTTGGTTCAAGATTGGATACTCTTGCTCTTGCCATCTGCTTGTCTTGTTATAATCACGTCCCTGGCCTTGACATATTTCAACAACTTGCCCTTCTTATGGAGTCCACCAATGAGCCTGAACTCACTCGAACCAGTTCTTTCTCTATTAATTTCCTATTACTGGTGTCATGTCAGGGGCTTATTATCTCTACACACCTCCTGTTATGCCTCCTCCGTGCCCTACTCAGTTCCTCTACTCCCAGGCTGTGATGTGACGTACACACTTAGTAATCCTTGGAAAAGTTCATTGTAGACTTAAGAGCTGCTAAGAGCAGTCTGTTTGGGGGAAAAAAGGGAGTAATTGCTCTTTAAACAATTCATTTTGGGCAACTGGAATTTTGGTGGGATAATATGAAATTGGTGCTATATTATTATTTAAAATATCCACCAATTTTCTAATAAATGTGATATCCTGATTCTAGCAAATTACAAACTTGTAATTCACTAAAAATGTTTATTACTTTTGCTAGCTAATGAATTATAGATCCCTTTTTAAACCTAGAGATCTTCTAGGAATTGTAAGAAATTAAAATATGAGTATAGACAACCAACAATTATTGACATGTACTATTGGCCAGATGTCTTACACGCAGTTATTTTACTAATCTTCATAATTATTCCACTATTTAGGGAGCATCATCTCCGTATTATACACAAGGGAAGAGTGTCTCTATGAGACACAGGTAGCAAATACGGCATGAACACAGGAATCTAAGCCAAGGTCAAATGCAAACTGTGCTGTTTCTGAACATTAACATTTAGTTCAAGTATTTTAGTAGGATCTAAATGTGGCCCATTGTCTCATTTAGATGTAGTTTCCCATTGTAATTAAGAACATGCATTGGAATTAGATTTCATTTCCCGGGTTCTATCCCTTTTCTTCTACTCACCAGCACTGAGGCTCTGAGTACATCACTTAACATACCCAAGACTCAATTTTTTAATCTCTAGTAATGGTAATGGTAATGGTAAAAAATGATAATAGTTCCTTTCTTCCAGGATTGTCTGTGCTAAATGAGATAATCCATGTAAAGCAGTTAGCATGGTGACTGGTATAGAGTAAACATAAAGTAATAGTTCTTTTCTTAATTTGGACATTTTGGCTTTAAAAAAAAATAGCTTTCTTCCCATTTGGCTAATAAAATAGGAAGCAAAAACCCTACGTGTTTGAGGCAAGAGTTTCCATATTCCTTTGAGAAGGAATTGTGTTTCTTGGTTTCTTCATGGATGCCACAACCTGAAGGTGGGAGGTAGAGGTGACCATCAGTAAAATCCTTAAATGAAGCAAAGGTGACGTGTCATGGTGATTAGGACAACAGTGTTAGAATTCTCTTTCCTCTTTCAGGATATGAAAAACTGCAGAGAATGGAGAATTCTGCAGTAAGAGGTGTAGTGGCTTTAACTAGTTTAGAATTCTATGAAGTAAGACTAAGAGATCTTAGTAGATAAATACCAAGACCTGGGGTTCTAAATAAATGGTAGCTATTTTACCACTTGTCATCCCACTATTTTAAATCCATAGCAGACGTAGTTCATCTAACACAGCATTCTTTCCTGTTTAATGCATAGATTTGTTCTCAAGCTCTTCCCAGTAAAATGATGCAGGTAGTCATCATAAATCCATCAGGAGTCAGCCCACAGGATGAAACCTATTCGTAGTCTTTGTGGGATGTTAACTTTTAAAATAGTATTGGCGCAAGGAATCTAGAGGGAAAATGAATTAAAGTAGGGAACCATCCTAGTGTGGTGAGATTAAAGTTTAAAAATAAAATGAATTTGATAATTTGAAAGTAAGTCTAAGTCAGTTCAATAACAATTACCAAAACACAAACTGGTCTAAAACTCTAAATGAGTAGGGAGTTAGACACACATGAACACGTAATTTAGAAACAAGATAGGTTGTAGTAGGTGGTGATTAATTAGTCCAGAAAGAAGTCCTAAATATTTTCAACAGTGGGGAAAGTAAGGCACTAAGGGGACATTCAGCCATTATTCATTCAGCAAACATCTTTGGACAAAGCCCTACTTGGTAAATAAAAAGGTGCTTCTTTTTCATTTTTATTTTTGAAATGCTAAAGAGACCTAGACTTCTCCATAAAATAGCATTATTTACTAAATTGGAGACTTAAAAGTGTGTTATGTGAAAATGCCTCATTTTTTAGACAAGGATAGTCATGGACCAAGTTCTCCAATATTATTCTCAGTATTTCAGTATTGCTTTTCAGAATTTCAATGTGAAGTATTTCAGTTGTACTGAAATTTTCATACATTGTAACTAATTATATATTCAGTTAAGTCTCTTTTAGGCGAATGGGTCACTAGCTCCTCTGGAGTTTGCCTGTGTTACATTTGAGGAAAATGGTAAAATATCTAAATTGGAACAAGAACTGTAGCCATGTAAGTAAGATATGACCCTCAGTATCGAAGATGGAAGTAAAATGTTACAACTGACATGGTGACAAAAATGCTTAATACAGGTCACTTATTCTATAAAAATTTAAAAAATACTGTTCTGTAAACTTGCTGATACATTACAACTTTGGATCTGGTTTTATGTCTGATTCAGCAGTTTTAGAAACAGTAAAAACTCAGCATACAGATGTGTTCCTATTTGCACAGACTTCAAATCTGCCAAAGCAAATACTGGTCTGCTCCCTGTAATTCTACCACACCACCAGAGTTTCTCCTGTATTTATGGGATGGGTGTGTTGATTGTAAGTTAAAGCTCTGGTGTTTGGTTCTTGACTACATTGTACTTAAGTTCATTCTATGTTTTTTTCGTTGGAACTTGAAAGCAATGACACTTTTAGATCTGGAAGAGTGCAAAGAAATAAGGCAGGGCAATTATATTATGGTCATGATATATCCTCATTATGTATCCTTGACTTGTACACATGTTTGAAGAACTCATTTTCTCTTGTTTCCAAAATATACCTTTAAAAACTCCATTTCAGATTTATGCTTTATCTGTACTAGTGGGAATTTACTGAAATTGAATTTTATTCTTAACATTTCCATGCTACTAGAGGAAAAAATATTTAGCAGGGAAGAGGCTTGAACTCTATCAGTAATAATATTGTTCTGGAAATAATTGAGCTGTTAAGCTCAACTCTTTTGAGGAGTAAATAATTTCATTTAAATATTGGTAAATTTAAATGTAACAAGTAATGAAACATGAATGATTGAAATTGATCTTGAGAAAAGTTTAATAAATGAGCTTTATGTCTCTGATCCCTCTTTTCCTTCCCCTCATCCTCATTTCTACTTTCTGTCTGAATCTTCCACCAAAGATAATGATTTTTATGAGGATTCTCAAATTCATCATGCCCACCGTGAATGTATCATTTTCCTCAAAGTGAGTTGTGGAATCTCATATTTTAATCTATCTCCTTAAATTTACCTTACATGCTTATTTATATACTACTCTTGTCATTTCTTTCTTTTGCTCAGTACCTCTCACTTTTCTACATTAATTTTAAACCTGTAGAAATTAATTTCTACTGCTTCTGAATATGAAACCTCTGCTTGTTCACTTATTGCAACTTGAATAAATAAATGTTATTCCATCCTCCACCTTTCCCTGTACTTGTTCTCCTCACCTCTCTCTTCTACTCGTTCTAAATCCAGCTTTTTCTCAAGACCCCGTCTCACAATCTATGGCTTTTTAACTGCATAATTCAGTTGATTTACATTTCCTATGTCTTAAGTTTTAACATTGCATCTCATTCTTTTGACTTTATCCTATTTTTCTGTTTTTTCCTTTTTCATTTTTTCAGAGAGGGGGTTAGTGGTTTTTGTTTTTGTTTACATTCTACTCCCCCTCACCCAACTAGATTGTATTCTATGCATTTAATTTCTATTTTTAAAATTATCTTCCTAGTTTTTTACACATATATTAAAATTAACAGTCTAAAGAAGTTAACATCTTTAATATCTTACCAACTAAAACAGCAGCTTAAAATGCTATACTCCCGAAACCCTATGTGTATGTGCATATACATTATATTTATAATGTTTATATATAATATATTTTTATAATACATAAAATACACTACAATGTATATAATATATATGTATTATGTTATCTAATAGACTATGTATTATATATATTGTATAATACATAGAGTATATATATTTATCATGTTATATTATACATTGCATATAATCTAACTATATTGTATATGACAATATGAAATGATTATATAATTTTAGTTTTATATTGTATTTATTAATCCATTGGAATTTTTAGAAATTGTTTTATATGGTCAGTGATTATTTAGATTTACACATATGTATACCATTTTTCTTTGCTTGCATCTCAGATATCTTTTCTGAGATAACTTTTGTTTTCTTCCTACAGTATATCCCTAAAGTGACTTACACTGGTTTCTATTTTTGCTGTTGAGAAATTAGCTCTTAGCTTATTTGTTAATTTGCCTTTTTCTTGTGCTGCTCTTATAATATTATATCTTTGGTGTGCTGCAGTTTCAATACAATGCACTTATCTATGAGTTTCTTTTTATTTTTCCTGTTTAGGTTTTTAAAATTTCTAACTTTGAGGATCAGAGTAATTTTCAATTTTGAAAAAATTATTGACCATTATCTTTTTGAATATTGACTCTCTTCCATTCTCTTGAGTTTCTCCTTCTGGGATTCTAATTAGTTGTATGTTAGAACTTTCTTATTCTAACCTCTATATATCTTAATGTCTCTTTCATATTTCTTATTGTATTGTTTTTGTTAATATTCCATACTGGATATTTTCTTAAATTCTAATTTCCAATTTATTAATTTTCTCTTTAGCTGTGTCTAGCATGTCTGCTTTTGGATTAACTGAGTATTTTGTATGAATTCATTTTATCTCCATTATGGACTTTTTATTAATACCCATTTTTAATATTTTGTTAGTGGTTGCTCTAGGGTTTATAATATACATTTTTAAATCAAGGTCAACCTTCACGTGTAGTATTAAACTTTACAACAGTATATTTTCAATTCTTCTTTCTCATCTTTTATGCTATTTTTATCTTATAGCTTACTTTTCCATGTGCTATAATTGCTATTATTGTTGATTTAGGCATTCAGTTATATTTTAGGGTAAAAATGATAAAATAACATCTTTTATATTTACCATAATTTTAACCATTCTCAGATATCTTCATTTTTGTGTGTAGACACAAGTTTCTGTCATATTCCTTATGCCTAAATAATTTTGTAGTGCAGGACTTCCAGTAGTGAATTACCTCTGTTATTGTTTGTCTTAAAAAAGTATTTTTTATTTCTTTTTTACTTTAAAAGATATTTTTTTAAAAGATATTTTTGCTGGGTAAATAATTTTTGGTTGGCATTATTTTTTCTTTCCCTACTTTAAAAGTGATATTCCACTTTCTTCTGTCTTGAAATGTTTCTGATGGGAAATCTGGTGTAATTCTTTGTTCCCCTTTATATATTATGTCATTTAAGCCTGGCTGCCTTGCAGATTTTATTTTCTATCTTTGATTTTCAGAAGTTTAAAGATGATGTGCTTGTTTGTTTTTCCTTTTTGGTATTTGTCTTGTTTGGTGTTCTCTGAGCTTCTTGAATCAGAGCCTTGTATGTATGTTATTACTTAGATGAAGCTCTCAACCATTATCTCTCCAAATATTTCTTCTGTCGCATTCTCACTCTCTTCTTGAGTTTGTTTTGCAACCCTATCTTCTTTTCATATTATTGGAATCCAAGCTGCTTGACTCCATTGTAACCTCACCTTTTTTTGGGTTAAGGAAAAATTATGATTTTGAAGATTCTCTGGGTTTTACTTATTATTAGGATGGGAGCAATGTGCTTATTAGCTTTCTACTTACTAGTTAGAAGCAAGAGGCCCTCTAGTTATATATTTCATTTTGAGATATAATTTAATGGCTTTGAGCAATGAAAGATGTGAAAATTAATACATTTCGTCTTCTTTCTACCTTCTTTCTTTTCCAACTCCTTAATTTGGATTAGTTTGTTACTTCAGTTTTTTGTTTGTTTGTTGTTTATACCATCAAACTTAACTTTTTTTTTTCCTTTAGCTAAATGTTTTCAGTTTTTAGCACATTGTGCCTCCATTTCATCAGCCACCTCTTGATTGGCTGTTTTTATTATTGCAGATTTTTGTTTTAAAAGTATTATTTTGCCACTTTTCCTTCCCCTCAGTATTTTGTAGACATCACTTCATTTTGTTCTGGTGCTGAATATTACCGTGGAAAATTTTCAGGCCAACTTGATTTTCCTCCTTTGTATTGGACTTTTTCTTTAAATTACCTCAATATTCAGATCATTTTTTATTTACCATGGAAATTCAGTAAGTCTGCTAAGATATGACCTTGTGTTGATTGTCCAGTAACAACTTTTGTTATGATATATATCTTCTTTTTATATGTGTATTAAAGATGTTCTCTTTATTAAAAATGTTTTTTTTTCTCTCATATACTCTGTGTATGTTTTCTGTTCCATTAGTTCTTTATTTTTTAATTGATTAATTTTTTTCTTTCTTTTTTTAGAAATTTTATTTATTTATTTTTGGCTGTGTTGGGTCTTCGTTGCTGCATGTGGGCTTTCTCTATTTGCGGCGAGTGGGGGCTGCTCTTCATTGTGGTTCGTGGGCTTCTCATTGCGGTGGCTTCTCTTGTTGTGGAGCATGGGCTCTAGGTGCACGGGCCTCAGTAGTTGTGACACATGGGCTCAGTAGTTGTGGCTTGCAGGCTCTAGAGTGCAGGCTCAGTAGTTGCGGTACATGGGCTTAGTTGCTCCTCAGCATGTGGGATCTTCCCAGACCAGGGATTGAGCCCATGTCCTCTGCATTGGCAGGCAGATTCTTAACCACTGCACCACCAGGGAAGTCCCCATTAGTTCTATTTTTAAAATCAGGAGCACCTATTATGTATATATTGAATCTCTGATTTCCTTAGTCTTCCAATATCTATTATCATCTTCATATATTTTAATAACTGTATTATCTACCATTTCATTTTTGTGTGAGTACCTTTAACCTGTTCACTATCTTTCTGCTTTCAGTAATAATTATTCCATTGCTTTTACTTTCAACTGTGGCTTTCATTTCTAAATATTTTCATATTTATCTTCCATTTCCTTTTTGAGCACTTATAAACTCATTTTTCATCTCCTATAGACAGGTAAACTTTTTGACTCATAATTTATTATTAGTATAATTTGTTAATAAAAATATCACACACTAGTTTTATTGACAGTCTGAAGAATTCTTTTGTTTAAATTATGGCTCTTTTTTTTTTTATGTGTTCTGCTGTTCCTCTTCTACTTTTTGCTTGCATTCCTTTTCTCCTTTTATTTTTCAGTTTCTCTTTTTAGTTTCGTTCTGGCATTAATGAGGCTGGAAATTAGCTGAAAGATAAAGTGGAGAAAGGAAAGTAGTAGCAAAGAAACAAACTGTAAGGGCCTGTCACTTTGATTTGGATTTCTTATTTTGAGCACTCTTTCAGAGTGAATCTTCACTGAGTTTTCATCATCCATGAGGTTGGCATGGCTGACAGTGATGTTTACAGTGAAGTTCTCCTTCCTACTCACCTGTCCTTTCCCCACAGACCTTCTGAGCTTTGATCTGGTAAAATTACATATCTTTTGATTAAGTGCTATGCTACCTCCTTATATAAATGTTATATATAAATGCAATAATTGAAAAAGGTAGAAATTATATGGCTAAATAATTACCATGTGATGATATTGTATTGTAGCTGAGGGAATGGACTCTGGAGTCAAAGGTACCAGAGTCTGAAACTCTGATCTAACCACTGTCTTCGCCTGATTATACGTAACCATTCTAGGATTTGGTTTTCTTAACTTTGAACATATTTCATGCATCATGTTTGTATTAAATGATATAAGGCCCAAACAACACTTAGTAGAATGCCTGGCACAAAAAGTATTCAATACATTTTATTATTACTATGATTAATTTTTTGTTTTTATTATATCATTTTGCTTTTAACTACTAATTCCTTCTTATAAATTTGCAAAATCCTTACCTACAAGTTGCTGAGCAAACATCTTCCTTAATCTCATCTGGTTCACCTTTTCTTAGTCATCTTTTTTCTTTTTCTCACCAATATTCTTCCGTATCTAACACTTGGAAGCATTCTGTTTTCGATAGATTGTATATACCAGAATCCTGGCAAGAAAGAGATGAGATCCTCCAGGGGCATAATAGAGGATGATGAATGAAAACATTTACAAACATGTAGGAAGGAAAGTATAGTCAACAACAAATGGTAAAGCACCCAAGACCTGTGTTTATCATTCTTGGACCTGGAAAAGGAAAAGAGGAGAGCAGTTTTTGGAACCTGGGGAGATGTTGCTATAGGAAAAAGCTACCCCACAGGAATGCAGCCATTTTCTAACCACAGCCTGGCAGGCGGGGCCCAGAGGAATAAATACTCTGACCTCATTCTCTTCCTGCTTTCCAGTCTCCTACTGTGCTTCCCAATGGCCAGACCATAACAGGCCAAACCAGAGGATGAGGCTGTCTGTAGGTACAACCTGTAAATGTCAGCCTCTTGGGGCAAAGAGATGTACAAAGAAAGATGGAGAATGAATCTGATGGGGCAAACAGAGAAAACAAAGTACATTTGTTGCTTTTTTGGGGAATTTATTAAATCAGGATAAATATTCTAACTGTAGAAAATTCTGTAGAGCCATATCTGTACATAATTTAGACTTTAAATTGAACATCCTTTTTGACCTGAATTTTTAGAGTTCTGGCTTTTTTTTTTTAATTAGCCACTCTACTTTGTGTTTTGAAATAAAAACAAGCCAACATAACTTTGTGGGTTGTTCTATATTTTAAAGAGAAGAGAAAAAACTTGACTAAATGCTACCTTAACAAACCTTACTCTGTAGATGCTTATGGCATTATCCCATGGTTCATCCCTCTTGCTAACATTTATGAGATAGATTTACATTTAAGTTTTTAATGACCACTTATATGTGGATTATATGAATTTTTGCTAAATAAGAATAGAATTAACAAAGTGCCCAATCTTACTTTTTCATCATGGGCCGACTCAACAATTCATGCTTATAGGACTCCAGCTCACAAAAAGTTACAAAAAGAATTGGTCTTGCTTCTTTCTCTTGAACCATAATCTATTGAAAAGACAGAACATCATGTGAAAACATAATTTTAGAAAAGAAAAAATATTAACATGGCTGAATGAATGAATACATAAAGTAGTTGATGAATAAATTATAAATTAGAATAGAGTTACTCTGAAAATAAAAGTCAACAACTCTCTCTTAGTTTCCAACTTGGAATCTAAAAACTGACTATTACTGAAAAGAAAAATTAGTTTATATCTCAAGTTGAGAAATGAGTGGCCTGATGTTGACCATCATTTCTAATGATT
Source organism: Kogia breviceps (assembly GCF_026419965.1). NCBI lineage: Eukaryota > Metazoa > Chordata > Mammalia > Artiodactyla > Physeteridae > Kogia > Kogia breviceps. The sequence continues at coordinate 156,977,174 of NC_081311.1, read as the reverse complement.
GTTTATTTTTATCACTTATGTGTATCCCTCAAGAGGGCAACTTATACATGTTCTATAACAGTAGGTAAGGAGTTGATTTTCAGACCTTTAATTTTTTTCCATCTACTATTATGAAAGCAATTTCTGGATGATTAATTGACTTCTCAGACATATCATTAATAAATGGCTCTGGTCAGTATGTGCCTCCCATCTGTCAACAAACCAACAATTAAAACTTTTTCTAGCTCCTCGCATTTTTCTAGCAAATCTTCTACCCTGCCTATCCTTTCTCACTGGATTTTTCCAAAAAGTGGTACCTGCTACCATGTTTCCCCTTTTGCTGTCCACATTTCATCCATTTAAAGATGAGCTTCATACTGTTTCATTTTCATAAAATTTTTGCTCATAATCAAGTAATCACAAATTGGTGGTAAAAGATCTCACTTTACTCCAGCAGCACTGCCAAAGATGAGTGATTGCCAGATTAGATTCTATACTTGCAAGTGTATTCATTATCTTTATATGTATATATCTTTATTATATAAAGATAGTAATATTTATATATTCAGTGTCCATGTGGAAAACTGATGATAAAGAGTAATGTACACTTCTTTCAGGTAAGAGTGATGTACTTCTAGATCTAAATATATATCTTATTAAAGGTCAAGTTTGCAGAATGAAAAATAACAAGGGCCTATGAGAAATTTCTGCCACATAAAAGAACAGTAATCTGAAGCCTCTGGCCAAACTCGTCATCTCTGTTTCTTACAGATATTAAGCAGATCCTATCTTAATGCATTTGTATGAGTTTTTGGTGGAGTTTCCTTCCTCTGGTAATTTTCATGGCTAGCAACTTTTTGTCATTTAGCTCTCATTTTAAACATCATTAGTAAACTGACTAAACCTAAATAAACGTTCTTTTAACCAATTCAACAGCTTTAACATGTCTTTTCCTAACCACAACAAAGCACATGCACGTCTCCAGGTGCCTTATCCACCACCCAGAAACAGAGAATCTTTCCAGGAACTCTTTCTACCTTCCTTTATTTATAATATTGTAAATTTGGGAACAGCTTAAGTATCTGACAACAGGGGAATGGCTAAATAAGTTATAGATTGGACTATGATAGAATATGGTATAGTCACTAAAAGGGCTGTTCATAAAATTTTTAGTATACATTAAATGCTATCTCATAGTGTTATATTGTATTAACAATGATTATATCAGGTATTATTAAGCGAAATCATTTTCTTTATACTTTCTGCATTTTCCCTTTCCTAGGGATGAGGGAAGCATATGCTACTCTTGTAAATGTGAAAATTACATACTAGATTAAAAATGTAGAAGACGTGCTTAGATCATGGTGTAGAGCAGTGTTTCTCAAACTTGTGGTTTGGTCTCAGGAGCACTTTTCACTTTTATAATTATCAAGGACCCCAAATAGCATTTAGTAGATTATACCTATTGATATTTATCATTTTAGAAATTAAATCTCAGACATTTTTTAAAGTTATTAATTCATTTAAAATGACAATATGCCCATTTTATGTTACCATCAATGATGTATTGTTATAAAATAACTGTATGTACCAAAACAAAAACTTAATGAGAAGAGTGACATTATTTAAAATTTTTGCAAATCCTTTAAATGTCTGGCTTAATAGAATACAGCAGATTCTCATATTTACATCTGATTTCAATCTGTTGCCATATTTTGTTGTGGTTAAAGTATATGAAAAAACCTGGCCTTATACAGATATGTGATTGGAAAAGGGAAAACTTCACAGACTCACCCTTACCCCCAACGCCCTAAAAAAAAGAATTTCTTAGGAGCACCCAGGAGTACTTAGACCCTTCTCTGAGGTAGAGGAAGAACTGGAAGAACTAGGTCTAGGTTTTAGACCTGCGTGATTTATTTACTAGTGGTGTAATTTTGACATTTCATGAAACCCCACTGAACTAAATGTTAGTTATCTGTAAAATGAGATTTGTATCCCACTGTGTTGTTGAGAAAAGTCATTGTTATTGTGGAACTCCTTTGCATTATCAAAACAAAGACTTCAGATACAATACATGTCATTTTTCTATTTTCTCTGTTTAATCAGGTACTGTCTTTTATGGTAGTAGTTATGTTTTCAGCTTTCATAGTCATAAATGGTAAAGGAATAATATTTTAAGTCTGTGCATTACTTCTAAGCAAATGGAAAAATTTGTCTTTTTTTTTTCAGAAGACTATCAAACTGTCCTTGTCATTATTCTTACCCATCCCATGTCTCCAAACTCTTGCTCTCCTCTTAGCTCATTCTGTTAGATCAATGCTCAAGTTGGAAGTTCTTTCTGAGTTGAGGCAATCTGAATGGAACCCTGCCAAACCAAGGAATATTACATTGCTCACTTGTCTTGTCCTTTTACCCATTGAAAATACGCTTTTAATGGCTAAAAATAACTTCAATATCCACTGTCCATTCTTAAGCAAAGAAATGAATAAGGTTTTTCTTAAATAGTCCATTTAATCACCTTTTAAGGGTAGTAATAATGAGAATGATAGCTTATATTTTATTAATTTTTAGAATTTATGAAGCTCATTCATGAATAGTCCCTGTAACAACACATGGAAATATGAAGGGACGTTTACTAATCCCTTTTGCAAACAAGGAACTGGGCTCTGATGATATATGAGGTCCTCCTCAGGTCAAGAGGTTAATCAGAGACTGTCCCAGGACCAGAGCTCATGTCTCTCAAGGCCCAGTATTGCCAGTGATAATATTCTGTAGAACAAGATGAGTTTTTGTAGTTTTTTTTTTTAACCTAAAATCATTTTGATTATACTAGCTATTCATTCCCTCTTTTCAAGATTTGGAATTTGGAACTGTATTTATCTTTCCAAATATTTTAAAGAGCTAGTAACACTTACAGGCTTAGATAAGATAGGGACCTACAGATGTGTGTTTTCTACTTCTCTGCTGTGTTGACTCAGGCTGCTGAAAAACCACTTTGGAGTGAGCTTAGGAGATGAGGTTGCTATGTGAAAAACAGAATTCAAATCTATGTATAGTTACTGATTCATGCACATTTTTTCTTGAGGTATGTCTTCTTTTGGAAGCTAAGATATGGGTGTGTTTCTACAAGAAACAAAACCATGCAGAGTATTAGAAATGCTTTTATTTTTTTGCTACAAGACTAAAGATGTGGGTATATTATCAATATCTTTCTGTGCCTCTCTAATGACAGAGAGTTCTGAAGAATCCATTACAGTAGTTTATTAGTTTAGTGAAATCATTAAAAAATCATTGCACCCTGAAATATAATAATTACCATAGATATTATCTTGAAATACTGACTAAACCATTAAAAGATAAAGGTATTGTTAAGGTTGGGATTTATTGCAGTTAGCTTTTAAATATTTTTTGCCCCCTCTTCCCATGTCTTTTACTGTAAATACTTTATACTTTAAAAATATTAAGTTTTACCTAATAAGTTTTTAAGTATAAGTAAATATAAGTTTTACTTAAATACTTCATGCTTTTTAAAACATTTAGTTTTTACTTCCTCACTTTGTAGTGTTAAGTGGCCTATGATTTAACTCTGCTAGATTACCTTCAGTTTCTCTAAGTCACTTGAGCATTCTCCTATGTGTCTTCCCTAACCTCCCTTCAGCCAGTCTTTGTTGGAGCACTATTCATTCTTTGATGCTCTGCTTAAATTCCACCACATCCATAACTTCTTTCCATATTCCTCATGATTCTAAGTGCTTTTACCCTACCCTGTTCTTCCATTGTTTTGTGTACTTTTATAATAGAACTCGGGCCAGTATTATGTGGATTATAGATATCAGTGCTTATGTCTATTACCACTAAACCAGGGAAGCCCATGGAGAACCAAGACTAGGTCCAATATGTATTTGCATCCTCAAAGTAGTCTCTTGACAAATGTGCATTGCATTGAATTGCATATAACTTCTGAAGCCACAACCTCCTCTTCCTTAAGTAAGTAGGATGGACATATTAGAATGAGCAAGGTATATTTGAAATGAGGGTTTTGCGCTCATGCCTTTAGGCAGTTATTAATTCTTTCTATTCCTGATGATTTCCGTGTCACAAATAATTGAAGTAATTGGGAGAGATTCATAAAAATTGAACAGAATCCAGGATAAATTTAGTAAATTAAGTACATTGTGGCTTTTGGAGCCAACTGATGGGCCTTAGAGATTGACTACAAGATGTGAATTAATGAAGGATCTCTTCTTACAAATAAATGTGTGTAAAATTAATTTTAGTTAGTTTAACAGGGAGAGAAATTGCCAAATGTTTTGTGTCCCTTGATTGCTTTAACTATGTATTTATGGAAAAGAGATTTCAGATGTCCCAGGAACAGTTTTCTGGATTCCTCTCATTCCAAAATCATGGAAGTAGAGATGATGCTGAAAGAGAAGACAAGGCACATTTATAAAATTTCACTCATCCAATAATATCTTATGATTGCAATTATTCCAGAGAAAACAAAAGTAAGTCTTTGTAAAACAAGAAAATGAGATCCATGTGTTCCTCCTAATCTCATGAGATGATATCACTCACATACTTAGAAAAATTAAAATAATACACTATTCGACTGGTGAGTGAAATCCTGCCTTAGTATTTTCTATGCATTAGGAATAATAACCCATTTTTTTGGTAATAAGTGGTCGTAGGAGTCTTTGCTTTTCTTATCCTTGGGTGTCAAGGAGGACTCAGACTTGTGTTGCTGCAGTAGCTTAAGAATATATTCAAAATCAAGTTTATAAATTGCTTTTTTGCCCACTCTTTTTGTGTATGTGTATGTTTTTGTGTATAGATATCTACACATTTTAATTAGATAGTAATTAGGGCAATGTGTGATAAATATACGGAATGCTCCTGATTTCTAAGCCATATAATCAATGAGCCACTGGGTCCTTATAGTATTTAAAGCATTGAAAATCTTGACTACAGAGTGACTAATTTTAATATTTAATTAACTTTAATTACTGTGGTAAGAGCCTATCTTAATTTATATTTGTATATTTATACCAAAGTGAGCTCATTGATTACTTGGAGATATTTAAATAAAAATTATAATCCAAATGCATTATATATATATATATATATATATTTTTTTTTTTTTTTTTTCTTTTTGCGGTTCGCGTGCCTCTCACTGTTGTGGCCTCTCCCGTTGTGGAGCGCAGGCTCAGCGGCCATGGCTCACGGGCCCAGGCGCTCCGCGGCATGTGGGATCCTCCCGGACCGGGGCACGAACCCGTGTCCCCTGCATCGGCAGGCGGACTCTCAACCACTGCGCCACCAGGGAAGCCCATGTTTTTTAATCAATAATATATTTTAGCTTTTTCATGATTATTAAGGTACTTACATATGACAAATAATTGTGATAGTAGAGATTGTGAGCAGAAGTTTCTGCTTTTCAGCATTAAGAATTGACCACTGCTGGCCATTTCTCATTTGATATATGCATATCATATGGGAGGGATATATGTATATCAGAGGGAGATAGGGATGAATCTTTTTATTACTCATAGATTGTCTAAAAAAGTGTTTTAAAAAATTGGCATTGAATACTCCTGAAATATTGATAACTGATGTAATTATTGGTGTAATTATTTTTCATATTCAAACACTGTACACAAATGTAAAATGTAGAACAAAACTACAACATAAATGACACTTGAAATGACAGGTTATAGAAAATGCTATACTTTCTCAACAGCCAATTTACAAAAATTTCTTTTATTACCTCGCAAACGCAGAGAATTCCACAGCTCTGTAAAACTAAAATGAAGTTACTAAAGGGTCTGAAGGAGTAGTTTGCCCCAAGACACGGGAAAATGTAAAACATTAAACAAAATACTGATGGAGGTATGAAATGTGATAAGATGTCTCATATTGATTTCCTTGCCCTCTACTGCCCTCTCCAAACCGAGGACCAATTTCCCAGACCTCTGGTCACCACATAGTTGTCAGTTGAACAATGTAAGAACTCAAAAGTCTGATGGGCTGAATGACTCCTTATTTTGTTGAGAAACAACTTGAGACTCTCAGGCCTTTAATTTTTTCAAAGCAGTATATGGAGCATGGCAAGCTCATTTGGTATAAATGGCCTTTGGTGTCACTGAGTTTCTGGACAATTTCCCCTTTGTAGCTTGTACGTACTCCTGCCATCTAAAAAGTTTCCCTCAGGGGAAGCCCTGACTCATGGACTCTCATTTTAGCTACAGAGAATTGTCTATTCTAATACAAACAGTCATCCACATTTCAGGATTTATCAGGCTTAATAAATAAGGGATTCATGGTTAAGAATGAGGAAATAAATGTTTTAAACGTAAACATAGTATTTTTAAAAAATGAATGAACTACCAATACATGCAACAACATGGATGAATCTTAGAACTAGACACAAAAGGGTACATACTGTCTGATTCCACTTATATAATGTTCTGGAAAGACAAAGCTATGGGCATTGAAGTCAGATCACTGTTGCCAGGAGGGGGGTTGGGAGGAGAAAGTTGATTCCAAATGGAGGCACTTTTTGTGGTAAAGAAAATATCCTCTAGATTGCGATGGTGGCTACACGATTATATACCTTTGTCATACTCAAAGGGCTGTACATCTCAAAAGGTGAATTTATTCTAAAATGTGCCTTAATAAACATGGCATAGTTACCTTTCTTGTGTGTGTGTGTGGTGAGAACCTTTAAGACCTACACTCTTATCCAGCCTGCAGACTCTTTTGATGCTGTCTTCCTAGTTAGTAGAGTTGAATTATATTATAGTTTAATTATCATGAAGTACAGTGCAGAGAGTGCTAGGACTTGGAAACCATTTTTGAAACTATTGTTTACATTGTCTGACACAGGTCACTTAATCTCACTGAATCCCAGTATAAAATGGGAATGATCATTCTGCTCATATTATTTCACTGGGTTATTGAGTCTCAAAGAGTATGTGTGTGCTCAAACAGTATGTGAAGAGTTGGGTGCTATATGAGCCAACATGATTTATCAGATCATTTATAATTTTGGCTGAAAGGACTCTCCATAACTTCTGTTATGTTTTGTTTTTTTAAAGATTTATAAAGTTTTATTGAAATACATTTAAAGATATGAATAAGTGGAGACATGCCATTTTTATTAGGAGAAAGATTCAATATCATTAAAACATCTATCCTTTCCAAATGAATCTCTCAACTCAATGTAAGTCCAATAAAAATATTAACTGGCCTTTTCCTGGAATCTGACAAACTGAATAAACAATTTATATGAAAGAGTAAAGGAACAGGAAGGGTTTGAAGTGATCTTCATGATTAAGAGGAGTGGGAAGAGCTGACCTATTAAGTTATCAAGGTTTACTAACAACAACAGTAAGTAAGCCACAGTGCCACTGGCACAGGGATACATCAACAGACAAAGGGAGGAGGCTGGAGAACCCAGGAGCAGACCCTCACATGTGACAATGTATAACAGCAGTGACATCACAATCAGTGGGGGAAGGATGGACTAGTCAGTAAATAATGGCTATTCAAATGAAAAAAAAAAAAAAGTATCTCTAACTTATAAACCAAGAGCAACAAACAAACCCAAACAAAACATCCAGGTGGATTAAAGACCTAAATGTGAAAAACTTGCAGAAGAAAATACAGGAGTAGGGAGATTTCCTAAAGAAGACACAAAAAGGACAGGCTTTGGGCTTCCCTGGTGGCTCAGTGCTTGAGAATCTCCCTGCCAATGCAGCGGACACGGGTTCGAGCCCTGGTCTGGGAAGATCCCACATGCCGTGGAGCATCTGGGCCCATGAGCCACAATTACTGAGCCTGCATGTCTGGAGCCTGTGCTCCTCAAGAACAGAGGCCGCAATAGTGAGAGGCCCGTGCACCGTGATGAAGAGTGGCCCCCACTTGCCACAACTAGAGAAAGCCCTCGCACAGAAATGAAGACCCAACACAGCCATAAATAAATATATAAAATTTTTTTTTTAAAAAAGCATAGACTACAAAGTAATAGATAAAAGTTTTCACATTCTCCATAACTTCTAAATGTGACTGTTGATTGCCTTAAGAGATAATATTTTGAAATGTAAAATTGCAAACTTTTCTCAAAATATGACTTATGCTAAAATATAAACATCCAGATTAAAATGAAGGTTCATATTTTAAGAATTTAAAAAATATATTTCTAGTTATGACTAAATGTAAAAAGATATATTTTCAATACAAATATTCAGGTAGAGCTAACCTATATTTATAACGTTTGGATATAGATACCATTAAATTAATTGGTTCATATATTTGTTTACTTGAAAAGCTATTATACTGAAAGCATTTTGAGAGATTCTCTAAATATTGTCATTTGTTTAAAAAAAATCAGTGATGGCGTTTAAGTTAAAGAAATAAACATCATATAATTACCTTGAACTTCAGCTCCTTAAGAAAAAAGACTGTGAAACCAGAGTTCCAAACCTGGACCTAGCCATTTCTTGACTAGTATGTCATTTCTTGACTTGTCTAGTATGACTTGACACAAGTTATTTAGCTTCTATGAGCCTCAATTTCCTTTCTTCATCTGTAAAACAGAGAAAATAATAGGACTTATTCCATAGTACTGATTTAAGGATTAAGTTAATGAGTACATGAAAAAGTACTTTTATAGTATCTGACACATAGTAAGTACTTAATATATTCTAGCCATCATTATTATTATTGTTATAGTTATTTTTACAATGGCTTTCAGCCGAAAAAGAGTATATTCACAATATGCAGTCTTTTTCTGTTCAGAAACTATGGTTTTGGGCTTCCCTGGTGGCGCAGTGGTTGAGAGTCTGCCTGCCTATGTAGGGGACATGGGTTCGTGCCCCGGTCTGGGAAGATCCCACATGCCGTGGAGCGGCTGGGCCCGTGAGCCATGGCCACTGAGCCTACACTTCTGGAGCCTGTGCTTCACAACAGGAGAGGCCACAGCAGTGAGAGGCCCGTGTACCGCAAAAAAAACTATGGTTTTGCTATTTTATAGCAAATATGTGTAGAGTGGCACCTAATCAGTTATGTGTTCTCCTTCTACTCTTTTATGTTTCTGTCCCTTGCTTAGATATTTCTTTGACTAGAACCATCATATTCCTAGTCCTCTGGGGCTGACATCTTGTAATCATTTTTATTTATGCTCACTGTTTCTTCTGTCATGGCCATTCAATCATCAAGTTCTACTGATTCTTTACTAAACAATATGGGTTCAACAATAACTATTAGGCAAATATAAATAACCAGACAATGTCCATAATCTTCAGGAGCTTTCAGTCTGGCAGGGAAATCAGACGTAAATAATGTGTGAGGTTAGAGAGGTCCATACAGGACACCTTGGTCAGCTCTATGAAGGAGCAGACTGGTTTGTCAGGGGGGCAACACTTGAGCTTTGCTGGCTCTATCATCTACTTAGTTGGCAGAGGTGTCCTCTTCAAATTTGCACTTCAGCTTCTCATAAGTCATCAGTGAATTTATTTCCACAATATAGTCTGAATTTCTTTGCTTCTTTCTATTTCCATCATCTCTCATTTGGACGAAAAGTGCTTCCTAACCTGTGTCCTCACTTCCATTCTTGCCTTGCTATAATACATTTCTCACAAGCCATTCAGATTTTCAAAAAATCAGTAAATTAGAGCACATCACTCCTTTGTTAAAAAACCCTCATTGGATTCTCACTGCATTTAGAAAAAAATCTAAACTCCTATACATGACCTGCAAGACTGACAGACCACATCTCCAGCCTTACATCATATCAGGCTAGCCATAATGGCTTTCTTTCTACTTTTTCATACTCAGAGCTTATTCCTATCTTTGGTAAGAGGAATAATGAGCTCCCAAAGATGTCCATGGCCTAGTGTCTAAAACCTGTGAATATGTTGCCTTACATGTCAAAAAGGATTTTGTGATATGTGATTAAGGATGTTGAGATGGGGAAATTATTCTGGATTATTCAGGTGGAACCAATGCAGCCACATATGCTATTATAAGCAGAGAGCCTTTCCTGGCTCAGGTCAGAGAAAGAGATGTGACCCCAAAAGTAGTGTCAGAGTGATGCTATGTTGCTGGCTTTGAAGATGAGGAACAGGCCACGAGAATGTGGGTGATCTCTAGAAGCGTGAAAAGGCAAAGAAATGAATTCATCCCTAGATCCTCTAAAAAGGAGAGCAGTCCTGCAGACACCTTGATTTTAGCTTAATGAGACCCAGACTTCTGACCTATAGAACTGTAAGATGATACATTTGTGTGTGTGTTTTGTTTTTTTGTTTTTTTATTTTCGGTACGTGGGCCTCTCACTGTTGTGGCCTCTGCCATTGCGGACCACAGGCTCCGGACGCGCAGGCTCAGTGGCCATGGCTCACGGGCCCAGCCGCTACGCAGCATGTGGGATCTTCCTGGACGGGGGCACGAACCCGTGTCGCTTGCATCGACAGGCAACCACTGCACCACCAGGGAAGCCCATTTGTGTTGTTTTAAGGCACTAAGTTTGTGGTAATTGTTATGGCAGCCATAGAAAATTAATACACCATTCCAGGCCACTCATGCTCGCTGTACCCTCTTCTTGGAATGCCGTTTTCCCCCAGTTCTTCAGGGACAGATCCTTTTCAAATTTTAGGTCTCAGATTCACTATTACCTCCTTACAGAGTCTACTCTTATGGCCCTATCTGCAGGATCCTTCCCACCACTGACTCCTGAGCAACTCTAAAACAACACACTGTTTATTTCCTTCATGGCGTATCCCTGTCTGGAATTACCTTGTTTGCTCACTTACTCTGTTTTAATCTCCGTAGCATCAGGGACCTTGTCTGTGTTGTTCACAGCTCTACTGCAGACCTTGTTTGTGTTGTTCATACTACATCCTTAGTGCTTTGATTAGAACCTGGCAAATATTTGAGAAAATGAATTAAACTGGGGAGGTGGTTATTTCAGGCAAAGGTCAGAGCCTGAATAAATTTTGAGGTGTGAAACTGCTTATGTTCCTGGGAAAATCTGTGTTTCCAATGGCTGAAGCCAAAAGAGGAAAGTAGAGGGCGATGGGACCAAGAAATAGGCATTTTCCTTCTCCTTCATTATTATTACTGTTATTATTATTTTAAAATATCATGTTGCTATATCATGTAAGTACTTAGGAATTAACAAATATAAAAAAATAGACTTACAGTTATAGAGAGTAAATTAGTGTTTACGTGTGGGGAGAGGAAAGGGGGTACTGCATAGGGGTAGGGGATCAAGAGGTACAAACTACTATGCACAAAATAAGCTACAAGGATATATTGTACAGCACGGGGAATATAGCCAATATTTTATAATAACTTTAAATGGAGTATTAGCTACAAAAATATTGAATCACTATATTGTACACCTAAAACTAATATAATATTGTCAATCAGCTACAATTTTAAAAAATGCAAGCACATAATAAAACCAGCAAGACTCAGTGAACAATTGGATGCGGGTTGAAGGAGAAGGAAGAGTGTCCTCTGTGTCTTATCTTTGGGACTAGGATAATTGTGGTAGTGTTAATTGGCATTGAGCTACATGGACTTGTCCAGAGGGAGATGTTCAAGCACTTAGAAATACAGGTCCACAACTCAGGAGGGAAGCCTTGACTGGAAGTTATTAGCACGTAAATGGAAATAAAGTCAAGGGGTCTAGTAGTTAAAATAGATCCAGATAATGGACAAGGAGAGAAAAAAGTTGATAGTACAATACTGTAGAGCACAAAAACTTTCTGAAAGGAATTAACAAAGGAAATTTGACCCCCAAAACGGAGGAGGAGTAGTAGTATGTGGGACCAGGAAGCCATGGGGGGAAAAACTTTCAGTAAGAAGAAGGGAGTAGTCTGAGTATCAAACACAACAGGAGGAAAAAGGAAAGATCTTTGGGTTTATCAACAAAGGGGTATTGGTGTCTCTTGTAGTGCTGGTGATGACATCCTGATGCACAGGGTGAAGTATAACCAGGAGGGGAAGGAGAGGAAGGAGAGGGAAAAAAGAGATGGTAGAAGATGTGGAGTCAAGGGAAACCTTTGGTTTTTTGAAGAAATTGAGGAAGACACTGACAGAGTAATGTCTCGAAGGAAATGTAGAGGGAAGGGATAAAGAGTGCAGAGGGAGGGACTAACCCTGAAGGGTGCTGAGACACCTTCTGAGATTGGAAGTATTGGTGTCAAGTAGATCTAAAAGCTAGGAAGCAGTGAGAACACTCACTTTGGAGTAGTAGAAACCTAAATCTACCACTTATTAGCTTAGCAAACTTGAAACGTCTTTGAAGCTTAATCCCTTTATATATGACTTGAGAAAATTAATAAATACCCTTTCAGCGTTGCTGTGAAAAATTGGATTAGTAAAAATTGACCCACTGGGCCCATATTATTATAATATGCACAATTCATTGGAATTGTGACAGATTTCTGAGCTCTCCACTCAAGCATTGAGGCCTAGAATCATTTCTTCAAGGACTGAGAAATGGTCAAGTCTTCCTGAATTCAGCCACATCTATTAAACAGACACACCTGGTCAATACCTGTGTATGTTTTACTTTTCTCCCAAATTATAATGTAGAATCCTAAAGCCAAACATAGAAGAAAAGCCCAAGTCACAAATCTAGCAAGGATAAGAGAGAATGCTAATAATTTATCTCAGCTCTCTTGAAAATATTTGCTCTGCCTCTATCATACCATGTGCTTTTGGTATGATGGGAAGAGGAGGCTGGGACTGGAGGAAACTGTGAGAGGTTGCCTTGGATTTTAAATCTTTCTTATAAAAGCTGTGTTTACATTTAAATTTAAAATAACTATTGATTTACTGATACTAAGATGCTGATCTGAGCAAGCACTGAGTGTTTATGTACACTGATTCTGCTACAAGTCCTGTTCCTGTTTAGTTATCATCTATGTGCTCTCAGCATTTAGAATACTTTCTGAGAATTGCAGATTCTCCATAAATGTCCTTAGTCTCTGTGGTTCAGTAAAGATTCCACACAAGACGCCTGAAAATTGTGCCAACCCTTTGGTATTGGGGTGTTGATGTCTAAAATAGTTTCAAAGTAGAATAGAAGTGGCAGGCACATGGAGTAAATTGTTTTTTCTCTGCATTTTCCTGTTATTCTTTTTGAATATTTAGCAAGGTGTTTTTCAAGTCCTGGCCTCTTTCAGATATTCTAGTTAGAATTAGCAGAAGGGTGATTTTTGGTTCTTACTTGGCCCATTCGTTTAAGTGGGAGCAGGGCATTTAAGTGCGGTGGTGCCAGAAGTATTTAATTGAAATGGGACGTGTTGAAGTGAAAAGCTAGACTGAGGGGTACAGCTGCGTGGAGAGTTGACCTCCTCTGGAATACCTCTCTGGAGATTCTAGCTCCAAAGCGAAAAGTCAAAGTTTCTTGGATTTCTTCTATGAAGAAAAGTGAGGATAATACATTACTTACCTAATCTTACCCTATAATCTCCCCATTTCTCTGAATTTCTCCTAGGCTTAATATATCCCACACATATGTATATGCTCTGGCTTATATTTCTTGTTTCATGTAAATTTCTTTTCTTAGTGTCTACAGGTGTTCCTTGGAGACAGTGGGTCTGCCTTTCACTTACTTTGTGTCATCCTCTCCCTCCAGTGCTTAGCGCAATGCAGGGTTCCTGATCACTGCTGAGTAATTATAAACCATTGACTCACCTGTGTTGTGTAGAACAGCCATTCTGATTCTGGGTAGACTCAAGGTAGCAAATGTATTAATTAGGTTATGTGGAACACTCGGAGGTCATTAAGATCTTGGCAAGCATGAGAGTGGCACAAAAGTTCATGAATAATGCTCTTGAATGGCAATTGCAACTGGAACTACCAAATTCCCTGAAAAGCTGGTTTAGGGGTAATAATACCACCATCTACTTTTACGTAGTTCTTTGCAACTCAGAACTTAGTTAATAATATATTACTTGTTTTAATGTCACTAAACCCTGTCCACTGGTCAGGGCAAAACTCTGTTCTCAAATGAGAAAACTGGAGTGCACAGAGATAAAGGACTTTGTGTTTACAAAATGGGCGAGTGGCAGAGCTGATGTCTGAAGCGAGGCTTTTTGCATCCAAATGGTGTCCTTCCCATTACTCCACACTAACATAGCAGGCTGCTTTTTTTACATAATAAAACTCTCTGGGACAAGAAGGACCTGCAGATGTGTTTCTCTAAATAAGAGAGATGGAGAGATAAGGAGACGATCTTAATTCAAAGCATGATGCATTTGTCAAATAGTTTCTTCACCTGGACATTTGACGGTCCCCTTCCAGAATCTGGGAAAAGAAGCAGAATGTAGCAAGGGGACAAGAATGAGTCCTCCTTAGTAAAAAGAAAGGGTTAAAATTTGTTCCTTTGAAAGTTTAAGGTGGACAAGGATCCTGAATTATCTAGACACCAAAAACTAGGCTGAAAGTCTGCATTTCCTCCCTATAGGGAAAAACTGAAGGAGTGTGTGTCTGGGGAAAAGGGTAGGGAGGGGAGATTTCTTTTTAAAAAGGTGGGGGGGGAGAGAAACAAACGTTTGTTTCTGTGATTAAGCCCCATTTATGTTTAAAACATAAATGAAATAGGGACAGTTCAAGGCACTGAGGCGCGTGTTCTGATTTGGTTGTTTACTATCAATCAGACCGTTGCTTGGCAGACACTGGATGGTTATGAGCCTGAACTAGCTGAAAAGGGGCAGGAAAAGAAGTGGAGGCAGCATTCTTCCTATTTAAAGCTGCATCGCTTGAAAAAAGTTTTCGCAGACTGTGCTGGAGCTGGTGCTGAAAAAGGGGGTTTTCAGAGGCTGCCCCGGGGCTGGTGCTGAAAGAAGAGCCCACAGCTGACTTCATGGTGCTACAATAACCTTAGAATCTACTTTTCACTCCCAGGAGGACCCACATGTCTAATATTTAGACATGATGGCAAATTGGGTGGAAGCAAGACCTCTCCTCATTCTTACTATTTTATTAGGGCAATTTGTCTCAATAAAAGCCCAGGAAGAAGACGAGGATGGTGAGTTTGCCTTTTGCTTTCCTTGTAGTGTTTATTGCATAGTTTGGGAAATAGGTGGAATGTTAAGCCTCAGGAAGAGCATGAAGAGGAGGTTCTGATTTGAAGTTGAGAAGGGGGCTGACAGATTTGCACCTGGGAAACAGCTTGGAAGACAATCGGGATGTTTGTAAATCCGGAGCTTCCACATCTGCGGTTCGAAGAGTACACTACTGAATATTTCTGGGAAAGCCTAGAATAAGTCCTTTTGCCTGAATGTGGAGAGTGGGAAGTTTAAAAGAAAAGGAGAGTGCTTACAACAGAGCACTAAAGGCACTTTTAGTTAGAGGAGTTCTGTTCTGTGGGCTGGAGTTTTCAGAGCAAGGAGAAGTCGCAGCAGAAGCAGGGTAGGGTGGAGTCTTTTTTGTACTGAACTTCAGCTGCTTCATAAAATTCTTTGTTTAGAAAAACCTCTGCAGCCAGTCTGATAACTGACTTTTTCTTTGTCTTTGGCTCCTTAGTTTTCTCTCTTTACAGACTTCTACGTCTTTCCCATTTTCATTTGTGATCTTACAATCACTTTTGCTTACTGAGAGACGATCTCCTTTCTTTTCCCATGGCAGAAGTTGATAGAAGCCAGATTTCTTATTTTCCCACCCTACTGACTTGATTATCAGGACAGTGGTGGTTCCCTGTTGGATGGCGGAAGGCAGGAAATCCACATGCCTTATATAATTTATTTATCAAGGAGTATTTTATTGGCATTATTCATTAGACACAAGTTTCCTTTCTTTTCTTTTTTTTAAAATGTGAGACAAATCTTGACTGGTTACCGATTTCTTTTCCTTAGAAATTTGCATACGTTAGGGTTGGGTTCTATGGTATGTTAAGCAAAAATGCATGGCTGCTATAAAATATAACAAAATATTTAAATTGGTTCCACTGATTATTAAATCCTTCCCCTCCAGGCCTGACGTTTCAAATACAGACATGTACTGTTTCATAATAGGCCATTATAGATTTTCATAACAATTTAACATCAAACTCAAGCTTTTAAAACTTAGCATATTTATTAAACTTTTGTTATTGTCTTTCATGTATATTTTTGTGTATATATACACATATGTTTGTGTGTACATATATATGTATTTTAATACCTGCTTCTGTGTATTTTTGCTCTATAAATGTTCATAAAATTAATATAGAGACCACGAGGTCTAAAAAACATTTAAAAAGTGAAAATAAGAATCTGGGATGAATACCCAACAATCTGTCCAGAGTCCCATAGAGGGGGCACTTTCTAAAATCTTGGATCTTTTTATGTTACTTTTTATGTTTTTGAAAATGAGACAATTTATAAAAGATGAAACTTCTTGAGTTTCCTTGTAATGTTGTGAAAAGCATGTACAGTTTGGAAAGGTTGGGGAGATAATTTAATAGGAAGTAGAAGTCAGGAAAGGGGAAAAATAAAATACAGAAAAATTACAATAGAAATAGAAAAATCTGAACATAAAAGTAGTTGACTCCCCTCCCCCACCAAAACAACCAACAACTTTCTTTTAAAACTTAATTAACACAACTTTCCTTGTTAATATATTTTAAAATAAATAACTTACATTCATAAAGTATGAAAATAATTGAACATGTAAATAAATGTTTCCTAAAGCATATGGAGTAGGCCATATGTTAAAGGACTTTCTCAAACAGTTGTAATTACGTTGTAGGTGTTTCTGAAAAATGAGCAGAATTCAATTTTCCTTAATACTAATTTACATAAATGTTAGGAATGTGAGGTTTGATGCAAAAAGTCCCTGATTCCAACTCTGCTCCCCCCAGTATAACCAAACAGCATAGAAACTGGAATTCCAAACATTATATTTTACAAAAAAAGGGTAATTGCTTTCATACGTATTATAAAAAATAAATTCCTCAGTTTTATTACTCAAGCTAAGAGAATATATGTGATAAAAATTCAAAAGCAAAAGAAAATAGTTATGGTCCTAATTAAAGTTGATGTAGAAAAGAATTCCAGAATCCAGAATATTCAGAGCTACATAACTTGTATTTACTTACCATGCATATTTTAGTTTAAGTTATATTGTGTGGTACTTGGCAATACGTTATTTTCCCTGTTCAGGCTTGTCACAAGCTTAACAGAAGTGTCAGAATTTTGAAACTCCATGTGATTTTAAGTTTGGGGAAGAATAAGTTCAGGTAAATGTTTTAAACTAAAGAAATATCTAAGGCACACATGCAAAACAAGTATGTTTTTCAAGTTTTAGCTGTAAGTCATATAATGTGGTATTGATTTTGTGTACAAATATGTCCCCTTTGAATGTGGAGACCTATTATCGTATGTAAGTACATATTTATGAGCTTTTGTTTTTTTCTTTTCAGGACTTCAAGGTATATTTTTCTTCTGTTTGTGATTATTTTTACTGGAAATCTAAAACATATTTTACTTAGTTATGCAGTACCTGTCTGATAAAAATACTTATGAATGATGAGATAAAAGAACGTAAATAAAGTTTTAGGCCGTTTAGGCCAAAATCATTATTACTTTTCACTAAATTTTAAGAACTGAATTGATTTTTTAAATTCATAAAAATGAGAAAGTTTGAGAGTTGGGCTAACTTTAGTTGAGACTACTAAGTAAAATTAAGTAACAAAAATGAGTTAAGGTGACAAAATCGGCTTTTCATGAGTTTGTGTGTGTGTGTGTGTATGTGTACGTGTTTCTTAGGGGGGTGCTTTGAGAGGTTCCCCATTTGTTTTATGTAGGAGAAAATACTAGGGCATTTATAGTAATTTTTATATTCCTAAATAAAGGTCTAACACCTAGTGAGCTTATATACATTCTTGTTATTAGAAGTGGACATACTTAATCTTGGAAAATAATCTCTGATATGAATCATTGATTTCAACAACAGAGAAGAAATGGAGAGAAGGGAGGGTGCAGAAATGTACCATTTTATTTCCAGAGACTATAAACGTCAGTGCTTCTCAGAGGCACTGAGAAGGTAGGTAACATCAATAAGTGAAGCAAGCGAGTGTTTGTATGTTAACAGGGGATAGTGGGCCTGTGGAGAACTGAAGATGCATGCCCACTTGAAGACAGTCAGATCTAATCTTTTCAGAAAGCGTTGCCTAAGCCAAGTGCAATATATTTGAGTGCCAGGTTTGGCTCCAGAACCATAAATTTGCAACACTCTTGTGGCAACCCTACACTAATATCCTGGACCCAAGCCAACTTCTGACTACTAAGAGATGAGGGGCTCACAGTCCTTTCTATACCATGGTCTCCTGCATTTTTATTATATTACGTCTACCATTTATCTCATTGTTAAAATACAAATATGAAGAAACTAATGCTTAGCAGTCAGCAGTACTTGGATGGGATGATTTTAAAGGAGGTACAGAATACAAATACATAGCTTAAGATACTTGTTCACTCATAAATTGTTTTAAACTCTTTACTACTGAAATAGATACTTTGAATCATGTAGGATATGAAAACTTTTATAGTGGATGTTTTAATCTAGATCTACCTGCATATAGCAGAATGCAGTAGTTTAAACAAAAAAAGTGTTTTTTTTCCTTATATAAAATAAGCTTCTAGTTAGGTAGGTAGTGAAAGGCTGGTATACCAGCTCTACAAAGTCATCAGGGATACAATTTTTTTCTAGCTCTCTCATATCCCTAGGGTACAGTCCTTGATGTTATGTTCCTAGACAGCTGCTGGAATCCCAGCCATTATATTTACTTTCCTGGCATCTGGATAGAGAATGGGAGACAAAGGCTGTAATTCCCTCTTTTTTCTTTTTTTTTTTTCTTTCTTTTTTTTTTTTTTTTGTCGGTACGCGGGCCTCTCACTGTTGTGGCCTCTCCAGGTGCGGAGCACAGGCTCCGGATGCGCAGGCTCAGCGGCCATGGTTCACGGGCCCAGGCGCTCCGCGGCATGTGGGATCTACCCAGACTGGGGCACGAACCCGTGTCCCCTGCATCGGCAGGCGGACTCTCAACCACTGCGCCACCAGGGAAGCCCTCCCTCTTTTTAAATGGGGACTTTTAAGTCATCATATCATTTCAACTTACTTGAAAGTTGGCTAGAATTTAGTTATATGGTCATACAAAGATACAAGGGCTGCTGGGAAATGTAGTCTTAGCTGGATAGCACTGGCAGTGTACTCAACTGAATAGAGTTATGTTATGAAGGATATAAAAAGGAGAATAGCTATTAGGAGGCAACTATAATCCCAGCCACAAGGAGCATAATTGTCAACTAGTGGAATAGATCTGGTTTCAATGGACAGAATATAGTTGAGTAACCTGATTTACCCTGGTTATTGTTCACTTCTGAGGAGACTACAAAGCCAAGAGCACTGGATGGCACTTAAATACCAGGTTGTAATTCTTTGCAATTCTTTCCCTATTCCCTTCAGATAAATTTAGAAGTACCTATAACTTTTTTCCGGACGCGCAGGCTCAGCGGCCATGGCTCACGGGTCCAGCCGCTCCACGGCATGTGGGATCTTCCCGGACCGGGGCACGGACCCATGTACCCTGCGTCGGCAGGTGGACTCTCAACCACTGCGCCACCAGGGAAGCCCTAGAAGTACCTATAACTTTTATTCAAATTAGAACGAGGCTTTATTTTGAAGAGTATCTCTCTATATATGTAGATTGGTAGATTGATAGTTATAGTGAATTTTTTATATTGACAAATGCAGTGTATAGTTTAACCGTGACTCTTTAAGTTTGTTGCTAAGTGATCCAAAGATCAGTGTTGAGCTGCCTGCATAAAGAATCACGTGAAGAGCTTGTTGCCAATATAGATTCTAGGCTTCATTTGTTTCCAGATATCCTGATTTGGTAGATTTGGATGGGATCTGGGAACCTTTCAGGTGATTCTAATTCATGCTGGTGAACCACTGTATTAAATCTGTACCTAACAGTCTTGCCTTGATATGACACCATTTGGCTTCCTGTTCTAAGGCTACACACTGTGACTTTGGCAATAGCTTGCTATTCTAGTCATTCCTTTCACTTATAAGGCTGCTTAATTGAAGTTTGTATATAAACCACTGCAAATTCACCATCATTTCTGGAAAAACAACTCAAGGACCAAATCCTCCTCATGGCAGGTTAGGTGAATCATTCTACTATGCAAAGGACACAGACTATTAAAATGTATTTCCAGGTGAATATATAGTTTTCTTTTTCTCTCTTTTACTTCCTGCTCTTCACACTTCTGTCATATCAACACAGGCCTAAAACTCATTGTGTTGATCATTCTAGAAATGCACATAATGCAGTATGTAAAGTAAAAACATAAAGAGAAAGCTTTGTTTTGAGAGGAGGAGACTTAGAAGATTGAAATCATGTTAATCTATTTTTTTCTTTTTTTAATCAAACAGCTTGCTCCAACTTGAAGGATAATTCATACATCATCACTCAGCCTTATATGGAAATTCATAAAATATTTAAAAATGGATCAGTCACTTTTTGACTAATGTTTTTTTCTCTGAGATTACAACATTGAAAAGTTTAGATTTACACATGAGAGATATAATGATAGTAGGAAAGAAAGACTAAAATAGTTAATTATTAATTGACCTATTGTGTACATTTTGGCAAGTTGAACAAGTTTATATAAGACAATGGAATAGTTGGAACATACGGACTGTTCAGTTTTCCTCTGAATTTCTTTCCATGTAAATTTCATGTGGCATTTTCTAAATTTCATTTAAGGCTGAAGAACTGTTATATACAAAGAGTATCTATCCTTGGCATTTGCATGAGGGGTAGTCTATCCAGTGGAAAATTTTTCCTTAAAGTTGTGACTACATTGGTGTCCTTAGTGTTTTTATTTTATTTTATTGATATGTTTCAAACTAAACTCCTCAACAGAAATCAGGATTGTTCCATCTTATACTGAGTATATTCTCTAAGGAACAGTGTATCAGGGATATTACAATAGCACAAGATTTTCCTTACTCACGTGTTGCCTTCTACAGAGAAGTCAGTAATATTAACAATATTAATAAATTAATATTAATAAATAATGAACTTTGTCCCTATTAGCTTTCTGGTATAATATTCAAACTCAAAAATGTTTGTATGCTTTTTTAAAAAAAATTTAGTTTAGATCTGAGAAGGAGGAAGGACTGTCTCACAGTTGGATTCCTTTTTCTTTTCTTATCTTTTCTTTTCTGGCTCTCTGCTGAATCAGAATTATAAATTCAGTTTCAAGATGAGAGTATTCTCAGTGGAAACATTGCTTGCAACATAAACATCATAGCCTTGTTGTAGTCTATATATTTTAGTAAGTAAAGTAAGCCACAGTCCAACCATCATTGGGAGAACACCTTAGCTCTGGTCCATCTCTGCTATTTAGCAGTCTTGCTACCTTTAGAGTCCTTTAACTTTACCAAACCTTTGGGTCCTCATCTGAAATTGGAGAATTTATACACACCCCTGTTAATCTGATGGGACTCTTAGGACGGTCATTTGGGAACTTTACCTGAAGGCACTTTTAGAGCACTTAAATGAGAAACAGAAAGTGATATTACAATCTGATTTCAGTCATCACAGATACAAACCTTGGTGGTATATTTTTTACTTTCTCCAAATCTTTGAATATGTTTTGAAGAAACTTCCAGATTTGTTCTCCTTCTGTACTTTGTTTGTTCTCCATCTTCTGGAGGAAGTTGCTCCATTAATCATGCTCTCTTTTCCATAAGTTCAACAACTTCCTTTCTATGAGCTCTTTCCCCTTCGCATGTAAACAAGCTCAGCTTTCTCCCAGGGTCTGTGTCTGGCTCCCACCCTCTCTTTATTCTTAGCCCAGCTGCTTTAAAGGAGCAGAACAGTTTTCTGTCTGCCTCCATGCCCTCACTCATCCCAGGCACTCTGACTTTTGCCCCCTCCATTCCACTTAAGCTCTCCTAGTAATGTGTGATGTTACAGGGGGCTTCTTTCACCTACCATTGACCACTCCAGCTTTCCTGAAAGGCGGTGCTCTGAAGATTCTCCCTCTACCTTCCTGACCTTTCCCTCTCAGCTTCACGGGCTCCTTCTCCTTATTTATCCCTTAGTACTTTGTTTTCTCATAGGATTTTGTCCACTGGTCCTTTCAGTATATTCTCTCCCTAGAGTATCTAGGAATCTTACTCACTCTCAAGATTTTGCTTAACAGCTAATTGCTGATCATTCTCAAATCTCTCTCTCCAACCCTGACCTTCCACATCTACTTCAGAATACCCAGCTTCCCACTGGATGGTCCATAACCACTTCAAGTTCAGTGTATCCCAAACTCAATTCATTATCTTCCCTCCAAGACAAGATCATCTTTCTCATGTATTCTTTATGTCACTTAAAGGCAAGATCATCCTACCTGGTTATTCAAGCAAAAGTCTAATCAGTCACTAAACTCTATCATTTTACCTGCTAAATATTCCTCATATATACCTCCTCTCCCTCTCTACTACAAATGCCTAAGTTTAGGCTCTCATCATCATATTGCAGTATTACTACAATTTACTGCAGTAGCATCTAACTTTGTCTCTTGCCTCCCACGTGACTACTTCCCACCCACACCTATAGAGACCCCATCTGTTGCCACTGTGATATAAAGCTAAAATCTGATTACCTCATTACCTTCCTTAAAATCTTCCATTGACTCCCATAACTTGAGGAAAGAATAATGCTCAAGCTCCTAAGCAAGGCAGATAAGACCTTCCATGATCTGGCCTATTTCTAGAATTCTAGTCACAGTCACTATCATTCTTTGCCTCAAATTAGTAATTGCCTGTAGTTCTCACCTCTCACTACACACATGCACACACACGGTTCCTTTTTTTTTTTTTTTTTTTTTGTGGTACACGGGCCTCTCACTGTTGCGGCCTCTCCCGTTGCAGAGCACAGGCTCCGGACGCGCAGTCTCAGCGGCCATGGCTCACGGGCCCAGCAGCTCCGTGGCATGTGGGATCTTCCCAGACCGGGGCACGAACCCGCGTCCCCTGCATCGGCACAGGCGGACTCTCAACCACTGTGCCACCAGGGAAGCCCAACGGTTCCTTTTTTTAAGTCTATTTCCCAAGTTAAACTTCATGTCATAAATTTATTTTATGTATTAAGTATATGATAGTTATTCCATGCATATATGCCAATGAATATTATTTTTGAAAATCTAAAAAAAATCTTTCCCACTATTTATTCATTCACATATTAGTGAACTGATTTCACATTCAGGATTTGCAAATTATATTTGCATATTCTTGAGCAATTTTCTTGATGGCTCTATGTCCCAGTTTTTTTGTCTATAAAATTAGAATAGTAATATTTACCTTAAATAATTATTTTGAAGACTATCATGTATATAAACTACCTACATAGTAGTATGGCTCCCAACAAATACTAGGAGCTCATCAAATGATTATTGACATCATTATCCAACATTATTATCCAGTAGATATTATTATTCCATTACTATTTAGTAGTATAGCAATAATAATAAATGCTTATTGGGTAACTATAAGAACCAAAATGTTAGATGTTATGGAAAAAATAAACGACTTTTGCTCTCAAAGAGATTAAAATTAGTGTAAAACTTAAAATGCAAATTTTATTTACTGTTCTACTATGGTCATTTGGACAATACCTCAGTATTTTCATCTAAATCTAAACAGGCTATATTATAAGCCCATTTATAAATTTTACCCTTCAAATAACAGAGCTTTATTGTAGCGTCTTCTTGTGTACAGGTTTACATGGGAAAAAAGAAAGGAAACAAAAAGCTCTTTCCATTGAATACTTTCTAATGACCCTGTGATTTGAAGCATCACTGCTGTTCTCCTGTTTCTCACCCCCACAGCATTTCATTCTCTGTAGTCGTTCCCAGGATGTAAGCAAGCCAAGCACGATCCGTTCCATGCCCCAGTGCTACCTCATGTCTGTCTACCAGCTCTGCCTGTTTCAGAGTTTATTTTCTGAAAATATGATTGTCATAAAAGTCTGTAGTAAAAATTGGAAGCTTATTTTCCACGCTGCATTGCCCTGTGTTGTATCTGGAATGAGAGGAATTGCTTCACTGCACAGGGATTTACAATGCAGCTCCCAGGACTATTTGGATACAGTAGAGGGAGTGACTGTCTTTTCTCAGACTTTGCAGCAAGTTTCTTCATTTTCCAAAGGCTGGTTTCTTCACTCCCTTTGCTCCCAGGAGTTTTTTGTGAAATTGACTCCAGAAAGCAGAAACTGGTGTAGGATGTAGGCACATTCTTTATACTCACACTTTCCTTACTTTGCTGTACTTTTCTTTCTTCTCAGTTTTTCAAAGTTAAACGGAATGATGGGTTTGACTTGGCAGGAGGTGTGTACATGGAATTTCACCAGATAATTAGTAGCTATGAATTCCTTTAATTAAATCTTTGTTATTCAATATAGCTGTTCTGTGGCTGTCAGCTCTAGAGTTTTTCATTATGGAATTTTAAAATATGGGTGCTTCCCTTAGCAAATACAATTTATTTATAGAGATTTAATATTTTCATTTCATTTATATTTCATTTAATATTTCTTAAATAGCAGTTATATACTTATTATTTTCTCCCGAGGGAGAAGAACCTATCAGATTTGTTTATGCTAGTTTGAAATTATTTTTAAATTTTTTCTTTTTCATTCTTCCCAGACCTTTCTATTGAAGAAATAATTAAGTTACAGTTTATTTCAGAACATTATGCTTCTCATGTTAGTGCTAAATTTTTAGCTAGAGTTTCCGGTAGGTTGGACGGGTGGGTGAACAGTGAGGTTAACTGGTTACCATGGGAAGATGAACTACAAAGAAAAAGTTCTTAGTTTTCTGGTCTTTGGCTAAAAACACAAACCCTCTGAAGTTTTATAAAGAACGCTGATACTTTCATTTGAGAGGGCAGAAGGGCACTGGCCATTCTAAGGCAAATGAGTGATTCTGATATGAGAATCTTCTTTTATATGAGTTTGTACAGAAAAAAAGAAAAAGAGACTTGGGGGCAATGAAGGAGGAGCAACTGAACATTCCATCAAGAGCTTGTGTTTAAGCTTTCAGGTGCTGCAAGTGTTATGTCTTTCTGAGTGTTCACAAAAAACCACTTCTTTCTCCAGCCCTTCTCCATTTCCTCTTAAATCTTGATCTCTACACATTAGATTAGGCATGTATTTGTCTGTATTTTTATTTTTCTCCATTAAGCACAGTAAAACTGAACTGAATTTTGCTGAGAAACAACTGATAAATTCCTGAACCAATGGAGTGCTTATTAGCCTGGGAAGATTTCGGATACTTTGAATCTGTTTGTTTTATTTTTTTTAAAAAGTAGGCTAATTCCTTTATGTAGAGAATGAATCAAAATGGAAACAATTAGTTCTAAAGAGATTAATCCGTGGATACATTCAAAGTTCCATTGGCAGTGTTTGTGTTTGGGTATGTGAAGGATGATGAAATAAAACTAAATCAGTATTTTATGATAATTGAATTAGTATTTTTGTGGTATTTTGATATATTCAGAATATAAATATTTCATAAACTTGCCAGAGCTATATTCACCTGAGCTACCTTGTACTCCTTCTACATCTATTCCATGTTGCTAAAGTCCCAGGAGGGTAAGCAGGTCCAGTTTTAAGAAAACAGTTTTGAACTGGAAGACTTTTAAATTTAATTTAATTATTTTTTTAGGGAAATACGCTTTCAACCTCCTTTCAGTTTGAAGGAAAGGCATTCAGGAATCTGCCTGAGAATCAAAGTCTCACACTGAAGCTTTATCTGCATGTCTCCTTCCCAAATTTGGTTCAAATAACAGAATTTTTCTTCTAGCCTGACCTCCTATCAAAACTTACTTGTTTGGTGTCCTCTTCTTTTCTACTCCTTGGGAAACTAGTCTACAACACGTGCCCTCTCTAGTCATTATTCCAATGTACCCTTTATAAAATACTACTCCTTTGTAATGTGAGTATATTATACATGGTTATTTGCCTTGTATGATTTTTTTTTCCCCCAATATTCTCTGGCCATCAGGATCGGCTGACATCATGGCTCTGGGTAAAAGTCCCAGCTACCTCACAGATTCAAAATGAAGAATTCATAATATCTGTGGAAATTCTGTGTCATGTTTAAAAGCCTCGATAAGGGTAATGTTATTATTTTAGTATGATTTACTATAATGAAAAGTTAGATGAATACAAAATAAATATTTTAGGTAAATGAGAATATTTATAATCCAAAGGAATATAAGACTCTTCACAGAACTGAAAAAAAACCAAAATTAGTGGGTTTTTTTAAACCTTGAATTGCAGAGAGTAAAATACCTTGTTTACATATCTATCTAGAAAACTCCCAAAGCCCCCAAATAGGAATTAATTAGGAAAAGAATAAGAATAGAGACTTTGACTTGAGGATAAACAGAACAGATGGAAAGACAAAATGTGATTTTTCTAATATAACTGGACTGCAGTCTCTATACGAGCAAAAATGTAGCTTCTGACAGAAGTCTGGATCCACTATTATTATTGCTTTTTCCCTATTCATCTCTCATCAGGAAGCCTATCTCAAAATCAAAGTTAAGCTCTAAGGGCCTGTTTGTAGCATGGTATCCCTTTTCCCTGGGTCAGAAGGTGACATTGAGCCAGAAGTTTAAACTGGTGATAAATATCCACAGCAATCTGAGCCAAGTGTTTAGACAAAGGTTCCACCATCCCTCAAGCCTGTCTACTTTCTGGTATATTTTAAGACTCTCTACTTGTACAGAGAGAAACATGCAGTTAAAGAGATGAGGGCCTCAACTAAATAGTCTGTTTCTTTCTTTCATGAATGAATTGTTGAAATAATTCTAAATTAAAACTAGACCAGGACACAGGAAATCTGCATTCTAATTGTAGCTCTATAATGAACTAACTTGGTGATTTTGTGGAAGTGACTTAAATTCTCAGGCCTCAGTTTCCTCCTTTGTAAGACCTGTGGTGTATTATCCAGGGCCACTTTCTGCTCTGAAATTCTATGACTATAGAAGGTTTACATAAACTTACTTCACATAGGTCAGATTTGTGCTATACCACTGTGAAGAATCTCATGTATGCGTTTTGGTAGATTGAAGCATTATGCATAATTTCTGTAGGTAATATCTTTCTGTACTTTTAAATTAGGATTTGAAGTTTTGATCCAGGTTTCTAGTTATTTACCTGACTATGGTTCATTTAAGAAACACAACTTCCAAAATGATCTGCTTTTCAGTGAATGGCTTTACAACAAAGTTTCTAGACATTGTTGTAAAAGGTGATTGTGAAAAAAATCCAGAATAATCTGGCATTAAATTTTGTAGATTTCAGATTAATTGTGAGTTTCCCAGTTAGAGAGAAAATATGTAAATGCATTCAGTGTTGTGTTACACATAAGTTGTGTTACAACCATAAGACTCGGTACTCTCTAAATATTTTTTGGTGGGATGGTGGTCAGAGGTTAGTGGCATCCTAGACTCTTGCCCTTAAAGCTGATGGATTTGTCTTTTCAATGAAGACTCCGCTTACTTTTCCTGACAATCTGCTGAAGGTACTAAATTGCTATTCTATCTAGCCTTTAAAGAAAGGAAAGGAAGGAAGGAAGGGAGAGAGGGAGGCAGGAAGGGGAATTAAAAACTTATGAGCTTTACCTGAGGAGCAGATCATGAGATTGTCATGATTGTTCTGATTCCTTATTTTATACTTGTTCCTGAGCCCTTATTTTTCTTTGCAATAATGTTTGTTGGGAGGTATGTACATGTTTAGTCTGAATATTTAGAAGGTTTGATTTATTCCATTGATATTTCTTGAGCACAGAACTTTTTTGGAACATGCTGCTTGTCTCCCATTTTCTTCAGGGAAAATGAGAGACTAATTTTTGTGTTTTATTTTCCACTTTTCCTACTTCACTGATCCTGATTCAGTCCTCTAAACATTTATGTCCCCAAGTCCTGCTAGAATTTCACTCCCAGGCATTATGGATAGAAAATAGCCTTTTTAAAAAAATGTATTTACAAGAAATACGTGTGTCTAATTTGGGCACATGAAAAATTTAGATTAAAAATCTGACAAGATTTTAAAAAGGCACTCACTAATGCTCACATCCATGTAAAATCAGAAATGCCAGTGGGAGAAAACTGTCAGGTTCTAGATTAATGGACTCTTTGATAAATGAGATATACTCAGTCATCTTAAAGCAGGTGACAATAATTTCCTTCTTTGGAGAATATAAATCCCATTCTATCCTCAAAAACCACTATAAAACTGTTTTAGTGACATTAGAATTTGCTTCATATGATTCTGAAAAATTTGTCTTTTTTTAAAAGAAATAGTGCTCTGATCTCAAGTGATGATGATTTTGACTTGCTTTTCTATACAGGGCAGTATATCCCCACCCTGCAACCTACTTTCATTCCTTCATTATTCATTAACTCAGTAAATATTTACTGAGTACCTGTTGTTAACCAGGCCCTTTATTGGATGATACAGAAACAAATATTTAGTCCTTGCCCCCCAGGGAGGGGGAAGAGTAAAAGCAAGAACAATACCATGTGGTCCGTGCAATGATGGAGGCAGACAGAGGGTACTAGGGGAGTCTAGAGGGCGTCCCTGACACACAGCCTGAGAGGTGGCGGCAGGATGGGAGGCCAGGGAAGGTCTCAGAGGAGGGAGCACCTGAGCAGTCATTCCCCTGCATTCACCCCATTATTTCCTCTATCTGTATTCCAGCCTCGTCTTCACACATCCACACCCTTCAAATCATAATCAAGTCTGATGTGTGTCCTCCTTGAAAACTTTTGATTATCCCAGATATCTTTGCTCTTTTTCTCTAAACTACAGCACTTCTCCTTTCTATGACATATTTAGCACTTAATAAAACCTTTTCTGCATCACCCATTGTTTTAGTTTTACTTAATAAATGTCATTGATCTCTTACTTATGTCATATGCTCCTTGAGTGTAAAGACCATTTCTCAAGCCCAAAACGTCAGATACAGATTCAGTGCTATGTATATAAGAGGTTTTCAATAAATGTTTGTGATTAACAATTTGAACAAAATATATTTCCCTTGATGGTTTAAAGTCAAATGCCTTCTCTCCATTGATTGTCAGATTGTTGCCTAATTACATTACTCAATCTTGCTTGTTTTTACATACATAACAGCAAACTTAAAAAAATGGAGCCGTTTTTTACGTATAGGTTAGCTGTATTTAGCGCCTTTTTGGGTAAAGCCTCATAAAAATACATACTTCAAAGCACACTAATTGGCTACTATATGCAAACAAAAGTTAATTTTATAACTTACCCATTTTATTTATAGCGATTTTAGTCAGGCTATAAGGATGCAAAGATGACTGACACACTCTCCTGTATTTAAGGGGCATCCATAATGAGGGGAATAGACATATGAACAAACAATTATAAAACAATATAATAAATATGATGAAAAAGAATGGCATAGGAGTATTCAGTTCACCTGTGAGAGCAAAGGTTAGTTTTGGAGGAGACAGATCCAAAATATAAATGATGAATGTGCAGTAACCAGAAGAAATGAGACAAGAGGAGCAAGTAAATAGCATGTAGATAGGAAAATATATTTGCAATACTCAGAAGTGTTATTTAACATTGTTTTGCAGGAAACTACAAATACTTTGATGGCTTGGAGAATGGAACGTGGGATGATCTCGTTTATTATTAGAGATGACTTTTGGGGATAATTTATTGATTAATTATTTAAAAATTCAGTATTTAATAACAGTAGAGACAGTGGGTATAGACTATTTTTTTTCTTTCCCTATTTATTAAGCAACTTAGTTGTGAAGGGAAGAAGAGATATAGGACCATAGTTAGGTAGAGTCAAGTGAGGATTTTTGTTTTGTTTTCAGATGACAGGATGAGATGTTCACAGACTGAGAGAAAGATTCCTATGGAAGGACAGATGTCGAAGATACAGAAAGAAAGGGGGAAAAGATTGACCAGGATATAGGAGAGGGCAACACTGGGTGTAAGGAGATAGGAGTTAGCCTCTAAAAGGAGATTGGCTGTTGTATCTTCGACATTAGATGTGGGAAGGCAAAGATGCAGTTGTAGCTTCAGGTGAAAGAAATACGTTTGGGATACAAGAGGTAGGGGTGTGATTGTTCATGCTTGAATACATCGTCTCTTTATTGCCTCAATTATTTTAATGCCTCAATCATTTTTTGTGTTTTTTTTTTTGCTGTACGCGGGCCTCTCACTGTCGTGGCCTCTCCCGTTGCGGAGCACAGGCTCTGGATGCGCAGGGTCAGCGGCCATGGCTCACAGGCCCAGCCTCTGCGCGGCACGTGGGATCCTCCCGGACCACGGCACGAACCCGTGTCCCCTGCGTCGGCAGGCGGACTCCCAACCACTGCGCCACCAGGGAAGCCCATTTTAATGCATCAATAAATTAAAATGGAATCAATTTAATTTAAGCAATTAAATTATATATACTAGCATGTCCTTTGAGACCAGTTGTCTCACCTATTGCTCTGTTTGTGCTAGCATCATGTGAAGATTAAGTTATCAGTAAGTCATTTGTTTTCATTGTGAATGTTGGTTAAATATCAAATAGTTGCTCAAAATGCTTGCATCATGATAGATGATGTTTCTTTTTCCAACTGGGCAATACGTTGTGCTTTTGGATAGTCAGGTTCAACCTTCCATCAGTCTCTAACTCCCCCCCACCCCCACCTCACCCCCACTAAAGATCAGGTGTTCCTAAATCACAACGATAAAAAAAGATTCACTTTCTCAGAGGCAAGGTTAAGGTTTTCTGTGCTGGCCAGTGGTCTATATTCAGTTGACATTTATTTGTAGAGTTTTCTGCCTCTATTAGTAATAATATCACACTAGATCTAAGTAGGATTGTACAGTTCACAAAGTACATTCACTCATTTGATGTACACGTAAAACCTAAGCACCTTAGATTACAGATGTGGAAACCGAGATGCACAAGGGATAAATGATGCAGCAGATGTTGGATAGAGATAGAGAACCTAGGTTTTCTGGCTCCCCGTCCAGGACTCTTTCAATTGTATCTCACAGAGAAAAGAAAAGGAAAGAGGAAGACAGTTTTAGTTATCAAGAAGAGCACTCCACACTACTATATGAAAATCATTTTGAGTCAGTGACACATTCTTAGAGACTTCAGTGAGACCAAACCTGTGACAGACAGTGATTAGGGAAAGTATAATTCAATCTTGTAGAAGCTTAGATTTTTT
This sequence comes from Kogia breviceps, assembly GCF_026419965.1. Lineage (NCBI taxonomy): Eukaryota > Metazoa > Chordata > Mammalia > Artiodactyla > Physeteridae > Kogia > Kogia breviceps. The sequence continues at coordinate 156,945,911 of NC_081311.1, read as the reverse complement.
TTTTTAAGACCTGGAAGTTAGAGATTATCATGAAGAACTATAGTGAGGAGGAAATAACTATACAACTTTTAGTTTATAAAAATAAAATTTTTTACCTGAGGTGAAATAGGAAACCTTGTAACCTGGAATCTGCATAGTGGTGAAAACAAACACAATCACAGGTTGTGTTACAGGGCAAGAGCCAAAAGGGACTTTTGGAAAGAAAAACTAATGCTGGTTTAGTGTTCAGTGAGATCCCTCTAATTATTAGGCTTTCTGTCCTGGCTTTACATACTGCACTGATTATAAAATCAATGAAACCATCATTGGCCAAATATTTATTGAGTGCTTCCATGATACCCGAATCCTAAGTGCCATGTTAAAAATTGGAAGTAGAAAGAAGAATAAGAAATGATCTTCATATTTAAGAACCACAATATGAGAGATAACAGCTAGTTATGTACTTTTGTGAAGAGAAATGATGGATATATAGGCACCAACATGCATGTAGACCATCTTAAGCTGGTTTATAAATTAGTCAAAAGTTATAAATATCAGACATTTGAACCAAACATTTTAAATGGGAAGATCTGCAATGAAAATGTTTATTTGCTAAGAAAATATTTTTCTTCCTGCTATAGCGACATTTTTGGTCAAAACATTTGTAAGAGTTTCCATGAAGGTAGTTACAAATGAGTTAAAAATTTAATCACCCGCAGAAATGTTCTACCAATTTGTGTAAATGCTGCCATTGATAATCACTAAATCTGCCAATAAGAAACATTTATTTGACTTCTGTGTACCAAGTCAAGTGCTATGGTGCACTTAACCTATATGTTTATTAATAAATTAGGAAGTAGAATCCTTGATTCCTAACCATGGGAAGCTTCTAATTTAGTTGGAAAGTAAATACTTGAAATAATTAGGCTATGAAATAGGATATGTAATATGAACTAAAAATACATTAAACTTTTCAGAATATGCCTAGAGTCAGTTCAGGAGAGGGGAAAATCAGCTGGAGTTGTCAGGAAATGAGTGAAGGTTTCAGAGAAGCAGCAGACTGGAGGATATAGTGTTGTGGAAGCTATCAGAAGTGTTCTAAAAAGAAGTCAGTGGTAATGGTATCACAGAGATCCAAGGGAGGGGTGATGGAGAAAAGCTACTGGATCTGGCAGTGTGGAGTTTCCTGTTCACCTTTGAGAGTGGTTGTCCAGGCAGTAAACAACCAAAGCAAAATTTCCAGAGGTCAGACTTTTTAAATATTCTAATATACTGATTTTTGAACTAATTTTACACAGCAGTCATTTAGGTCATATATTTGACTAGATTGTACTCAGCTAATTTTAGTTCTACGTTGTTTTCTAATTCTAAGGAGCTATTGACTATTATTAATGAAATGATAGATGTGATCTGTTGGCGTTTCCATTATGTTAATATTTTTAGTGCTAGGAAATGTTTATGGTGCTGGTGAGGTATTATACAAAAGTAGAGAACGGTGATCAATGGATTAGATAGAGAGCTGCATAAACCTCTCTTTGGTTTGATGATATTTAATCTTAATGTGATAAGAATACTTGTTACCATAAAAATAACAGAAATCTCCATAAATTACTCAATAAAGTCATTACTATGGAGTCAGCCATTGCACATATCTTCCGCCATTGCTGTGCTGATTCTCAGAGACTCATCTATTAATTACTGGTATGATTACCTAAAAATTTTGACTTTCTAATTACAATTTAGCAAACAGTTATTGGACACTACTGTGTTCCAGGTAGGGATACCACAGTGTATAAGACACAGTCCCTGCTCTCATTGAACTCATGGTCTATCTAGAGAGAGAGAAAAACAAGAACATAGAATGGGAATGTTTTAAAATTTAATTGTCACAAATAAAATATTTTTTCTATTTAGATCAAGAAAAAGTCATGTATATATAACTGACATCAGATAAAAATTGTTTATTATTTCAGTGCTTTCATTGACGGTAAAAATATTGTTTCTTCAAACCAGGACATACTGGAGGAAGTAGGGCATTTTGACCCAACTCTTGGCAAAGTTTTATTTCAAGCAAGAATACCACAAAATATTTAGCTCCACTGAAGAATTAGCCCACATTTTATTTCTGTCATCCAAAGCTCATTATATTCCAGACTTCCTATTACTGATATGTATGAAATATACTTTAGACAATAGCCTAGGTTGGGATTCCATGTTGTTTACTGTGTCCTGTCAGGTGGGCAAAGTGGTGCAACTAGCACTTGGTTTAGCGTAAGGAAATAACAGAATCCCCTGTTTGTGATTACTGTTCAAGATAATTGATGAAATTGAATTCCTGTTCTTTTTGGACCTTTTTACGTAAATGTCCTTAGCATGCCCTGTTATCTCAAAGAATATTTTACATTCTTCTATACCACTGTATTGTTTTTAACTTTTGTTTTGGGTCAGGCTTCCAGATGTGTTATCATTTGTATATGTTTTAATAAACATGGAAGAAACAAATTTTAAAAAAGAAAACAAATTTACACAACTTTCACTTTTAATGTGATCTAATAGTTTTAGCATTATTTGTATTCAGATCTTTATATATCTCAAAAGCTCATTTAGAACATGGTGCTGTGCTTTGTGATCTATCTATCTATCTCTCTAATTTTCATTAAATTGTACAGAACATTTAGCTCCTTGTTTCATTATAGCCTGAGTGCTGAGGGCTATCCACTGGGAAGATGGGTGAAAAATATATACATAGTCAAAGCTATTACATAGTCATATTAACAGTTGCTTAGGCTGAATTTTTCCATTTTGTTACCAGATGTTATTTTTCATCTACCATGGCAACTAATCCTCCATCATATTTCCACTATTTTATTGCAAGTTATTAGAGTAACTTAATAGACCATATGCTTATTATATTCCCTAGAGGGAATTAACACTGGATTTTGCACTAGCTATTTGGAAAGTTTCAGAAGATAATGTAACACTGGCAATTTAATGGAATTTATTCTTAGATAACAGACTCAAATATTTAGCACAAAAGCATATCTGAGACACATCAATATATATTTTGGGGTATGCAAAAAAGTAACATTAATTTTATTCTATCAGTGCATCCATGTGTGATAATGTTCTACTTATATAATGCCTATGACTCATTGGCGCAATCTCTCCAACAAAGCAGGATAGCCAGACTCTTTTTAAATTAATACATGTGGACAAGACCATCAATATGTATCAGAAAACTTAGTATATTTGAAACTTTCAAGTATTGACAAGTCCTTATAAGAGGAAAATATGTTGAAATGAAGAAATAATGTATTGGTTTGTTTTCAGATGTGATGTAAATTATAACTTTATGGTATGTTTCATTCTTGTATTTTTAAATTCTACATTTTTCAGTATACAAAGTCAAAAATCATTCTCTAGAAGGGAAACTTAGAATTCACTTATTTAACAAATATTTATTTATTTATTTTTATTCATTTATTTTTTAACATCTTTATTGGAGTATAATTGCTTTTCAATGGTGTGTTAGTTTCTGCTTTATAGCAAAGTCAATCAGTTATACATATACATATGTCCCCATATCTCTTCCCTCTTGCATCTCCCTCCCTCCCACCCTCCCTATCCCACCCCTCTAGGTGGTGACAAAGCCCCGAGCTGATCTCCCTGTGCTATGCGGCTGCTTCCCACTAGCTATCTATTTTACGTTTGGTAGTGTATATATGTCCCTGCCACTCTCTCACGTTGTCACAGCTTACCCTCCCCCCTCCCCGTATCCTCAAGTCCATTCTCTAGTAGGTCTGCATCTTTATTCCCATCTTGCCCCTAGGTTCTTTATGACCTTTTTATTTTCCTTAGATTCCATATATATGTGCTAGCATACGGTATTTGTTTTTCTCCTTTTCACTTACTTCACTCTGTATGACAGTCTGTAGGTCCATCCACCTCACTACAAATAACTCAGTTTCGTTCCCTTTTATGGCTGAGTAATATTCCATTGTATATATGTGCCACATCTTCTTTATCCATTCATCTGTTGATGGACACTTCGGTTGCTTCCACGTCCTGGCTATTGTAAATAGAGCTGCAATGAACATTTTGGTACATGACTCTTTTTGAATTATGATTTTCTCGGGGTATATGCCCAGTAGTGGGATTGCTGGGCCATATGGTAGTTCTAACAAATATTTATTGAGTGCAATGTGACAGACACAATTCTGTGGCTCTGGGAATACAGCGATGAGTGGGTCTCTGACCATGTGGAACTGGAATTCTACTCCAGGGTGTGGCTGGCAAATAATGGCTCTCCAAAGAAGTCCATGCTCTAATCCCTGTGACCTGGGGATATATTACTTCACACAGTAAAGGGGAATTAGGTTTATTGATGGCATTATGGTTGGTTATTAGCTGACTTTAAGAGAGAGAGATTAACTTGGATTAACTGAGTGGGCCCAACGTAATCACAGGATATTTATAAGAGGAAAAAAAGGAGGCAGAACAGATGCAGTCAGGGAAGATGTGATGACTAAAGCAGGGCTCAGAGTCAGAGAGAGACACATGAAGATGCTACATTGGTAGTTATGAAAATTGAGGAAGGGGCCATATGTCACAGAATGCAGGTGACCTTTAGATGCTGGAAAAGGCAAAGCAATGGATTCTCTTCTAGGGCCTCCAGAGTGAGCGCAGCCCTGCCGACATCTTGAGTTTAGCCCAGTGGGTCCTATTTCAGGCTTCTGATCTCCAACACTGCAAGATAATAAATCTGTGTTGTTAAGACAGTAAATTTGTAGTAATTTGTTACAGCAACAATAAGATACAAATTCAACAATATAAAAGTAGAAGAGGGAATTGAAAGAAAGAAGCAGAGAGATGGCAACATTGAATCGGACTGGCCTGTGGTTGCTGGCTTTGAAGATGGAATGGATCCATGAGCCTAGGAATACAGGCAGCCTCCAGAAACTGGAAAAGACCATGGAATAAAATCTCTACTAGAGCCACCAGAAGGAATGCCAACACCTTTATTTTAGTCAGTGAGACCCATTTGGGATTTGTGATCTCCAGAACTGTAAAATACTATTGGTGATGTTTTTAAGCCACTAAGTCAGTGATAGTTTGTTATAGCAGCAATTGAAAATTAATACAATGGGATAAGACAATACATGAGCAAAATATGTCTTTTAAAAAAGATAATTTCAGTTACTAAGTGGCAAAGGAAGTAAAACAGAGTAGAATTCTGAAGCTGTGCTGGCCAGTCTAATATCCACTATCCACTTGTAACTATTTATATTTAATTTAAATTAATTAAAATCTAAGTGCTGCTAGTGTGGCTAGTGACTACTGTATTGGACAGTGCAAATAATAGAACCTTTTCATCATAACAGAAAGTCCTCTTCGACAGTGCTGTTCAGGAGAGCTGGAGAGTAGTGCACCTTTACATAAGGTGGATTTAGTTTGTGTGAAAGTCTGAATGAGAAGAAGGAATTGGGCATGTGAAAGGCCAAGGGAAGAGCATTCCTGGCAGAAAGAGCAAAATGTAGAGCAATACGTGCTATAAAATAAATAAAATATACGGATGGGATGTAGAGCACTTAAAAACCTCTCAGTGTGCCTTAGAGACATTGCCTACCCTTTTAAGTACCCATTAGGCCATTCATTCATTCAGCAAGCATTTACTGAAAGCCTAATTTTGTGTCAGATTTTATGCCAAGTAACATATATGCAAAAATGATATGACAGAGATGCTAAACTCATGGAATTCATAGTTTGGTAGAATTCTCCTTTTAAAAATTATGGTTCATTTTGATGGCTTCAGAAGGCCATTGATTCTAGAGAAAGAGAATTAAACTGCAGTTTTTTGAAGTACGCGGGCCTCTCACTGTTGCGGCCTCTCCTGTTGCAGAGCACAGGCTCCGGATACGCAGGCTCAGCGGCCATGGCTCACGGGCCCAGCCGTTCCGCGGCATGTGGGATCTTCCTGGACCGGGGCTCAAACCCGTGTCCCCTGCATTGGCAGGCGGACTCTCAACCACTGCGCCACCAGGGAATCCCTGGGTACTACCTTTTAAAGCAAATGCATCTTACCAGGGAAAGTGATGGAGAATGATTTCCAGATGTTGAAATGCTTGTTTTGGCCACTGCTCCAAAAAACTGAAGCATGTCCTGCCAGAACAACCAGAAAGGTTGTGAAGCACTGATGTAAGAGGGATTAGGCACATGGAAAGCAAGGCAAGCGGAACCCAGAGAGTATAGGTACAGGGAAGATAGTTGAGCCAAGAGATCAAAATTTGGTGCCCCATTAACTGCAAATAGTAACAGTATGTCTGCCTCTGTCCTGGGATGCACACACAAGCTTATCACTGCTGTGTACCCCACTTACCCCTTCCTGTACCTTCGTTATCTTTCCTATAACTATTTTTGTCAATATGGTAATCAGGAAACTCTTCCTGGCTAATATGTTTGTTAGATATCATGGGGTTATTAAAACCTGCATGACTGGAGTCAAACAGATTTGTCTTCAAATTCTGGGTTCCTTGTTTACTACCAGGGTGGCTTTGACTGAGTTGTTTAACCTCTAAACCATCCAGTTTCTTCATCTGTAGAATGGAGGTTATAATATCACTGCCAAAGGTCTGTTGTGAGAATCAAATGAAATAATGTATGTGAAGTGCATGCCTGAATGAATTTCTTCTCCCTTTTTTCCGCATCAACCAGCCTCCAGGATTAGCATTATGTTTTTGTCCAGTTAGAAAAAATTCTACTTTCAGAAGACATCTGAGAATTGAATGTAATGTTGGCAGATTCACAGATTGGATATTTTAGCCAGGTTGACTTTTTGTGAGCTCTTGTAATAGAATCCCACAGGCAACCAGGTGTTTTCTCTACATATCAGGCACCCTCTTGGAATTGTTTCATAAAAGGTGAAGAAAATACGAAAATAAAAAAATCCATCCTTGATGAATTTCTTTTTACACACTGAATATCCAGGATGCTTCTTTTCCTCCAACATTCTTTTAACCTGTGTGTTGATTTTAAAATGCAGGCTAGTAATTGCCATCCCAAACTAGTCATCAGTTCTAAGCAGTTCAAGACAGATAAAATTGCCCACCTAGCTTCACATCTTGGTGAGACCTTGAACTTCCCTTTCGAAATCATTTTCATTTTCCCACTTCCCTCTACAAATCGTCTCTGCCCCAGATCTTTTCTGAAATAGAGATTTTTTTCCAACCTCTGTGCTAAGCCTGGTCCTGGGCCAGAAAAAGCCAGGCTCTTCCAAAAGGCCAGCCTCTGCAGGAGTTGGAACCTAAAAACCACAGCTATTTTCCCAAGGGGCGGAGTAACGGGGGCCAGGATAACAGGAAGAGATTCCTGTGGGGAACTAGCTCATTCCACACCTGGACATTTGGCTGTGTTCCTCTGTGAATTTGCTGCGGGAGCTTTGAAGTCTAAATTTTGAGTTGAGCTACACCTTGTGTTGATCTGCCTGCCGCTTCAACTTAGCACATTAGTTGCCAATGCGTATTGCCATCCTGATTTCTCTGAAGAAACATCAAGGAGATACAATTCAGAATTTCTTGGTATCATGATTTGAGTAGCCTGAAAGTCATAGGGTGCTGACCTTACCTATTATTATACTTGGAGTTAGAAACTGTCGGTATAAATCTTAGCTCTTCCATTGACGAGCTGCATGATCTTCTATTTTAAATCATACATATAAGCCTCAGGTTCTGTACCTATAAAGTGCAGAGGTAAGAATACTTGCTCTGACTATCTTGCATTGTGTGTAGACGGAATGAGATCATGTGTGTTGAAGTACTTAAAACAGAGTGGATGACTCCTTCTCAGTTCTCTGAGATTTTGAATAATTCTGTTTACATTGTGATTTATTTGACACTCTCTCCTTAGTGACTAAGTGATAGAGATCATTTTTATGTCTGTGTATTTGTTGCAACCACAGTATCTAGCACTTGGTTGGTCCAGGGGATGTACATAGAACATTTTTGAGTGGGGCCTCTGAAGTCAAGCTGCAAATCCAAATCTCAGGCTGCCTTGATCCCTGTGACTTTGAGTAAGAAATTAACCTCATGAAGCCTCAGTTATCGCATTTGTAAAATGGGATGAAAGTCATTGCTTATCTAATTCATGTATCAAACAAGAGAACATACCTACAGCATTTAACTCAATGTGTGGTACAGATTAAACTTACAAAATTCCTTAGTTTTAATTTTTGCTATAGGTAATCAACAATTTAAAAAAATGTTTCCAATGAGATTTTCTTTACTGAAGTACAAATTTTCTTCTACTTTAGATTAGATGATTATGCTTTTTATTCTCCTAGAAATTTGAAAACAATGTTATGCCTTGAATTATAAGGAGTTATCTTTTTAAGGCTCTTAAGTAAACAAAGGAACAGAACAGTTCTCTTTCTAATATAAAAGCTAGGATCATAGACCCAACAATACAACTTTCAGGTGAATTCCATAGTCATGTGATTTTTTTTTTAAAGCAAAGTGGTTTTTAAAATAAAAATAGCTTTTATATCATTTCTTACTGGGATATGTAAAGTGTGTTTAATTTAAACACACCTTTGAAACTCATTGTGGAAGGAGAATAAGCCAACTGAAAAGGAATCTTATAAAAGCAATAGCTAGATGTCAGATGTTTATTCGATTTTTAGATTGTCTAGGCCATCACTTCTCTTTAAGCATTTGCCATACATTCATGTCTTCAGTCATGGATAAGACAGAAGAACGACAGTCAAAGCCCAGTTATTTTCACTGTTGCTTTCCTTGAGAGGATCTGTTATCTTGATTATGAGTGTCTTTACTATGAAGATTGCTTCATTTGTCATTATGCCTTTATGAAATATAAACCATAAAACCATTTTGGGATCGATTGACTCTAAGCCCATTTGCCATAGAGACCATTTTAGTTGAAAGAAGGTACATTTTGGAAGTATATTCAGAGAAGAATATGGTAATTCTATTGTAATACAAAGGGTAAAGTGATTGAGTATCAGAGAGGATAAGAAAGGAAGAGAACAAGGTGGGGACCTTGTTAGTGCATCTTAAAATATTTGATGGGATCATCTGTGTGGAAATGAGTTAGATTTATTTCTTGCAACTCCAGCAGGCCAAGGTAGCTCCATATGGTAGAAAGTATAGGTAGGTCGATTTTGGCTGCCACATAACCCATGATATGCTCATTGAATTACATTAAAGACTGCTCTGCTCTGTATTTATGCATAGGAACATTCTAAAATGCCACATGGGGTTCCCTGTGGAAGATCTTTTTAATGATTTGACCTAAGTAAAAATAGAATGGGCTCCCATTTAGGTGGTGAATTCTCCATCTCTTGAAGTAACCAAGCAGACCAGTGAATATCAGGGAACATTTACTGTGTATACAAAACTCTTTATCTTTCAAGGATTTTTTAAAATGGAGGAATAAAACCCAAGCCTGGTTTAGATTATTTCTTAAAAGATAGAAAATATTCATAGCCCACAAAGACATTGAAAGACATTTGAAATTAACATTTCAATCTTTGAGAACTTTTAAAGGGCTTTAAAATTTACATCTTTGAAAATATTTGTGTCTCAAAGAGTTCTAGTTGACTGGATTTGAAATAGAAATCTCTTCCATGCACCATATCTCAAGGATTTTTATATTGACATAGCATAAGATTTGTGTTTGTGCCTTGATATGTGACAATTAGCATGAACTCTACTCACTTCCTGTGCTGTTGCTTGTTCATCTGAGAGCATTCTGGACATAATTTATTGCCTGTTAAGCCATCTGCAAAGTACAATTGTAATTTAGGAAACAATCACAACCGTTTAGTGCCTAAACAGTTGGTTGCTTTCATTTGACCTTGTTATGGACTGGGAGCCTGTTTGATTCCTGAAGGCACACACATTGTTCAGGAATGTTTGCCAGTAATGAGTGAGGGCGAGTTTTCCATATTGACCTCATACATAATTACATAAATTAAAGCAAACCGTAACAACTGAGGGTGCACATAAAATACACCTCAAGAGGGATTTTTAAAGCCCTTGCACTAAGCTTGTAATTACATAGCCATATAGGACATATATCATTTTTGCAAAGTGTATGTTTAAGTTTCTAAGACTTCACAAAGAACACTAAATAAAAGGTTCTATTTTAATAAGTGTTATCATAAAGTTTTTCTCTAGAAAACTTTGGCTATGAAAGAGGAATGTCTTTATAGAAGCCCACGTTTTTATTCTGGAGGTTAATGACTTGATGACAGAAATTTCTAATGCTAGCCTTCCAAGCTGTCTTGAAACCACTAAATACTTAAAAAGGAAAAGGGAAATGTAGAATTTTAGATCCTAACCCATTGAAAAGAGCCATTTTTAATGCACTTTATTTTCTGTATTATCAGAATATGTTGATATTTAGCTAAGTCCAATTTAATTTTATAATTAACCTTTATCACATGTGGGTTTTTTTTTTTTTTTTGGTTGATAGTGTGGGAAATCATTGTTGCTTTTTTTTTTTAACATCTTTATTGGAGTATAATTGTTTTACATTGCTCTGTTAGTTGCTGCTGTATAACAAAGTGAATCAGCTATGTGTATACATATATCCCCATATCCCCTCCCTCTTGCGTCTCCCTCCCACCCTCCCTATCCCACTCCTCTAGGTGGTCACAAAGCATGAGCTGATCTCCCTGTGCTATGCGGCTGCTTCCCACTAGCTATCTATTTTACATTTGGTAATATATATATATGTCAATGCCACTCTCTCACTTTGTCTCTGCTTACCTTTCCTCTCCCTGTGTCCTCAAGTCCATTCTCTACGTCTCTGTCTTTATTCCTGTCCTGCCCCTAGGTCCTTCAGAACCTTTCTTTTTTTTTTTTTTTTTTAAGATTCCATATATATGTGTTAGCACACGGTATTTGTTTTTCTTTCTGACTTACTTCACTCTGCATGACAGACTCTATGTCCATCCACTTCACTACAAATAACTCAATTTCATTTATTTTATGGCTGAGTAATATTCCATTGTATATACGTGCCACATCTTTATCCATTCATCTGTCAATGGACGCTTAGGTAGCTTCCATGTCCTGGCTATTGTAAATAGTGCTGCAGTGAACATTGTGGTACATGTCTCTTTTTGAATTATGGTTTCCTCAGGGTATATGCCCAGTAGTGGGATTGCTGGGTCGTATGTTAGTTCTATTTTTAGTTTTTTAAGGAACCTCCATACTGTTCTCCATAGTGGCTGTATCAATTTACATTCCCACCAAAGGTGCAAGAGGGTTCCCTTTTCACCACACCCTCTCCAGCATTTACTGTTTGTAGATTTTTTGGTGATGGCCATTCTAACTGGTATGAGGTGATACCTCATTGTAGTTTTGATTTGCATTTCTGTAATGATTAGTGATGTTGAGCATACTTTCATGTGTTTGTTGGCAATCTGTATATCTTCTTTGGAGAAATGTCTGTTTAGGTCTTCTGCCCATTTTTGGATTGGGTTTTTTGTTTTTTTGATATCAAGCTTCATGAGCTGCTTGTATATTTTGGAGATTAATCCTTTGTCAGTTGCTTAGTTTGCTAATATTTTCTTCCATTCTGTAGGTTGTCTTTTTGTCTTGTTTATGGTTTCCTTTGCTGTGCAAAAGCTTTTTAAGTTTCATGAGGTCCCATTTTTTATTTTTGCTTTTATTTCCATTTCTCTAGGAGGTGGGTCAAAAAGGATCTTGCTGTGATTTATGTCATAGAGTATTCTGCCTATGTTTTCCTCTAAGAGTTTTATAGTGTCTGACTATACTACCCAAAGCAGTCTACCGATTCAAGGCAATCCCTATCAAACTACCAATGGCATTTTTCACAGAACTGGAACAAAATATTTCACAATTTGTATGGAAACACAAAAGACCCCGGGTAGCCAACGCAATCTTGAGAAAGAAAAATGGAGGTAGAGGAATCAGGTTCCCTGACTTCAGACTATACTACAAGGCTGTAGTAATCAAGACAGTATGGTACTGGCACAAAAACAGAAATATAGATCAACAGAACAGGATAGAAAGCCCAGAGATATGGTCACCTTATCTTTGATAAAAGAGGCAAGAATATACAATGAAGAAAAGACAGCCTCTTCATTAAATGGTGCTGGTAAAACTGGACAGCTACATGTAAAAGAATGAAACTAGAACACTCCCTAACACCATACACAAAAATAAATTCAAAATGGATTAAAGACCTAAATGTAAGTCCAGACACTATAAAAGTCTTAGAGGAAAATGTAGGCAGAACACTCTATGACATAAATCACAGCAAGATCCTTTTTGACCCACCTCTTAGAGAAAGGAAAATAAAAATAAACAAATGGGACCTAATGAAACTTAAAAGGTTTTTTTTTAACATAAAGTATCACATTAGCTTTTATTCTATTAGATGTCTGCAAATAAAATTGCATTTCATCTGACTATTAAAAGAATCATAGACTTTCAGAATTAAATGAAATTTAGGCCCAATATTAAAAATATTTATAAGTAATTTATTTTAGATTGTGGAAAGCCAAAAATTTAAGTAACCAATTAAATATTAATGTTCAGCAAGTGTTACTGTATTTATTTCACTTTCTGAAACAATCTTGTATGAATTTTGCAGGAGTTTAGTTCTAGCTGTCTTCACCACTAGTTTCTGAAACAACATATAAGATACAATGGTAAGAAAATCTTTATCTTAAAATTCACAAATCAAATTTTCTTTCTGATGAGAAGAGAGTGAAATGGCTTTGATGGAGGAGTAATATTTTCCATTTTTCAAACTTTCATTGGAGAGCAATTTGTAGTTCTTATAGAAGATCATATTACAATTAAAATGAACTTAATTACCTCTCAAATATTTTAGGAATTCCATCTTTGGTTAAGGCCATGGTCTATATGAATTATTAATCCATATGTGGGATCAAGTTTGTGCAGTGACTCTTTGTGGCAAAATGAAGATTCAGCTAGATCTATGATTTTAGAATGGGGGGGTGAAGGACTTTTAAAGGTACTCCCAAATATCTTTGTACTTTGTCTAACATTCCTAAATTTCGCTAAATCTTGATTGTTGCAGTACTTCATAATTTTTTAACCCCATACAGGAAGGAAACATGAATTTTATGTTTATTATCAACTTTATAATGATCTTTTCTTTTCGAACCTATATTTACATCTTTCAAGTCTCAATTTACACCCTCCATGACTAAGTAGAGGTCACTGACCTGTCATACTCTTCTCAGCCTGGAAGCCTCATTTCTTCTGTATCTATTTATACAGATGCCAACCTCCCTTGGGTCTGTGTTTGGCTTTTGCTGGATTCTTTCCACCTCTATGTATCTTTCCCTCGATTCAGCAACCTAAGCTACATGACATGTTCCAGGCCCAGCTACATTGTGACTTTGGTTGTCAGATACTACTTTGTTTATATACTTTTCTCTCTTCACAAATATGTTGCCTTTTTAAATTAGCATCTTGCTGGAATATCTTCAGAGATAACTGTGCAAAAGCTCAGATTATCTTTCTGAGTCTTTCCCATCATAGTGTAGCTTGTCATCTAAGGATCCCTCTTCTCCCAATGAATGGAAATTTGTTTTTCTGTAAATATATTTTCCACAGATAAGTTCATTAGTCCTTTTATCTGTCTACTAAGAGCATCACAGAACTTTTCATTGACAATTACTCACAATTTGTTTTTTCAATCCCCAGAAGGGTTTAAGATTGTCTAGTAGCAATTCTAAGGATTTGTGATAACATGCTCAATTTTTTTTCTACCAGCTCATTTGGTAGAGGTCCAGAAAGCTTGAGAGAGGAGATGAGGCTTTTCTTCCTTCTCCCTCTCCTCCTCTATCTCTTCTACCCACCCACCCCCCCATCTCCTTACCCAAGAGATTTTGCTGGGGTGCTGGAATATTGGAGAAGACTTGTAGATGGATTTCTAGAGAAGTCTCTGGGCACTCCTTTGTCTAAAGAAATTACAGCACTCCAGTTCTTGGAAGGCACTAGTGTTTGAACTTCTATATCTGAAGAAATACTTATTTGGCCCTCCTACTTCTTGTTTCCTGACTCTAAGCTAGCTCCTTATGCATGTCAAGACATCTTCCTAAGTCTCACGGTGACTCAAAATTCAAGTAGTTTTGGTATGAACCTTGTCAGAGGCCCTTTGAAAATATAAATAAATTACATTCACCAGGTCTGTCCTGTCCAAATTGCTTACTTAACCTGACAACTCTAATATGTTAGTCAAGCACCATTTCCCCTTCCAGGACCATGATTCCTCTGTGAGTTCTGTTGTATTAAGTACATAGTTATGACCCACTTTATAACAGATTCCATAAGATTGCCTGGGTGGAAATTAGTCTTAGATTTCCAAGGTCTTCGCTGGATTCTGTGTTTATGAGTGAGGATTATTATTGACAGTTTACCTTTTCTGGCTTGGTGTAATTTGTTTGACAGGTCACATGTCTTACCTCACTGTTTGACATTCACTCTTAAATTCTTTCATAATTTTTGTGTAGATGCTACAGTGTCACAGATATTTATCTGTGCCCAATTTTCTAATGAATAAATCACTTAATGTATTTTTAGCAATTTGAATCTAGTACCTCTGATGCACCTACCTCAATATACAGTTTAAATGTTGAAATCATGAAGTGAATACATCAAAACAGAAATAACTAACTATTCTTAGAATATTCCCCTGATATACCATTTTATATTTAGGATTCTTCTGGATTCTGTGGTTGGATATCTCCTTTTCTTTGACAAATTTAAGGATACTTTTCATTAGTGGCTATGATGTTCCTTGTAAGATAGTTTCCCAGATATTTTTCTGATCTGCCTAATTTCTATTTTTATCTTATCTGTCACATTTTGGAATTTTCCCTTTTCTCCGTTGATTTGGAAATATTTACATTTTATGCTTATTGTTTTACTGACTGTGAAGTCAGCTTCTTCTGTAACAATTTGCTGTAAAATTTTTTTTTTTTTTGCTTCTGGCTTGTTTTTATGATTCGTGACAGAAAATTCATCTTGGGCTCCTAATGCGGTATTTTAAAATAGTCTCCAGACTTTCTGTGGTTTATGTTACTTTAAACTATTCCTTTTTACTTTTTTTTTTAATATCATGGCGACATTTTCCTAAGCTTTCTTTCCTAAAATTAAATTATTTTTTATGGCATTCCTTCTTTTGCCCAAATGCTGAGCCTAATTGTTGTAAATAATGAGTAGACAGAAATGGGCACTCACGATACAGCCTGCATCAATTCCTGCTCAAATCTGTCTAGACTCTGAAAATTCAGTTTTACCCAGCAGATGTCTGTAATCTCTTGTATTATTGCATATCTGCCTATGGGAGAATGGCAATATAAATTCACATGATCATTAATTTATCAAGTTTTCACTTTCTTAATTGTCATATACTATTCTGATTATTTTACTTAAAACGGTTCTCTATAACATTCAGAATAAGGTTCATATTCTTTAGTTTGACAAACAAGGCCTTTGATAATTTGGTGCCTAATTACCCTATCTTCATTTACTTCCCACATGAACTCTTCCTTTTCTCTCCCAGTAAAATTCTTACTGAACGGTATCATTCCACAACTCTACCTTCTCCCAGATCTTCCTGGAATATCTTTCCTTATCTTCTTCCTTGTTCATATATTCAAATGTAATCAAGATGTCCACTATAATCAAAACGTTACCTATAGGCCACTTCTCAATTAAATTCATGTAACTTTCCCTAAATCTATGATTCTTTGCTTTCTGTGTAATTCTACTGTCTTGCCCTGTGTGAGTCCAGATGTGAGAGTCAGCACATTACTCATAAACACGATAAAGACCATTCATGTCAAGTCTGTGATAATTTAATAATTTAATTGAAGATTTAGGGTTCTAAGGAAGTGTCACGTTATGAAGGACTAAGATTTCAATTTCTTTCTTCATCCTTCCTCAATCCTCTCTGTCTCTGTCTCCATCTCTCTATCTGTATTTATCACTATCTCTTTTTTCTCCCTTACCTTCCCTCTCAGAAAAAAAAAAATCTTTCTTTATTTCATACATCTTTGTAGCCTGACCTCACCTTTCATACAAGCTTTCTCTATACTCTAAGCAACTTAACAAATATATTCTTTCTTTTAAAATATTGTGCTTGCCCAATAGAAATTGTACTGAATAAAATCTTCTTCAGCTTATTACCTAACAGTAATTTTTAAAGTGCCCACAACGATCTAGGCAATGTAGTAGACACCAATTCTATAGTGGTGAAAGTGCAGATAAGATTTTTACCTTCTTGGAGTTTCTAATTTAGCATGTGATCCAAACAGCAACGCATTGTTACAAATTAATTGATTTGGATTCCCAGCTGGATTTTGTGCCATTCCTATGGCTACCATAGCATCCAATACACACTTCTATTCCTACATGTAACCATGCATTATTATAATTGATTATTTGTGGGTTGATCTACTCTACTAGTCTGTAAACTCAAAGGAAGGATGATGTCTTATTCACTTTGCATTCTTGGAGTTAAGTGTAGCACCTATATATATTGTGCTCTACTATAATAAGTATTTAATAAATATTAAGGATGTATGAATGAATCATTTATATTTTCAGCTTAGTTTCATTATTTTAGTGAACTATAGTATATTTTCATTACTGTATTTTTACTATTAAATAGGAAATTCAAAGAACACTGCCTTGAAATGTAAGAACATTAAACAAGGAAAAGATGCTCAAGGAATAAGTTATTCTTAATTTCCTATGTAAATGATTTTTCACATTATTTTACTCATTTGAGTAAGGTTTATATTGGAGTCATAGTTCCCATATAGTATTTTTAGCACTTTATAAAATCAAGAATACTTATATTCTCTCATATCCCATTTTTTGAGAGTCTGGGGTTAGGAAGTCTTTATGAGAATAAAGAAATACTCATGGCTTCCATTGTTCCATAATGTAGGATTTAGGAAAGAATTCTGCAGTGCTCTGAAGGTAGTGCTGGTTGTGGACTATAGTTCAGCTTTCCATGAGATTCCAAACTCAAAGAAGGGCTAATTCAGTAAGAATCATTGTAATAGGAGGAAAATTGCGTGCTAATGTATTCCAGGAGATGATGAAATCTCTTGTCTTATTAATTTGGCAGTGCTGAGTTCCTCTTATGTAGAAAGCAATTTCCTTTCTAAAGGAAAATGATGCATCTGTTCCTACTCAAAACCAAATGGAGAATTCTTCATCCACATCAGCAAGTCAGGACTGCTCAGTGCTCAAGCCGTACTTCCTGCTCAGGATATTCTATTCATACAGACTAGTTAGTCCTGCTAGTGTCTCACATTATTTGTTGGAATAATAAGCATTTGCCATTTCTCAAGTTCATTATGACTTTTAAAGACTCTGATAAAAATGTATATATTTTAAAAATTTAACAAGATGGCTCATGGAATTCATTTAGTCGGATTTTTTGAAAGAGTATTACATATCATATTGTGTACATCTGTTTTTCTTTGGTCCCAATCTTTTGGTATTGTGTGGTTACAACAAGGACATTGCAGCCTTCTGAGTCTTTATGAAGCTAAAGATATATTTATAAAATCACAGTCCAGTTTTCTAATCCAACATTTACAATAAACAAGCGCTGATTGTTTTTCCTCCCTCTCCTTTAAGAAAAACCTTGCTCAAAAATAAAACTTTTGTTCCCCTAACTAGATAAAGCTAAGCAAATTCCCAACTATGTACTTGCTTATTGAAACTGAGATTCCTATTCTTCATGTGTGTCAAACTGCATGTTTCTTTCTTTTATTTATCTATCTTTTGATTTCTTGAATTCTTGAGAAAACTCTCAAGTACTTTTGAGTTCACTGTTTTTAGAGACTCAAGAGTCTTGCATCACAGCAGCATGTTTCTTGCAGGGGAAGAATGTCTTTGAGAGCCCGCACCCCTTTCCATAACCATCTGGTTTGCAGATGATAAATACAGCACTAGGGTGTTTTCTTTTCCCCCCTAACGATCTGGGAAACAGATTCGACCTAAAATTCTACCCTGGTGATCCCTAATATGTTAATCTTCATTACCATGTCAAATTCTTCAGGAATTCAATTCTCCAGCTATATGTTTTTTTAAAGTTGAAACACACACTACCTATGACATTCCATTTGTAGGACATTTGTAGGACATTTTCCATGGTGCTGTAATGTCTTCATTTCTTTTCTGTAGCCTAGCCACATCTTACTCCTTTTTCAAAGGCTGGTTTAAGATTTTGTTTTTCATGTGAAGTCTTTCCTAGTTATAATCCAACGTTTATGCATTGCTCTTCCATTGCCTGGAGCACTTGTCTTCACATCATATCATGGTGTACATTAGTTTAAATGTTTCATGTGTGCTTTGGTTCCTCAATCAGAGTGTAAATTGTTTGATAACAAGATTCTTTTTGTTTATTTTGTAAAGTGTAAGGGACAGTATAGGGACACAACAGATATTCAAGACCTAATTGTTGAATGAATACTAAGTAATGCCTTTGAAGAAGCCTCATTCTAATACAGAATGTGGGAGAGACAGTATTAGGAAGGGATTAAGTTAGGAAAAAATTGTACAATGTGAAATATTAACCTCAATTACAGGGCGAGGTCTAGCCTTTACATAGATTTGTGTGAATTAGAGGTGTCACCTCTGTGTGATCGTAGGCAAGTGGACAGTACCCTTGTGCAAACAAAAATGCCTCCCTTCATCCAGTAGGTGCAGCCTTCAAGCTAGGGCTCATAGCAAGACAAAGGGAGCTTGGAATGAATTTCACCTCCCACTGGCCCCCTCAGTGTACAAAATGCAAATGATACATAGGAGCCCTCCAAAAGTGGCACAGATGATGCATGCAAGTAAAGGAAGTTTGGTAGCTTAGGAAGTGCCTACTCTGTGTGGTATACTCTGTGTTGCATGAAGCTAGAGGCTAAGAACCTAGGAAGTTTTATGGGTTGCACGTTGGGAGAGAGTTGTGAGTAGTCGTGGCTTGTGTGAAAAAGATTTATTTAAGAATCTAGCTTTTAAATTGGTGTTCAAAATTGTTTAAGAGATTGAAAAGGCCAGAGAATGGATACGTAGGTAAGGAAGCAGTAGATGAGGTTTGTAGGGAGTGAGCGTCAGAGTGAAGAAAATGACACAATTCTGAAGGTGTGGATGAATTTGTTACTGGGGCAGAGTGCAACTGAGGGCTATTGCTGAGGTTCGTGAAAGGTGACATGGTTGAGGTGCCATTTAAGAAGACAGTTTTAGTAGCTACATTTAAAACAACTTGCAGGATAGCATGAGTACAAAGAAATTTGCAAGATGTCTGTGGTATTGAAAGGAGAAAGAAAGGGAGAATGATTAAGACAAAGTATGGAGAAAAATTTCTGGTTAACTGTATATGGGTATAAAATCTAAGGATGTGTGCTTTGAAAGTTGAGGAGATGGAACAGATAATAATGATTTAAATTATTATTCTTTAATGGATATTCATGAATATAATTATTATTATTATTTTGAGAGCACCATTTATTGAGTTCCTGATTTGTGCACTCAGTTACTAAGCATTCTTAAATAAAGCAAGAACATAGTACTGAATTGGCATTCAAAAATATGATCTCCTCAGTATAGGTTTAAAGTATTCTTTTTTAATAGAGGATCATTTGTTTTCCTTAATTGATAATCTGCTTATGATTTTTATGGCATAAAAACTAACTTTAAAAATTACACTCTAAAATTCTGTGATCTTATGGGAATGTTTCCCAAGGCATAGGACATTAGTCTGTAGTGATACACAGGATAATTTCAGGTAGCACACATTTTATGTTTTGCAAGTTATGTGCTTATACGTGTGTTGGAAAAAAAACCCCAACTATATAGCTTATCAAATCTGAGGTTAAAAATTTTAAGCTTCAAAAATGGAAGTGTCAACTTAAAATGAAGTTTAATGGAAAATACACAAAAACAATGGTACATAATATAAACAAGTATAGAAAATTTATAATTATGGTGAACTAGTTGACTGCCTTAGGGGAAATACTAATCTACAGTTTACTTATAAATTTTAAGAATTTATCTCAACAATAAGGAAAAAAGGAATTTGGGGGGTATTATAAATGTTTAGACATATATAATTGGAAGAAAACCTGTTTTGCAGTAGAAGGAATTTTACTATTTTAATGAAATTTTTGGTTTAAAATTATTTTTAATCATAACATCAAAACATTTTAAACAGTTTTAATTTAAATCTTTTAGAATAGTCTGTATCTATTCCAATTGTAGATTGTCAAGTCTTTACAATATTTTCAATATTTACATAGATTAGGGGAAAATTTAGCTGTTAAATACATCAAATTTATATAATCTGTTAGCATAAGACTTAAGAGATTCCAGAAGGGTTTGTTAGTATCTATAAGATGACTATCCGTAAAACATCTCAATTTTTTTTTCCTTAGTATCATGAAGCTTAACTTTTGGTCTTTGGTCTTTGACATAAACTTCATTATGAAGTTAAGCAAGGGAAATTATATTGGACAACTGGATTACTTCAAGTTTAGAAGAGATGGTTTCACTACTAAGCTCTATAATCTCTTTGATCCAATTAACTGGCCTGTTAACTTTGTTTACAGGTCAGAATATACCTTAAGAATCCAGGGAAAATTTAGCAGTGCATTTCACTCTTTCCCTGCAGCACTGGTAAATATCAAGAATTCAGGGGAAAGTTGGGAGATGAGAGTATGTTAACTATAAGGTTGCTTTAACTATGGGACACATGCAACTGTGTAAACTTATTTTATTTATTGGGTGAGAGGAGATCTTTTACTAGAGCCACAAATAAATCATCCTAGACAGATGGGCATTCTACTGTATATCAATGACATAGTTGTTGGCTAATGTAACAGAAAGAACACACCTTCTGCAGTCACATAAGTAAGGCTTTGAAACCTGGCTCTTCAGTACTTTGGGGAAATCATTTGCCTCTGTGAGCCCCAGTCCCTTTGTCTGTAAAATGGGGAAATAGGAAAATAATTTCTACCTCAAATAATTGTGAGCATTTATCAGATAACATCTGAAAATGCCTTGAATAAAGTAAACACTTAATAAGTAATTCTTATTATTACTGGTGACCTTAAGCATCCTAATTAACCACTGTCTTCATTGGTCTGTTGCACACTGTAGTTCCACACTAAACCATCTGGAATCCTTAGCTCATGTCATTCATCTCCCATCTCTGCCTGTCAAACCTGCTTTAATTCCCAGAATGCTTCACTTTCAGCACATCTCTATTATAAGGAATACATCTGGTTGTTTTCTAGGTCCTTTCAATGAAAGAATGATGATTTATTATTAAAAATATTTTAAAATTTCAAGTGGGCAAAGTATGATTTTTTAGTACATTTTAGAATAGAATATTTGAATCTTTATAAATTAACAAGTCATATTTGTGTAGCACTTAACAGATTACAATGCTTTTTTTCATGTTAATTATCTCATTTGATTTGAGGTGAGAATTATTAAACCCATTTTTTAAATTGGAAGAATTGAGGCTTAGAAAAATAAATAACTTACGTAAGGTGTTCCTGCTAGTAATTTCTAGAGCTGAGTCTTCTGATGCCAAAAACGGTTTTTTCTAGTATACATTAAACTTCTACAATGAGAAATAAGACGATAAAAACAAGGGGAAGGGGTAAAGATAATATCCTAAAAGGAAAGGAGTATGGATATTTAAAGCTCTGACAATAGAGCATTATGCATTTTGAGCAAAGACAAACTTCTCCATTCTCGCTCTTCTTTTTTGTATATATGTGCACATACACATATATACATAAAATTTCTGTATCCTTATCATTAGCTTTGTTGAAGCATAGTGGTATCTCTGTGTTTATCTATCTGTTCTATAAAGATATCCTTGTTTCATAATAACATGCCAAATGTGCCTCCAGGTTTAAAATGTATTGATATTCAGAATGGTACTCTAATCTGTTAAAGACAGAATAAAGGAAAGAAGGGGAAGGCGACTTGGTCCCCAGGAAAGAGCTCTAGAGTGGGACTCAGAAGGCTGTGTTCATCTTTGAGGCCTTGGGCATGTTCTTTGTGTTTTAATGTTCTGGGAAATTTTTGTGTTTAATGTTCTGGGAAATTTTTGTTTCGTTCTTTGTTCTGTATGGTACTCTATGGAGTATGTACATATGTTAAAGTGAGTTCTCTTTGTTAGTATAAATGAGTTATTTTAAAAATTTTGATGCTTATTTTTATTCTCACTTTCTAGAGCGAGATAATTATAAAAATGCTAAACAATTGTACTTCAACATGCTTTAACTTCTAGCCATTTTTTTAAATATATCTTTTATTTTAGAAATTTCAGATTTACAGAAGAATTATGCAGTTAGTACATAGGGTTCCCCTATATCCAGACCCAATTTCCCCTCTTCTTAACATCTTACATTACCAACTGATGAACCAATAGTGGCACTTTATTGTCAATATTTTATTCAGGTTTCCCTGGGTTTTACCCAATGACCTCTTTTTCTTCCAGGATCCCATCCAGGATACCATATTACATGTAGTCATCAAAGCTTCTTACACTCTTCTTGGCTGGAACAGTTTCCCAGACTTACCTTGCTTTTCATGACCTTGACAATTTTGAGGAGTACTGGCCACGTATTTTATAGAATATCCCTCAATTGGGATGTGTCTGATTTTTTTACATTTTTAAACTGGAGTTGTGGATTTTGAGGAAGACAACCTGAGAGGTGGGTGTCACTCTCAACTACCCACATACCTTATCACTATTGATGTTAAACTTCATCCCCTGGGTAAGGTAGTATTTGTCAGATGTCTCCACTGTAAATTTATTATTTTTCTCCCTTTCTATACTGTACTCTTTGGAAGAAACTCACTACGTGCAGCCCACAATTAAGGAGTAGGAGTTATGTTCTATCTTCTTGAGAGTGTAGTATCTACAAAAATTATTTGGAATTCTGCACAGAGATTTGTCTATTCCATTTATTAACTTATTTATTTTCATGCATTTATTTCAGTATGGACTCATGGGTATTTATTTTAAATTTGGGGTAATAATTCAATGCTACTTTGCTTATTTTGTTGGTCAAATTGTTTTAGCTTTGGCTTTTGGGAGTTCTTTCACTTGGCTCTGGTGTCCCTTTGATATATCCCTATCATTATGGGGGTTTTTTGAGTATTTTCTTACTTTATAGCATTATAAGACATTCCAGGCTTATCCTGTGTATTTCCTACCCCAGTCATTGAATCAGTCATTTCTCCAAAGAGGCTTAAATTTTAAATTGCAGTATGACATTAAAACCACAATTTGGGACCTAGGTGTGTGTTCATTGCTACTAACAAGTCATTCTTTTTACACCCTCTCAGTTGACAGAGCAAGGAAATATATGTGTGTATACAAACACGTGTGTGTGTATGTATATATATAAATGATTTTTAAAAATATTTTGGAAGCAAGGACAGCTTGGAAGTAGGAAAACCTTAGCTTTTATAGCATTTCTTCTGAACCTTTCCTTGTGTGGGATATCATATAAAATAGAGGCAAATTAGGACATATTAATGAATACCTTAATGGTAGAGCTAAGTGAAAGCTGAAAACAATATCTTAAATATATACTCTAAACCAGAGATCCCTACCTGGAGTTAACAGGCTGAATGGGCCTGCATATATGTTTTGTTTGGTCCACACAGTGTTTTTTAAAACTATTTGAATCACAAAACTAACGCTGAAAAATTGAGAGATGTCAAATACAAATACTGATTTCTAGTTTCTTTTTAAAATTTATCCTATCCGAGAAAATGTGGACCCACATTATTCATGTACCAATCACCTGGCATTGAATGGTGGTTGAAATCTTGGTGGGGACTGCACAAGCTCCAGTCTACCATAAGCCATCTACCCATTCCCACCTCTACCTCACTTTCTCTTGGACACTGAGGAAACAGTTCAGGTTCCACCTTACATGCACTGTTGTTTTTCACATAGTAAGGAAAAGAGGAAAATAGTTCTTGAACCCATGACTAACACATTGGGAAAACAAAGGGTTGTCTATGACATATATGGGTTTTTTTGTTTGGTTTTTTTTTTTTTTTTTTTTTTTTTTTGCGGTACGCGGGCCTCTCACCGCTGTGGCCTCTCCTGTTGCGGAGCACAGGCTCCGGACGCGCAGGCTCAGCGGCCATGGCTCACGGGCCCAGCCGCTCCGCGGCATGTGGGATCTTCCGGGACCGGGGCACAAACCCGTGTCCCCTGCATCGGCAGAGGGACTCTCAACCACTGCACCACCAGGGAAGCCCCCATATATGTTTTTTAAGTAAAATGAATGAAAGCATATTCCTCTATGTGAATGAGAAGTATCCCTATTTGCTTAATATGCAAAATGAACCTTGCCCACTAAATTTGGATGTCTGCCCTAATCCTTGGTTCTCCAGTGAGGATCAGAACGAAATGTTTTCCTGCCACTTCTTTAAAATGACTTCATAAAGTAATACAATCCAACACAGAGTTTGGATTTTGGTGTGACCTTGATTTAGATACCATTATTATATGGCCTAGTTTTAAATCTTTCAAAGATATCTCTAATGTCTTTTATTTTTTGTGATAATTTTTATAAATCTTGAACCATGTTATTTTGTGTAAATGGCCAATGATAAATGATTTACTCAAGATCCATAAACTACATCTTATTGCTATATTTAAAGCACTATATTTGTATTTTTGCGTGCAGAGATCAATACAGTTAGTTTTATTCAGAAGGGAAATGAATAAAGGAAACATTTATTAATTGTAGAAGATAGATTTCTGGTATGCTAAATATATAGAATATGAATTCAGCATCATATTTTACATTTATCTTCTGTTTTCAAAATGATGAACATTACAAGAAAATAAAAAGTTTGAGCCATCAACAATTAAAATAAAAATAAAGCCCAGGTTATAAGTAGCTGCAAATGAAACAAGCTTGTAGCTTGCCATGTTTTACTGATTGAACTAAATTAGATATATTTGGCAAGACAATGGACTTATGGCAGGAACAACAACAAATAAGGTTGTAATTACCTGAATAAAGATGGGTTTAAATCAAGTTTAAGTATAAAAATAAGTATAGTATAAAACAAAATTTAAAAGTATATAAAATAAATCAGGTTTAGCAATTTGACCACCTCCCTCTCCCCATGTCATTGCATAATTGTCAGCATCATAAATTTTACCATGTTTATGCATGTCTGTCTGTACATATAAATATAAAACCACAAGATTTTACCATGTTTGTGCATGTATATTAGGTATATATGTATTTACATAAAAAATTACAGTGGCCTAATATGAATGTATATAACCATTTGTATAAAAGGAAATATCTACAACCACAGTACACAATATAAAACTATGTTATATATATATATATGTATATATATGTGTGTGTGTTTGTAAATACATACACACATACAAGGATATATGTGATGTAGGGTTTTTACCAGATATTTTTATATATATATAATAGTAATATCTCTATTAGAAGATGCTGGTGA
This sequence comes from Kogia breviceps, assembly GCF_026419965.1. NCBI lineage: Eukaryota > Metazoa > Chordata > Mammalia > Artiodactyla > Physeteridae > Kogia > Kogia breviceps. The sequence goes on along the minus strand of NC_081311.1, from coordinate 156,920,364 downwards.
ATTCAATGGAAACTTCTGGTCTGCAGAACAGTATGTTGGTTTTTCATATACAAATTAATTTCTTATGAATTTATGCCACATAAATTAACATTTAGAGAAATAAATTTGATGAATACAGCTTAAGTTAACCATCAAGATGCTGGACTTTCAGTGCTGAGAAACCAGAGCTTGAGTCAGGACCCTATCTCAGCAGCTCTCATGCTACCAATCATTTTATACTAACACCCACCTGACTACAGCCTATCCAGAGAATGAATGTGATTGATAAAGAATGTATGATTAATAAAATCTTGTTTCTCTGCTGATCTTCATTCTTCATGAAAAAGCTTACACCTGCCATAATACTGTCTGGTTTCAAATCCAGGGCCTATCACTTCTGAGGTGTGGGAATCTTGGTCCTGGGGCAAATTGTTTAATCACTGTGAGCTACTGTCAGTTACCTCCTGGGGATGAAAGTATGTTTAGGATTAAATGAGATCAAGAATATAAAACAGTTTGGACAGTACTTAGCACATATCGAGTATTCAATAAATATAAGCTTCTATTGCTATTTCTAGTGCTACCATTACTGTGACTGCTATCAATTTACATAAAGTTCTTTGAAACTGAATTGTCTTTTATTTTAATAACTCTTAGAAAATCGAAAAAGATCAACATCAAAATGCTGAATCATCAGTTCATTGTCATTAATCTGGAAATTTCCTAAGTGTGTAGGTATGGCCATAGTGTTTGCAATTGATTGAAGCCGAAACAATTGAAACACTTTAGCCTATGGATTATCATGAACAAGAAAATGCCAAGTGGAATACTACCTTCTGTTTTTCAGTTCACTGTTTGTAACCAACATTTATGACACAGAAGAGTAGGACTTGTTAGAAATCATTGTAGTACCTCATATGAAAGCTTAGGTAGTGTTTCTCTTATCAGGTACCCAGCAGCTTCATGGAGCATTGAAAACACTTGGGCTGCTGTTCAGAACACCCAATTGCCTGTGTGGCAATATTTTGTCAGAAAACATCTTCATCATAAATTATGTATTACACATTATTATCCAGGTTTGGGAAGAAAAAAGTTGCTAAAGGGGTTGAGTTAACACTCTAGAAATCTATGACCATCTGTGATAGGTTCTGTTTTTGCTGTTTGGTTGCTTTGAATTAGAAGTTATGGGTTTTTAAATTAAGCTAGTACTTTATTATTTGACTTCAGCTGTAAATGTAAGTGGAAATGGAAATAGAAATAGGAGAACAAAAATAAAAAGTATGACTCAGGGCTTCCCTCGTGGCGCAGTGGTTGAGAATCCGCCTGCCGATGCAGGGGACACGGGTTCGTGCCCCGGTCCGGGAAGATCCCACATGCCGTGGAGCGGCTGGGCCCGTGAGCCATGGCCGCTGAGCCTGTGCATCCGGAGCCTGTGCTCCGCAACGGGAGAGGCCACAACAGTGAGAGGCCCGCGTACCACACACACAAAAAAGTATGACTTAAAGATTTGTTATATACATTATATGTATATTCCCAATAACCTTAGGTTGTGGAGCTGAAGATATGGTTACTGTTCTTAAGGGCAAGATGACTTTCCAAAGCTTTGAAACTAATGCTTCTTATAACTTCTCAGATTGTATTAATTTCATGTGGTTAATAAGGCATATAGGAGTTAGTGTTTTCACTAATGATGGAATAATTGGGACTAGGGGGATTTCATTTTGTAAATCTTAAAACTGATTATCTACCCCATCTCCTTTTCAGACAGGCTTATGAGAAATAAATGAAATTTTTGCATTGCCATTTATTATATAATTTGCTTCACTTTCCTGGAATTTGCCCTTTATTTCTTGGTGTTTGGGAACTCACAAATTCCAAAAGGATGTTTTTATGTAGTTTTGTTTACTCTGTAGTTCACCAAATTTGAATTTGCTTTATACAAAACTATTGAAAATGATGCACTCCAGTACAGTCTAGCAAGTTGCTGAGAGATTATTATGTTTATATTGTCAACTACTTTAATAGAATGATTTTCAGGCTCAAGCTATAATTACTGTCAACTCTGTAAGGGCTTCCTGGCTGGTGAGTGAATAAGCTCTAAGTGAGTGACTTTTAGAACAGAATGGAGGGCTAGAGGTACTAAAAACTCTTAGACCAGCAGGAGAGAACGTTAGATCTAGGAATCTTTCTTGATACCGAAGAACATTGATGAGCATATCATTTTCAGTGTTTGTTTCTGTTTTTATTAGTGAAAGAAGAGCTTTCAGGGATGGTGAACCAATTAATTCTACATGGCTGTGTCCTCACTAGACTGTAAGGTCTGTGAGGGCAGGGCAGTGATTTCCTATGTATCTCCCTAGTCTCTTGTTCAGAAATAGACACCTAAAAGAAGAATTAGTTGCTCCACTTTTCAAGGCAGGACAAACTGTTCCAAAAAATCATTACCATGTAAGAAACATAACTTCTGAACTCCTGTGGCTCTGTCACCAACATCTGGCTTCACATGGCCTCTCTAGCTTCTTTCTGTTATTTTCCCTCTGTCCTTAGGCTGAACCCTCCTCAATTCATGCTAGGACCAGAGTAATGACCACCTACCTGTTTGCTGCCTGGCAACTTTCTCTCCTCTATGATTCTCCCAGTTTACTCTACAATCTCAGGAATATCAATCTTCCTTTCATTTTTCTGCTCAGTGAAGGAAAAGACTTCAGTGCTGTCACATCATCATCAACCAAGTTAAATACAACACTGTTCGTTGGTGTTCAGGATTTCTGTGATTGGACGCAACTCATACTTTCTGGCATTTCTTCCACTTATTCCCTATATAGAATACTCAATATCAGGCAAACCAAATTCTAGAATGCTCCCCAAGCACGTCCCATCTTTACCTCCTTATCTCTGTGTAATTGCTTAAGTATCTCCCCGGTTGTTACTTCTGAAGTTCATAGCCAGGTACTCACAGGCAGTGATTACTTAATTGCTGTATTGATTGAGGTCTGACAATAAATTAGATAGGTAGTTAAAAATTATACATGTTTTATTGCTATATATTACGTTTTGGTTAGTTGAATTTCATTCATTGTTTTTTAATTCTATTATGCTTTAAAAATGATTCATGGTATTTGGTTTAAATAAAAGGACAGTCAAATTATTAGAAAGTTAGGATAGTTTTTACTTAATATTTGAAGCCAGGGCTTAGAATGTTAGTTACACAACACCCTTAAACATGCAGACATCATTTTATCTTATTAACAAAAAGGTTTTTTTAAATTAAAAAAATATATGATCAAGATTGTAACTCTTCCTAAAACGCGATATTTTATTCTCTCTGATTTTCTGAAGTTGTCTGTACCAAAATGATACTGTTACTCTGGAATGTTGATGTGGTAGGAAACTTCTACTTATGTCTCTAAAAAGTAGGCCATGACTACATATCATAAAAATAGATGTAAAACGTGGCTATTCTGGCTTCTTGAGGTCAAAGAACCTGGCCATGTGCATGTTTAAGCACATGTCCGTACATCTCAATGGCTTAACCTCTCCAATAACAGACATTTTAATACAAGACAATCAAAATATGAACCTCAGTGGGTGAATTATAGATACCTTATAATCAAAATCGAATATCCTCTGAATTAACCCAAAATTTAGTGTTCATATTTTATCAATTATATTTCATAGAAGTATTTTGTTCAAAATTCAAATGTTATGTTCAAAATTCAAATATTATTATGAGAAATATGATTAACACATACTTTCTCTCCCTTTCCCCTCTAATTTGTTTTTCCAAGTACAAGAGGTAAATTTAGCTAAAACTTTTACATATATATGAAGAAATTCTCTTGCAGAGACTGTAAAACTAATTGAATCATAGTTTTTATTCTTGTCAACAATTTGGTTTTTAAATTCACACTTCATTAGAATTGCTTGATTTTCACCTTTGGGGGCTAAAGAGAGTATCATTATTGTGTTCTTCTGAAGCCAAATTGCATCAAGAATCATCATATATTTTTCCATCCCCCAGGTCCAGACAGGCTGAGCATCTTATTAGTGAGCTCCAAGCCTATTATTGTTTCTGCTCTACAGAAATCCCCCTGCTGTGACACACACACCTTTCTCTGTGAACTAAGCAGAGTACTTAAAGCTGCCTTCAGTATCCAACAGCAGCTCAAACCCAACCTTTGACTCTTAAATCTTTTGTCCAATGAAGTGTCCTAAAACCATCTATTTTGGTATCTTAAGACAATCTAGTTCATTAAACTTTTTTTTTTTTTCCAGCTGAGAACTCTTTAAGCAAAAGTTAATTTTCTCACTGAATGATTGTCATATTTTCGTGAAATTTTTAACATGGCATGATCAATTTAAGGGCAAAACAGAATTCTTAAAATGCTTTGTATTTTATTTGCTGTTAAGTCACATTTGCAAAGTGTCCCATTATGTGAACTTTACAATACACTTAACTGTCAAAGTCATTTCCTATAACCCAAGAATGAACTTGAAATCACTGTTCATGATTATAATTTTCAAAGATGACATTTCTCCTAATAAGAATGGTCATTTTAAAATGCTATATTATTTCCTTCAGATCTCTACTTACATTTTACTTTATCTATGAGGTCATCCCTGATTATTCAAAATTAACCCTGGTTTCCCCTTCCCATTTGGAGAATTCCCTTCTCTCCCAGCACTCCTTGTCTTTGCCTTGCTGCAGTTTTCTTTACTTGTCACTATTAGAGAGATAATATGATAATGTATTTAATTTGCTTGTTTACTGTTTCCCTCCACTAGTTCGTAAGCTCTTTGAGGATGAGACTTTTTATGTTCTGTCCACACTTACCTTCCTAACACTGGTATGGTGCCAATACAGAGCAGGTACTCAATATATATGTATTGAATGAATGAAAAAGATATCTACTGAGATTTTTGATGTGACTTGGGATTTTAAATCTGGACTCAAAGTTAACAGTTACTGTGCAAAAGGTAAGATTGTAGACTGGTTGATCCTCTAACTACTTCTTCATCTATAAAATGAAGTGGACATATCCCTTTAGAAGAAATGAAAGATATGGATGAAATCTTTTCAGAGCCAAAGTGGCTATTTAAATATGGTAGCATTCCTCTGATTTGACTTCTTCCTTTCCCTTTTAGTTAATCATGCAGCTGTAATGAACACCTACTGTGCCTGACATCACCTACTAGAGGTGTTAAGAATACAGATGTATTCTCTGTATGTGAACAAAACAGAGATACCTTGCCTCAGTGGAGAGTGTAGTCTAGGAGGCAGTAAAGCAAAACTTAGGGTTGAATACGATCAGCTTTTTATAGAAGTACCCTTTTGAAATTGAGCACATATTAGGTGCTCAATAAATAATTGTTCAATAAGTGAGTAAATGAATTTTTTAAAATTCTCAATCAAAATGTAATCTCTGGGCTTCCGTGGTGGCGCAGTGGTTGAGAGTCCGCCTGCCGATGCAGGGGACACGGGTTCGCGTCCCGGTCCGCGAAGATCCCACGTGCCGCAGAGCGGCTGGGCCCGTGAGCCATGGCCGCTGAGCCTGCGCGTCCGGAGTCTGTGCTTCGCAACGGGAGAGGCCACAACAGTGAGAGGCCCGCGTACCGCAAAAAACAAAACAAAACAGTAATCTCTTTTCACTTATAAGTGAAAAGCAAACATTTTTTTCATAGACTCTCCTCTCACAATATCTCTGTGATTAACAAGATTTGGAGTAAATTATCCAAAAGTGCACACATGGATTCTTCCTACAAAATACTGCCATCTTTCCATGAATTACTAGAGGAAGGAAAATTATCATGCAAAGCCAGGTGAGCCTGATCAGAAGTAAAAGTATTCAGGCATGTGTTGCTCATCACTGTATTACCAGTGTCCATGGAAGTGTCTGGCACAGAGAAGATAGAAAATGCATTTTTGTCGAACTGAACTGAAGGAATATAAGGAAGGAAAAGTATTTTAATTCTCTGGCCAAAACAGATCTCTAGAATATCACAATACATAAATCTTACTTCAGTTAACTGCCCATTTCTTTCATATTTCTTTGCTTCAATGTCAGTTATGGTCATAAAATTCATAACTGCTCTAGACAGAACCATTACAAGGGCATAATTTAAAACAACTCAAATGTTCATGCCCCTTGGGGGCATGAACTTTATTTTACATCACTATATAAACCTCCCAGTATACTATATACTATAATTTAACTGTATAAAATGTGTATTTAATAAATGGCTAAATTATAATCTAATGTCTTTTCCTAAGTCTTAGTATAAATTAAGTTTGAATGAATGCACACAATACAGTTAATTCATTCTTTGACTCCTAACTTGAAAATAATTTCCTAGACCACAAACCTTGTCCATTTTGAGATTAAATAGGTGATTTATGAAAATAAACATCACCTAGTAGTTTTTTTGTTTTTGTTTTTTTCCCGGTATGCGGGCCTCTCACTGTTGTGGCCTCTCCCATTGCGGAGCACAGGCTCTGGATGCGCAGGCTCAGCGGCATGTGGGATCCTCCTGGACCGGGGCACGAACCCGTGTACTCTGCATTGGCAGGCGGACTCTCAACCACTGCGCCACCAGGGAAGCCCACACCTAGTAGTTTTTGAATGTAAAAGACAGAAGAGGGTTTTAAAAAATGAAAACAAAAATGATATTTGTCATATAAACTATTATTTTGTCTACACCATTTTTCTCTGTGTACTCTTAAATATTTATGGAATGTCTCAGAATTATCTCTCAAAATAAAAGGAACTAAAAAGTTATTCTTCAGTCATTTTACATTTTTCACATTCAAAATATGTATTTTCATATTTCTTTAGCAAACTGTTTATGGGCTGGGCCTTTTTTGGTAAAATGTGAGGGATTTTTCCTGCCAGTTTATAAAAGCACAGAAAATGGGCGAAGGCACAGCTGACAGCCTTCCAGCTTTACTAATGCCAGCCATCTGTTTTCTGTAATGTAGTTATTGTTTTCTCGTGTTAAATTCTCCCTGTGAAATGTTTTCCTTGAAATTCCTTTTTTTGTTCTGAATTCTACCTAGTGATACAACTCACTAGTGGACCATAAAGGCACAGATGGATTCTCAGGGAGTTTTGCAACTTCTTACATTCACAACAGAGTCTCACTGTACTGATCTAAATTGTACACTTTTCTAGGGAGATATATTACTAAAATACCAGGGTCATAATGATTAAATCAATTTATATTTAAGGGCATTTATACCTTAAAAAATGATTATAGAGTGAGATTTCAGATTTGTGGTAGTTCTTCGTGGTAAATCATTTATGGAGGGGCATGGCATTTAGCTTTTATCTGTGTTGTTAAAATGAAGGAGCAGAAAATATATTCTTTAACAGCTTGTACCTAAGGAAGGAAAGGCCCTAAATGGGCATGATTACACTAAGGAACAATAGTTTTCCTGTTGTTTCTTCCATTTAAAGAAAGTAGTACATCATTGGAAGTGCTTATTGTGATGACTACAGTAATATTCCCAAATCTGGTATCAAAATACAGAGAAGATTTAAAAAATAGAGATTTCCAGGTGCAAAACAGAGTCAGAATCACAAGAGGTAGGGTCTAGGAATTGGCATTTCAAAAAAATTCTTTGAGTAGATTCTGATATACCAACTTAAAATAAAGGCTGAAATTAAACATAAATTTAAAAGAAACCCTTCAATTTGAGGGATACATAGTATTTAAAGTCACAAAACCCATGTAATTTTTATGGGACTGATTTTGGGTGAAATCTGACTGAAGGAAGAACTGAAATATTATAAACTATGGACATAAAAGTAACCCGAAGATTTAAATGGCTCTGAAAGATGACACTTAGGTTTGCCTCCCAACCCTGCAGGCTCAATACCACTTACTTAAAAAAAAAAAAAAAAAAAAAAAAAAGTATTTATTTATGGCTGCATTGGGTCTTCGTTGCTGTGCACGGACTTTTTCTAGTTGCGGCGAGCGGGGACTACACTTTGTTGCGGTGCGTGGGCTTCTCACTGCGGTGGCTTCTCTTGTCGCGGAGCATGGGCTCTAGGTGTGTGGGCTCAGTAGTTGTGGCCCACGGGCTCAGTAGTTGCGGCTCACAGGCTCTAGAGTGCAGGCTCAGTAGTTGCGGCGCACGGGCTTGGTTGCTCCGCTGCATGTGGGATCTTCCCGGACCAGGGCTCGAACTCGCTTCTCCCTGCACTGGCAGATGGACTCCCAACCACTGCACCACCAGGGAAGTCCACCACTTACTTTTTAAAAACATAACTGGCAAGGTATGTATGTGTCATATTGGATGAAATCACAAAATATTCTGCAACGACTTAAAAAGCCTCTTGTCAAAGTGCCACATAATTAGCTGTGATTACATTAAACACATTTGTACTGCTGTGGGCAGGTAGCTCAGGTACTGTGGCATTAACAGGCCCAATTAACTGCTACAACAGCTTTGTCTGGTATCATATGCTAACTAGAAAAATTCCTCTTGCCCTACAGAAATCACCTTCCCCCTCCTCCCTATGTCTTATCACTGTTCTTCTTGAAATCTAAGTGTGCTTCTGTTTTGTGATGTTGTTTATGTGGACAGACCAGAAGACTGGTTGTTAAAAACTTGACCTCGGGGTGCTTTGTGGGAGAAACAGGATTCCTCCACTGTGATCATAGCCCTGTATGAATGGATTTCTGCCAATATAATGTAATGCAGGATTTCTCTCTCCTCCCTAACTATGCCAGATTCTGACAGGTACTCATGAGAGGAAGAGGAGTGAGCATGAATTTGCTTTTGATGTACATGTAAATGGAGTCTGGGAACCTCTGTGCTAAATAATAATAATGGTTGTGTTTGAATAACATTGATTTTTTAAAGCACTTTCACATCTATTTAGTTCTCAAAACATCCTTGTGTGAGGGGTAGTATATTACCCTATTTTTTAGAGGAAAAAATTTGAGGATAAAAGAAGTTTTCATTTGCCAAAAATTATTAATGTGTAAGTAATATTTAGTGCCAAGGTCAAAAAAGCAAAATAAAACAAAAAGCTTAGCTTTCCTCAACTCCTCAATTTTCATTCTCCATGTACCACTTTGCCTTTTAGAGGTTCCCAATGACTGGATTAAGAGTCAAAATACATCTGAAAGTTTCATCAGTTAGAGCTGCAAGTTTGCCCTCTCATTCCTCATTCCTTGTTGTCTTGAACTGAGTTGGCAGAGTACTATTTACCCCGAAGGTGGAGCCAAAAAAGAGTTGCCATTTCGTCCATCCCTGTCCCTTTAAGCCGCCGTTCAATTTCTATTTCCTCTTCTTTCTCTTCTCGTTCCCTCTCTTCCTTCCAACCATAGTGAGTTACATATAGCTACTGGATAAATTCTGTTTCTCAGTTCGCACCTGACATGCAGCTTCCACCAGAAAGACTAACCCACCCCGCCTGCGAAATGCCTGAAACAATGCTTGTGTGAGCTCCCTTAGCATCCTGTATTTATTTCTATCAAGATACTTATCATTACATACTTCAATTGCTTGATTATCTGATGGTCTTCCTCATTGGGCTATAGCTATTTGGAATTAGGATGGCATTTTTTGTTTTGTTCAGTTCTAGTACATGGTAGAGAAAGGGCACATAGTAGGTACTCAAAATTTGTTGGCTGGATAAAGACCATATTGCCTCTCCTCATGGCCTTAGCATTCCTTGGAGTGTTTCTGTGGATACTTCTTTGGAGACTCCACTTTGTACCTTTACTCTGCCAAGACTTTTCAAGGCCTGTATGTAGCACACTGGGTTGTATATGTTTCATTTTACTAAACATGGTCATCTTTGTCATTGCCGTTGTTAGGCCCTTGGTTTGGAATGCATTTTAATTACAATGCTGCCTGTCTATCGGGGAAATTAGATTTGATTTACATTATTTTATTTACATGCTTCACTAAGAAATATAACTTATTCTTCCTGGGTTTTAGGACTCTTTGACATTTTAGTATAACTGCTGAAGAGCTGATTTCCTCTTTCCTCTTAAGATATTCTGCAGAATGTGATATATCACTTTTATAGAAATCTATCCTTGTTTAGCAACATGGAAAGAAATAAAATTTTACAAGGACGAGAAATACTTCTTTGATTATAAAATAGTTCCTAAGTATGAACAACATTTTTGAAATAGAAATTATTAATTTGGTGTTAATAATCATAACTGAGGGAAATTTGCCATAGTCTCTTTCCATCACACAAGATACCGCCATGTAAACAATCCACATATACTGACTATTAGATAATATACATTTTGCTACCTTATTGTCACATTGGCTTTTCTCCTTTACTAATTTTTAAATTATTTCACTCTTAAGATTGACAAACTGAATGATTGTTGAGCTAAATTAATCCCCAATAATTTAAAGTATAATCTAGTTCCCATATAAGAATTATTTTTTAAAATTATGACATCTTTAGAACACTCTAAATGGTGGATTTTCTAGCATACATGGGCTGGCATAAAGTAGCACAAAGTCATGGCTGAGAGAGGGTTATCACTGCATATTTCATATTCCTGTTCTGGGTAAACTCTTCATTTACTCCATGGACAGTTTAAGGACTCCAAAACCTGGGAGCCTATAGGAGATGAAAAGCCTCTTATTTTATGAGATGAGATAGAATAATGTTGAATATATAAATTCTGCTATACAGGACTTACAGTTTTGTGTGGTTATAGAGAATGATTTTGTCTATGCCTTAGAATTCCTAACTCTAAGAGAAGTCATTGGTAAATGTAGATAGGCATGAAATAATGCCTCTAAATGTATTCTAAATGTATTCTGTTTGTCAATTAAATGCTGAGAATGACCTTATTCCCCTATAGTTGAACCGCTGCTACTCCAGAGAGATTTCTATTGGTGGAGACATACTGTAAGGGTTTTGTTTTTTTTTTTTTTTTTTTTTTTTGCGGTACGCGGGCCTCTCACTGTTGTGGCCTCTCCCGTTGCGGAGCACAGGCTCCGGATGCGCAGGCTCAGCGGCCATGGCTCACGGGCCCAGTTGCTCCGCGGCACGTGGGATCCTCCCGGACCAGGGCACGAACCCGTGCCTCCCGCATCGGCAGGCGGATTCTCAACCACTGCGCCACCAGGGAAGCCCTGTAAGGGTTTTTTGTTTGTTTGTTTGTTTTTGTATCTAGCCCACCTTGTCATCTCATTATCTTATTTGATAATATGATCCAGTCATGAAAAGTCTGGCTGAGTTTATGATAAATCCCATCAGCCTTTGTATTTGATATTTAGCCAAAAAGTTCCATTAAATAAATCTTAATCACTGCTGTTCCATTAACATCATAAGAATATCAATTCATCCAATTAGTTTCCATTAAATTAGGATGCAAACGTGTTAGGTTTACATTTTTATTAGATCACATTCCCTCTTTTATTAACATAAAACAAAATGTACAATCACATCTATTCCATTATTTACTTTTATTTCTAATCATTATTGCCAGTCACGTAGATTGTGATGAGCTGATAGTTATTATTATTATTATTATTATTATTTTTTTGCGGTACGCGGGCTTTTCACCGCTGTGGCCTCTCCCGTTGTGGAGCACAGACTCCGGACACGCAGGCCCAGCGGCCATGGCTCACGGGCCCAGCCGCTCCGCGGCATGTGGGATGTTCCCGGACCGGGGCACGAACCCGTATCCCCTGCATAGGCAGGCGGATTCTCAACCACTGCGCCACCAGGGAAGCCCCAAACTGATAGTTATTAAACGGGAAAAAATTGAAGTTGTAGATTGGTTCTTGGAGGAAGTTTCTATTTTCATAGCTCTTAACAGAAGATTAAATGTTAAAAAAAGGAAAACAGTTAACTTTTGTAAAGACTAGTTCAGACTTCAGAAAAATGAAAGGAAATGAAGAACTGAATATGAAGTAATTTAAGAAGCAGATGTTTGATGGTTTCCTTTTAAATTATATTTTTTAATGTTGAATTTCATTGACTTTTCCCCAATGGCTTTTTCAGCATCACCTCTTTAGTTTAAATGAAGTAGATAGAATAAAGTATATTGTTTGCTATGAGGAGAATCACATTTATACAATGTAAGCTGAATTTTCTGGGGGAAAATTTCATTTCCTGTGCCCTATAAACCAATCTAAAAAAGAACTGAATAACAGTTGGTATGCAGTCATTTACTATCCATACTCATCAAAATGCCTGAAAGCTTATTTGTGTCCTGGAGCTAGTGTTCCCCATCAATATCCTGTGAAGCCTCAGGAAAGCTAGGGGAAATTTCACAGGATATTAGAATGGTAACATTTGGTGGCTACACAGGCATAGCATCAGGAAATGAGATATTGACCATTTAGAGTTGGGAGGTGAATAGAAAGAAAGAATAGAGTTCATATTCTTAGTATGTTTCACTTGCTTCCCTTTGAAAACAAATTCATTAAAAAAAACAACAACAACACTATCTCTCCCTTTTGGTATCTCTAAGAATGCTTTACTCTTTTAAATTTTTCTTTAAAGTTAATCCAGACTCCCCTTTGCTCTTCATCCTTCATATGGATTGTCGGGTTATTACTCTCATGCATTCAAAATCTACAATTAGAGTATGCATTGTAAATCTTATGTATTCAAACTTGTCTTTCTTTTAAATACTCTCTAAAGTAGCAGTCCAATTGTCTAACTTAGAACATAGTTATTAGGAGTGTGTGTTTGTTCAGATATTGGCTCTGCTACTCACTAACTTTGTGATCCTGATTGACTCCCGGTCTCTACCAGGGTGGTTTAAGGATTAAATATAAAATGTACATAGGAATTTAGCATAAATTACAATGCAATAAATAGTAGCTGTTAATATTTATACTGGGCTGTTCTTCCTTAGTATTCATCGCAATATGCCTTAAATAGGGTTTACAATTTTTTCCAATCAAATTTATTTATCTTTCCAAAACTTGCATTTCTTTCAACGTCTGGACCATCCTCCTATCCTGCAGATATCTGTGCTAGTTTTCTAGGGCTGCTGTATAACACGCTGGGTGGCTTAAAAAAATAGAAATGTATTGTCTCACAGTTCTGGAGGCTACAAGTCAAAGTCAAGGTGTTGGCAGGGTCATGAGCTCTCAGAAACCTGTAAAGGGATAATCTTTCCTTGCCTCTTCCTAGGTTCTGGTGGTTGCCTGCAGTCCTTAATTTTCCCTGGTTTGCAGCTGCAGCACTTTAATTTCTGCCTCTATCACGTGTCTGTGTTTCTCTGTGTGTTCTCTTCTCCTCTCCTTATAAGGATACCAGTCATATTGGATTAAGGACCAACCCTATTCTAGTCCAACCTCATCTTAAGTAATTACATCTTCTAAGGACTTATTTCCAAAAAAGGTCAACATATATTTTGGGGGGACACAATTCCACCCACAACTGTTTCCAATAAATGTTACTTCCTCCATTCTATCCTGAACCTCGAAAGTTATTTTTTAAATTTTTCCAATGCCTTATCCCATCCATAGTTAAGCAAACTCCCTACCTATTTTCTATCTGGTGTCTTATGGATTTACCCCTCTTCATTCCCAGAACAACTATTTCTCCTAACTACAGTATAACATTTTAAACTAGTGGCCTTTAGTCTCATTTGCTTCCAATTCACCTTAAATTCTGTTGTTAGATTAATATTCCTGAAAGCTACTTATACATTCTCCTATTCGTTCACTTATTCATTTATTCAATAAGCATTTACTGGACATGTTCTATGAGTCAGGCACTGTTCTACATTCACAATACAGAGAGAAATGAAATGTGTTCACCCTCAAGAAATGTACAGCCTGATAGAGTTTACATGTAAAAAAACAATAGATAGACTGTTGCAGGTATTTTGCCAGGTGCATGGACAAGATGAGATCAGAGCACAAAGAAGAGAGTGACCAAATTACATGTGGGAAAGGGTTAAGTCATGAAAACCTTCCTAGAGGAAGAAGTGTCACTCATAGCAAGAATTCACATCACCTCTCTTTTCCATATATGGAACCGTTCCCTCCTGTTATAGCATGTTTGCCCTCCTCTCCATGCCTCTTTTCAGGCAGAGTCTTCCTTCCCTCCACCATCTCAAATACCTTGCATTTTTCAAGACCTACTTTACCCACTTCTGTTCACCCCTCCTCAGATAATTTCAACTCATCGTGATCTCAGCTGTTTAGATTTCTTATCCATAATTCCTTGAACCTAGTGTCTTACATAAACAATGTGCTTCCTTGACTAATTGTAGTCATTGGAGAAATAGCTGGATAGAAGATAATTTATAGTTAGATAGTCCTTAGTAAATATTTGTTAAAAGCATGATTTTATAAACTTCCTTCTTATTTTTTCAACTCTTCAAGCTCTTCTGGAGTAGCTTATATGTCTTTTACTTTTGTATCTCTCTGGCATGGGATATGGTCACAGACTCTTGATAAATGCTTATGTAATCTATGAAAGTGGATATGAATAGATTTGCTGAGTATAAAGTAAGTGAACTTCTAGCACAGATATTTGATACCTTATTTCTCACTGTTTTCTAAATTATAAACTGACACCCATGGTTGAAACTCATTGTCTTTCAAGCTAAATGTAACACAATACAACAATTTTTGACTTCCTAAAATTTCAAGGCAGCATAACCCAGAATTCTGTATATAAGTTGGAGGAATGGTATTTTAATTTGGCTTTGCTGAATTTCCAAATGCCTGTAGAATCAGACCTGGAAAAATGCATTTATAGTTCATCACAGTGTTGCCAGACTTAGTCATTGGTGGCAACTGATTCCTCCCGTGTTGCTGTGTGCCGCCGTCCCAGGTTTCTGCACTGTCAGGCAGCTCCATGCACCGAAGAGCCACATCCCTGCTCCCCTCTAAGACACCCACCTATGTAGGCATCAGGAGGTTTAGAAACAAGAGTGCTGTTGTTTTACCCTCAGACAAGAAAATATGCCAAGGAGATGAAAACGGGAAGTAATGAGTGAGAGGAAGTGCCTGTGCTCCTTCAGATCCATCCCAGCCAGTTGGTAGAAAGAAGGAGTTCGTTGCTTGTTACCAGCAATGAGCCAGGAGTGATAATATTATACAGCCTGGAAGTGAATTTTGGGAAGAAATCATTTTGGATATTAGTTTTTGCACTTAAAAAAAAAACTAAAAAATTGTTAAAGAAAATAAAGAAAGACATTACAGAACCCTTTTGACTTCTCTGACCTCTAGCCTCGGTGAAGTGCCCCTCTTAAATATTCCCACAACAACTTGGGTTTGCCTCTAGTTTTATACTTCAAGAACTGTGTCCTTCTGATCTATTGCCGGAATGGTTCCCTAACTGGTCTGTGAACTTCTTGAGGATGGGGAGGAATTCGTAGCTTGACCTCTATATTCGCAGTGCTTGGCAAAGTAACAGATGGATAATAAATATTAGTTAAATAAATAAACTGTATTATCAAAATGCATACATTATGTTACTTTGATGTTTGTTTCAAGAGTAAGCGCATTTACTTTATAATTTGGAACTATTCTTAATGCCAAAGCTATTGGAAGACTAAAACATCCAAGGAAGCCTGAAAAACACACAGCGGAGCAGCTGCACCGTGGAGACTGCTGAGATGGTGTGAATTGTGACTTTCCGCTCTCTCACTGCTATGCATTCAGACTATCCTAGGGTTCGAAGTCCATTTTCTTACCAAAGAGGACATTGAAGGACAGTCAGTATGTGACCAATCTACACCTCAATTAATGCCTTTTGGAATTCTGCATTCCTTTCACTCCTAGCTTATTTGCAGCCTGCTTTTATAAACATAACTTTTTTTTTTTCCCCCAAATGATTGAAGATTGTTTTTGTTTGGGATTCTAGAAAGCCCTCAGGTTGATGTACCTGAGAATTAGTTTTAATTAAAATAAATAGCATTAGGCAAAGACCTCTCAAAACACAGAGGAAGATTTCCAGGATAAGAATCAATAATTCAAAAGGGGCTGGGACTCATGTAGGTTAATGAGAAAATAGAATTAAGTTTATAAAAATTTCAACGTGTATGCAAATTTTCCAAAATGAATTCTTGAAATATACATTTGTACAAACTTATTTTTTTCTCCTATAAGAAAGTTGCATTACCTTTTGAAACTTCTGTATATTTTGATTGTTTTTGGCAAGGAAGTTGGACTCCAAATGTCTCATTCCACCACCTAAACTGTGTTCTTGTACTAGACAAGTATTCACTAAAACTTTCTGGGTAAATAAATACTGGTTAAATGGATTAAATAATGCCTCCATTCCTTTTGCAAGATTGACTAATTTATTTGGATTAACGTTCAGCAGCAATTTAAGGCAACTTTATTTGTCATATCCTAGTATATTTCATCCCACCCAAAAGTGAAGGCTCATATTTCATCTTTTCCTATACATTAATGAGTAGAGAAACTGAGGCACATATCCTTTAATAAAGTAAACAACCTAGTTAATATCTTTTTGTTCAACCTAAATCTTACCCTCTACAGTTTAGCAAATGTTCTACATTCTTCTCCTCTGATCTCAACACCAGATAACCCAATGTGTTAGCACAAAAAAAGTGTTCCATAGCTATTTGGGATTGAACAAATAATGAAGTCTTTTGAAAACTCTAAATCTTCTTTCTTAAAACATGTTTTAAGAAAGAAATGTTTTAAGAAAATAATGTGTGTTCCTTTCCTTTATAGATATTTTCTTTTCCCCTACATAAGGGTGTTTTAATTTGGTCTCCATTTACTTATTAAGGGTAATAACTTCTCAGAAACACTGAGAAGTTATTACCCTTAATAACTTTACAGTTATTGTAAATAACTGTATTTACAGTTATTTACTTTAAATACAGGTTAAAATCTTGGTTAAAAATGTGGGTTAAAATCCAAAATCTTGGATTTTGACCTGTAAATGGCTTTACAGGTCAAAATCGTGGATTCCATTTTTTGTATTTTTCTTGTCCAAACATAGGATAATGAAATATCCCTAGTTTAGTTCTGGAAATATTCTCTTATAACAATAACACTTTTTAGTTACATAATAACTCTATAATTACAAAACAACACCATCTAAAGCTGCTAACACAAACAACTAATATTCAATTCAATTCACAAATTAATTCAACAAATATTTAATGAGCATCTACTATGATCCTGACTACTATTCTAGAATATCAGGATATATCAATGGACAAGCCAGAATAAATTGTATCTGTCCTTATAAAGCTATAAATCTATCATGAGGAGACACAAAATAGACAAAAATACAATATTATAGTAGGTTCAAAAGTGCTAAATACCACATTAAAAGAATAAAGAGAAGGAATTGGTAGATGGAGGGTGACATGGGTGTGTGTGTGGTAATTTTCAATTTTTTATAAGGCGGTCAGAGTAAGCTTCATGGAGAAGGTGACATTTGAGCTAAGACTTGAAGGAGATGAAGGAAATCTGAAATGTGGGTACTATATGTTGCTCAGAATTTGTTACTTAATTTATCTCCAGACTACATAAAAGTCATGATACTACCCATTTGATAAGAGAAATAGCTAGGCAGATTTTTGGTTCTCTTCTTTATTTCAAGCAATGTCATTGGGCTTCCCTGGTGGCGCAGTGGTTGAGAGTCCGCCTGCCGATGCAGGGGACGTGGGTTTGTGCCCCGGTCCGGGAGGATCCCACATGCCGCGGAGAGGCTGGGCCCGTGAGCCATGGCCGCTGAGCCTGCGCGTCCGGAGCCTGTGCTCCGCAACAGAAGAGGCCACAACAGTGAGAGGCCCACGTACCAAAAAAAAAAGCAATGCTGGAGAGAGATTAAGCAGACAGACTTCATTCAAAACAGTTCGAAACCTTTCATGCATTTAGGCAGGCATTTCATACATTTGGCATAGCACAAATTGTACTTAATTATTCATTTAGGATTAATATTTGAGAATAGAACTAGGGTTTGCTATAGATATTACTACTAAAATTTCTAGTGTTTTCAATATAAGGTAGGCTCAATTCTCTGTGTGGTGTTTTTACAGCTAGTCAATAGTTTGAGCCTTCGGTTGGAGAAAAAAAAAATCTATGTCAAATGCATTAACAGACTGAAAGTTGGTTTTCCAGACAAAACTGTAGATGAGCATTGCATGTGCACTGTGTGTAATTTTAGTTTCACATTTTGGCCACAATCATCTAGATTTCCCAATGATACATGGAAAAAAACTTAAGTAATACCTAATATAAAAGATTTTCCTTTTTATTTTTTCCATTTTAAGTAAAGGAAAAACAGCAGTTTTATTAGTTAACTGGAAAGCCTTTGCATATGAGATTGAGAAACATTTCATGACTGTATTGAAGAAACTAACTACCTTTGTACAGTTTGTCTAATCTCATTATTTGTATGTTTCACTGAAATATTATGTATACATTGTCTTCTTTTTACTTTCTCAGATTTCAAGATAAGTTTTCAAAATTAATTGTTATTATATTGCTTTAGAATATTAAATATGGTTGTTCTAGTGGAACAGAAATTTAACTCAGCTCAAATAATCATCAAATGGCTACTTTTGTTCAAATGGTACAAAAAAATAGAGAAGGGCACAAAAAAAGTAATAGTTTGAGTAACCATCCTAAAAGGGGATTTAAATTCAGAGGGCTCGTTGGAAAGTGAAAGTCTATAAGTGGATTGAAGAAACAAAAGATGCAAAATTTCACAGGCCTGCTGCATACTCCCCCACCCACTCTCTCATAGACCTTGAGGCTGCGGTGGAAAAATATTGTCAAAGTATGCATCTTTTTTTTTTTTTTTTTTGCAGTACGCGGGCTTCTCACTGCTGTGGCCTCTCCCGTCGCGGAGCACAGGCTCCGGACGCGCAGGCCCAGCGGCCACGGCTCACGGGCCCAGCCGCTCCGCGGCACGTGAGATCCTCCCGGACCGGGGCACGAACCCGCGTCCCCTGCATCGGCAGGCGGACTCTCAACCACTGCGCCACCAGGGAAGCCCGAGTATCTTATTTTTTAAATGTTGGGTATCAGATAAGGAAAAAGAGATGATCAATGTGGAATTGTTGGCATTGAATCAGAAAGGTCTAAAGGAAGAGCTGAATACTCTTCTTCGTCTCTCTGTTGTGTTGATAAACAGTGCCTGAGCACAGAAGGAAGGGAGGGATTGCCTTGGAACATTCTCTGGAACTGAGTCCAGCAGCTGGGGCTGTGCTGTGCATTGGTAAAGGCAGCATCTGTGCTCTGGTCCAGAGGGACCAGTGGAGCTGATTTGCTGCTGCTTCTCTTGTCCCATAAAGCATTCTCTGCCCACTTCATGAGGACACCAGCTGACTGTGCCATGATTCTAACCCTGCAAAAACTTTTACAATTAGAGAAACTTTAAACACATCAATGAACTAGTCCTTCCTTCCTTCATTCACTCACTCATTCATCCACACAGCAAATATGTTTATCAAAGACTAATTATATGACATTAGATGTGAAGGTTACTGAGATGAACACATGTCTGGCTCCCAAGGAGCTCACAGTCCAGTGAGAGAAAATGGTCTGAACAAACACTGGTTTGAATAAGAGATTTAAAATTTCTGTGATATGCGAGCACATTATTTCTACAAGGAAGATCTTTAATGTCTACAGAATGTCCAGCATGGGCTTAGGTGCGTTTTTTTCATATATTTTTCAAAATTTTTAGGTAGACCCCAATAATTTAATATTAAAAATAGAATCACATCTCTCCTGGACAGTCAAAGGTTTCAATAAGGCCATTTCTATACAGACTTTTTTGCACAAGTATAATTATATAAAGGAATGTAGCCCTAGGGTGTGGGCCATAGTTGTCAAGCAGCAGCAGTTCTGATGTCTGAGTTTCCAATTGTCTATTATAATAAGATGATGGATTTGTTCTGCCATCTAGTGATTAAGAACTGAATACTTACAAATAAATTTAAAAGCACCTAATCTTTGTGAGAAGACAAATCTCTGAGGATATATGAGAAACACAAGACACTTGAGTTACTCTCAAACAAAACATGGCCAGATAAAATACATCTCTTCTCTCTAAGAGATCAGTGCCAAGATGTTTGTGGTAATGACTTTGCAATGGATTGGTTTAATTTGTTGGAACATTTGATAAGGGTGAAAGAGACATGTAGCTTAGAAGATAAAATTTTTGGAAGTTACAACACCATGGAAGATTACAAAATAATGGCAATACAATCAGATATCTATCAGTCTTCCCCAATTTTAGGAAAATTAAAGAAACATACATAGAAAAAATACAAGGGTCAAAGTATTTTGGTTTTGGAATTCTTTTTCAGATTTTATAAGAAATAATTTTTAAACTTCTGGACCTTCAATTAAGATTAATGTCAGCTTGCATTATTTTATGATTTCTATAGAGGAATCTGGAGGGTGGTATTGACCCTCTCAGAACGTCATATGAGAATTCTTACTTAGTTATTTTTTATTAATATTGTCATTCATAAAATAATTATGTCATGACTACTTTACTGTAAATTGGCTGCAATTTTGCTTCCTATTTTACTTTTCTTTTTCATTTAAATAAACATCTATGTAGAAAACAGAAGGGACAACCTAATCATAAGGTACACAACTGCCACGTACAAACTTGAGAACTGCAAGACACCCTGTATTTTCTACCCAATGTTTCTTTGTACATGTCTTTCATTCAGACACGAAAAATCAGAGTTCACTGAGTTTTTGTGCCCTCTGTGATGTGCATGGATTCTGTGCCGGGGAAGAGAGGGCAGGTTTTAGCAGCGAATGTGGTTTTTCATCTCCTTGCCATTTAAAAGCACTCCAACTAACTTTCCACATCATATTAAATTTAATTATAAATTCTCAGGGGGAAAAGGACCAGCGATGACTCAGAGTATAAAACTAACTTTTAACATCGTCATTTAAAGCAAGTAATATAGTGCTCCTTGGATTGAGGTCATGCTGTCTTAACTTTCAGGAAGGAACTGACCTTCTGTGAGTTAACACAGACTGAGAGAATGTGTCTTTTTATTCCAACCTTGAAGGAGCCACAGAGAACAGGATAACTCACCCCTGAAGAGTCTCTCACATATTTTAATGATGTTTAATCAACAACATCATTGTATGTCATCTCGTTTTTTGTTTTTCACATTCACTACTTCCCCATATATAATTGTTTCATCGGTGAAATTGAAATCTACTTCACAATGATAGTATATATTTTTGAGAACAGAATACACATGCTTCCAATATTTTGCACATGAAGTCCTAGGCCCATACCCACTTAACCCTCAGTAGATACATGTGAACACTTTTGCCTCCCAGGGTGTGGGAAGGGAGAAGCAAGCTAACTGAATTTATGGTGTATCTCATTTTCAGTCAATGGTATTTAGTGCTTGTGATTGGATATTTCTTTCTCAATCAAAAAATTTAATGAACAAAGTTATTCACTTTTTACTTAATGGAGTAGTTCAATGGACTATGGGTGTAAGTCCATTTCTATATAGGTTGTGTTTTGTGAAAACATTCACCATGGAACTACATTGTTTCAAAGTGATTTTTCTTCTAAAAGTAACACTGCTTATTTGATGTACAAATTTATTTTTTTCAAAATAGTTCTGCAGGAAAGCATATTAAAGCAGGATACTTTTTTTCTCCTTAGTTTAAAATGCCTATAGTAACACTGGATAGACAGAGCCAATATTGTTTTATTGAATAGCTATATACTATGTGAGAAATATCTTTTGATGAAAATGAAACAGATTATAAACTTCGTGCTCTTCTTATAAATAACACAGAAGCCAGGATGTGGTGTCAGGCTCTGAAAGCAATTTTCCATTTACCAAATATGTGATGAAAGACTAAATATGTGAGGCAAAGTATTTCATAGAGCAGTGAGAAGAATGTTCTCCAAGAAAAACTTTCTGAATTTAGGAAGATGGATATTTGGACTAATGTCTTTAAACTGAAATCATTTTCATCCGTAGTTCTATATTAGCATTTGACTATATTTATTGTGATAAATATATAAATATAACTAAATATATTTCAAAAACTAATTGTAAATGCATTTTTTAATTTTTAGTTTTATTTTTGTAAAGTGCAAAGTTAGTGCTGGTGCAGTTAAATTAGTGAACCATAATTTAGATTCATTCATTCATTCATATCCATCCATTGAACAAGTAATTGTTGAATGTCGGCTTTATGCAAGGTGTGACGTCAAGGTTTAGAAATACCATGACGAACAATACACACTAGTTCTTACCTTCATAAAATTTACTGTCTAGTGGTGGAAATAAAATAAACAAGGAAAAAAAATGAATACTAATTGTGATAAATCTTATGAAGGCAGTGATTTTTGCCTAGCCATTCCATTTTAGTAAATATTTAATTACCTTGCATATAATACAAAATGAATGAATCACTGGATGGATGGGTGAATGGGTTCTTTAAAGAGTTCTGTGAAGCATTTCAATTCGGTAGAGGAAGTCTACTTTTATAGGGTAGTCAAAGAAGAATTGTGGAGGGCAGGTGACAAGCAAAACATAATAGTGAGCTATCAGAGTCTGAGTTGAGGGATGGAAAGGTAGTGCTAGGCAAAGGGGTCAAGTTGTACAAGAACTGGGACAGAGGGCCTTTGGGCTTGAAAAAGGAACTTTGAATTTAAGTAGTTGGAAAGCTCCTGAAGGAATTAAGCAAGGATTATATGATCCACATTATGTTTTAAAATACTATAGTTTTGTTTCTTAAGAATCACAAAGTTAAAGATGAAATATATGTGTTTATTTTATAGTAAATGTATAAGAGAACTACTATGTGTATAACTGTGTGTATATATTTTCCAAATATGCATTAAATTTTTATCTAAATGTAAGAAAAGTATTTGGCAGATATTAGGTTATAGCTTACCATACTGTTTTGGTCGTGACTTTCCTTAATTAATTTTGATGCAAAGATAATAAATGCATTACCTGTATAAGCTTTGCATTTCCACTACAGTTTAGGAAACACCTTTAGTTTCGGATGTTTAGTGGAAATCTACTCCATGAAATGAGTCACCATTATTCTTTTTTACCTTAATGTTTAAAATGAATTTAAGTTTTTCTTCATGGTACGAGAATATATATTGTCTTCTGTTGTTGTGGGATTTACTAACGGAAAATTTCTGGTCAGTTTAAAGTCACATAGGGTTCACCAAATGCTGAAATTATGTATTCTCTTTGGAACTATTCTTTTCCTGCTTTTCAAATGGTTTATTTTTATCCTTCTGACATGATCTTACCACGTTTGGTTATTTGTATCTTCAAAAATGATCTTGGGAAGCCTCTCTGACTTAGTATACTTAATTTTGGATCACTTTCCCCCCCCCCATCATGCTAGAATATAAGTATCATAATAATTTAATTGTGAATTACATGCTTTGTCTTTAAATACTAATGAAGTAAGTTCATCTGTGTTTTGCCTCCTTAGGAGGTTACCACTTAGCCCAGAGTTTTTTAGAACCCACAAGATGACTCACCTTCTTAAATATTTCCCAGATTCCAAAATTTCAGAAGATTGCTAACCTCCTTTTTTTCTTCTTATTTTAGAAGGATATGGTGAAGAAATAGCCTGTACTCAGAATGGTCAGATGTACTTAAACAGGGACATTTGGAAACCTGCCCCTTGCCAGATCTGTGTCTGTGACAATGGCGCCATTCTTTGTGACAAGATACAGTGCCAGGATGTGCTTGAATGTGCCGACCCCGTAACTCCCCCTGGGGAGTGCTGTCCTGTCTGTCCACATACAACTGGAAGTAGCAATACCAATTTTGGTAAGAATACTTAGGGCCAACTCAGAATTGGTCCAATGATTCATCTTTATAGTAACAGTGTTTTTTGCTCTCAGAAATCAGCAACCCAAGAAAATAATTAAGCCACTATTCAGTGGTCTTTGGGATTAATAATTCCTCTCACCCACTTTATCTAACAGTAATGAAAATAAAGTTATTTCTTGTCTTCTTAAAAACCAGGGAATTTTTTTGGCTGCATTTTAAGTGGTTATGCCTAATTTGAGAATTCGTTGTAGTTCTTAAGATGGTCATTTGTTACCCTATCCATGCTAGGTGCCTCCAAGATATTTGTTGCTTTTCTATGAAGTCCATTAATATCTAAGAGGAAATCTAGAAACACATTTCTCTTCCCTGGTGCCAGCTTTGACCTTGGTAATGGAATAATAATTTCTAATGAAATTTATTGCCACAGCACCCTCTATTACATTGGCTCAGAAATGCAGAATGCTTTTAATATTGGCTAAGAAAGACAAGAGAAAGAAATGGATTTCCTTGAGAAAAGAATGATGTAAATTATTGGTTTTTAAAACTTCTTTTTTGGAGAAAAGTGTCTGTGTTTAACATAGCCTGTGTATTTGAATAACATGTTAGAAAAACTTCCATATAAGAGAAACAAGTTAATAGTTATGTGTTTTAGTGAACCAGGTAAGATTAATATTAAACTTTTAGGTTATTTGTTTTAGCAGTCATGAATGGAGACGTGCATGCATCCTTGTCAAGACAGTGTCAAGGCTTTATTTTTTCCCCCAAATTTCACTGCAAATAACAACAAATATGATGAAATATTCAAAAGTATTTTCATGGAAACATGACACAGTAATTTACCAATTATCCTCTTGGGTATCTTTCAACAGTGACAATTTGCCTGGAATAAATACCCAAATTTAATTTTTAGCCAGGTAATATGGAAGATATAATGGGAAGAATTAAAAACAAGACACCGAACGTCTAGCTGAAGTAGATACAATCTGCACAGAATCCCCAGGATTAAAGCAAAATTAAACCTGTGGGAATAAGCAAATAGTATGTTGGGACAATGGTGGCAAATATCAAAAAGCAGAGCAAAATACACAACTTCCTACAAATAGGTGGTTTAGGGAAGCCCAATTTATTCCAAGATGAATAATGCAAAAAAAAGAGATGACAACAGCATTGATACAAAGATACTATAAGGAAAAATGTAGGACAGTTTAACGAAATTTATGAGATAAAGAACACACCAATAAATATACTATCACAGAACAGATAAAAGTTCTGACCAACCATTTAACCATAAACTAAATAAAACTTAATGAAGTAATTGAAAGAACGTCATAAATTAGAAATACAAAAAGAAGGAATAATGAGTAAATAAATAGAAGGATAACCAAATCATCATAGGGGAATGAAGATGAAATAGGAAGGTGCACAAGGAGAATTGATACTGCAGAAAATACAATAAGGGATGTAGAAAATAGAAATGAGAAAAGTAAAAATAAAAAATAAAAATAGTGGAAAGGATTTGAAAGAAAATAATATAGAAGATATGTAAAGGCTAGCCCTAAAGAAGAATCCCAAAGAAAAAATAAATGCAATAGAGCAGAACAGACAATGATATAATCCTAGAAAACTTTTCTGGAGTAATATTAAACTTTCATTTTGATATTGAAAAAGGAAACCAAGTGGCTAAAAAAATTGACCCAGAAGAGTCAGCATAGAGACATATCTTAGTAAAGTTATTAAACTTTAAAGAAAAAGAGTCTATTGGAAAATCAGTGAAAAAGAATGGATAAATTCTAAAATGAAAAATTATTCATAAATCACAGATTTCTCCATAGTAATAATATTCAATACCAGAAGAGAGTGGAACAATATCTACATGTTTCTCAAGGAAAAAAAATATGTGGAACCAAAGTTTAAAGATAAATCCATTCTCTCCTTCAAGTATAAAAGTTATGGAAAAAACAGTAAAACACACAGGAACTCTGGGAATCTTTCCATAAATTTCTTAGGGAAACTACTATGGGACAAACCCAAGACAACCAAGAGTTAATTGGGGAAATTGTCAAAGAACTGACATGAACATTGATATATTTAACTCTAGAAAGAGACTAAAACAAAAGTGCAGTTTAGGGTGACGGATGGGAATGTAAATGTTATTGAATCTGACAATATAGAAATAATACAACTAATAATACATAATGAGAGGAGAAGACAAAAAGGGGCGAAGTAGAGTTGAGTTTGCTAATTCCTCACCTTTAAGAGGCAGAAGTCAAAGAATATCATTCAAAGCTAACAAATCATAAAGAAGTATACTAGCACATTTAACACTACAGAGATCAATACTAGGGCATTTTCTTGTCTTAAATTGCATGCTAGAAGAAGGTGTGGGGGTCAGAGAAGAAATAGGAATCACTGTAATTTTTGTCACTGCTCATTTTAATAGAGCTAATAGAAACTGTCTAAATAAAGGTATGAGTAATATAAAAGAATAATGTTAAATAGTAGAGCCAATATATGAATCTTCTCAAACATCAGAAAGACTAACATACCAAACAATACAAATGTTCTTCAAAACATTTTTTTCAATATAATGAAAAATCTACAGCTATATTCTTAAAAAATAGAAAAAGAAATAATAAAAATATGTACATTTAGCATCCATCTCAAAAAATTAGAAAAAAAACAACAAAATAAGCTGAAAATAAGCAGAAGAAATTCATAAGGAAAAAAGGAGTTGAAAAGTGAGAAAACTGAAATACAGTAGAAATATGTAAATTCAAAAGATAGTACTACAGGAAATCAACAAAATAAATTAACCATAAAATTAGAAATGGTAATGGGAAAATGACCAAATGAAAACAGAGAACATAAAAGAATAATAAAATGTTTCTTTGCACAACTTTATGCTGATAAATTTGAAAACCTATATGAAATGGATACCTTTCTAGGAAAATATAATTTACTAAAACTAACCCTGGTAAAAGGAGAAAAAGTGAGCACAAAGATTTCCCTAGAAGAAATAGAAAAATCTGTAAAGCAGATAGACCTACAAAAAGTAGCAGATGATTTCACATTTGTGCTAAACCATTACAAAACAGATTAATGCTGTTTAAGCTCTTCTAGAACATGCAAAGATAAAGCATACATCTAATGCCTTTTTATGAAGGAAGTACATCCTTGATAGCCAAATGTGGCAAAGATTGCACAAAAAAGAAAACTATAATCATATGAATTTACTTAATATTTTAAAAATTATTTAAAAACATAAATAAAATATTAAATATATTAGCACATTAAAAGGGTAATTAGCCATGAAGAAATAGAGATTATTCCTTAAGTAAAAAAATAATTCAATATTAGGAAAGCTATTAATAAAAATAATTAATTAAAAATAATTATCTTAGCAGATCTATTAAAAAAAAATCACATGTTTTTCTCCATAATTGAAGACATTTGGCAAAGACAAATAAATATTCTTGATATAGATACTTAGTGACTTAGTAATAAATGACATTTCATTAACATGATAAAATATTTACATCTCAGCTTAGAAGCTTTATTATATTTAATAATAGAAGCATTACCTTTAATGCTAAGGGCCAACTCAGAATTGGTCCAATGATTCATCTTTATAGTAACAGTGTTTTGTTACAATTGTGTACTTACAAAACCTGAAGGAATAGAGTAAAAAAATACTACAAAACAATTTAGTAAGATAGTGCAGTATAAAATTAACAAATTAATAAATATACTATATACAATTACCTCATAGAATAAATAATAGGAATAAAAATATATTATTTATAATAGCAATATATAGGATAAAGTGGCTAAGGATAAACTTCATACAAAATTTGCAAGACCTATCTGAAAAAAACTTTAAAACACTACTAACTCAAATGATGACTTTAATAAATGTAATGTTCTATTATGTTCTTGGTTACGAAGACTAATAATAGGAAAATTAATAATAATGACCTCCTGTGAGAAGTGAAATGTGGGAATTAGAGGAAAGGAGACAAGAAGGAGATTTTTCACTGTATAATTGTATACCTTTATAAATATATTTTGGGTTTGTTTTTTTTAACCATGTAAATGAATAGCCTACTCAAAAAAGTATAAAAAACAAAAACAGAGCATACTGATTGAAGATAATTAGTTATAATTTTAATAGTCAATTTTATAATTTAATGAATTTTAAATGCTATATAAAGGATGTTAAGAATAATCACATAATGTCAGAATTTTCCAAAGGGATGTATTATTTTGCCTCCTACGAACATATTGATCCAAACCAACTTTTGAATTATATCTACTGGTGACAGGGAAAGCTGTTTAAGTTAAATTCTGACTCTCTAAAAATAATTATTGAAATAAATATTTAGGAGATTCTCAATAACTATATCTGCATAAAATAACATATTTATTCTTTTCTTTTTATAGGTAGAGGAAGAAAGGTAAGTTTTACTTTGCATAGTTTCATTTTTGTAAATTTTTAAAATTCTAACGCTATCCACATAGGACTGTGCTTTGAAGTGTTTGAAAAACTTTTGTAAAGTATAAAGTACCACACAAATATAAATATATGAGCACAGTTTACTTTGATTATAGATTATAGATGCCTCTGTTTTATTCACTTTGTTAATTTTTGTTTATAGATGTTTCTTCCAGAAGGTTGTGAATCCCTTAGGGATTGAGACTGTGTCATATTAACCTTTGTATTACTTGCATTTATCACAGCACTTAGTATATACCTTATATATATTAAGTGTCTAATTAAATGTCTAATTAAGGTCTAATTAATTAATTATTAAGGTCTAATTAATATATTAAATGTCTAATGAATGTCTAACAGAAGGAAATAAGGAGGGAAGGAAGGAAGAGAGGGAGGGTATTAGTTCTACTTCAGTGGAATCATGGTCTCTCACCCATTGATTGGGAAGTAAAGATTCATTTAAAAGAATTAATTGAACGTTTTGCCAAACACACATTACCTCCCTTTCTCTCCCCTTCTTCACATTCAAGGAGCCTAAAATCTAATCCGAGAGACAAACCTTACACTCAAGAGGACAATATTGGGGTATAGCCATGACCCTGGTACAGCTGGCTGGTTTAGCCACTTGTCATCTGGACATGGGTAATCCCAGTCAGTGAAGAGAGTTCCATTCCCTAGGAAGTGCTCTCCATTTTCTGGTTAAGTTGAAAACTATGGAATTTGCTCTGGTCTTATCCAGATGGGCTGGGCACAGGAATCAAGAATGGAAATGAGCAGGCATCCCAATTTTCATGGCAGATTTTAGACAGCAAATTTAAATTCTTTGCCTCTGCATGCAGTGGAACTGTGGTAAAGTGATAATCAGATAATGCAATGCAGTACCTTCATGTTAAATGAAAGTGATGCTATCTATCAAGGGGAGGTCCTTGTAACCTTTACATTTTTTGGTTTAGAGGGCAACACCATAAATTTGTCTTATTTGACATAAATATCAATGAAGCTATTTACATTTGAATATATATTAAAGGAGAAGGACTACAGATTCCAGCTCACACTTAATTTACATCTGAAAGCTATAAAAATATAAAACATAAAGGTTTGAGTATAGGCCTCAAACAAACTAGATAGATAGGTGAATAGGTAGGCAGATAGATAAACAATCTGTGAAACACTGAAAGAACAGACAGTGAGAACTGCCCTTATGTAATCAATTTGATTTGGTTAGTAATCACCCTATTTGCTGAGGGACAACTGTCAGGCTGTGTCATTTAGTTTACTGACTTTTCCCAAAGGTGGTATGGGACAGCTGGACACACTCAAAACAGCTGTTAATTTAGCATGCTCTAGTTATGTGCTACTATCTTCATGACCCTGTTATTTATTATCAAGCGTCATCAGAAATATGAGAGCAGAGTAATATTATATAAATACATTTTGTGCTTGGTTTATATAAAATTGTTTTTTATTTATAATTCATTCATTCATTCATTTATGTTAACCCCCAAATAATTACTGAGCCCTTGTTAACATCCTGTAGGAGGTAAATAATACAGATGACATGATGCTGGAAAAAATGCTTCCATGGTAACGGCATGCTATAAAAGTGATGAGGCATGTCCACAGAGAATTAAGTGGTGAATAACAAATGAGAAGTAAAATAAACTGTAATTCTCATCTGAATCCGAGTACTTGAGTTTTATGTTTCCCAGGGGTATGGAAATCAAATTTAGTAAAATTATCATTCCACATAAATTGATTTATTCAAAGCCCATATTAACAAAAGCAACAAATATTTACATATGTGGCTTATTTCCAAAATAAGAAATATCATAGAATCATTAGATAAATTTGTTATCAGAACCTGATAAGAGAACATTTAATCCCATATCAAGTATTGTGGAACAATAGGAGGCTCATTTTTCTAATTTTGCCTGAAATAATTTCTCCTCCCTTCTTACTTGTTTTTCTAGACTTGTTCCGAAAAGGAACATTTTCTTCAGTATCATTCTCATAAAGTCCTTTATTTATTGGACACAGATTTGCATACCCTCTCTGAACAATTAAAATTCTCTTAGTATTTCAAAGAAAGCTCTTTTAGCTCTTAAAAGGTTAGCTTTTAGCTCTTAAAAGCTCTTTTAGCTCTTAATTTGTATTACTTTCATGTTAAAAATGGAAAGACCTAGTCTAGAAGTTAGCGCAGAGATAAGCCTGTTCTACTTTGCCTCCCATATGTGTTGAACCCCTATTCCTCTAGACTTTTTGTAGGTGTGCTTCAGTCTACCTCCTGCCTCTGTAGAGCCATTTCCAATACTTGGTTTTTTTAAACACCTTTTTTGGAGTATAATTGCTTTACAATGGTGTGTTAGTTTCTGCTTTATAACAAAGTGAATCAGCTATACATATACATATATCCCCATATCTCCTCCCTCTTGCGTCTCCCTCACACCCTCCCTATCCCACCCCTCTAGGTGGTCACAGAGCACCGAGCTGACCTCCCTGTGCTATGCGGCTGCTTCCCACTAGCTAGCTATTTTACATTTGGTAGTGTATATATTAGTCCATGCCACTCTCTCACTTCGTCCCAGCTTACCCTTCCCCCTCCCTGTGTCCTCAAGTCCATTCTCTACATCTACATCATTATTCATGTCCTGCTCCTAGGTTCTTCATAACCTTTTTTTTTTTTAGATTCCATATATATGTATTAGCATACAGTACTTGTTTTTCTCTTTCTGACTTCACTCTGTATGACAGATTCTAGGTCCATCCACCTCATTACAAATAACTCAATTTCGTTTCTTTTTATGGCTGAGTAATATTCCATTATATATATGTGCCACGTCTTCTTTATCCATTTATCTGTTGATGGACACTTAGGTTGCTTCCATGTCCTGGCTATTGTAAATAGAGCTGCAATGCATTTGCAATACTTCTGAATTCTCAGTTTATTCCTGACTTCATGAGTATTAGCTGCCTCAGCATTAGAATCAGGAAGTACAATCAGGGTACTGTTCTCTCATTGAGTCCACCATTAAGACTGTCAAGATTGTAAAATAATGTTTTAAATGAAGACAAAATCTAAGAGTAAAATACTGAGGCATTGATTAGGTAAACCAAGCTCAGGTACATGATGGAAAATTAAGATTACGAGAATGTTAACAGTGATTATCTCCTGGGCATGAGTATGATATTTAGTTTATCTCTCTGTTTCCTCTGTTTAACAATTCCCTACTAAGAACTCATGTTCTTTATATAATCAGATATAAGAACAGTATATGTAAAAGGAGAAATTTAATAAAAGAGAATTCATTATCATTGCATTTTCTATAGTTTGGATATAAGCCTCAATGCATTCATTCTCTGTAATTGCCTAGGAAAAAACATTTTTCATAGTGTATTAATGAAAATTAATATATTAATTAATTTATTGAGAACTTCTGTGTGTCCAGCTGAGAATATAAAGTAGACATAATCATGACCTTGGGGAGACCAAAATCTGTTGGAAGACAAATTCTGAAATAAATAATACAAGCAAGTATGTGATACAGTAGAGGTATATAAAGATACAATTCACCCAATATTATTTAAACTATATACTTGACATGCTATAAGAATGCAGTTTTTGATAATCTAAAGTTCTAAGAATAAAAAGAAATTCCATCTATACCTGTTGTGTCAGCTACATCTACTATAAGAGCAAATTAAACTTCCTGACTTTAAGTTATGATATTTTCTTGTGTTATTTTTTACTTTCCTGTTCAGTTAATGTTTTTTCTAGATTTTCCACAGATATTGAGAATTACCTGACTAATATTATTATGTCCTTTCTTTTCTTTCCTTAAAAGACGGCCGTATATCTCTTGTTATTTCTCATATTCTCCATGAGTTAAAAAAAAAAAGGGATGGCAGGTGTTTCAGGAATGGCATCTCATAGGTTATTAAAGCTAGGTGGCATGTAATATGAGTGTGAAAATTCAAATATATCCACATTTCTGGATTTTCTCTTTGGGTTTGTTAACTGTAAAAACTGAAGGGAAACAACTTTACACATTTCACACGTTGGATTAATTTTCTTTTCATGTCTTTGAGATAAATAGTGTTTTTTTCATGAATAATGTCTGACTAAATATTTTAAAGATTGATTGTTAACTTTTTTCTCAATTTATTTTTTTACCTTTCTTACGCAGAAATTTCCAGTGTTTACATGGAATATTCTAATATGACATGTTAATGCTCAACAAGCCACTATATTTTGCTAATTGAACTGTTATTTTGTTTCATAGGGACAAAAAGGAGAACCAGGATTAGTGCCTGTTGTAAGTATATATGAATATACTGCTTTCATGTACCATTGATAAACTTAGTTATAGCTTGTTGTATTGATATATTATTGCTTATATACATACGTTCAAAAACAGGGAATTTATTTTATAACCAAGTTTTTAGTGTAAAAGAAGCAAACCAAAATTGATCATTTCTTTAATACAATATTTTATGTTTATTTTTCACAATTTCCTGACTTTTATTGTCACATGACTAAAGATGTAAATCAAGGTTTTACAAAATTAAATATAATGTATGTGAATATAAAGTGATAGTTAAGATGTACATTTTTTACAGTATAAATAGCCATATAATCCAAATGGAAAGGCATGATTTAATGTGCCACACTTCTGGAAATATGTTATGCCATTATCCTGATTCAAATTCCAGAGTGTATAAGAGTTCTTAAGAGTTATTTAGACTTGTAGATGATCAAAAATATATCATTAAAGAGGATGAAAGTTCTTCACCACTCTCCTAGATTTTAAAGGAGTTATCATCATTTTGTCAAGACAAAAGTATAACATGTTGATTTATTTGACAATATTTGCATTTTTGCTTTGCTTTTAAATTGGCTTGTCTTTAACAAAGATTCCCTAAAAAGTAAACCATTAAATATTGTTTTCTTTCATTTAAAAACACAATGTCTAAGGTGCTGTTTTAAGCATTTTCCAAATATTTATTTGTTTGTCTTCACAACAACTCTGAGAGGGAGGTAAGTTCATAATCATTATCACCATTTTACAGAAGAGGAACCTTAAGTAAAGAGACGGTAATTAATTAGTCCAAGGTCATACAACTGGTAAGGGAAGGGATGGAGTTAGGACTTGAACCCAGGCCTCTTGGCTCCAGCATTGGTGCTCT
Source organism: Kogia breviceps (assembly GCF_026419965.1). Classification (NCBI taxonomy): domain Eukaryota; kingdom Metazoa; phylum Chordata; class Mammalia; order Artiodactyla; family Physeteridae; genus Kogia; species Kogia breviceps. Next base: position 156,886,943 of record NC_081311.1, on the reverse strand, counting down.
CAATCACTATACCAGTACTGCCTCCCTATGTTAGAGTTTGAATTAGATAATGTCTTAGCTTTATAGGCAAGGAGGAAATGGGCATCAACTGTCAACATCTATTTGTTCTAAAAAAATTCACTGGGCTATTGTTATTCTTATTTGTTAGACTATTAAGTTTTCAAAAACTCTTTAGAATCTTATCTTTACATATTATCTTGTTTATCCTTTAGGTAACAGGCATACGTGGACGTCCAGGACCCTCAGTAAGTAGTTTCCTCCAATATTCATGGTATTCTTAAGTTCTTTGAGATACTGAATCTTTATGGATATTATATCTATGAGAAGACAATAGACTATAAAATAATGATTCTTGATTTCTTGAAACATTTTGTTTTGAAACATCCTCAAGTTTAAAACTTCCTTTGCAGCAGTGAATGATATTGATGAACCCTAATTAGGTTAACTGTACTCATTGAAATTAGGGCATATTAGTCTGTTGTTTGACAATGATTAAGGGTAGACTCCTTTTATCTGTTTAATGAAACAAACTGTTAATTTCATCTGTTACTGTAAAATTAAATCATATATTACATTAGAGTTTGAGAAATTATGCATCAGATAGCATATTTCTGGTTTAGCGTAAAAGACTATTGATTTCAGGTTTGGTTTAGTGGTAGCATTCACAGGTAACCAGATGAATAAGACACACACACACACACACACAATTCCTGTAAATTTTAAAACACATTAAATTAACATAAGTGAAATACTGATACGCTTTAACAGACCTGCTATAGTCCTTCTGAAGCTTTTGCTTTTAAACAATACTGTATGTTGACTTGAGTAAATGAACAGTCTAATTTTTATAACTCGATTGAAACTCTTTTGAAGAGAAATAAAATTCTCCTGGCAACTGCCATTTTCTGGAAAAAAACGGTTAATTTAAGATATCAGCACAAAATGCCACTTTTGAAATATAATAATTTGTTATTTAAAAAATATATATATATATTTATTTGGCTGCATCAGGTCTTAGCTGTGGCATGTGGGGTCCTTTGTTGCAGCACGCAGGCTCTTTATTTCAGTGCGTGGGCTTCTCTCTAGTTGCGGTGTGCGGGCTCTCTAGTTGTGGCTCACGGGCTCTAGAGCATGCAGGCTTAGTTGCCCCGCTGCATGTGTGATCTTAGTTCTCCGACCAGGCATCGAACCTGCGCCCCCTGCACTGGAAGTCAGATTCTTAACCACTGGACCACCAGGGAAGTCCCAATCATTTGTTATTTTAATGGAGAAATAACTGCAATTACCATTTGGAAAATTCTCAGTGGATTTTAAGTATAAGATGGAGATGATGCAATATTCTAAATCAAGTTAAAAAAAAAAGATACTAGATACTTGAAGGCCCACAAATTAATAGTAGAATAAGAGGCCTTTCTTTCCATTGCTTTCATCAGCAACTTGAATAGTGATGAACAGTTTAGGACATCACGTGCCCATATGAACTCATACATTCCATCAGAAAATTGGAAATCTGGAGTTTGTACGATTTTGTAGTTCTCAAATCTGAATCGTAAGTTTTTGTGTCTGAGACAAGACAGCAAAAAAAAATCCTTACAAATTTAGTTATTGTTCAAACTAATATATACAGCTCATTGGGCACCACGTTTTTACACTTCTTTTCAAGTCTTTATGCTTCAGTGCTAAAAAAAAAACAGCCTTTCTATGCACACAGAGCTTTTATATGCACATGGGTTTATTTTCTGTAGTCTTCAACTGAATTAAATTTTTTAAAAGTGTGATATTTCTGTTTTCCAATTTTCTTATATCGGTAAACCTTTAAAACAAAAATGTCTGAAGTATATGTGTTTTGCAGGCATAACCATTGTTTTCTGTTTTAGGGACCTCCAGGATCACAAGGACCAAGAGGAGAGAGAGGCCCAAAGGGAAAACCTGTAAGTTGGCAGTGGAGTTCCCTTTTTGCGAATTGTACTGTCTACTGCATAAGCCCGTCTATCTACACCAAGCTCCCTGGATGCAGCAAAGAGCCAGTGGCACCGTTCCTTTCTCACTTCTATTAAATGTGACATAGAATTCAGGTCATGAGGTAATTGCATATCGATCCTGATTCAAAGGAAAGCATCACATGCTAATAACTACCTAACATCTTCTTAGATAACACAGATGATATTTATTTGTCCTTTAGGGAGTCAAATGAAAATAAAGTAGAATCTAAGGAAACATAATGAGTACCTCATGTTGTTTTCAGAAGTTGTAAATCATGACTAAACAATGCCAAGAATGCATTTTTGAGATAAAACACCCAAGTTCTGTGATCCGTGGTTGCTACAGGAATAACCAAATAGGATAAAGGAACAAGAAATTATTAGAGGACAAAATTTTCTTTCAAGTGGTTGTATAATGAATTTATTTCCCAAGTAACACTGCCTTTTTCACTGAGCAGCAGCTGCAGAGCTATCAAAGGAGTGATTTTAAACATCAACAAATTCATTACCAAAGGGAACATCTTTAAATTTAAATAATCAATTCTTTATTCTTGAGATAAGGCATGAGGTTATTATATAATACGTGCCAAATGTTTTCTCTTATTACCAAGTCCTACTATAGCAATTCTTTTGCTTTTTTTATATCTCACCCTCAAACACTTATGTCCTTTAGGTACTAAATACCTAGACGAATTTGTGTATTGCTGTCATTATCCGTGTTACAATCAGAAAAATTTCTGCTGCTTAATTTCCTGTCTAATGATATCTACTAAAATTTAACTCTCTATGGATTTTTAACCTTCCAAAGATGTATTTATCCATATCTAAATGGGAAAAATAGATGAGCAAGGAAGGAACAAACAACCTTAAATATATAAATAAGGAAAAAACATATTTTAGATCATGTCGCTAGGAACTCTTGCCACTGGTTTCATCTTTGATGCTCTTTTTTGCTTCTACACATTTCACCAAGTATAGGGTGATGCCAGTACTGTTTCCAAACCGCAGCTGGAGTTATGGAAGGTATTTGCAGGTATGCAGGTAAATGACAGTGGCCCCAAGGAAGGAGTTCATAGCCATGTAGGTGGGCAGCAAAGCTGTGTCCCAATTCCCTTCCCTTATGGCCCATTCTTCATTGCTGTTCTGCTGAGATGCCTCATCAGTGTTGGTAGCTTAAATGCTGTTGGTAGATCTTCAGATGTCTGTCCAGGGTCTAGGATGACAGAGACAGGTGGAAGATGACTTCATTTGGGTGGAGGGTGGGTGGTCATGCAGAAAACACTGTGTATCAATGTACTTGTGCCCAGAATAATTGATAAAACTGAGTCCTAAGTCTAGGTAGAAGTTGCTGTGGAAATAGTTGGAATTCCAGAATTTCTGTTAGGATTCAGTGAATCTACTCCTCACTCCTCTTACTCTTCTCTTCTCCACTGAGTATGTTATATGCTCCATTTCCTATCTTGGTTAAGTCTGAGACAATCAAAGTGAATTGCGTGTGTGTGTGTGTGTGTGTGTGAAAAACTGTGAGTAGTTATTTACCTGGAATCAAGTAAGACAGTCCTGGCAGATACGCAAGTAGGAAATCTGTTCCTCTCTTAATCCTAGCAAGCAGTGGTGTGATTGTAAATGTTTAATGACTGACTTATTTTTAAAAAAAAAAAAGAAAAAGGTTCTGAAGAACTAGGGGCAGGACAGGAATAAAGATGCAGATGTAGAGAATGGACTTGAGGACACAGGGAGGGGGAAGGGTAAGCTGGGACGAAGTGAGAGAGTGGCATGGACTCATATGCACTACCAAATGTAAAATAGCTAGCTAGTGGGAAGCAGCCGCATAACACAGGGAGGTCAGCTGGGTGCTTTGTGACCACCTAGAGGGGTGGGATAGGGAGGGTGGGAGGGAGACGCAAGAGGGAGGAGATATGGGGATATATGTATATGTATGGCTGATTCACTTTGTTATAAAGCAGAAACTAACACACCATTGTAGAGCAATTATACTCCAATAAAGGTGTTAAAAAAAAAAAGAATATGCCTGTAGCTTTTGCTGATTTCCCTGGTATAAATACTCACACCAGGGCTGTTTTCAAGATACTGGCATGATGTCATAAGATACCTACAGGTAGAATGTTTTGCCTCAGGTCCCAAGACTTGCAGGAGATGCTTACCTGGCCAAAAGCTGTGGCTGCCACAATATAGGCTGGTACTGCAGTCATAAATACCATTTTTCTCCCCTTACTTCTTTACCATCAAACACTACAGAAGCTCGTGAAGTAGAGCACAGTTTCTCAATCTTCACACCACTGATGTTTGGGGCCAGATCATTCCTTATGCATTGTATGACGTTTGGCAGCATTCCTGATTTCTACCCACTACATGCTAGTAGAAACACCTGCCCCCCTCCCTCATACAATTGGAACAAACAAAAACGTGTCTTGGTGTTGCCACATGTCCCCTGGCAGTGGGGAGTGGGGGAGGGGAGCAAATTGCTTAAGATTGAGAACTACAGATATAGAGATACTCTCTTGAAGCCCTCATTACTAGCTAATGATCATAATGACTGTCTCTCTTCACGTATCCTTAGTTCTAAGTGTATTGTCTGGTAAATTCATAGTGACAAACTAACAACCTGTCAGGAGGTGGACAGTCAATGGTGTGATGAGTTCTAATTGCACGAGACACAACCTCTGTAGGTCTCTTCCCTCATCTGTAAAATGGAAAATATACCAGTTATTACCAACTCTAACATTTCATAGTGTGTGTGTGTGTGTGTGTGTGAGATATTACTAACCATCAGTGAATAAAGTTCTTTACAATTTGGGGTCATTATTATTCCTTTCTATTTGTGAATGTTTAAATGTTGCCACCTAGTGGCAATGTACAAGTACTTTTTATTGTGGATTGCTGCCTGAGATAGTGGAGTATCCTGGGGGTTGGGAAGGAATGATTATAAATAGAATACTTACCTTAATATAAAACTTATGTGATTCAGCACACTTGGAAATATGAAAATATATATTTTAATGTATTCTAAAGTTATAATTTTTGTTTTAAATATTTACCAGCAAAATACCATGTATTATAATATTTTTTCTTATTTTCACTTATAAACTTGCTTATTATGTTCACTTAATTTTGGATAATTTTCACAGGTTTTTATTAATTTTAATCTCAATTTGTATAAAAGTAAATCCTGTAGGCTATTCAGAGGAGATACCATGGAGGCACAGAATGCATCATGAAGTCAATGAAAAAGTGAACTGTCTTCAGAGCAGACTTTGAAACATGATTTTTAATCACAGAGGGCCGGGGAAAGGACACAAGTTTTTGAGGATTAATTCTGCCCAAACCTCTCTCTACTTGCACTGGAACTAAATGTAGTTTTTGGTTTTGCTTTGGAAATCTCTTTGGGAGCAGAGAGAATGTTTTAGCTCATTTTTCGTATTAACCAAACCTGGTTATCAATGAACAATTTCACATTTAAAAAATACATTAAGAGTTTCCCACATGTAGTAGTCTGAGTAGGTCAGATTACTATGTTTTCTATGCCACCACTGACAATATACACTTCCAGCTCATGGTGTCACATTCATATGATCCAGAAGTCCTAGATAGCAATGAAAAATTAGCCTCCATTATGTAAAATGAAAAAAGAGTGCAGTGAATGGATAGTGGTTTAGGGGTCAGAAGAGGTTTGATTTTTAAAGGATGAGAATAACTTTCGGAGAAATTAGTTTTCAAAAGGTGAGTTTTCTCAGGCTAAGCTATCTACTTCTACTTGAACCCATAAATTTGCTTAATTATTCCACTACTCCAGGAAGTAAGCATGTCAAACATGAGTGTTTGAATATATTAAAATATATTAATTAAATTTCTGAATAGCTATTATGCCCCCTCCCCCAAACCATCATATGCAAACTGCCTCCTATTTCCCCTCTGCTTGTCCTGTGTTTATTCGCTCTGCTGTACCAGCTCATATCTGCTTATTGTGGGCTGGAAGATATCCTCATGCTTAGGCATGAGCAGATTCTTTTATTATTAAACTCTAACTCACCATATTTTTCTTGATCCCTGCTTCTAATTAGTAAAAGTATATTGAGTTTTTTCATCCTTCCTTTCCTTTCTTTGGTCCTGTTAAGAATGTCTAGGGTTAAAAAGCCATGAAATAGTGAACAAGGCTTGTGGGAATGATGAGGTTAGGGGACGAAGCATTTCCAGAGCTGAGGACGTGGCTGTTCCCCAACCTGCCTTCAGAATGTGGGCTATAGGAGGAGGGTGGAATTCAGCCGCTACAACTCATTGCTCACTACCCTGAGAATTAGACTTGGCTGAGTTCCCGTGCCTTTCCCTCTACTTCTCATTGGTCTGGACTGCCTTTGGGAGTAGTAGGGAAAATTAAGTGTGCCAGACTTCAAGTACTAGAGTAAAGAGGATTGAAATGTGAAAATGTAATGAGCATATACCGAGTGTCTACTATGAGCCAGGAACTATGTGAAGCATTAAAAAATTAGAAAGATGAGAAAAACCACAAACCCCAATCAAGGATCCATCACATTCTTTTTCTAAGTCGGGGAAAGTTAAGCAAGAACATACACAGTTAATTTAATCTAAGACAGACAAGTGAATTTAGAAATCGTTGATGGGATACCCTGAACAGCAAAACTCAACCAAATAAGGAAGCTTATACTAGAATACTGATGAACTGAATACACTCTTATAATTATTTCAAGAAGGCTCATTACTGGGGACTTAACACATCAAGAGTAAAATTCTTACCCAGAATGTACCATGTCCCGATGGTAGAGGCTGTGACCAGGGCTGAAATCCGCAGTGTTGGAATAGCTGATGAAATTACTGTAGGTGGCTGGGTTGCTCTTTTTTAAAAAATAATGAACACTTTATCTCCATCAAGAAGTCTGCTTTTTGCTTTCTACTAAGTATATATTTGGCAATGGGTTCTAATTTCTACTGGCTTATTTTTCCAGGGTCCTCGTGGTCCTCAGGGAATCGATGGAGAACCAGGTGTTCCTGGTCAGCCGGGTGCCCCAGGGCCTCCTGGACATCCATCTCACCCAGGACCCGATGGCATGAGCAGGGTGAGATGTGTGCATTGTTCAATATCATCTTTAGATAAAATATTAAGTTTTTGATTTATTGTGATGATTTTAAATTGTGTTAGTTCAGATGTTGACCCTTGACTGCAAGAGAAGCTTAAGTGAACACAATACTGCTATGAATAACAATAAAACTAGGAAATCCACGGGGAATTGTTGGAAAATTCAAAGTAGCACTTTTTAAAAGTGCTGCTTTAAATTATTTGTGTTTCCCAATGTCAGTTCTGGTCATTGGAGTTTTGTACTTTCTGTTGATTCTGAAGGACCACCAATATCGTTCCCACTATGAATTGATAAGAGAAATATGTACTTATCCTTTATTCTCTAGGCTCAGAATGCTGACAAACTCTGTGTCATGTCCTCTACACCAAGGGAGGATGACACATCCAGGATGATGTATATGAAAGAGCCACTGAGTTGACACTACAAATACTACCTGGTTATTTCCTGAATATCAGTTTACTGCCAGAAGTAAAATAAAACAAAGTGTCTTTCTATACCTGCCTCTTTGAATTCTTAGCGGCAGAGACAGGGGATTTATGAGTAGATTGCATAGCACAACAAGGGAACTTATGGAGCCCTGAAATATGATTTTTCTTTTACAACAGTTTTTACATCTGATTTTCAACACATTGTAGAAGGAATTGCCAGTTTATTTTTAAAACAATATGCACATTCTTTTCCCACTAAAATCTGGAAATTAATAGAACTCCTGGAGTGAGTATGGGCAGTTTTGGTCAATTGGGTTACCAGAGATTTTTAGATATGAAAGAGAGTAGGTAAAACTGTTGCCAATTTTGGAACATTCAGGGACTCATTAAAAGGATTGTAAAATTATAATCAACTTATATAAGTACAGTTTAAAGTTGGCCACAAACAAAGAAGAATACCACCTAAGTAAAATATCCTGAAATGGAATTTGGAATCTTTAGGACAAACGTTTTAGAGACACTTTTAGGTTTTGTTCAGATGCTTGGCATGCTCTAACCATGGGAGGAAATCAGATAAAGAGATTTGAACCTGAAGTCGATTAGACTGGCTAAATACTTATCAGAATGATCCATGCTTTTATCAAGTATCAGACATTTGACCCATTACAGTAGTTATTCTGAAGCAACATAGTAATAAAATACCCCAAGGAAGATTGTTCAATCGAAAACACACACAATGAAAAACAGCTTGAACCTTTTTCCTTGCTTTAAATCAAAAGTTTAAAATGATTCTCCGAAGAGCCATTCTTTAAGAATCCCAGAGAATATACACTTCTCAGTTTAAAAAGTATGTTGATATATGTCTTTTACTGTGGAAATAATGTCAACACATTGCTTTTACAGCCGTTTTCAGCTCAGATGGCTGGGTTGGATGAAAAGTCTGGACTTGGGAGTCAAGTAGGACTGATGCCTGGCTCTGTGGTAAGTTCAGATTTTACTGATAATCAAAGTACTTTGGAAAAACCATTGTGCAGAGAGGTTTGAGTTGGCTAGTTAAGAAGTGATATGAGTCTTCTTAAAACATATCCATCCGTCCATTCATTCATTCAATTTATTTATCAAACCCTGCTGTGTACCAGTTAAAAGCCAAATGGTTTTCCATTCATAACTATGCAAGATATTTGTCTACATTAATAAAGGGCTGTCTGTATTTTTCACTTACTATTTGAAGGAAATAAAGAATTTTAAAACATATAACCACCACCACCTCAACAAAAACTGTACTTTTTAAAAATTAAAAAAAAACTTTTATGGTATTGTTAGAAAGTTATTTGAAAAAATTTTGAAATGAGAAGTTTTACTGCTTTAAGTTTTTATTATTTCTTATTTATCTTAATACTCTCTGGTTGCCTTATGCCAACAACTCTAAAATTTATGCACTGGGCCATCCCCGTTCTCTCTTTTTTTTTTTTTTTTTTTTTTTTTGCGGTATGCGGGCCTCTCACTGTTGTGGCCTCTCCATTGCGGAGCACAGGCCCCGGACGCGCAGGCCTAGCGGCCATGGCTCACGGGCCCAGCCGCTCCGCGGCATGTGGGATCTTCCCGGACCAGGGCACGAACCCGTGTCTCCTGCATCGGCAGGCGGATTCTCAACCACTGCGCCACCAGGGAAGCCCCCCGTTCTCTTTTGAATTTCTTCAGCAGCTAGAAAGATTCCCATTTTCTCTGGATAAGTATTTTAATCTGGGTATTTGGAGCAGTGCAATTTCATTGAATGAATTAACACTTTTCAAAGCAACTTCTCCATGCTTTTTTGCTCATAACATAATTCAAAGGCATCCCAGATTAATGACATTTCAGACAATGCAGTCAGACTGCATAAACACCCCTTCTACCCATCCTTAAGGCCAGCAAATAACTTAAACATTGTTTGTATATATTTTAAGTCACTTAAACATTGTTTGTTTATATACATTCTAAGTCAGTAGCAGTATGGTCTCATTCAATGATTAACTTGGGATATTTTTCTGAAATATATGAGTTTTTAACCATTTGAAGTTGAAATTACATATGTGGTTTTTTTTTTAATGAAGCTTTTATTTTCTTACTAGCTAAATATCTGATCAATCCAGAACAAAAATTTAAGTTTTTGCCATAAGAACAAACTAGATTTTGATTTAATTGCTTTCACCTTAAAAAGTGTGACATTTAAAAAAATTACATAGACATTTATTAATAATTTTTAAAATTGCATTTTCCTTTTCTTCCTCTGGTTAAGCTTCAGTGTAATCATTTCATGGTGAAATGGGGAAACCCTGTGTTTATACTTTAAGTGTATGTTGTGAAAGAAAAAAATAACCCAGAAAACTTAGTGCCCCAGATTGTTTTAAACTTACATTTAAAATAATCTAGTCATTAATATTGATAGTTTCATAAGCCTTTAATTCAACTTGCTCATTTTAAGTTATAAGAGTTAGCTGCTGTGAAGCTGAAGAATGAAATAGACAGTTTGATAACGACTTTATGCTTGCCAAGGTTTTTCTTTGTTGGATGTTCTGCTTTAATAGAACCACCCTTTAAGCAATGCAAGTGTTCTTGTTCCAAAGACATTGGGTGTGTATAGGCACATTCTTTATTTCTTTGTATGACACTGAGGATGTGTGTAAAATCGTCCCAAATGTTGCCTAAGCTTTAATCTTTTTGAATTTAGCTGTATTCCAGGTAAATAAAGGACAACGTCATCACCTTTTCACTGTCAGAGCTTTACTTTTCCAGATTCTAAAGCTGATTCAGCATTTTTGAAATGTTTCAATTAATTGTCATGAACACTATGCAACTTTTCTTCTCCTTTGTTTCTAAGGGTCCTGTTGGCCCAAGGGGACCTCAAGGTTTACAAGGACAGCAGGTAAGTCTTCTTATACTTAAATTACATACGGTAGCAAAGAAAGAAAAATTTATAAATAAGATCTGTGTGACATGACTGCTTTTGGTTGGCCTTTGAATTGCATATTTTAATGCTCACTGAATGGTATGTATTCAGTTAATTTTCACTCACTTAGAAATATATGCAGTATGTTTTTCATAGATTCTTCATGATGTTAAAGTTTTATTATCCGGTTTCTTTCTGTTGCTAATCTCCAATACAAAGAATTTTTATGTGCCTGTGCTTCTGAAATAACACATCATTATCTCATGTCATGGTGAAAATTCTCATAATTAGTTACGTGCCAACTCTGGAGCTCTGAAATCAGATCAAAGGACATCACCATGTGGTATTATTAAAAATAACAGTGAAGATGATCACTCCATCGAATCTTTGAAAAGAATATAATACTGTACTTTCTTTCTATAGCCTATCAAATGCCAATAAAATAGTGATGTAGAGCTATTTTAATGTTTTTGGCAATTTGACAGGCAGTAAGAAATGATTTTTCAAAAGAGAGAAAAAAAAGAATTCTTAGCTCAGTCAAAGATACCATATTTTCATTATCATGTGTGTGGACTTTTACTTCAAGATATTTTATATTACTGCCACTGTGAATGGCAACTGTAGTTGATGAAGAAGAAGAAGGAGAAGTGGGAGATAACTACCATTATTGAACACTCACTCTGTGCCAGCACTATTCTAGGTTCTTAACATGCATTAGTTATCTGAAGAGCTATAGCAGCCTAATGAAGTAGGTACCATATTATTCTCATTTCACAGATTAGGAAATGAGGTATAGAGAGATTAAGTAACTCACTCAAAGTCACACAGGTAGAGAGTGGTAGAGCCAGCATTTTGAGCAATTGCATTATACTGCAGAGAGTGTAGGATTTAGTATTATGTTTTTCTTTGGTTTGTTTATATAACTTACATATTATACATAAATTATATATAGATATATAATTTATTTTCAATTTTAGGGTGGTATTGGCCCTACAGGACCTCCTGGTGAGCCTGGTGACCCTGGACCAATGGTAAATGTCAAGTAAGCATGTAGACCCAGTTAAATATGGGTCCATCATTATAATGATGTCATGAATTATTTATATTACCAGCTCTTTCCTAATGTGGCAAGAAATTCCAGTCCAATTCAGGAGTCCTCTGTTATGGACTGTGCTTAAGCTATACATTTCTTTTGGCAGAGTATTTAAATTCAGAGGCTTTGAATGTGGTCAGCAGAAAGTGCTAAGATACTTGCATTTGTGAACTTTTTTCCTGTTGAGCACATAATCTGACAGATACAACATAAAATTCAGAATATTAATAAAGTTATTTTCTATGATATTTTTCATTTGTTGCAGCCGTATTTTGGATTATATCATTGATGGGTATGGGTAAATATAGGTAAATATTCTTTTTTTTCCTTTTGTGTTGTTTCATTTTTTTATTAGGGTCCACTTGGTACACGTGGACCAGAGGGCCCTCCTGGAAAACCTGGTGAAGATGTAAGCTACCTTTCTTCATTTTGCTTTGAAATTTTGCAAGAGGCTAAGAAGGAGCTACAGTGTTAACATGAATGTTACTCATTGGTTCCCATTTCATTTCCTTCATTTCTAACTGTCATTAAAGTCACTAAAAACTGGAGAAGTCAGAATGGAATTTTACAAAATTTAAAAGTGCTCTTAATTTTGATGGTATTATATTATTAGGTACTGTACCCTTGCCTGCATTCTTCAGGTTTTCCATTATGATTTCTCCATGAGATACTAGAATTGTCACAATAGCAACAACCTTTGGTAGTAGAGCTTTTGAAGTGATCTTAAGGAAAAATACATTGCTTTGATCCCAAAACATCATTGTGAGGCCCTCATTAAATGGATTTTTAAAAATGTGTTAGTAAAATAGTGTCAATATTGCTCTCCAATGCTCAAAATGATTCATTCTGAGCACTGAAGAAATTTTGAGCATTTGAAGAAATGCTTCATTTCTTTAATTGAATTTTTAATTAAAGTTATGACTGAACTTCAGATTTTAACATTAAGAACATGTGATCAAAGATCAAAGAACACCCTGTTCTTTGATCTTTGATCAAAGAACAGGGTGTAACAACAGATTTGCTTTTCTGGATTCTTTTGTTAGTTTTACCAAAGTTGAGGATAAAATTATGGGTAAACCATCAACGTCTGTGTGACATTAAACCAAGAAACTATTTTCTCTTTGTGTATCATGAGATTTATTTAAGTGGATTACAATGAGTTTGGCCATAAAGAAAATACCTCTGGTAGTTCTTAAACTTTTTTTCATCACAGGAAAGAAATGGCACATATCATTATAAGAAGCACTATTTATTTAATTCAGTCAGTGTTACATGTTGATGTAGAATTTCATAGCATGTGTGTGTGTATGTGTGTGTGTAAATTTTAATGTTCATAAAATGGTGAGCTAGGTGAGACCAGTATAATTTATATTTATTTCTTCTTCTGATAAATGCGTGAAATCTCCACAAACTGACTTGCTCTAATGGATTGCCATCAGAAATAGAGCTGTGTTCTTACATTGCTTAGAGCATTGGGCATGAGCTTTCTAAGTAAGACTTTTTATCTGCAATTGATTTGTCATTTAGTCTCAGGAGAGAACATTTTAATTCCTCTTTGCTTCCCTCTACTTTGCTTTTTTTCCATAAAGGGTGAGCCTGGTAGAAATGGAAAAGCTGGTGAAGTAGGATTTGCAGGATCTCCGGTAAGTTTATACTGATCAATACAACAATGTAAAGACAAACTTCAAAAAATAAAGAACATTCAAAATTAACTTGCAATTCATTGCCTGTGCATGCATTAGGCACCGTCACCAAGATATGTTCTCTTCTGTCATTGTGAAACAGGACGATTTGCCAGGGTGATAGCTAACTCCAATTGCCTGCTTTGCATTGGCACCATATGAATGACCTTCCTAGAGCTGGAAAATTATATCATAACCTAACATGTATTCTTTCCAAAATGAGTATCAAATTTTCATTTAAGTCACCAGCTTGACTTACTTAAATTACACAACATATCAATCCCATTTATCTTTTAAAGATATTTTTAGTATTTTTAATTTTGTATTTTTCATAGGTTGAAAACGACTTCTTTAAAGAGTTTATTGATTTGTTTTTTATATCCTAGAACAATAAACTGTGGACAAGATTCCTCTTTGGCTGCTTCCCCAAACCCTATTGTTGACTGAAATTCTTGATTGATGTTCTGGCCCCTAAAATCTTATAACAAGGTGTACTGATCACCAGCTCTCCTAATACAGCTGTTTTCTTCCTGCTTGGCTTACTACAGGGAGAAGTCCCTAGCAACTGGCTCCACCAGAATTCAAGACCTGGGCCACTTGGCCACACTCTGACCCCACCTTTCTTTCTTCACTCGTATTACTTTGATAGGCCCTCCCCTAGGACGCACTACACAAGGCAATGGGGAAAATTAGAAAATGATAAGCAAGCAAAAATGTTCTAACATTCCTGCTGTTAATCTTTTTCCTTGTCCAAAATCCCCTAAACTGATTTGGCCTCCTACTTATTATGTTTCTGATAATATCCTAATGTTTCTACCACCCAATACATCCAACAATACTGAATTATTCTCCCTTTGCTTTCTGCAAATTGATGAGGTTCAATGCTAGGATTTTTTTAAACAAATAAATGCTGATCTTTTAACAGAATTTACAAGGCTGTAAGGATTATTTCGTTTCAAACACAAAACCAGTTCCCCAGCTCCCCTCTCTCTCTTTCCTTTCCTCCCCCATCAGCCTGAAAAGTCCATGCAGACAAAGACATGTGGTTTAGTCATTAGCACAGATGTCCACGTGAACCAATCTAGGCTTGAACCTCCTGCCCTGCTACACTTTTGCACCTACTCACAGCGTGAGCCCTCCACGGGGAGGAAACGTGCCCTGCCAGCATGTCACAGATGCACTCTGTGAGTGCAATGCAACGATGTGTGATTGGGGTGTGATGACAGTCTTGGGTCAGCAGAATGAGAAAAATTTTATGAGCACTAGTACATCTGGTTTATTTTCTTGTTATATTAGAGATATGTAATCATATGAGAATTCCCTTGCAGACCAAAAAACCTCAAAAGTTAACAAATTATTTGAAACAACATAGCTCAGTAATTCCCCTATAGGCTTAGATGGATGTATACTGAGTTTCTGCTCAGGAAGGAGGAGAGACGAATCTCAGTAAAGGGGAGCATTCCAGTGGAAAAACTTAAAGGGAGTTTTTGAAGTGAACGAATTCCTAAGTCAGGCTGTGTAAACAGAAGAATTAGTGGAACTTTATTTGTTCAGAGAGCATGGTTTGATGTGCCCTTAGTATGATAACCCCCTAGAAAACACTACAGAAACACTTTCCCTGGAAGAGGTCGCAGAGGAATTATTGCTTTGCTTTTATCATACAAATTTCATTTATTGAGTTATTTATTCATTCAATTAACTTTCTTCAGAAGTTAATTGAACAGAAGGATTTTGCTTGTTAGATTGTGCTAGTACAAGAGAATTTCCTTAAGAAAGATTTAGGAAAAGCACTGTGAATGTCAAGAAGATGAAAAAGATGATGAATGTTAAACCATTTCTTCATTCAGTTGTTTATTCAATGCTTATTCTTGAATGCCCTCTACTAAGGCATAAGGCTAAGTGCCAGGGATATGCAGATTAATAATTATAATTGATAATATTTGATAGCATCAGTCTGTGCTATCAAAGTGCTCAGTCTACTGGTGGCAGTATTAATAGCATTCAGTACAAAACCTAATTAATGTAGTCAAACAGAATAAGTGAATAATTAAGTCACTGGTTTCTTATCTATTTTAAGAGGGTATGAGGAAAAAGTTTCAAGCATCATTTCAAAATAGTCATGCCATTTGGATTTTATTTAGTGTTGATTTCTATTGTTCTTTTTATTTGATATGCTTAGGTGAAGGATGCATAGAATTAACAGAAATGAAGAAACTGAGTCAAGGAACCAACCCATTCTCTTTGTATTTCTTGACTTTCTTTTCTGTTGGATATTTCATTTTCTCAGTTTTTTAAACAATCACAAATCCACAAGCTTCTCCTGAACATTTTATTTTAAAAAATTTCTGATCACATTTTAATATAATCTTTCTAATCATATTCTGCTGCTAGTACTTAGAAGTTCAGAAAAAATAAATCATATTGGTTTGCTACACATACATTTATTCTTCTACCACAAATAAAACACGATATAAAGGTGGGAAACCACAGTTTTCCTTAAGTTCTTTGGATTTTTTTTCCTGTACCTTGAGCTACTTGATTCAGACACTGAGAAGCTTGACTCAGATTTATTTTCTTGTTGTTTATTCTTTATTAATTATAATACAGTGATATAATTTGAAAAATTTTAAATGTCATTAAATCAATACCTGGCATTAATCCACATCTCTGTGTAAGACATGTTTCCATTTGCCTTGCTAATTTTTTATCATCTAGATGTATTTTGACAGGTAAAAATATACTTCTCCTTTTTTTCTTGGTTTGTTAGTGAAAAATTATGTACCAGATACTTTTTGGACAAAAAGTGTATTATGCAGTTAATGACTCTGAAATGCCTTATCTAGTTTTTTTTTTCACCCTCAACAGGGAGCTCGAGGATTTCCTGGGGCTCCTGGTCTTCCAGGCCTGAAGGGTCACCGAGTAAGTTCAATCCTCTGTAATCCTTTTAGATCTTGTGGCTTATAGAGTAGGGTCTGGGGAACATCACCTTAAAATCTTTACAATTCCATTTGTCAATTGCCCTTAACTGGCTGTGGTTGTAGTCATCTGCAGTTACCAAAATCACAATGCTTTTTTTTTACATTTCCTTTGAGTTTCATTTGATTTTATAAATAAATGTATTTTGAGTTCTTACTATGTAATACTGCAAATACTATGAATACTGTGCTATAAAAGAAAAAACACTGATAAATGAATGCCCAAAGCTGACTCTCAGCTTCCGGCTAATGAGATTCAGTTAAGAAAATAGGCAATTACTATATAGTGGAATAAATGACACAATACTAAAAAGTGCACTAGAACACATGGGGTGCCTAGCCAACTCAGCCCAGCTCAGACATGGAAGTCTATAGAATGCTTCTCTCTTTATAACTCAGGATAATTAATATGTAACTATTATGTTACATACATATATAGAAATTACATATCTATCTATCTATCTGAAAGCATGGTTGATATTCACTCAGTGTACATTGACTGGCCTCTGTTTTGAGTGGTTGAGCTTATGATTAGAATGCTTGCTTCTATACTAGTTATTAAATATTTTGAACATCACTCCTGGATATAAACCATATTTTATAACTATATAAATTCTATAATTATTTGTTTTCTCTAAGGCCACCATAGGTTTTTTATTTGTTGCTATAAAATAAATTTCTATGAAGTCACAAAAATTTGAAAGGTGAGAACACTGCACATTAAAAACGTTATTTAAAGAGGGAAACCCGGGCTTCCCTGGTGGTGCAGTGGTTGAGAGTCCGCCTGCCGATGCAGGGGACACGGGTTCGTGCCTCGGTCCGGGAAGATGCCACGTGCCGTGGAGCGGCTGGGCCCCGTGAGCCATGGCCGCTGAGCCTGCGCGTCCGGAGCCTGTGCTCCGCAACGGAAGAGGCCACAACAGTGAGAGGCCCGCATACCGCAAAATAAAATAAAGAGGGAAACCCTACTTTAATTTTCTTTGAATAGACTTTCAAAAAAGGTTGAGAATTTGGAAACATTTTGAGTAACAACTGTAAATCTGAGATCCATTTTCATAAGGTACTTTCTGTGAGCTTATTTTTGGTTCTTCTTTTACATTTCTGAGGCTCAAAAAAGCAGTAAAATACAAATTTATATTTTTCTTCTCAGGGACACAAAGGTCTTGAAGGCCCTAAAGGTGAAGTTGGAGCAATCGGTTCCAAGGTAATTGTATAATATCTCAATACAACCTCACTATAGCATTTCTGTTCTGCTTCAAGTCTAAAATTTTTTTCAGGACCACCTTAAATAGTTCTGGAGGAAAGAGGAGCATAAAAAATGAATAGTTAAATAGATAAATATAATCTTTCATGGATGAGTGGCAATAGATTTATCAGGGTACACAACATGACTTAATTTTGCCACCAAGAACAGCCACCATGGCACTGGGTTTCTACCAGTGTAGGATGGCTGTTATCTTTATATAAAGATGCACTATGAATCCACCCTCTAAAACACATTTACTCTTTTTACTTCTTTAAAAATATCTGAGAGTTTTAGATGGTTCATTAGTCCCATTATTTAGTACCCTTTTAGTTCTAGGGCCTTTTGGCCATCATTTCTTTCCCAAATTTATTTATGCTTCTAGAGGGAAAGAGAACATTCAGGAAGTGCAGATGACTTTTTAGTAGAAAGTATGATGAAATACATATGTGGAAAAGCATTTGGCTTTAAATTTGTCATTTCTAAGCTTCCTATAAGAGATCTTAAAGGAATATTACAGTCAATTTTAGCTTTCTAAATTTTACTTGACCTAAAGTATTATCAGACATAGACAAATAGTTTTTAAATTCTAATTAATGTGGCTAGGTGTGATAGTTCTATCAATCTTGCTTAAATCCCCAATTTTATTTTAGACTTATTTCTGTAGAAACTAAATTTCCGTTGTATTTTGAGAAAAGGTGTTACAGCAGAATTTTGAGGTCCTTCTGAAAGTATACCTTTCAAATGCTCACTTTGAAAAATAAACCTTTAAAATAACACACACATGGAACAGAATGATATGAATATCAATTGAAGGTTTCTCATATTGTAATATGATCTCATTTTTGCTTTAGGGTGAAGCTGGCCCTACTGGTCCAATGGGTGCCATGGGTCCAATGGTACGTATCAATTTAATTCTTTGCTTTTTTAGATTATACTAAGACAATGTTTAAATGAAAAAAAAAAAAGACCTAGAGAACATATGTTAGCTGGTGAAATAATCCTTTATTATCAGCTGAAAGGCAAGCACACTATAAGAATTGCCCCTTCAAATAGAAAAGGCTTCCTGCATTACATTGTTTTTCTTATTTGTTGAATGCCCTTATTCTTTTTTGGTACCCAGTGATCAAATCAGGATTATTGTAGATTTCGGCCATTAAAGCTAGGTTAAGTGAAATCTATTTAGGCCAATTATAATGAGTCTTGATTGATTTGAGTAGTGAAATCAAACTACCATAGAAATTCAAGTAAGATGTTTCAAGAGGTGTTTCTCTCTCATCTGCAGGGCCCAAGAGGAATGCCAGGAGAGAGAGGGAGACTTGGGCCACAGGGTGCTCCTGTAAGTATGTGTATTTCAACTCTCTCAAATGCTTTACTGAATATGTGTTTTAAATGAGAATGACATACTGGTTGCCTACTTTGTAATTTTTATATTTTTATTTTGAAACAAATTTAGGTTTACAGAAAAGTTGCAAAAATAGAAGAGTTCCCATGTACCCTTGTACCCTATACCTACCTTCTGTAAGATGTTAATCTTACATAACCAAAGTACATTTGTTGCCTACTTATTTTAATACAGAATTTAAGAAATAATAAAAACATTTAGCAGCATGGAGAATCATAGACTTTGGAATAGTAATCACATTATAATAACAGGTAATATTTATCAAGCACTTATTATCTGCCAAGCATTCTTCTAAATATCTTTATCTCTTGTTCATCACAATCCTAAAAGGTAAGTACTATGAATAAACCCTTTTAAAGATTAGAGTCTCCTGGTCATCTTCCCTTGATTGATTTTAATTGTACAGATTGAGAAATTCTCTTGCTGTCTGTCCATCTACCTTGAACCTGGAAGGGGGCATTATTTTGTTCATTCTCATCACAACTCTCTGAAAGTCGGGCTATACTTGCTAATATTTCAAACTTGCAGTTCATTATATTTCATCCACTTTTCTTTTGACAATTAAGGACTGCCACCTGGCCTCTGTTATTTTGATATCCTATCATCCCCATTATAATTAAAATTCCCAGGTTTATAGCATCCCCTACTATTATCCCATAGAAGACACCTTAGCGCTTCTCAATGGTACCAAAGTCAGGGCCTTGATTCAGGAGAAGTGAGACCCTCTCAGTAGGTCATTTTTTATCACTTACAGGCAGAGTATCCTCTGGAAATGTAGAGAATATTGTAGAATATAGTCAGCTATTGCCTTATCCAGCCGTACATATTATATCCAATCTACTGTGTTCACTTCTCTGTGCTTTATTCTACTATCTGCCAAGGCAGTTCCAGCATTTCTACTTCACTTAGTGTGTGCCATTGCTCTTTCCAAGTTTCTAAGAACTATTGTCCCTGTTAACAACATTTCCCAGGGTCTTTATCAGGGTGTTAAATATGTATTATGGGAGAGTGCTTCCAAATCATTAAAATTCTCCAGCTTTATATCCTGTCCCTCTTGATCCAGTGCCTTCAGGACCTAGTCCCATACATTCTTTCTTGGATTCTGCCTCTACATGATGTATAGGACTTATAGATTTTTTGATGTATAGTCTCTTCACTCTTTTATCAGAAACAGCATTTCCTCAATGCAGTTATTTTGTGACTTGATGCTAGCTGTTGGTCTGGTGGCCGGGGGAGGAGCAGGTGGTGGTGGTGGTGGTGGCATATGTTGTCTGGTAAATTAGAGGCCTTTGTTTCATCTTTAAGCAAGAGAGAATTATAAGCTGTTAATGGTGGGAAGGACCACTTCTGTAGGCCCAGAGGCTTCAGGGTATTTGAGATTTCAAACTTCTTAAGATATCCCAATGCCAAATTTCAAGGTTCCATTCCCTCCAATCAAGGGCCTGACCATGGCATAGCAGACTTTCCACATTTTAGAATTCAACCTTCTCAAGAGCACTTAAACCTTTATCATAAAGTCCTGGGCCTAATCTTCAACTTTTTATTCCCTCTGGTTTTAGAAGATGACAATATTTTTAAATGCCACTAAGGAGATATATATTGATGATTAATTAGCATCAGCCTTTCAATATCTTTCTCCAATGGATTCACTTGACAAGACCCATGCAGTTCCATTAACTTTGTAATTGTTACATCCCCTAAACCTTCTCAAATGCCTGAGCTATTGCACCCATAGCCCATTCCCTTACACTTGTACCCTATGTGAGTTCGCTACTGGAGACAATATTTACTACTGCATCACTACAGCATGCCAAGAGAAATCCATACTCCCATCTATCACCAGCTGGCCAGGGAGTAATCCAGCTTAAAAACTCCATTTTAGCATTGGCTTTCTTGACTACCTCTGGCACCAATGATATACGGGTCAATTATCCAAGGAAATGGCATTGAAGCACACTTGTGTGCAGGAAATTTGTTTTCTGAGTGCTCTCAGTAACTACACCCTATGGGACTTCCCTGGTGGTGCAGTGGTTAAGAATCTGTCTGCCAAGAGGGCAGACAGCAAAAGCACAAGAAGATCTATAATCCTGCAGCCTGTGGAGCAAAAACCACATTCACAGAAAGACAGACAAGATGAAAAGGCAGAGGGCTATGTACCAGATGAAGGAACAAGATAAAACCCCAGAAAAACAACTAAATGAAGTGGAGATAGGCAAGCTTCCAGAAAAAGAAATCAGAATAATGATAGTGAAGATGATCCAGGACTTTGGAAAAAGAATGGAGGCAAAGATCGAGAAGATGCAAGAAATGTTTAACAAAGACCTAGAAGAATTAAACAACAAACAAACAGAGATGAACAATACAATAACTGAAATGAAAACTACACTAGAAGGAATCAATAGCAGAATAACTGAGGCAGAAGAATGGATAAGTGACCTGGAAGACAGAATGGTGGAATTCACTGCTGCGGAACAGAATAAAGAAAAAACAATGAAAAGAAATAAAGACAGCCTAAGAGACCTCTGGGACAACATTGAATGCAACAACATTTGCATTTTAGCGGTCCCAGAAGGAGAAGAGAGAGAGAAAGGACCTGAGAAAATATTTGAAGAGATTAGAGTTGAAAACTTCCCTAACGTGGGAAAGGAAATAGCCACCCAAGTCCAGGAAGTGCAGAGAGTCCCACAGAGGACAAACCCAAGGAGAAACATGCCTAGACACATAATAATCAAACTGGCAAAAATTAAAGACAAAGAAAAATCATTGAAAGCAGCAAGGGAAAAATGACAATTAACATACAAGGGAACTCCATAAGGTTAACAGCTGATTTCTCAGCAGAAACTCTACAAGCCAGAAGGGAGTAGCATTATATACTTAAAGTGATGAAAGGGAAGAACCTACAACCAAGATTACTCTACCTGGCAAGGATCTCATTCAGATTCAATGGAGAAATCAAAAGCTTTACAGACAAGCAAAAGCTAAGAGAATTCAGCACAACCAAACCGGCTCTACAACAAATGCTAAAGGAACTTCTCTAAGTGGGAAACACAAGAGAAGAAAAGGACCTACAAAAACAAACCCAAAACAATTAAGAAAACGGTCATAGGAACATACATATCGACAATTACCTTAAACGTGAATGGATTAAATGCTCCAACCAAAAGACACAGGCTTGCTGAATGGATACAAAAAACAAGACCCATATATATATGCTGTCTACAAGAGACCCACTTCAGACCTAGGGACACATACAGACTGAAAGTGAGGGGATGGAAAAAGACATTCCATGCAAATGGAAATCAAGAAAGTTGGAGTAGCAATACTCATATCAGATAAAATAGGCTTTAAAATAAAGAATGTTACAAGAGACAAGGAAGGACACTACATAATGATCAAGGGATCAATCCAAGAAGAAGATATAACAATTATAAATATATATGCACCCAACATAGGAGCACCTCAATACATAAGGCAGCTGCTAACAACAATAAAAGAGGAAATTAACAGTAACACAATAATAGTAGGGGACGTTAACAACTCACTTACACCAATGGACAGATCATGCAAAATGAAAATAAATAAGGAAACAAAACCTTTAAATGACACAATAGATAAGATAGATTTAATTGATATTTATAGGACATTCCATCCAAAAACAGCAGATTACACTTTCTTCTCAAGTGCACATGGAACATTCTCCAGGATAGATCGCATCTTATTTCACAAATCAAGCCTCAGTAAATTTTAGAAAATTGAAATCATATCAAGCATCTTTTCTGACCACAAAGCTATGAGGTTACAAATGAATTACAGAGATAAAAACGTGAAAAACACAAACACATGGAGGCTAAACAATACGTTACTAAATAACAAAGAGATCACTGAAGAAATCAAAGAGGAAATCAAAAAATACCTAGAGACAAATGACAATGAAAACACGACAAACCAAAACCTATCGGATGCAGCAAAAACCATTCTAAGAGGCAAGTTTATAGCTATACAAGCCTAACTCAAGAAACAAGAAAAATCTCAACTAAACAATCTAACCTTACACCTAAAGGAACTAGAGAAAGAAGAAAAAACAAAACCCAAAGTTAGCAGAAGGAAAGAAATCATAAAGATCAGAGCAGAAATAAATGAAATAGAAACAAAGAAAACAATAGCAAAGATCAGTAAAACTAAAAGCTGTTTCTCTGAGAAGATAAACAAAATTGATAAACCATTAGAGAGACTCATTAAGAAAAAGAGGGAGAGGACTCAAAACAAAATTAAAAATGAAAAAGGAGAAGTTACAACAGATGCTACAGAAATACAAAGCATCATAAGAGACTACTACAAGCAACTCTATGCCAATAAAATGGACAATGTGGGAGAAATGAACAAATTCTTAGAAAGGTATAACCTTCCAAGACTGAACCAGGAAGAAATAGGAAATGTGAACAGACCAATAACAAGTAATGAAATTGAAATTGTGATTAAAAATCTTCCAAGAAACAAAAGTCCAAGACCAGATGGCTTCACAGATGAATTCTATCAAATATTTAGAGAAGAGCTAACACCGATCCTTCTCAACCTCTTCCAAAAATATTGCAGAGGAAGGAACACTCCCAAACCCATTCTATGAGGCCACCATCACCCCGATACCAAAACCAGACAAAGATACTACATAAAAAGAACATTACAGACCAATATCACTAAAGAATATAGATGCAAAAGTCCTCAACAAAATACTAGCAAACAGAATCCTACAACACATTAAAAGGATCATACACCATGATCAAGTAGGATTTATCCCAGGGATGCAAGGATTCTTCAATATATGCAAATCAATCAATGTGATACACCATATTAACAAATTGAAGAAGAAAAACCATATGATCATCTCAATAGATGCAGAAAAAGCTTTTGACAAAATTCAAAACCGATTTATGATAAAAACTCTCCAGAAAGTAGGCATAGTGGGAACCTACCTCAACATAATAAAGGCCATATACGACAAACTGACAGCAAACATCATTCTCAATGGTGAAAAACTGAAAGCATTTCCTCTAAGATCAGGAACAAGACAAGGATGTCCACTCTCACAACTATTATTCAACATAGTTTTGGAAATCCTAGACATGGCAATCAGAGAAGAAAAAGAAACAAAAGGAATACATATTGGAAAAGAAGAAGTAAAACTGTCACTGTTTGCAGATGACATGATACTATACATAGAGAATCCTAAAGATGCCACCAGAAAACTACTAGAGCTAATCAATGAATTTGGTAAAGTAGCAGGATACAACATTAATGCATAGAAATCTCTTGCATTCCTATATACTAATGGTGAAAAATCTGAAAGAGAAATTAAGGAAACACTCCCATTTACCACTGCAACAAAAAGAATAAAACGCCTAGGAAAAAACCTACCTAGGGAGACAAAAGACCTGTATGCAGAAAACTATAAGACACTGATGAAAGAAATTAAAGATGATACCAACAGATGGAGAGATATTCCATGTTCTTGGATTGGATGAATCAATATTGTGAAAATGACTATACTATCCAAAGCAATCTACAGATTCAATGCAATCCCTATCAAATTACCAATGGCATTTTTTTACAGAACTAGAACAAAAAATCTTAAAATTTGTATGGAGACACAAAAGACCCTGAAGAACCAAAGCAGTCTTGAGGGAAAAAAAAAACGGAGCTGGAGGAATCAGACTCCCTGACTTCAGACTATACTACAAAGCTATGGTAATCAAGACAGTATGGTACTGGCACAAAAACAGAAATATAGATTAATGGAACAAGATAGAAAGCCCAGAGATAAACCCACACACCTATGGTCAGCTAATCTATGACAAAGGAGGCAAGGATATACAATGGAGAAAAGACAGTCTCTTCAATAAGTGGTGCTGGGAAAACTGCACAGCTACATGCAAAAGAATGAAATTAGAGCACTCCCTAACACCATACACAGAAATAAACTCAAAATGGATTAGAGACCTAAATGTAAGGCCGGATACTATAAAACTCTTAGAGGAAAACATAGGAAGAACACTCTTTGACATAAATCACAGCAAGATCTTTTTTGACCCACCTCCTAGAGGAATGGAAATAAAAACAAAAATAAACAAATGGGACCTAATGAAACTTAAAAGGTTTTGCACAGCAAAGGAAACCATAAACAAGATGAAAAGACAACCCTCAGAATGGGAGAAAATATTTGCAAACAAATCAACAGACAAAGGATTAATCTCCAAAATATATAAACAGCTCATGCAGCTCAATATTTAAAAAAAAACACCCAATCCAAACATGGGCAGAAGACCTAAATAGACATTTCTCCAAAGAAGACATACAGATGGCCAAGAAGCACATGAAAAGCTGCTCAACATCACTAATTATTAGAGAAATGCAAATCAAAACTACAATGAGGTATCACCTCATACCAGTTAGAATGGCCATCATCAGAAAATCTACAAACAACAAATGCTGAAGAAGGTGTGGAGAAAGGGGAACCCTCTTGCACTGTTGGTGAGAATGTAAATTGAAACAGCCACTATGGAGAACAGTATGTTGGTTCCTTAAAAAACCAAAAATAGAATTACCATATGATCCAGCAATCCCACTACTGGACATATACCCAGAGAAAACCAAAATTCAAAAAGACACATGCACCCCAATGTTCATTGCAGCACTATTTACAAGAGCCAGGTCATGGAAGCAACCTAAATGCCCGTCGACAGATGAATGGATAAAGAAGTTGTGGTACATATATACAATGGAATATTACTCAGCCATAAAAAGGAATGAAGTTGGGTCATTTGTTGAGACGTGGATGGATCTAGAGATGGTCATACAGAGTGAAGTCATTCAGAAAGAGAAAAACAAATATCATATATTAACACATATATGTGGAACATAGAAAAATGGTACAGATGAACCAGTTTGCAGGGCAGAAATTGAGACACAGATGTAGAGAACAAATGTATGGACACCAAGGGGGGAAAGTGGGGGTGGGGGTGGGGGTGGGATGAATTTGATGATTGGAATTGACATGTATACACTGATGTTTATAAAATTGATGACTAATGAGAACCTGCTGTATAAAAATATAAATAAAATTAAATTAAAAAAAAAAAAAAGAATTCACCTGCCAATGCAGGGGACATGGGTTTGAGCCATCATCTGGGAAGATCCCACATGCCGTGGAACATCTAAGCCTGTGCACCACAGCTACTGAGCCTGCTCTCTAGAGCCCACGAGCCACAACTACCGAGCCCATGTCTCACAACTACTGAAGCCTGTACACCTAGAGCCCATGCTCCGCAACAAGAGAAGCCACCACCATGAGAAGCCCGTGCGCCGCAGCGAAGAATAACCCGCACTCACAGCAATGAAGGCCCAATGCAGCCAAAAATAAATAAATAAATAAATTTATTTAAAAAAAATAAACTACACCTATGAAGAAATTAATAAAATAAGCAGGATTTGCCACAGGGAGAAATTAAACTGTGTTACATTTGCAACAGAGACCTCAGTCTTCATGAATCTTCCATTCCATGGGAACAGTGGAGCTGGGATGGCTCTTCAGACTGTTTTGAATGGGGGCTAATCCTTTGTACCACTGCATTGACCATGGAAGGGCATAACCTTGGGATAGCTAACTCCTTTCAGCAATTTGTGAGGAGGGTCTCAACTGTGAGCTATCACAGCTTACAACACTTCCAGCAGTGGTAGAATGATTATTTCTGTGCTGAAGGGGGATCTGGGTGACTCCTGCAGCATTCACTACTACTTAATTTCCTTTGTGTGTGTGTGTACATGTGTGTGCACATGTGCTTTAGGATTCTGTTTTACATGGAGCGCATTCCTTCCTCTGGGTTACTCTGGCTATTAAGAAGAGCCCGGTGTTCAAAGTTTCATTGTCTTTGAGCTCATTTGATAGAAGGTGACACGTGCAAGTAAAAAGAATCATTTTAATCAGTTTGTATTTCCAGTCTTGATTTTTCTTTCTTATTGCTGTAAGGATAGATGTGCTTATTGCTACTTTACGCATGTTGTATAAATGTGTATTTTTATTGCTATTAACCTAGTTAAAGTTGTCAGTTAACCTTAATATTCATTCTCCAATTTTTAACATAGAAATTTTTATAACGTAAATGAATTGTCAACAAATACTGTAGAAAATGCACCATTATCTTGCCTTTTCTCCTAATTAGGGACAACGAGGTGCACATGGTATGCCTGGAAAACCTGGGCCAATGGTGAGTGTATTACTTTCATATTCATTCATTCACTTATTCATTCATTCTTCCGTTTGTACATTCATTACCATTTACAAAGCACCTACTGTGTCCCAGGTGCTTGGGACAGAAAGACAATAAACACATAGTACTTGTCTTTGAAACCTGCCCTATCAAAGAAGAGAGATATATCAACTGATATTGTAGCATAATGCTGTTGCTAACTGCTGTAATAGGGAAAGCAACCTGAAGTATGGGAACTTACCTGTATCGACACAAGCAGTGAGACAAAGATGTCAAGAAAGACTTAAAGAGGAACAACTTTTAAGCTTAGTCTTGAAAGATGAGTATATAAAAAGAACAAGAATACAGCATGGTCCGTACAATGGATAGGTGAAAAACACGATGAGCTCAGGGAAATATTCAGTACTAGGAGGGTAAATCGGATTTGAAATTACTTGCCCTTAAGATCTTTTCTCCCTTGTTACTCATAAAAAGGAAACAAACTATGGGAGGAAAATAAGTGTAATTTAAAAGGGCTTTTATTAATGCAAAACTGATGGATTTAAAATACAGTCCTCGGGCTTCCCTGGTGGCGAAGTGGTTGAGAGTCTGCCTGCCAATGCAGGGGACACGGGTTCGAGCCCTGGTCTGGGAAGATCCCACATGCCACGGAGCAGCTAGGCCTGTGAGCCACAACTACTGAGCCTACGCGTCTGGAGCCTGTGCTCCACAACAAGAGAGGCCGCGACAGTGAGAGGCCCACGCACCATGATAAAGAGTGGCCCCCAATCGCCACAACTAGAGAGAAAGCCCATGCACAGAAAAGAAGACCCAGCACAGCCAAAAATAAATAAAAATAAAATAAAATACAGTCCTCAAAGAAGAATCAGGATAACCTAGAATGAAATTCCTCTTACACTCATTTCCTTTAAATCCAGCTTTAAATCAGTGGTTTAGACTCTATTCATGCCTTCCCAAATGTAGTATAGTGACACATATTCACTTTTCATTAGACTGAAAAAAATCACTCCAAAATATCCAGATGACTCTTAATCATCATTTTTATAAAGTGAAGTCCTAGATTTTGGTACAATGTGTAACTTTCTAAAAACTATCCTTATTACTTGGTTAACACATAGAAAGTAATTTCTCTAGAAGCAATTGTTTCAATTTGTGTTTGTGACTGACTCTCGTATGCTACAACTAGGAAATTCTGTTATGTTTAATACCACTGGACATGTCTTTTAGCACAATTTCACATCAGTGTTGTAAGGTTCTTATGATAAAGTTATATTATTATCTTTTAAAGTACTTATATTATTAAATTATATTATTAAATTTTAAAGTACTAAGTGGATTATTCTTATATGTCAAAGTACAGAATAAAAGAATAAAAGATTTCATGTTAATTAAAATACATATCTAATCACTTTTCTGGTTTCTTTTAATAGGGTCCTCTTGGGATACCTGGTTCTGCTGGTTTTCCAGGAAATCCTGGGTTGAAGGTAAGATGTTACTATATTTAGCTCTTGATGACATGAATTACTTAAGTACCTGAATCCCAAAGTAAAGGATGTCATTTCTTTCATTGACGAGTGTGGAAGTCTCTCTTAACTAAGGAAGAGAGCCTAGCGTATTCTCAATGTCCATTATGGTAGGGGGGGAAAAAAAGAAAATGAAAAAAATGATATTATTATATAATAAGTAATTAAAAGAGAATTACTTATAATCATACACTTGTAGTATCAAAGAATCTGTTGCAATAGGACTCTAACACCAGACAATTGTAACGGCTGTGAGGAGTAAGGGTTTAATCTGAATCTTGGATACAGTGCCTGGCAGTAATAAATAGCAGAACGTTCTAAACAATAAGAGAGTAAAATAAATCAGAGGTTGTCAGAAGGCCACACAATATTGGCCTCCACTTCTGCCCCCCTTCTCCCCACCTCCACCCCCACAACTTACACAATCATTAGTGGAACGCTTGGGGAGGCTATTTGGCTGTCCATGTGGGAATGGACTGAAGTATTCTGCTGGGATGATTTACATTTGTAGTGAGTCACAATTTGTTCTTTCTCTAAACACTTTGGATGATAAATCCATGGATTACAGTGGGAGGTTATTAAGATTATATTAGCTAAATTAGTGAATAAACTCAGAACACTACCTTCAAACTTTGAACAACACAATACGTTTGATTTTTCTCACACCCGGTTTTACTTTGGCAATAATTTTCTTCATCTTGAAGAAGGGATTTGCTCACAGGATTCTGCTGTACAAAAATAACCGTGGCCAGTCACCTCACCTCTCTAAATCTTGTTTTCTCAAGGAATTTTATTGAAGATTAAATGAGAAGATATGCAAACCCTTAGCATAGTGCCTGAGGCAGAGGATGCCCTCAGTACAGGCCCACGCTTCTTGTTAGTGGAGCCACTCAGATTGGATTTGAACTTCGAAACAAACAAACAAACAAACAAACAAATCTCTAGTTGACATTTCAAGTATTCTTTGAAATGTGAGAGTCATCAAGTCCAATTATTCTTCGGCTCTCTCTAACGCTGACTTTAAATTCTGTGCCACAGGGATGTGGCTGCTTTATTTTAAAATGGTGCCCTCCGTTGGTTCACTAACCAGTCCCTCCGTTAACTGAGAACTCACTGTGAACTCAGCCGAGTGGGACCTTCTTCAGTTCCCCTCTGTATCTGATCTGCTCCCTGGAGTCCTAAGTCTGCTGCCACTGACTCTGACCTTGGAGGGCCCAACCTCCCTGTGTACCTCAATCAAAATAGGCAAAATCCCTTCCCTCTCTCTCTCTCTGTGAGACTCTCCACCCTTACCCCGAGCTCTGGCTAGAGAATTCAAGGAAGGATACTCACAATGCCCAGGACTCTCACTTAGCAGGAAGTGGTTTCTGCTCCTACTGTGGCCTCTGGTTAAGACTTCACTAGCCATCATAGTTTATACAGTAGTTGACTCTGGATACTTCCCTCTCCTCCTGGGTTTTTCTAGAACGGGCTGTTGGCTACTGAAAACTCCTTAATAAAGTCAAACACCTCACAAAACTGTTTCAGAAATTGTTTCCCTGTCCAACCACCACCCCCAACATAAAGACCACCACCACCCCTGGTGTTTGTTTTTGGCCAAAATTCTGCTATACCTATAATATTCTTCCAGGGTCTCTGGCTGTCTAGATGAAGAATAAACTTTCACATCTAGTTCTTTGTATTTCAGTGAAGGATAACAGGGATTCCCTCTAGGATTTGATTTACATTAGGTACCTAATATGTTCGATAAAATGCAGAAACTCAGCTAAGTTTGAATTTCAGATAAATAAAGAATAAACTTCTAGGATAAATGTGTTCCAGATATTGCATGGGACAAACTTATTTTGAAATCATTTGTTATTTACCTGAATTAAAACGTAACCAGGCATCCTGTATTTTTATTTTTACTATCTGGATCCCTATCTTGGGTTGAAACAAGGGTGGCTATCAGGTGACCCTCACCAGGTTGCTCTGCTCTGCATGCTGTGGGCATCGTCACATCCAGAGTGGCGGGAAGTGAGTCCATCCCTTAAGCTAAGTTAGGCACACACCCCTGGAAACTGCTTTGTGCTCTTGACTCTTTTAAATGATTGGGTGTAAAATGTAAAACTCCAAATAAGCAGTCAGCTTTGAAACACACCACACTGATATTTTCTTAAATTAACGTTTTCCTCATACCCCTTTAGGGAGAAGCAGGTCCCACTGGGGCACGAGGCCCTGAAGGTCCTCAGGGGCAAAGAGGTGAAACTGGGCTACCAGGTCCTGTTGGCTCTCAAGGTCTTCCTGTAAGTTCCTAGTATATTTAAAAATTATCACTGAAAGCTGGACATGTTTTATAACTTTTGAACAAAGGCAACATATTTTAATATGTTCTCTTTCAATTCTGAATGAGTGTTTAGAACTCATGAAAAAAAAATGTCCCTTCTCAACTCTGCAAATTTTGTCTATTTTATGGAAAAGGGAATTAATTAGTCATAAAAGTGATTTTTAGAATATAATGGTGGTTGATTTGTTTTTCCTTTCATTCTTTTTGGTAATTTTTCTGCCTCCTTTTGCGAGATGGGTGGACATCTGAATACCACCCTAGATATGGCTTAATATTTCCTGAACTTTTCCTGTATCTTTTAGGGTGCAGTGGGAACTGATGGTACGCCTGGTGCCAAAGGCCCAACAGTGAGTAACTAACTTCTTTTATGCCACATGAGGTTCAAATGGGCACAGTCCTTTGCACAGTGACCATAGACTTCTGCCTTCATGTTACTCTTGCATTCCAATAGGGCTCTCCGGGTACCTCTGGTCCTGCTGGCTTAGCAGGGCCCCCTGGATCTCCAGGACCTCAGGGTAGCACTGGACCGCCAGGAATTCGA
Organism: Kogia breviceps; assembly: GCF_026419965.1. Lineage (NCBI taxonomy): Eukaryota > Metazoa > Chordata > Mammalia > Artiodactyla > Physeteridae > Kogia > Kogia breviceps. The sequence goes on along the minus strand of NC_081311.1, from coordinate 156,855,441 downwards.
GGCCAACCGGTAATGTCCATCAAAGAATTATCATCCATTAGTATAATACAACTAAGATCGCCAGAGAAATACTATGTAATGAGATACAGTGAAACATAGATAATGTGACTTATTTGAATGAGGCAGAAGAAGGTAGGAATTTTTGTAAAGTGGAAGCCAAATGTTAATGTACAATTTACAGGTTTAATCAAAGGGGGAAATTATTGCACTGTGTTAAATTTTAGTGTCCTTTTGTTTAAAATAGTAAGGTCATAACTTCATGATCCACCTCATAGAATTTTATAAATAGTTGCATAACATATGGAGACACTTTGCAAGCCAGTATGGGGAAATACGGAGTTTTCATGGGGGTGTATAATGACAACTTGGCTAAAATGGGTTCAACAGCTATTTCTTGAGATTTATTCTTGAAGAGTGCCTCCAACATGTTGTTTATATTGAATGAGTTTCCACATTTTGTATAAATTTGTATGTTCTATATTCATATATTTATCTATTGGTAAAAATATTACGGTTAGTTCTTAAGAAATAAACACATTCAGAAGTTGTGCTTATATATCTTTTAGCTTGCTATATAACAAAACTTTGTTTCCAAATATTTTAGATCCCGACCTAAGTAAATTGATTATGCTAATAAATCCTTTTTAAATGCTAGTGACAAATTTATAAAAACATGCGTGTTGTTGGTATTTTACATTTGATTTTATCATGTTCTCAATTTAGCAATCTGGTTCCAAATTATAGTACAGTTGGTATTATAAAGACACACATACCCAAAACTCTTGAATACGCTAAAGATAAAATACCCTATTTGAAGTTGTCAAGTCTCAATAAATAGAACATAAATATAAAATTATTTTGATTTTGGGTGAACAAATCTATTTCCTAAAATAGACTCTAAATAGATTTATCTATTGAAGTTGTCATTGTTAGTTCTAATTTTTATTATCAAATTGGAATAATAACTGAATAATTCTAATTATCCTACTATGCATGATTAAAAACAAGATTTTAAAAGTAAATCTTTTGAAGACCCCTGTAAAATATACAAATTGCTACCTAACTATACTGGATTTTATAAAATTTCACACACATTCTACAAGATTTGCATAATTTAAAAAAATTATTATACTGCTGATTCAGTACAGACTCAGCTGCAGAAAATTTTCAAGACCCGTTCACTGTAATAATTAAAGCAAGTTGGGCTGTTTAAATATCTTGGTTCTTGCAATTATCGATGTTTTTATTTTAGGGTGATCCAGGAGTTCCAGGTTTCAAAGGAGAAGCTGGCCCAAAAGGGGAACCGGTAAGGTTTTATTTCTTTTAAATGATAAGAAGAACATGAATATTATCCAGAAGTGTAAGCCCAAAATACTCAAGTGCTTCAAATAATAACAGTGAGAATTATAATACTTTTGGATGGAAATAGTTTGCTTAATATAGTTTAAAATTTGTGACTGACTTATTTAAATGAATCTTTTGACTATAACTCCCTTGTCAAATGGCTCTTTCTGGTATCTGTCCTTCTGTTTTCAATAGGGGCCACATGGTATTCAGGGTCCAATAGGCCCACCTGGTGAAGAAGGCAAACGAGGTCCCCGAGGTGATCCAGGAACAGTTGGTCCTCCAGGCCCCATGGGAGAAAGGGTAAAATTTGAATGATTGAATACATTTTTATAGTTGTGGGGGAATTACATGAATAACTTTGGGGATAGTGAGGAAAACTAGAGCAATTAAGAGAAATGCTAGCAGGTGCATTGCACAGTTCAGTATGGCTATCTGGGAATTCAGGGAACCAACTGTCTAATCCTTGTTCATTCATTCATTCATCTAATATTGACTGAACAACTGCTCTATGCCAATTTGGTATATGGTGCTTGGGAAACATCAGTGAACAAGAATGCTATGGTTCCAGCCTTCATGTGGGGGCTAGTAAACAATAGTTTAGTGGGGAGGTAAGCAATAAACAAGCTAACAGGTAAATAAAAATATAATTACATATTTTGATAAGTGCCATATATGCTTAGGGAATAGCAGGGTGATGTGGTAGAGAGTAACTTATGACAGTAGTGTGTCATTAGGTTAGGTGGTTAGGAAATAAGATTCTTGAGAAGATGGCATCTAGCTAAGATCTGAAGATTAGGATGAGCCAGCAAGAAAACTTGAGAGAAAAAGCATTTTTCAGCAGAGGAAACAAAAAATGCAAAGTCAGGAGGCCAGAAAGGGCTTAGTGATTTTAAAGACGAGAAAAGGTTGCTGTGACTGGACTATAATGAAACAGGTCTGAAAGGGAGAATAACAATATCACCTTACTTTTGTATGGAACCTCAGAAAATGCAAAGGGCTTCACATCAAAGACAATAATAATGCCTGCAATCACTGACATTTTGATTGCGGTAGATGGTACCATTTCTTTGCCTCTTTGTATCTATATCTACGTATCAGTTTTTCTCTATGTTTAATTTTACAATGAAGTGGTAAAATATTTTTTGATCTGGATAATTTTGGCTCAGTACTTAACATATATTTTTCAAAATTTAAAATGTCTTTCTGTATAGTCAGGTTATTTTTTCTTATACATATCTATTGCTGCGTTGGGTTGATCATAGCTCCTAAAACCTTATAGTACTAAGAATAAAAATTACCCACTCGTTATATATTACAAAAACATCCACAATTAAGAATCACATTTTGGTCATTTGTAGGGTGCTCCTGGCAATCGTGGTTTTCCAGGCTCTGATGGTTTACCTGGACCAAAGGTAAGGTTATCCTATCAAGGTTGACACTCCTGTGGGTAGTGTTGCAAAAGATGCGACTGTCCAGCATGGTGATCTAGCCTTGGCCCACATGGGTCCAGATCTAGAAGAGAGTTGGGCACAGATGTTACTCCTAACGCCAATCCTTCTTGCACAGTTTCTTCATTATAGAGGCCTAGGGGAGAAGGACGATGGTTGGAGGTGTATTGGAGTTTGTTTTGAAACTCTCCAGGGACATTCTTGAGAAGTATAGGCCATAAATCTTTCCTTTAGCCGATATATATTTTTTCCTTTATCTAGAAATTTAGACTCTTTCAAAATTTGGGGGTTTCTAAATCTAAGTTATTGGAGTGAGGCGCTAAACACAACTTTCATTAGTTAATGATGAAAAACCTCTATTCTACAAGGAATCCAAATGAGAACAAAATGAGAAGTGACATGGTTTACAAAGAAGTCTTTGTAACTACTTTGACAAACTCTTTTATGTTATACTAGTGGTTTGATTTGTAAAACAAGGATTTTATATATGCTTGCTTTTGTTTCCCTGCACTCCCTTTTTTCTGACATGTTCTGCTTTGCTTTGGAACAGGGGGCTCAAGGAGAGAGGGGTCCTGTAGGTTCTTCAGGACCTAAAGGAGGTCAGGGGGATCCAGGACGTCCAGGGGAACCTGGGCTTCCAGGTGCTCGGGTAAGAACATAGCAGTTTTTTTCTACATCAACCCAGGAGATATGCTCCTGAGAATTCATTAAAGGTTTTTTTAAAGGTTGTCTTTTTTCTTAACAGCTTGCTTTCACGACTTGGAACATTTCTTTGTTTTTTTCTTTGGGTTTGACCTGATTCATTATTTTTGAAATAATGAATTGTTTGCTATTTTTATCATGTATATATAAAAAAACCTCTAGTCTCTTTTATTCCAAGAGGTATGTATTAATAATTTTACCACTTGTTATGAAAAAAATCCTGTTTATCAATTGTTATAATTTTTCTTTACTTGCTGATGAACAGCTTATGTGACTTTTAGCACAGAGAATTCCTGACAAATTTCATTTTAACAAAATGTCACTTGAAAATTCATTTGAACTATGGAATTACCCTATATTCAGTTGTCAACAATACCCCTTAAAGAGAAAAGGATTATACAAAAAGCTTCATGGAAAGATACATTTGGCTCAACATAAGTTCTTTATCCTGAACCCAGTGTTAGATATATGAGTAAAAGTCTCCCACAACCCTTTCTCCTTGTATGTGAGAAACAGGAATTGGGTTCATCTTCGATGAATATCTTTGATATTCTTCCCTAGACACATGAGAAAGGTAGAATGCCAGCTGAATGACCATTCAATTACTTTTAGTAAAAGTGATCCCTGATTATAGACTGCATTTGGACTTGGAGTACTATGAATGAATTTAAAAAACTGGTAGGGGGCATAGCTTTGGATTTCCTGAGTTTGCAGGGACTTGTACCTGGGCATTCACCTTGCTGGGACCAGTGTAGTATGTCCAAGGTGCTGTTACAAATATTGGTTATGTGAGATTTCAAACCAGGGTGGCTCCTGCACCCACCACGTAGACTGATTCTCTCACATCGGGCCTCCCATTGTGGGAGGCTTAGAGTCTGGCCCTGAAGGCTGTGCTGTGAGGACTCCTCCCAGTGGAGAGTCCCACATGTGATGCCTTGTTGCATGTTGTGTTGTCTGCCCTGTATCCTTCTGAAGCCAGGTTGGGTGAGGTCCATGATGGTCCTGTGAGTTTGTCTAGAGGAGCCTAAGGCTACTGAGAGTGGGCGTTGAAAGCAGAACTGGATCTTTGTAATGCAGTGCTATTTTTACTCTTTAGAATCTTTATTCCAATTACAGGTCAGCAACTAACTGACAATTGCTTTTAATTTTTAGGGTCTGACAGGAAATCCTGGTGTTCAAGGTCCTGAAGGAAAACTTGGACCTTTGGTAAGTAATATAAACAAAAGTCCGCCACCATTAATCTTTCTCAATAGACATGCAACTTAAATGGTAAGATGTTTATTTAAGGTTAACATTTTTGATCAGGTGGATGCTGATCATGTTTACATGTTTAAAATGTACCTTCCTCTCCTGCAAGCAAATATTAAGGATCTGAGTATTTTCAAAATGACCAAAAATTGATAACATTGTATTGAAATAAATGCTTGAGATTGTAATTGCTTCTCTGACATAAGTGAAAAAGTTGCTATGATGTATTTATTAATATTAGTGGAATTTGCTAGCAACATTCTCATTTCTTGATATCCTTCCAATTTTATACATTTAAGAGATAAGTAAGTACAAATTTGACAGTTCATATATTCTGGGCCCTTCCCTTATACAGTAAATGTGAAATGGAAGTCCTGAGTTTTCATTACCACAAACAAGAGTAAATGAAAGAAGGAAGATTTCCCCTATTAATATGAGAATGTAAAGAGACATAAAGATGAGGCTTGTGTATAGAATAAGAATAAAGTCTCTGTTCTAAACATTCAAATACCTCAGCAGTTTTTTTTAAACACTCAACTGTCCTGATTCACTAAAATAAAAATGTAGCTTAATTTAAAACTTATATAACTTTTATAGTAAGGAAAGGCAAGCGACAATTTGGGTGATGTAACATTCAGAGAGAACTTATGTGAAACTTTCCTTGCTCCTGTCAATTTTGTAGGGTGCTCCAGGAGAGGATGGCCGGCCAGGTCCTCCAGGCTCCATAGGAATCAGAGGGCAGCCTGGGAGTATGGGTCTTCCAGGCCCCAAAGGTAGCAGTGTGAGTACAGTGTATAATGTTGCCATCTCATCACAATCCTCACTTGGAGCTGACATGTTTATAGCAAACTGATTGAAATTTAAATTAGTTTGCATTGATTCTTTAGGGTGACCCTGGAAAACCTGGAGAAGCAGGAAATGCTGGTGTTCCTGGGCAGAGGGTAACTACACATTTTCTGCTAAAGAAAAAAAATATATATGAAATTACCCAAATTCTCATGGTCTCACCTCATAAATTGTCTCTCTGCAATGCTAGGGAGCTCCTGGAAAAGATGGTGAAGTTGGTCCTTCCGGTCCTGTGGGCCCCCCGGTATGTAAGTTTTAGTGAGAATATATTCACATTGCATTCTTCAATGATGTTTGTCTGAGACTTTATTCATGGAGAGGTTTCAGGGGGAAGTAAATAAAAAAGTGCAAGATGGAAGAATTTCAGTTATATCTTTTCTTTTGATTACTGTGCTGGCATCTTCTGCCTTTTTAAGTAGAATTATTGGTCTTTTCATCTTAAACTTCTACGAAATGCTGATGGTAAAAGCTACCTCATCATCTCTGTGTTATCATAGATGAAAATTATGTGAGGAAAGTAGTGTCTGACAAATATTTTATACTGTATTTTATTTAAAATATATAAATACTCGATTATACCAGGTTTTTTTCTAATATTGTGTCTTATAGAAATTTATTTAAGCATTTTTTAGATAGACTAAAAGGAATAATATTTATCCTTTGAGGTATATTTTCATCCTAGGATTTTAAAATTGTGTTTATCAGAAATATTATGGCATGTTTATTTGTTTTGGAATGCGGCAATTTAAATATCTTTTTTTAAATGTTAGCTTTGCTTTCTTTAGTTATTCTAGTTTTGAAGGTTTGACTAATAATTTTTATAACACTGAGAAACAAACTACAATGGAAACATTAATTACCCTTTTAGATTAGACATATAAAAATAATGGATTTTCCCATGTCAATAGTCAATTTCCCCCAAAATTTTACAGTTGGCTCCAGACATTTATGTTTGGATAAAAAAATGAACACATGTTATCAGTTTCTTCACTGGCTTTAGAAGATATTTTCTCACCATGAGGAACTTCAAACAGTACTATTAGGTGACATTTAGGACTAGTTTAATATCTGGCTAAAGTGAAAAACTTGTGATTGGAAGAAATACAGAGAAATATAAATACTTCTGGTGGTTCACACAAGTAGGAAGCAGGCATAAGGATCTGGCTCTTGATGTTCATGATTTTCTTTCCTTCGTGACTTAGGGTCTAGCTGGGGAGAGAGGAGAACAGGGCCCTCCAGGCCCCACTGGCTTTCAGGTATGCACTGACTCAGTCTTCCATTTCTTCTTCCCCTAACCAAAATGCTTTTTTTATAAAAAGATATGGTTGAATGATGTGAAATTCTACAATTTTCAAAGAAGTCATTTCTCTTTTAGTAAATAAGATAGACGACAACATCAAACATTTTTGCTCAAAGAGAAGGAACAGATTTCCCCTGAACAACTAATCAAACCCCAAACCTATTAACAAATTATAAATCATAAAATGTTCTTAATATCTCAATAAGATTTATTTAACTATATTAAGGCTTATCTAATTTTATTGACACACTGTCTAAAATTTTTTGTTGAACAAATTTTCATGATTTATTTAATTAAATATGATGGTAGATTAATAGCATAGATAATCATAATTTGGGGAAAAAACTGTCAGGACTTCCAATATTTATTCTGGCAGCCTAAAGTATTGTTCTCAGAGCCATTAAAAGCTCCATAAATATAAAGAGCCTACTGTTATATTCTTACCTCTTTTTTGCTAAGTGGTGTGCGAATGAAAATCTAAACCTACGAACTGACTAGCTGCTGTGTTATGTTAGAGGACATAGGTTTCTCATTTTGCTTTGCTTAACTTGTGTTTAAATAATGTATTTTGCTTGAAAATATAGTCAGGGAGCTCCATGAATTGTGAACTGTTAACACTGGTGGCCTATTAAATTTCCACAGAGTCACAATTTTATATTCTTACTTTTGCTTTAGGGGCTTCCTGGTCCTCCAGGGCCTCCTGGGGAAGGTGGAAAGCCAGGTGATCAGGTAAGTGTTTAAATAATAAGGATAGCAATACTAAAAATTGCTAACATAATATCACTTACTATGTGTCAGGCTCTGTTCTGCTTTGCTTTAAATTAATTATCTCCTTTAATCCTCAAAACAACTCATATGTACTAGGTACTATTATTATTATTATGCCCATTTTACAGATGAGGAAAATAAGGCACACGGATGTTAAGTAATTTTCCCAAAGTCACACAGCTGATATGATTTGAACCCAGGTCATGTGCTTATACTGTGTTCTTAATCACTAAATATGTCTTACTGTACATTTTACTGGAGGCTTCATAAACAGTTATGAACAGAAACTTACCATTTTATTTCTGTCATTTTACCAGCACATAGGTTTATGTAATTTATTTTTCTCTGAGTGATTTATTCATTCATTTAACTGTTCAAAAATATTTGCTGAGTGCTCTGTGCTAAGCTCTACTAAGCCTTGGCCTGAACCAATTGAACAAGATGGACATGGACCTTGCCTTGTATTTTATTTTACTAGGAGACAGAGGGTATAGAAAGTCCGTTACAACAGTAACATATTCTAAATGCTATAGTAAGAGAGTCACTGTGTGCATATAAACCTAGAAGATGCACCTAATTCAGACATTGGGGGTTAGAAAAAGTTTCCTGGACAAAATAGTATCTTTTATGAGATCTGAAGGAAGAATGATGGTAAGCAGGGAGGAGGGAAGGTAAGAAAATACTCCAGGAAATGGAAACAGCAAGTGCAAAGGCTTGCTGATCAAATTTAGGCACTGAAAAAAGTTCAGTAGGTCAGAAATGTGAAATACAATTTGAGGAGGGTGAAGAAGAGGGTGGAGAATGACAGGGTCCTGATTCTGGAAAGTCTTAATTTGAGTCTAGTTTGTTCTTATTATTAGAGTAATGGGAAGCTAATGAAGGGCTTTTAAGTAGAGAGAGATACTGTTAGAATTGGGTTTTAGGAAGATCATGCCACAATGACGACAATACATTTCAAGGGACAAGACTGGAGGCCTACTTGATATAGTTACTGTCTTTATCAAACAGAGAAGTTTTAAATGACAAATTTTCCTTTAGTTAAGAGCAAACTTTTAATGTAGTCATGACTGCATTAGTTTGAACCCACAATTCCTAGTAGAGTGTGTTGTCTATATTATATGTTCAAGAAATATTTATTAAATTGAATTAATTGGTTCTATTTAAAAGAATAGTACTTCATTGCTTTTAATTTCACTTTCCTCTGTTAAGTTTTTCACATTCCATTAGGAAATAAAAGGCCTTTTGCTTGTATTTTATTGTTGCTAAAAGTAATATCTTTGTGAGATAATATTTTGAATGAACTCATTGCCAAAAATCAATCATTCAGGTATAATATAAATTTTTCTGGCAAAGTATTTCCATCCAATGTATATGATATCCCATTGTTTATAAAATTGTACACATTTTTCTTTCTTCAATATTATGGGTTTAGTCAGACTTCTAGTAGTATGTTAGAAGAAATTAGGTATATGATCTGGAAAGATTTCTAATAAATACCTAAAGTTCAGTTGAAAGTTTTTCATTTAAAAAAATGTATTTTATAGGGAGTTCCTGGAGATCCTGGAGCAGTTGGCCCATTAGGACCTAGAGTAAGTATTTTCTTCTTCATGATTAACTTTGTGTCCATTGGCTTCAGTTTGAAAAAGCATCTTTTATCTTAAACTGGGCTTTAATTGTTACAGTTTTTTACTTAGTGAAAATCAATCTTATGAGAAATATTTTATGCTGTGAAACTAGTATATGCTTACTTCAAGTTCATTTCTTATTAAATTAGAAAACTGAGCCTTAATAGTTGCTCATTTCTAAATTTTTCCCCAGTAGAAGTCATTTTTCACATTTGCAGGAACACTTTTAACCCATTTTCAGATCAAGCACTGAAACTGTTTGACATTCCTATGTTGTGCAGGGAGAACGAGGAAATCCAGGGGAAAGAGGAGAACCAGGAATAACTGGACTTCCTGGTGAGAAGGGAATGGCTGGAGGACATGGTCCTGATGGTCCAAAAGTAAGTATGGTAGCGAGCTCAGTAGTTTAAAATGGTCTAAAATTACTGCTCAATAAACACATAATGGTGCTAGGATTTATTATTATTTATTTTATTTATTTCTCTTGTTTTTACAAAATATTTGATTATATAATTTCTTCAACAAATATTTAATGAGCACCTGCTTGGCTTTTCTTTGGCACTAAAGAGTCAGCTAAAAAAGAATCTCTTCTTCGATGGGATTTTTGATCATTACATAAAGTAGTGATACATTCTCATATGCCAACCTGTTTCTAATATTTATTTATATAACTTTTATTAATGACTTCTATTAATAAGCAGAGGCAAGAAATCAAAAATTGCGTAATTTATTAGGATGTCTTCCTAATCATATGCTCCATTTGCCTTGTCTCAGTTTCTACAGTTCTGCTTACTTAATATATGAAAGTATGTCATTTTTGAAATCCGAAAGTACAATACATTATAAGGAAAAAATCAGTACCATTTCCTTTTGGATTCTGTTTTAAAATTGGTAGAAGACTGTGTGGCCAACTTCAGTGCAAACAACTGAAGTAGAATTTTTCATGATCATATAATATTAGATCCCTTATCACCTTCAAGAGCCAGAGTGATTGCAGAAGATTTGCTTTAATTTAATTACTGAATGAGCCTGAAAGCCAGCTTCATATCATGGGTTCTTTTTTTTTTTTTTTTAACATCTTTATTGGAGTATAATTGCTTTACAATGGTGTGTTAGTTTCTGCTTTATAAAAAAGTGAATCAGTTATACATATACACATGTTCCCATATCTCTTCCTTCCTGTGTCTCCCTCCCTCCCACCCTCCCTATCCCACCCCTCTAGGTGGTCACAAAGCACCTAGCTGATCTCCCTGTGTTACACGGCTGCTTCCCACTAGCTATCCACTTTACGCTTAGTAGTGTATATATGTCCATGTCACTCTCTCACCTCGTCACAGCCTACCCCTCCCCCTCCCCATATCCTCAAGTCCATGCTCTAGTAGGTCTGTATCTTTATTCCCATCTTACCCATAGGCTATAAATAACCTTTTTTTTTTCTTAGATTCCATATATATGTGTAAGCAAACGGTATTTGTTTTTCTCCTTCTGACTTACTTCACTCTGTATGACAGACTCCAGGTCTATCCACCTCATTACAAATGACTCAGTTTCATTTCTTTTTATGGCTGAGTAATATTCCATTGTATATATGTGCCACATCTTCTTTATCCATTCATCTGTTGATGGACACTTAGGTTGCTTCCACGTACTGGCTATTGTAAATAGAGCTGCAATGAACATTTTGGTACATGACTCTTTTTGAATTATGGTTTTCTCAGGGTATATGCCCAGTAGTGGGATTGCTGAGTTGTATGGTAGTTCTATTTGTAGTTTTTTAAGGAACCTCCATACTGTTCTCCATAGTGGCTGTATCAATTTACATTCCCACCAGCAGTGCAAGAGTGTTCCCGTTTCTCCAAACCCTCTCCAGCATTTATTGTTTCTAGATTTTTTGATGATGGCCATTCTGACCGGTGTGAGATGACATCTCATTGTAGTTTTGATTTGCATTTCTCCAGTGATTAATGATGTTGAGCATTCTTTCATGTGTTTGTTGGCAATCTGTACATCTTCTTTGGAGAAATGTCTCTTTAGGTCTTCTGCCCATTTTTGGATTGGGTTGTTTGTTTTTTTTGTTATTGAGCTGCATGAGCTGCTTGTAAATTTTGGAGATTAATCCTTTGTCAGTTGCTTCATTTGCAAATATTTTCTCCCATTCTGAGGGTTGTCTTTTGGTCTTGTTAATGGTTTCCTTCGCTGTGCAAAAGCTTTTAAGTTTCATTAGGTCCCATTTGTTTATTTTTTATTTCCATTTCTCTAGGAGGTAGGTCAGAAAGGATTTTGCTGTAATTTATGTCATAGAGTGTTCTGCCTATGTTTTCCTCTAAGAAAACATAAGGCCCGTTCCGGCCTTACATTTATGTCTTTAATACATTTTGAGTTTATTTTTATGTATGGTGTTAGGGAGTGTTCTAATTTCATACTTTTACATGTACCTGTCCAGTTTTCCCAGCACCACTTATTGAAGAGGCTGTCTTTTCTCCACTGTATATTCTTGCTTCCTTTATCAATGATAAGGTAACCATATGTGTGTGGGTTTATCTCTGGGCTTTCTATCCTGTTCCATTGATCTATATTTCTTTTTTTGTGCCAGTACCATACTGTCTTGATTACTGTAGCTTTGTAGTATAGTCTGAAGTCAAGGAGCCTGATTCCTCCAGCCCCATTTTTCATTCTCAAGATTGCTTTGGCTATTCGGGGTCTTTTGTGTTTCCATACAAATTGTGAAATCTTTTGTTCTAGTTCTGTGGAAACTGCCAGTGGTAGTGTGATAGGGATTGCATTGAATCTGTAGATTGCTTTGGGTAGTAGAGTCGTTTTCACAATGTTGATTCTTCCAATCCAAGAACATGGTATATCTCTCCATCTATTTGTCTCATCTTTAATTTCTTTCATCGGTGTCTTATAATTTTCTGCATACAGGTCTTTTGTCTCCTTAGGTAGGTTTATTCCTAGATATTTTATTCTTTTTGTTGCAGTGGTAAATGGGAGTGTTTTCTTAATTTCACTTTCAGATTTTTCCTCATTAGTGTATAAGAATGCCAGAGATTTCTGTTCATTAATTTTGTATCCTTCTACTTTACCAAATTCATTGATTAGCTCTAGTAGTTTTCTGGTAACATCTTTAGGATTCTGTGTGTATAGTATCATGTCATCTACAAACAGTGACAGTTTTACTTCTTCTTTTCCGAATTGGATTCCTTTTATTTCTTTTTCTTCTCTGATTGCTGTGGCTAGAACTTCCAAAACTATGTTGAATAAGAGTGGTGGAGTGGGCAATCTTTTCTTGTTCCTGATCTTAGTGGAAATGGTTTCAGTTTTTCACCATTGAGGACTATGTTGGCTGTTGGTTTTGTCATATATGGCCTTTATTATGTTGAGTAAAGTTCCCTCTATATCTACTTTCTGCAGGGTTTTTTTTTTAATCATAAATGGGTGTTGAATTTTGTCAAAAGCTTTCTCTGCATCTATTGAGATGATCGTATGGTTTTTCTCTTTCAGTTTGTTGATATCGTGTATCACGTTGATTGAATTGCATATATTGAAGAATCCTTGCATTCCTGGAATAAACCCCACTTGATCATGGTGTATGATCCTTTTAATGTGCTGTTAGATTCTGCTTGCTAGTATTTTGTTGAGGATTTTTGCATCTATGTTCATCAGTGATATTGGCCTGTAGTTTTCTTTCTTTGTGACATCTTTGTCTGGTTTTGGTATCAGAGTGATGGTGGCCTCACAGAATGTGTTTGGGAATGTTCCTCCCTCTGCTATCTTTTGGAAGAGTTTGAGAAGGATAGGTGTTAGCTCTTCTCTAAATGTTTGATAGAATTAGCCTGTGAAGCCATCTGGTCCTGGGCTTTTGTTTTTTGGAAGATTTTAAATCACAGTTTCAATTTCAGTGCTTGTAATTGGTCTGTTCATATTTTCTATTTCTTCCTGGTACAGTCTCGGCAGGTTGTGCATTTCTAAGAATGTGTCCATTTCTTCCAGGTTGTCCATTTTATTGGCATACAGTTGCTTGTAGTAAATCTCTAATAATCTTTTGTATTTCTGCAGTGTCCGTTGTTACATCTCCTTTTTCATTTCTAATTCTATCAATTTGAGTCTTCTCCCTTTTTTTCTTGATGAATCTGGCTAATGGTTTATCAATTTTGTTTATCGTCTCAAAGAACCAGCTTTTAGTTTTATTGATCTTTGCTATCATTTCCTTCATTTCTTTTTCATTTATTTCTGATCTGATCTTTATGATTTCTTTCCTTCTGCTAACTTTGGGGTTTTTTTGTTCTTCTTTCTCTAATTGCTTTAGGTGCAAGGTTAGGTTGTTTATTCGAGGTGTTTCCTGTTTCTTGAGGTAGGATTGTATTGCTATAAACTTCCCTCTTAGAACTGCTTTTGCTGCATTCCATAGGTTTTGGGTTGTTGTGTCTCCATTGTCATTTGTTTCTAGGTATTTTTTGATTTCCTCTTTGATTTCTTCAGTGATCACTTCGTTATTAAGTAGTGTATTGTTTAGCCTCCATGTGTATGTTTTTTTTACAGATCTTTTCCTGTAATTGATATCTAGTCTCATAGTGTTATGGTTGGAAAAGATACTTGATACGATTTCAATTTTCTTAAATTGACCAAGGCTATATTTGTGACCCAAGATATGATCTATCCTGGAGAATGTTCCATGAGCACTTGAGAAAAATGTGTATTCTGTTGTTTTTGGATGGAAAGTCCTATAAATATCAATTAAGTCCATCTTGTTTAATGTATCATTTAAAGCTTGTGTTTCCTTATTTATTTTCATTTTGGATGATCTGTCCATTGGTGAAAGTGGGGTGTTAAAGTCCCCTACTATGATTGTGTTACTGTCGATTTCCCCTTTTATGGCTGTTAGTATTTGCCTTATGTATTGAGGTGTTCCTATGTTGGGTGCATAAATATTTACAATTGTTATTTCTTGAATCGATCCCTTGATCGTTATGTAGTGTCCTTCTTTGTCTCTTGTAATAGTCTTTATTTTAAAGTTGATTTTGTCTGATAATGAGAATTGGTACTCCAGCTTTCTTCTGATTTCCATTTTCCTGGAATATCTTTTTCCATCCCCTCACTTTCAGTCTGTATGTGTCCCTAGGTCTGAAGTGGGTCTCTCATAGACAGCATATATACGGGTCTTGTTTTTGTGTCCATTCAGCCAGTCTGTATCTTTTGGTGGGAGCATTTAATCCCATTTACGTTTAAGGTAATCATCGATATGTATGTTCCTATTCCCATTTTCTTAATTGTTTTGTTTTTGTTATTGTAGGTCTTTCCCTTCTCTTGTGTTTCTTGCCTAGAGAAGTTCCTTTAGCATTTGTTGTAAAGCTGGTTTGGTGGTGCTGAACTCTCTCAGCTTTTGCTTGTCTGTAAAGTTTTTAATTTCTCCATCAAACCTGAATGAGATCTTTGCTGGGTAGAGTAATCTTGGTTGTAGGTTTTTCTCCTTCATCACTTATATATGTCCTACCACTCCCTTCTGGCTTGCAGAGTTTCTGCTGAAAGATCAGCTGTTAACCTTATGGGGATTCCCTTGTGTGTTATTTGTTGTTTTTCCCTTGCTGCTTTTAATATGTTTTCTTTGTATTTAGTTTTTGATAGTTTGATTAATATGTGTCTTGGCATGTTTCTCCTTGGATTTATCCTGTATGGGACTCTGCTTCCTGGACTTGATTAACTATTTCCTTTCCCATATTAGGGAAGTTTTCAACTATAATCTCTTCAAATATTTTCTCAGTCCCTTTCTTTTTCTCTTCTTCTTCTGGGACTCCTATTATTCGAATGTTGGTGCATTTAATGTTGTCCCAGAGGTCTCTGAGACTGTCCTCAGTTCTTTTCATTCTTTTTTCTTTATTCTGCTCTGCAGTAGTTATTTCCACCATTTTATCTTCCAGCTCACTTATCCGTTCTTCTGCCTCAGTTATTCTGCTACTGATGCCTTGTAGAGTATTTTAAATTTCATTTATTGTGCTGTTCATCGTTGCTTGTTTCCTCTTTAGTTCTTCTAGGTCCTTGTTAAATGTTTCTTGCATTTTCTCCATTCTATTTCCAAGATTTTGGATCATCTTTACCATCATTATTCTGAATTCTTTTCCAGGTAGACTGCCTATTTCCTCTTCATTTGTTAGGTCTGGTGGGTTTTTACCTTGCTCCTTCATCTGCTGTGTGTTTTTCTGTCTTCTCATTTTGCTTATCTTACTGTGTTTGGGGTCTCCTTTTAGCCGGCTGCAGGTTCATAGTTCCCGTTGTTTTTGGTGTCTGTCCCCAGTGGCTAAGGTTGGTTCAGTGGGTTGTATAGGTTTCCTGGTGGGGGGGACTAGTGCCTGTGTTCTGGTGGATGAGGCTGGATCTTGTCTTTCTGGTGGGCAGGTCCCCGTCTGGTGGTGTGTTTTGGGGTGTCTGTGGCCTTATTATGATTTTAGGCAGTCTCTCTGCTAATGGGTGGGGTTGTGTTCCCGTCTTGCTAGTTGTGTGGCATAGGGTGTCCTGCACTGTAGCTTGCAGGTCATTGAGTGAAGCTGTGTCTTGGTGCTGAGATGGAGATCTCTGGGAGATTTTTGCCATTTGATATTATGTGGAGCTGGGAGGTCTCTTGTGGACCAGTCTCCTGAAGTTGGCTCTCCCACCTCAGAGACACAGCCCTGACGCCTGGCTGGAGCACCAAAAGCCTGTCCTCCACACAGCCGGCCTGCTGGCCCCACGACTGTCTTGGCTTCAGCCGCCGGGGCCCCTCCAGAGCCTGCAGCCTCAGTGAGGCCGCCCTCCCCTCGGGCTCCAGGGCAGTTCCATGACGGCGGAGGGAAGAGACCCCGAGCTGGGAGTTCCAGCTCTGCGGAAACCATATCATGGGTTCTTTAGAGAGAGAACGGAATACTCTCTAAATGTGATGTCTTCTTTTTTTATTAGAATCCCTATGATGTTGCCAAAAAAAGAAAATAAAAAGGCAATTCTATCATTTTTATTTGAATCGGTACCCAATTTCTCCAAAGAGAATGTTGAAAACAAATCAACAGTCAAAACAGCAAGATCTGATTTTTTTAAAATGAACTCAAAGTTAATTTTCCCAAATTAAAAATATAAGCACTAGGTTGAACCATATGAAGTTGCCAAGATTCTACTATTTTTGATTTACCAAAACAGGAATTTCATATTGTTTCAACCTTAATATATAGGTGAGCTTACTTATTGTTTGTTCATTTCAGGGCAGTCCAGGACCAACTGGGACCCCTGGAGATACAGGCCCACCTGGTCTTCAAGGTATGCCGGGAGAAAGAGGAATTGCAGGAACTCCTGGTCCCAAGGGTGACAGAGTAAGTTTGGTTTGTTTAGTTCATCCATTTACACTTTCTACTGTTAGTGGTTTCCTGGGCAGACTTTTACTTCTACCACCCTAAGTCACAAGTCATTCATTCATTTATTCTTTCAGTATATGTGTACTTAGAAAATGTTCAGTCCCAGGCATTGTTCTAGGCTCAAGGGGATACAGCTGTGAACATTAGAGAGAAGTCCCTGCTCTCATGAAGTTTCCATGCAAGTGTAGGAAAAATCCAATTAAATGATTAAATGGTGTTTTGTGTGTTTTCCCAGGGTGGCATAGGAGAGAAAGGTTCTGAAGGCACAGCTGGAAATGATGGAGCAAGAGTAAGTGAAATCATTCCTTTCAGCAGCTGGGCCAGGAATCAACAACATCACTATCGTATGAATTTGCCTGAACTTTTAAAAATAAGGTTCATGTTTCCATGGTTGTCAGGATTAGGAGGATGATGAGATCTGAGATTTGACACTGATGGACCACAGATATTCATTTTGCTTACCTTGAATTAGAACAAGCCAAAATATAGTCATTATTGAGAGAATGAAGTAGACACATTTTTATTGTGCATATGAGATTGGTGCTTTAAGCGGTGGAGCCCTCTTTATCTTTATTATCTTTTTATTTCATAGGCAATGTTTATTTTTATTAAAATGCTGATCTAATGAGTTGCCTTAGACCTCATTTCCAGTGCAGGCAAGTAGAGTTTTACAGAGTAGCCAAAGGTGTGGCAAATGTTTCTCAATATACTAGATGTTAGGGGTGAAAAAATTACTGCATGATGAATCGTCATTAATGCTTTCATTGATAAAGAGGCTGAATAAGTGAAATGCAAAGAAGGATTGTTTAATATCCTTCCAGAAATTGACATTTAACAAGCTTTATGTCCTTAAAAATAGAATGTATTTGCAATTCTAAGGATAATCAGACAATTAGACTGAAAATATATTTTCAGACATGAATGATCCTCTCAGGTAAGAGCAGGTAGTTACAGTTGCTCAGACAGTCAACATTTCCTGGAAATAGTTCCTGATATTTGATAAATAGTTTCTGGTTCAGTATGACATGGTTTGCTGTTAGTTGTCATTCTGTGTCCTGACAATAGCCGTTATACTATTAAAAAAGTGATGACACTGAACCACTGTTAATATTTCGATTCTGTCCATTGAGCCACTGTTAATATATTGATTATATTAACTTTTGATTAAAGTAATAAAGTAAATTATAGAAAAGTTTTAACCTTAGTGGTAATTATCCCTTTTTTTCTTTTTCTGGAAAGCTAATTAAGGGTGAAACACTTAGTTTAGCAAATTATGAACTCAAAATATGTCTTGCCTTTTAACTAAATCTAATATTTGATTTAATATTTCAAAAAGTGGTCTAAGTAAATACGGTTTATTGTTTGTATTTCACATCTTGGTTGGTCTGGAGTGCACAGTAAGTAGTGAAGTGCTGTTTGAAGGAGAGATTCATTGACAATTTATTTTAAGGAGAAAGATGAAATACATATCTATTGTTCCTTTGAACTATGAAAATGCAATGCAATAGGATCAAGATTTAAGCAATGACTGCTTCATTTTTAGTGAGGGAAATATGTTGTTTTAGGGAAGAAGCAGAGCAGAGCATTTGCTGTGATCTCATGGTAAAGGAAAAAAAATGAATCACTTTTTCTGTATGAAAAAAATGTGAATGTAATGAAGTCACCTTTATATTTAATCAAATCCTTTAAGGAAGTATATTAGGTAAATGGATGGCAGAACATTGTTTCATTATAGATCTAGAGAATTTAAGATCACAGTTTTCTCATGTTCTTGTCACATATATAGAATTAAAAAGTCATTTTGTTCCTAAAGTTTCTGCAGTAATGCATACAGAAATTAAATGACAAAAGAATATCTGGGCGGCTTGTGAAGAGGCAATACACAAATATCAGAGAGAAAACCTGTCTTAGGAAGGATTCCAATACAGTGCAGCAGCTTAAAGATTGTAACCTCATGTCAAGAAAACCCCATGTGGTAGCGCCCCTACATTCTGAGCCAAAGAACACCATCATCTTCAGTATAGTGGGGTAGTGCAACTCCTTTTCATCTCAGGGGAATGCGGAAAACTGAGTGCTTTAGTAGAATTTCACTTTTTTTTAAAAATAAAGGAGTGATATTTCACTAGTATAATTTAAGAATATAGTGTTCTACACAAAAGAAGAAAAGCCTCTTCAATCTATTGTCACATTTCAAATAAGTATTAGCAAAATTAAATAAGCTAAGAAGCACAGAAACACTATTGAAGGGTAGCACTAATTTCATACTAATGTTTGAAGATGGTGTTATATATGGAGGAGTTGAGTTGGATGAATGAGATTAAAACATTTTGTGGAGAAAATCCATTGGAAATTGTTTCAGACTATATAAAATACTGAGAATATACAGTTATATCATTTATTACAGGTAATGTTTTACAAAAGCAGTCAGCTGTAACAAAATAGTCCCTTCTTTGTTAGTTTGTTTAAACATGGAGATTTCTGTGCATTCTTTTCCTCAGTATGCCTATGTTATGTTAATTGACAGGGTCTTCCGGGTCCCTTGGGTCCTCCTGGTCCTTCAGGTCCTACTGGAGAAAAGGTAATGTCACAAGTTGTTATTTTGTGGACTTGAAATCCTGAGATTTGAATGCTGAATCTTTTTCATAATGTTTTCTCTTTCATAAAATTTAACAGTTGGACTAGATCATCTCAGAGTTCTCCTCCCATCCGCCCTACACATAGGGCCCAAATCCTACAGTTGTACTGTTTTGGACAATAACTGCTTTGGACAATAACTGCCACTGCTTTGGACAATAACAATCTAAAATCTGCTTTCTAGGGAGAACCTGGCCCTCGAGGTTTAGTTGGCCCACCTGGCTCCCGTGGGAATCCTGTAAGTGACAGTATTTTGATGTTCTTTAGTATGAGCTTGAGCAGTAAAACAATTCCTCATTTTGTCTTGATATTTATAAAACCATGCCTGTTGGATTAGGTTACTTTTAACTTCCTGGTTTTCACCTTTTACTATTCTCATTAAACTTAAAAAAAATCATTGCATTATTTCTGTACAATCTATTAAGTCTAGGTAGGCAGCTCGTTTACTAAGTAATTAGAAGCTTTTTTGAGACTTTGGGCCTTGGAAAATTTCTTCTATGACCCTTATCTTTACATCACGCTTAAGAGTCCTCCTCAAGCAATATGTCTACTTTCTCTATATGTAGATTTCAAGACACTACAAATTTATATAATTGCACTTTAAAATACTGTTCCTATTTAGAATAATGTGTGAAAGCTACAGTAATGTTTGTCTTCTTCTAGGGTTCTCGTGGTGAAAATGGCCCAACTGGAGCCGTTGGTTTTGCTGGACCCCAGGTATGAGTTTCAAATATCCCTAATTTACAAACAAACATTCCTCTTGTTAGAGCAATGAACTTAATTACTTATTGTTGTCATGTGTTTTGAAGGTATATTCAAGATTCTGAAAAACTTATAGTTTTCTAGGCAATATTCTCATTTTTAATACATTTTTATCATGAACTGGCCCCAAAATGGATGAATTTGCATTATATTGAATTATATACTTATTTGTTATAATAAAAATGTGGTGGCATAACATTTTTTCAGACTGTCTTCAAAGATCTTATCAGGGCGTTTTTTTTTTTCTTCTATGCTTTTATACTGATTTCAAAGCACCATTATACCATATATGAATAAATGATATGTTAGGAATAATTATCATGAAATAATATGTCTATAAGTGTTATAATCAATTGCTTATTTGTTCAATTAATGTAGGGTCCTGATGGGCAGCCTGGAGTAAAAGGTGAACCTGGAGAGCCAGGACAGAAGGGCGATGCTGGCTCTCCTGGACCACAAGGTCTAGCAGGATCCCCAGGCCCTCATGTAAGTTTCAAATAAAAAAGACACAACTTGAGTCCTGTGCCCACTGTTTGACCTTGTGTTGAGACCATCTGTCTATCCTATAGCGATCTTTTGTTTGTTTCATTCTATTTAGGGTCCTAATGGCGTTCCTGGACTAAAAGGTGGTCGAGGAACTCAGGGTCCACCTGTAAGTTGGTTTGAAGCTCTGGGAATTACACACAGCTAGTCACAGATACCTATTACTTTATAGCCATTTTAAAGTTCATTTGAGCCCGTAACAACAAATTTTTAGTTGTATAACTATACAGTAGTGGAAAGAGCACTTAACTTTGATGGAGATCTGGGTTAAAATTAGTTTTTTGATCTTGGAGACCCAGCTGCCTCATATGTAACATAAATAATATATTACCTATGGAAGAGGGAATGAATAATGTCAAAGCACTTTGTATAGTTCTGTTATATACAATATTAATGTGATTCTAGCCCTTGCCTTCAATATACTTGTATGTATTCAAGATAAATGGAAAGTGGAAAGAGAAAAATAGTATCCTTCCTATCAATTAATCCAGATCCATTCCAAAAAACATAGAATAAAAGAAAAAATATATATTGGTCATAATGAGAGGAATATAAAGGCCTAAGTATCCCTGTAAAATCAATAATCCCTAGAAAGTATATAGAATTAATTTTTATTTTAAAATTGCTTATATGATGTTATATTTCTAGGGTGCTACAGGATTTCCTGGTTCTGCTGGCAGAGTTGGACCTCCAGGTCCTACTGTAAGTCGATTCAGTAATTGAAATCATTGATAGTGGAGTAATTTTACACACACATAAAAATACACACAAACACATACATATGTACATATTATAATGATACACACATATATTTAATTACGTTATTATTAGTTCTTTTGTTTAATCCCTTAATTAGTTGTTATCCCATGTTGACAACTCTTGTCCCAATAATTCATAGTGGTATGTTGTCAAGCAGATCCTTCTTTAATCATCCAGTGTTTCCTGGAGGAGCTTATTTGCAAATCCTTTCAAGCCCCAATGTTTGACTGTTACTTCATTTGGGTACTAAATAGTAACAGTATTGTGTGCTAACAATAATTCTTTTCAGTTAGGAAGAATCTCTGAAATCATCTTTAATAAAAGTTATTCTTTCATTATAAGATCAGGTCAGACAGAATAAAATATCAAATTATGTACTCGTTGTTGGGGCAGAGCCTTATGGACTTTGAAAGTTCAAGTTAACTTCAACACACTTTTTTTTTGCAATTCCAAATCACTTTACTTTTATTTTTTATTTTTTAATTGAAGTATAGTTGATTTTTCAATATTGTCAGCACACTTTTAATAATGACTAAAAGGTAATTGTCTGCAAATAATTTAGATTTTCCTCTGGGAAATGAATCAGCTGTGTGGCAGTTGTGTTTTTTATTTTTGTTTAAATCCACTGAGTGATCATCTAACAGGAAAAATGGACCTGTGAGGCTTCGGAATCTGCCTCTGAGGCAGAGACCATCACATTAGGTCTTCTAACATGGCTTCCACTTTGCCCTCCTGAGTCTCTTTCTATGTTGTACTAGGGAGCTCCAGGACCTGCAGGGCCCTTAGGGGAACCTGGGAAGGAGGGACCTCCAGGTCTTCGTGGGGACCCCGGCTCTCACGGACGAGTAGGAGATCGAGGACCAGCTGGCCCCCCTGGTGGCCCAGGAGACAAAGGGGACCCAGGAGAAGATGGGCAACCTGTAAGTTTGGAATCTTTGTTCTAGACCACCTCTAACTGAGATATTTACTAGTAGAAATTCATAAGAATTACTGCCACAGAGAAACTGTTTATATATATTATGCTGAGCACTTTCATAATCCTTTAAATGCATTATGCCCTATAGGTTTTTAATTTATAATTCTGTGCTCTAGGAAAAAGTATATATACAGATATAAAAATATAATAGTCATGGATATGGTATTCAGAAACTAAACAAGGAAACATTTTTTTGTTAAATATCTGTATTGAATGAAGAACCTTTTTTTAAACCAAACTATTTTATTTAATATCCAAATGCCTCAACATTAATATGTTTAGACAGAGCCCTATTTCTTTGTTTTAAATTTTTTCTTGTCATTTTAAAAAGGGGAAAAATATTTGCCTGAATAGTTACCTCTTTTATTCTACTAATATTCACATTAATTTTCAAGTTCCTTTCCAACTAAATGAGCCATTCTCCCCTTTAAATAATGTTAGAGGCTCAGTGTGGATTACACATTTTGACTACGCATACATAGTGTGGTTTTATGGAACAGAGAACTTTTTCTCATACCAAAAAACCTGTAAAGCTGTGATGTATTGTAAAGTGCTTGCATATAGTTTTCCCTGGAGAATTTCTCATTATAGTTTGTTCTCAAAATTAGGGTCCAGATGGTCCCCCTGGCCCAGCTGGAACTACTGGGCAAAGAGGAATCGTCGGCATGCCGGGGCAGCGTGGAGAGCGAGGGATGCCCGGCCTTCCAGGCCCAGCAGTGAGTAGCTGTGCAATAGATTTGAAGTCTTTTTTAGACACAGATTCTGAGTATCTTAAAAACCTTTTGACTTTAAATGTCAAATTCTTTACTTAAGTACCTTAGAAAGTCCTTGAAAAATATAGTTATTTAACCCTGGGGACTAGAGAAGTAGACAAATAAGGATATAGATTTTTGGTGACTCTAAATCTTTCTTCAAAGATTAAAAATATCCATGGAGCTAGAGAAGGGGGATAGTCTCCTGGTGAGTAGGTAGCCTCTTTTAAAATAAACATGCCTAACAGAAACACTCATATTTCACAGTTGAGAGAGTAAGTTTTCATAAACCATCAAAGGGAAGAAGTAGTTGAACTAAAGTAATATTGGAGGTGAAAGTGGGGTGAACAATAAAGAAGGATTCTGAAAGTAATCTCCTGTTCCCTGGAGGGTGCTAAGAATTTCATATTCCCTGGAGTATGGATAAAAGTTTAACTCGCTGTTAGCTTTGAAGAGACTAAATTTTACTGCTGAAAGTTTACATGCTTGAGAACAAAAATGGTGTTTTTATATGGAATGTAGACAGAGAGATTTACTGCTGGGACCTTGGAACTGGGGACATATGGGTGGAGATGTGAAACCAGAAAACCGGGAGTTAAGGGCTGTCTTATTGTTATCAGGAGTGAGCCGAGGAACCTGGAAGTAAAATCTCTCAATACTGAGACCAAAGTGCTAGGATATAGAAGTAAAGTGAGCAGAGACAAAGCAGAAATGAATAAGGATGAGCAAGTCTTACTAGTGACACAGATTCAAGAAGGGCATCCAGAAATGACAATGATACATCAGATTAGAAACCAAAATGAACCTGAATTGGTACAAAGGATACTTTTTATTCCCTTTGGTATGTCAGGATGAGTGTGATAAGAAGTGCACATGCCTCTGGGAAGGCACTATAGTGACATGAGTGTTGTGGGATAATGGACAATTATTACTATAGAAGGAGGGACTGGGGTGCCATTTGAATAAATGTAGCCTTTATGTGAACTGGCCTCCTTAAACTTCTTCAGAAGTGGTGGACATATTTATACTTTTATTTCAGGGCACACCAGGAAAAGTAGGACCAACTGGTGCACCAGGAGATAAAGGCCCGCCTGGACCGGTGGGGCCCCCAGGCTCAAATGGCCCTGTGGGAGAACCAGGACCTGAAGTGAGTACTACAGTGAAAATCCCTCTCCCTTCCTCATCTGGGTGTTCCAGGGACATTTTTTAAATTTAGAAGTCAATTTAGAAATTTAGAAATTGTACATTTGACCTGAAGGAAGTTTCCTAGTGATGTTTCTTGATGTGTTCTTGCCTAGAGAGTTGACTAAATGATGACATAAGAAAAAGTAGTAAGATTTGTGTCTTGCACTGACTTTCATCTAGTCTGGAGCCAAGTATTTTAGTTGATTTACGTTGTTGCCAAATTATTTTGAAGGTGAAAGGACACAACCATTTACCTTTTCTCTTATTATTATTTCATTCTGTAATGGCATATTTGTCAAAATTGCCAAGTTTTATGGTGATAGGATTAATATAATTGTTACAGCTTGTGAAGAGGGCAAAGTAAGTAGAGATGCTTTTACTTACATATCCCTATAAAGTTACATTATGGAGATCATGTTCCCTTAGGCTCTCTTGAGAGGAAATCAGCTTTTGAAAGGTGATTTGAGAAATTATAGCTTGGAATTTCCTCTGTTCAGTGCTTTAATGAGTAAATCACCAAACATTTAGTGTCACATTTTCTTGAAAGAAACAATTAATGCCTTTCAAAGCAATTTTTGCTCAAATGGTAAAAATATAGTTCTGAAAAAAATCAAAATAAAATAGGAAAAGAAGACTATATATTTTTTAAAGTAATTTAATATCTAAACACAGATATTTACTTTAAACTTTAAGGATATTATCTGGGTAGGTAAATGTGAGGAAAACCATTCACTGATAATATAAACAAAACATAAAATACCAGGAATGTAGTTGTTGTCTGTTTATTTAGAAGAATTTGAATACTTTTTCTTTTTTAAAAATAAAAAACAGAAATGAAGAATTTAGACTTAGTGCAGAAGGCACGCCAGGAGGAATGTCTGGGGGCTTCTCTGGTGGTGGATGGAGCTCCTCCACTGGGCCCACCATTGAAGAGGTTGATTAAGCCAACCTGAGCATAGATTTAGTACTGTTTCACACCAAACATTGAAGAGCCCATATTTGTAGCAAATTCCAGGACAGTTTAAACATTGAGCTGCTATAGTAAATAACTGGGCATTCTTAATACTTGAATATGAAATATGTACGCGGGGAAAGGAAATAACATTGCACTTTATAAGCACTGAAGTGTAAGTGGAAAATAGTGTCTTAAATAAAACTGCATTTAAAGTTGGCACCAAAAATGTAAGAATGTGTTAATAATTTTACAGGCAAATCAAAGTAATAGAAAGATGGCAGAAGACTTTCTTCTTCTGAAATTTCCATAAATGCTAATTTATAATATGGAAAAGAAGTGGAAAACATGCTGTAATTTTTCTGGCAATTGGAATGTGATTTTTTATTACTCAGTTAATTCATTTTTCAAATATGATTCTTTATAGGGTCCAGCTGGTAATGATGGAACTCCAGGACGGGATGGTGCTGTTGGAGAACGTGTAAGGGCAATTTCACTGATTAAAAAATCTGGAATAATGTAAATTTGAAATCTTTGTAATACTAAATTGTAAAAAGCTACTCTTTCTTCTCATAGCTCCAATGCAGCCCTGAAATTTCTGATTGTAACAATCTTTTTTGTAATATCATAATTTGAGCAGATCTTTTTTTTTTTTTTTTTGCGGTACGCGGGCCTCCCACCGCTGAGGCCCTTCCCGCCACGGAGCACAGGCTCCGGACGCACAGGCCCAGCGGCCATGGCCCACGGGCCTAGCCGCTCCGCGGCATGCGGGATCCTCCCGGACCGGGGCACGAACCTGCATTCCCCACATCGGCAGGCGGACTCTCAACCACTGCGCCACCAGGGAAGCCCTTGAGTAGATCTTACAAATGAAAGTTTGAATACACAGCCAAGTGAGCTGGCATTTTTTTAATTAACAGTAGGAAAAGGTGCACCATGAGGCTTTGGATGAGGATACATATGAAATAGTCTAAATTTCAAACTCATTCACAAAAGTATGGCAGCACAAATGAGCTGTGTAACATCTAAATTTCTCTACTCACCTCCTAAAGTGAATGCCCCATGAGGAAATAAACCATGTCTTTCTAAATATTGTATATTTCATTATGTGTTTTTAAATTAGACATGGGCTGAACTGAAAATATCCCCAACTTTATCTGAAACTCTAGTCCCTTTGGGCAGTCACACAGTTGTCTCTGACTACATAGTAGTAAATGGAAGGCAAAAACAAAAACCCTCTCTAATGTCTATTATGATGCAGAGGCTCTTTTCCACTCCAGGAGCTCATCATGTAGCAGAATGGGCTTTGAAACCAGAGAGACCTGGATTGGAATCTTGATTCTTTAAGTAACTAGCTATGTGCTCTTGAACATATTTTCTGAACCTCAATTTTCAAATACTTTAAATATGATTAGTACCTATACCACTGGGCATTTGTGTTTCAAATAACGTGTTTAAAGTATCTAGTAGGCACTCAAAGAGAGGGGAAGAAAGAGTTTTGAGGAATCTTGGGGTACCGCCACTCCCCTCCATCTACCGTAAAGCCAGGGAATGCAAATTCTCTTGGCATCTGGGTTTTTCTCCTCAGTCGGTAATATATTGTCCAGTGTGGTAGTCTTCAAAGATTTTGCTGATGTACCCCTGATATAATTTTTTTTTTTTTTTTTTTTTTTTGCGGTATGCGGGCCTCTCACTGTTGTGGCCTCTCCCGTTGCGGAGCACAGGCTCCGGACGCGCAGGCTCAGCGGCCATGGCTCAGGGGCTTAGCCGCTCCGCGGCATGTGGGATCTTCCCGGACCAGGGCACGAACCCGTGTCTCCTGCA
Source organism: Kogia breviceps (assembly GCF_026419965.1). Taxonomy (NCBI): domain Eukaryota; kingdom Metazoa; phylum Chordata; class Mammalia; order Artiodactyla; family Physeteridae; genus Kogia; species Kogia breviceps. The sequence goes on along the minus strand of NC_081311.1, from coordinate 156,828,397 downwards.
TCGGCAGGCGGATTCTCAACCACTGCGCCACCAGGGAAGCCCACCCTGATATAATTTTGAAACTCTGTGAACCCCTATGTATAATTTAAGTTGCCATCACATTTTATTTTAATCACAAGTTTTAATAGTTGCAAATGAGGTAATTCTTAGTACATTCTAAATGTACATGTGCTTTCAATATATTTTTTTTCACCATCTTGGAGTTGCCAATTCAGCTTATTCGATGTATTATGTATCAATTCTCTAACCTAATTGCCAGAGATTATCCTGGTTGCCAAACTAATCAGTCAAATAAGACTTAACTTCTGTCAGAAAAAAGGTCTGACTCCGTTTCTCAAGTCAAATAATTATATTAATACATGTCCACGTAACAATAATCTCATCTCTGACTTAAAGAGACAAGTAAGATTTGGAGCCTTGTCATAATGGGGTCATCTGGGTCAAATAAGGAGCCGCCTCTTTCTTCCTGAATACCTCTTTGCTTTATTCTCAAGTGAACTGTGCATTCTGGAAAAGTCCCTTAGTTTGATGCCCAGTGGTGTTTATTCTTCGAAGCACTGCGCCATAATAAGATTGCAGATTGTATGATATCTGCTTTTATTTCATAAAATGGGAGAAGGGTGATTACTAGAGAGGAAGTAGGGAAGGATGCTCCAAGTCAGTTTTCTGAAAGAACACATATGAAGTTGAAAATCTGGAAAGTGCTTTCCTTAGAATTTTCCCTGTTTTTACACTCTTTGGAAAGTTTTTGTTTATACCAAGTGCATGGATATCCCAGTTGGAAGGCTTATTGGTTTAAGAAACATGCTGAATTCTGGAGGTGACCACTCCTATAGTCCAGCAATCTTGACTATGGGAATAATAGGGTGAGAGTGAGGGGAGGGATGAAATTGGGGGAAAATATCTCATTCTTTTCAGTTTGATTTATTAATAAGCAAATATAGTTAAAATATTTAAGTAAAATATTAGTAAAATAATAAATAAAATATGTTTTTAAAAGTTATATTTTTCCTTCTCATGAATAGTATGAGCATATAGAATATGGCTGTTTTAGAATTAATATTAAAAAGATAATATCATGGTTTTCTTGTCAGGGGGATCGTGGAGACCCTGGGCCTGCAGGTCTGCCAGGCTCTCAGGGTGGACCTGGAACTCCTGGTCCCGTTGGTGCCCCAGGAGATGCAGGACAAAGAGGAGATCCGGTAAGGAGAGTCAGTTTCACACTTATAAACAGTTTCACACAGTTTCACAGTTATAAACATCCACATACTGTATTATGAGCTACATATATGCACGCATTCAATGACGTGTGTTTGGTTAAGTACTCTAAACAACGAATGATAAACAGTCAATTAGGAATTAATGTTTTTTGTCTTAAAAATTTGATTTCTAATAGGTATTCAAAAATCCTGATGCTTTGACTTTCATCATCTAAAAATGTTGTTGTTTACAGGAAATGTAATAAGGATGTATCATGTTAAATTTAAGCAAGTGATGTCTTATGTAAACAACTAAGATGATTTTCATTCAGTGAAGACCATTGATAAAATCGAGTATAGAAATGTCATTGGGGTTATAGTGAGCACATTCTTATACCTAGAGACTTCAGCCTGGTTTTAATTAATTAGTCATAGAACTATACACTTAGATACACACATACACATATATAAGTATTCAACTACAAACATATATTCTTGAATTCTATATCTATATAATACATCCATATTTTTGTATTAATATCTATGAAAATTTCTTCTAGGGTTCTCGGGGTCCTATTGGACCACCTGGTCGAGCTGGGAAACGTGGCTTACTTGTAAGTTCTCTGTTGTTGTTGTTTTTTTAAATATATGTCTTACGTAAAATATACTCCCAAAGAAGAAGTACAATTTAAGACTCATAAGTGAAAATTACCAGATTCTTCAAGCTTTCAACAAAATGTTGATTTAAAATGATACCCAGGAGTTTATATTTATTTTTATAACGTTAACATAGCTCCTCTGAATTTAACTACAAATTATTTCAATAATCAATTAAGACTTCTAGAGTCACAATTTTCTCCCAAAATAACAGGAGAAATAGTGCCATTCTCTGAGATTTTCTAAAAATTACATAGGAAAATGGGTTTGAAAGCTCTTTGTAAACTTGAAAAGTACTATTCAAATATATTTTATTTTCAACTAGACTGCCCTGCCCATGTTCTGATTTTTTGCTCTTTGCAATTGCTTCGAGGTTAATGATTATTATATTGATGTCTTATCATGAGTGAATCATCTCTTACAGGCAGTCTAATAGGTCATGTTTCTTTCACACCCATTATGTAAATCAATATCTGTATTCAATATCAATATCTATATTCATGAAGAACAATTATAGCCTTAAAATTATGACCTATTATTAAATCATCATTCTCAGCTTTGATTTGAGCTAAGCTAGAGAAGATTTTATAGTTACATGGCATGTCAAGTGAATGGTTTTCTAACCAGTTACAATTTGTTTTCCATGATTAAATGAACTCTAGTGAATAATTTAAATAGGTGCTTTCTGGTTTAGTTTATTTTAATTATGAAATTTGGGGGCATCCCTAAAATAACATAACCTTTCTGACATTATAAAAACATTCAAACTGATTTTAGTATTTAAATTTACATTGTTTTATACAATATGTAAAAGTTACTGAGATGTAGTCTTGTTTTTATTATAAAAAAGATTCTCGTACTGTTTGACAATTAGGATATCCAATTTAAAAAATAAGAAGCAAACAAAATAAGAACAAAAAACTAATAACGGACAAGTTAACCTGAGAGCCAGTCTATTTGATAGTATCTTCCATTCTCCAAAGTCAGATTGATAGAATTTCAATTCTCTTTTAGAAAAACTTTAAAGACAACAGAAGCTTTCCCTGTAGTAGGTGACCCTGTGTTACTTGTCAGTTTACTGTGAACCACTAGACCCTTGGAGCTGCCTTTACTACCTGAGACTTTTACAAAGAAAAAGTCTGTGACTGATAAGATTGATCAGATAATTTTCACTTCTTGGTGTAGCTTCTGTCCCACAGTTAAATTCTCAACTATTGCTTTTTGTTTAGTTTCTCAGGATCAGGGTTGATTGATTTAGATTGCAGATATGAGGATAACATAGAGTTCTTTGTGTTTTCTTTAGAAGAGAGTGGCTCAATGATGATATTCCTCTTTCATTTGTTCAAACAAGTTTTTGCCAATTTCTTATTTTTCCACCAGTTTTATTGAGATGTAATTGACATATAACACTGTACTTGTTTAAGGTAATAATGATTTGATGTAGGTGTATATTGTGAAATGATTACCACAGTAAGTTTAGTTAACATCCATAATCCCACATAGTTGCAAATTTTATTTTCTTGTGGTAGAACTTTTAAGATCTACTCCCTCTGCAACTTTCAAATATGGACAATTTCTTAACATAGTCCCAGCTCATATCTAGTTCGTTTATCTGCATATGCAAATTTAATAAACATTTTATTCTTAGAACTAACATAAGTAAATAAGAACTCACGTTTTAATTTAAAAGAATCTATATATGGTGGCAGTATTTTTACATAATGATATCAGCTAAATATGTGAAATATAATCTTTGGAAAATGTCTCAGTTAGGCTAGATCAAACTTTAAAATACCTCATTTTAGCCTGAATGTAGGATAAACATTAAAAAACTGAATCTTTAGGAAAGCATTATTATATATCTTATGATTTTAACGATTACCTTCATTCCTTGAGAAAAATAGACAAAAATTCCTAGGTCTAATACTATTTAGATAAGTAAATATATTAGTTCATATAAAATTCAGTACCCAAAATTGTAGCAAATACAATTGCACAAAGTAAAATTATAGTAAATTGTAGTCTCAACAGGCAATATCCATGCTATGATCCTATTTCTAGGGACCCCAAGGACCTCGAGGTGACAAAGGTGATCATGGAGACCGAGGTGACCGAGGTCAGAAGGGTCACAGAGGCTTTACTGGTCTTCAAGGTCTTCCTGGACCTCCTGTAAGTTATCCCTTTAAGTATTATTTGCCCTGCATGTGAGAATACACAGGTATCTTGACATGAACATTTATTTGTCTATAAAATGGATGGGGTTTTTTTGTATCTTATTTTCATTTCAAAGAATATCTCGATGAATAACTAATTACCTAGCTATCCAATATACTTGTTCATATATTTGCTGTAATTTTGTAGGAAAGAAATAAAGCAAAATGATATATGCACCATTACTCCTACAGTTGTCTTTAGTATTGGTCAACTCATGAAACATTATAGAGGTTGATGACTTTATGAAAGTAGTTTATGTTGCTAAAGTCAATGACAGGACATTTGAAAAAGCTAAGAATGGTAAAACGTAGGATATAAATATTTTGGCATCATTATTTTTTCCTACTAAGGGTCCCAATGGTGAACAAGGCAGTGCTGGAATCCCAGGACCATTTGGCCCAAGAGTAAGTAACAAAACTTAATAAGTTGCAGATGTAAATAATAATGCTCCTGGTGGCATACTGTTAGTGCTTCAGTATCATTTTCATGGTATTGAAGTTGGAGTTGGCCTCGGTTCTCTGAAGCTGGCAGCAAACATATGAGACAAACCATTCAGCATTTACCTTTAAGTAGAAATATCCTGAAATATGACATATTACTTCATGGGCCCACATTAAAATCTCTTACCTAGGGTGGATATACTCATCTGTTAGTTCATTTTCTTACTCTGTGTTTATTGAAATTTCCATTTAATTGTACTCTTTGAAATGATATAATATGATTTACCATGAAGTGGAGATAGATTTTGAAGCTGGATTTATTTTTTTCCTTTAAGTAATTGTAATAGTTCCTCAGAAATGGTTGGCATAAGGCTAACTAGGAAGCAAATCATAAAATGAAACCAATATTTGAAGCTTATAGAAATTCTACATTAGTATTAATGCTGCCTCTAATAGGTCATTAATGCCATAAGATAATTGACACACATAATTACTTAGGAAAATCATTAGAAAAAAATTCCGCTGTATCTAAATATAGTACAAACAAGTCACACATAAAATTGAGAACAGTATCAAAATTACTAGGATGTGATGAGATTCTGGGGTATAGGTGCACAAATTTAATTTATATCAGACACTCCTTCTGTCATTTTCTTACTCCTACTTAATTGAATTTCTAGTTAGGTGCAATACATGAAATTTGATGAAACAATGCCTACCAGTAAAAGTAGATGACTAGTCCATTCACGTTTTTAATTGACACTGGTCTTTTACCTTGCATGGTTGGTGGAAAATTCATGTGTGATGAAGTAGTACACATTAGAAAGTGCTAGAATTCCATTTATTAGTCATTAGGAAAACAAATATGAGAAATCACTGTGATAATTCCATAAAGAAATAGTTCTTTGATCAGAGAAAGGTGTTGTAAAGATTTTCTTCCTAGAATCTAAAATACAGTCTTTGTTGCTTACAGGGTCCTCCAGGCCCAGTTGGTCCTTCAGGTAAAGAAGGAAACCCTGGGCCACTTGGGCCCATCGGGCCTCCGGGTGTACGAGGCAGTGTCGGAGAAGCAGGCCCTGAGGTAAAATCACAGATTTGTATGCAAGTGATTGATTGATTCTATTGATTCTCATAGCTTGGATTCTGTCTAAGGAATGTCTGTGCAGCATGATGGACAAAAGACTTCAGGGAACCCTGAAAATAAGTCTAAAAGTCACATAAGAGCTTGTCTGTATAAGTAGTTATTTCAAACATTTTAATACAGATTATTCAAAGTATATAAAATCAGAGTCCCAGCTACCTAGGCCTTGACTTCATGTGATATCAATGAAAGCAAATAGTAAGTTATGAATGTATTATAACTAGAGTTTTGGAAATGTTGCTTTGCTTTAAAAGGCAATAGACTAAATGTGAGATTTGATTAATGCATTCATTCATGAAAATGCTGGAAAGTGAAGTATATGAAATCGAAGAGTTACTTACTGAAAATGAAATTCAGAAAGGATTTCAATTAAAACTTTTAATAACATATTTTAGTAGTATTGACTTGAGGATTATGTAAAGCTATAAAAATTGCTTTAGTTAGACTTTGGCTTCTCAGAAAACAAACTTTAAGAAACAGTCTCCTCTATCTGCCATGCTTGCATGTGTGTATGTGCATGTGTGTATATGAGTTTATGCATCCCTCCCTGGTGTTTCTTCCTCTTTGGTTTTATTTTCCTTTTTTTATTCTGTCTCTGCCCTTTATTGTCAATACCATTAAGCCAAATATTTATCATTTATTACATGGAAAGAATAGCTTTACATTTCCTGTGGTCAAGAGGAATATTTTCTATTTGTTTATTTCTCTATCTTTAAATGGAAAACAGCCACAGAATTGGAATACCTCAGACTTATGTGGCTCTTGATTAACTTTATCTTGTATTTTAGTGGTCCTTGACAGAAAAAAAATCTCCTCCCCTGAGATTAGCATAAAGGAATGTATGGAATCATGATATGATCTTAAAGGAAAAAAAAAAACCCACAGATTTAACAGTCTCTTAACAGCGAGGAAATGTTTGCACTAGAGGTTGATGCAACTTTCCAGAGCCATGTAACAAGTGGCGGAGCCAGTAACAGAACTCCAGCCTTCTGCCTGCCAGGACTGTACTCCCCACGAGAGATGTGGACCACACATATCTTCAGGTTGTTGGTTAATTCTCTCAAGTTGCTGAGTTTTTTCTCAAGAAAATGCAGAAGGAAATTAATAAAGAGGATCCATTTTTCTAGCCTCTGCCAATTTTTGTGCTTATCTCCCTTTTGCTCCAGTAGTTCTTGTTTGGCAAAAAAAAAAGTAAGAGAACTCTTTATTTTTTGCTAATAAAAAGGGCAAAGAGAACTTCCTCCAGTTTTGTTTAGTATAGAGGATTTTGATCTACACACTAACTAATGCACATAAAAAGACGTCCTGTGCTTTCCCCCTTATTTGGAAATACGGGGAAATTCTCTTGCGGGTGTTTCTTGTGTGTATTTCCTTGGCGCTGATGTGTAGTCTTATAGAACTAGCACCCACAACTCCTCTGCATATCCTCATTCAGCTTCTGTCCATAAATCCTTTTAAAACATTTTAGTTGTGCCTTGCCCAAAATAGTTTGCAAATGAGTGTGCATATCTATATATTCTTAACATAAAATGTATTGCATCTTCAAGGGTAAACATCAAAGCAAATATTTTATGCTTTGCTCTTTATTTACCTCAGATGCCAACTTGTAGATGTGTTGCCTGAAAAACAATTATGCATCATTTCTCACCCTTGGAATGTTACATGTTACAGGTTCACAGGCCAGAACCATCTAGTTTAAAAAGGGCATGAGTCACAGATCTCCCAAGTACCATCACATTGGGGTGTTGCATTGTAACTCTCTTTGCACCAAGTCCCATCAATGCCTTTACGTCCAATAGAAAAACAAAAACCAAAAAAAATGTGTTAAATGTACTTCTAATTTTTTTTAAAATTAGGGTCCTCCTGGCGAGCCTGGTCCCCCTGGCCCTCCGGGTCCCCCTGGCCACCTTACAGCTGCTCTTGGGGATATCATGGGGCACTATGATGAGAGCATGCCAGATCCACTTCCAGAGTTTACTGAAGATCAGGCAGCTCCTGATGACAAAAACAAAACGGACCCAGGGGTGCATGCTACCCTGAAGTCACTCAGTAGTCAGATCGAAACCATGCGCAGCCCTGATGGCTCTAGAAAGCACCCAGCCCGAACTTGTGATGACTTAAAGCTTTGCCATTCTGCGAAGCAGAGCGGTGAGTAGACAGCTGCCCATTTGAGCAAAGCTCATTGCTTCTGATGTGTAATTCTCCAGTGCATTCCAAAATATTTTATTTACTCTCTATTTAGTGATAGACACAAGAGATAAAATGGTGGAGAGTCACAGAGTTTGTGGTTTAGTGGTGGGGATGGCCAATGATATGAAAAATTAGGGGGTGAGAAGCTAAGCGCTTTAATTGAGGACATAGCCTATTCATGATCCAATTTCACGGTGGTAGTTCCATTTCCATCCAGAAGTCTTAAAATATTGATAATTTTGTGGTGATATAAATGTCCAAAATACTTGCTTAAGCAAGGTTAAATATATTTGGTTACCTCAGTAATTCTCAGGGATTTAATATGCTAACATATAGTTGGATCATCAAGAGTAGAATAAAGTATACATTTTATTTCCCAAATTTATTCGAATATGGAATTCCTTTCATGTCATTTACTGTTCTACAAATCACACTTCAGTAATCTCTGCTGCAGGATTATGTTATAGTTATGTTATAAAATATTTTGGAATTAAATAGTCTTTTTCTCTAGTTGTATATACCATGCCTGAAGTTTGCAAAATTCTATCATTTTAATTAATCTAATAAGACCTGGAAAAGAAAGATCCTAGGCCACAGGAATGAGCTATGAAATGCTTAAGAGTTACAGTTAACTTTGAAATGATATTGACAGGGATAGCTAAAATTGTTATCTTTGCAGAATAGGCAATTCGATTACTAACTCTATACCTTACATCCCACCACCAAATAAATGCCCCTTCATTTCATTTAAAATGCAGTTTTTCATACATAGTTTATATATATATTTTATATATACATACATATATTTATATATTTTATACCTACATTTTATATATACATACATATATTTATATATTTTACACATATATTACATATACTATTATATAAATGATATATATTTATATATACATATATAAATATACATGTAATATATATACATATATTTTATATATGTACAAAATATACACACAGATGTGTACATAGACATATATACACAAAAATGTATTAGTTTGTGTATTTACTGACTGTATCTCTAGCACCCAGCACTATCTTGGTATAGCCTGCTTCAAGGATCTCTTCTACATGAGATCAATTCTAATTAAGGCCAGTGAGATAATTCATAGCATTCTAATTGTAGTTTGACTCATTTACTTACTTTATTCATACTTCTGAATACATTATTTTATTACATTCCATTATTATTTGTTTTAAAATATTGGCTTTACAAACTAAGTGGGAACACGTTCATTTTGGCAAAGCTGCTTACTTACTGTGGATTCTCTCTTTTTGGTATAGTTTCTCATTTGTAAAATGGGAATAGTTTCTCATTTGTAAAATGGGTATAATGATGTTTTCTTCACGTTTGTGTTTTGAGCCTTAGGCACCTTTTGGCAAGGTGCCTGGAATGTAGAAAGGGCCCAAATGCATAACAGTTACTTTTTCCTTAGCTGCAGAGTGTTTCCTTAACTGCGATTCTCCCTTCAAAGAGTCCTTAATCAATGCGTTCATATTTTCAAACCCTCTGTTAATTCTTTTAGAGACTCATAATCATGTTTAAAATTCTTTTTATTTAGCAAATATTTTTATTTTGGAAAATAGGTGAGTACTGGATTGATCCTAACCAGGGATCTGTTGAAGATGCAATCAAAGTTTATTGCAACATGGAAACAGGAGAAACATGTATTTCAGCAAACCCATCCAGTGTACCACGTAAAACCTGGTGGGCCAGCAAATCTCCTGATAATAAGCCTGTTTGGTATGGTCTTGATATGAATAGAGGATCTCAGGTAATTTAATATGCTTACTTAAAATTTTATTCATTGCTTGTCATTATTTATTGTATTTATTTAGGACTGTGCTATTATTTTTTGACTGGGTTTATTTTGAAGTGATATATTCTCATTAGTTACAACTGTAGTATCATTGCATAAACATTACTATGAATTAAATTAACATAAATTTTGAATGGTAATTTTCCCATTGATGGAAAGTCCAAAAGTAATTATTTTTTCACATTAGCTCCTTTAATGCACATGACACTGACTGTGGAGTAGAGTTGAAGGGAGGGATCTTGCCATAGTTGGAAGACAGGAAGTATATTTAGCGTCAGGAGACCTAGGTGACTCATACCTGGATGTCTTACTAACTTTGGGACCTTAGGAAGTCATGTAACCTTTTGGAGCTTCAGTTTCGCCATTTTAATGTGAGGGCAGGGCTTCCCTGGTGGTGCAGTGGTTGAGAGTCCGCCTACCGATGCAGGGGACGCGGGTTCGTGCCCCGGTCCGGGAAGATCCCACATGCCGCGGAGCGGCTGGGCCCGTGAGCCATGGCCGCTGAGCCTGCGTGTCCGGAGCCTGTGCTCCACGACGGGAGGGGCCACAACAGTGAGAGGCCCACGTACCGCAAAAAAAAAGTGACGGCAATAATATTTATCTCACAATTTCTGTGTGTATATAAACTGCTTAATATAGTGTCTAGTATTTAAGTTATGGATAAATATTAGATAATTACTATAATATTATTTAATGATTGAATCACTTTGCAAACCTTGTAGTATTATTTAAACTTAAGGCATTTTTATGATTATATAAATTGTATTGATATTTTTCTGAGTCTAGTCCCCTCTATGTTTCTTTCATGGTCCAGTGTTTAGATTCTAACTCTATTCCAGACCTCTTTATGGCAGCCTAACTCTGAAATTTCCTTCTCAACTCTGCTCCTGACCTTTTCTCAGAACTCCTGTTCATAATAAACATAGTAGGAGGACATTATGGGTATATGCAGGATATACTAGAATCTACCATTATTTAATGAAAAGGAAAATTTTTTAATTTAAATATACCTAAGTGAAATGTAATTTAGTTAACATATTATGTAAAAAGCTCATATAGGAGCATTGAAAATAAAGCTCAAAGTAGAAGATGGGTAGGAAATATCCTGTAGGAAGTTATTTTTGATTATTTGTTTTAGCTAATGGAAAACTTACACTTCATATTTCCTACAAGTATATAACAGTCGGGTTAAAAAAGATTTTATACCAGTAGTTAAGTCCTAAA